>NC_072379.2:139872500-141072500 GCF_028885625.2 Pongo pygmaeus | reverse complement strand
GTAGGAGTTAGAAAGAAACTCAACAAAAATGTGCTTGCTAACATGGCTCTAGTTTTCTCCATGAAATCAATTAAACACATGAAACAAAGAGCCTAAGAATTGGCCCACTCGCCTAAAAGCAGAATGTGACGACCAAGTGGAGTTTGGGAAGCCAAAGCATGCGCAGTGTGGGTGGAGAGAAGCAGAGACACAGATCCCAAATGCTCTGTCCTTACCCCTGGGGGCTGGTCTCGGGAGAATATCCCCCAAGTGTGCCACTCCAAGTCTCTCTTATAGGACCTGTGCTCAGTTTCCCCAAAGCCGTAGAGGTACTTGGAGGGAAGGCGGGTGGAGATGCGGATAAACATGTCATTGAAGGTGAAGCCAAGGAGCTGAGAGTCCCAACTGAAACACAAAAAGGCAGATTTGAAACAGAAAATGGGCTTTTCTCTCTGCTTCCAGCAGCTGACTTTTCAAGGACAACAGAACACTTGATTCCTACCCAGAAGCTGTTCATCTCCCAAACAAAACAGAAACTCAATTTGATTAAAATATCATAGATATCCTCTCTAAAAGCCCAGGAGTTATTCTTCATTCATCTGTTTCCCACTCTCACTGCCTCCTTTCAGTGCTCCTCTACAATACAAATCCAAGCTCCCCTCACCATCACAGCTGGGACCACTCTACACCAGCACCACCTTCCACCCTTGCACCCCTCAGCACATTTTCTACATAGCACTCAAAGTGATATTCCTACAAGGATATCACCTCATGTCACTCCCATTTGTGCTTCTTCCGTGGCTTCTCGTGCAAACATCTTATGAAGCCTTAAAGGCTGAAGCTGCCCCCTCAACCGGCGTTGCAGCTTCCTCTCCCAGCACTCATCTGCTTACTTCCTCCATTGCTCCAACCACACTAGACTTCTTTTCTTTAGCATGCCAGCTTTGCTTCATCTCTTCGCCTACCCACTTCCTATTCCCTCTGTCTGAAATGCTCTTTCCCTTCGCCCTGTCTCATGTGGGTGGCTCCTTCTCATCCAGGTCCTATTAAAATATCACCTTCTTGGCGAGATCTACTCTGACCCCAATATCAGAAGCAGTAACCACACCATAACCCTCAATTACCCTGCTCTTTTGCCTACACAGCAATTATCACTATCACAACCTCCTTTTTATACTATAACTTAAATTATCTCTGTTATTTACTGATTATTTGTTGTCATGAGAAGAGAAACCTCAGCTGTCTATAAGGAGCAGCACCCAATCTAGAGAGGGGACCCCATAAACATTTGTTGGATGAATCCTCAGGCACACTCAATTGCCTCAGTGATTATTTCCAGAATGCTAAAGATTTCCCATAAGAACAGGTCTGAAGGAAACAACTCATCCATGGATCTGGAAGTGGACAATGTGATGTTTTGAACCAGGATACATCCAAGGACAATGGACCTGGCAGGAAGGCACAGGTAGCCATCAATTCTGAGTCACACTAGAAGTCACTCACATTATAGTTCCTGTACTCTTCCGGCGAATTTCAATCCCAAATGGATTCTTCTTAATGAGGACATCATAGAGTTGACCCTCAGGGGTGCTGGAAGGCACGCTGGGTATGTTCAGAGGGACTGGAACTTCATACCGATTGTTGTTGGGATCATAAATCTAGGCCAGAGGAAAACGATTTTAGGCAAGAATAGTGCTCCTGAAACCTATACCCTTAGCAGAACCTATTTTATTTTTGGACAAAAGTTCAGATGCTATGTTTCTGTCTTCTTTAAGTTTATGATCTCTCAGATTTAATTAACACATCGAATAACAATGTCAGATTTAATATGTTTGTCTGTCATTTCTCATTATTAAGGCCTCTATTGCATTAATATACTCATTGTGACATTGGTGCTAACGTGGAAAATCATTCTGGAATCAGCGTGGTATTTATGAATATGTTACTTGTTATTTTCTGTGGGTAAATAAGTATATATAAATACCTTAAAACTTTTCTGAATTGAAAAAAAACCTCTCCCCAAAATGAAATCTATTTGATTAAAATAATCAGAATGTCCTTGCTGAAGGTGGTAACTAAACTTATTCATGAGTACCTACTACATCCCTACCTGACACTGCAGAAGGCACTAGGGATGTGAGCTGAATAAGGCAGTGTTATGGTTTTACAAAATTCACATGCAAATGAGAAGTCAAAGAGAGCAGTTCACAACACCTGGGTGATGTGTGCTAAGGGAGAGCTATGTAGAAGTGCTGTGAGATTCTAGAGAAGGAAATGCCTAACATTGTTTCTGGGAGACTGAGATGGTCTCCCGGGAAAAATACAGTCCAGAGTACTAAAAGCTTGGTAGTCATTAACCAAACAAACAAAGGAGATCAAGTCATTCTGGTGAAGAATAACAACCACAAAGGCAGAGACAATTAAAGTGGGCCAGAAAGAGGCAAATATTTTGGAAAGAGCTACTCTATAGTAAAGAGGTAGAGTAGGCAATGGTTAAGGCTAGAACTCCAAGGAAGTTCATTCACTTCAAACCCATTAGGTGCCTACAACATGCTAGTGCTATGATGAGGGTACAAACATACAACAGCATTATTCCTGCATTACAGGATGTACAAAAACTCAGAATTCGGGTTGATATCAGATTGTAAACAAATTTTCAGGCAATGCGACAATGTCCTGATCACTTTCACTTACTGTGTCAATTACATTACAGCGCTAACTATCTGCCAGGCTCTGTATTAGACTTCAGAAGCAGAAAGAGGAAAGGGCACATTCCTGTCCTTGAGAAGATTAGTTTAATAGAGAAGCAGACATAACAGCTAGTCCATCGCTATTCCTTAAATGCAATTAAATTCTGGAAAGAAATGAAATCGCTGCACGTTGGTGGCTATCTTATAGATATCTCAAATTCATCCGAAACTGAACATATCATCTTACATTGATCAAGCACAAAGCTTTTCAGTACTCCCATTCCGGTTGATGTCAGCACCATCCATATTAAGATGCAAGATACCAAGATACCAACATGGTCATCATTCTTGATGCTTCCCTCTCCATTGTCGCCTGCTTTCAATCCAGCACCAGACCGTGTAACCCAACTTCCTGAATCTCACACAGGTGCACTGTTCTCCACCTTCTTTCCAGTATCTACTCCAAACATAAGACCTCACCTGACCTGCCTAACTGGCAGCCTCCCAACTTGTCTCTCTATACTCACTCTTGCTCTCCCAATCATTTTCCTAACAGTAGCCACAGTAATCTTTTCCAAATGAAAATTAGGACAGGTCTTATTGTTCCCTCAATGATTTCTCAATGCTCTTTGGATAATAATCTAGTCTAGTATAGCATGATTAACTTATTTTAGGGTTCTGTGACCTGAACCAGAAAAAGATAAGGGAACTGAAAAGGGTCTAATCACTACCTGATACATGTACTGTGTTTACCTTGAACTGCAGCATTTCATTCTTATGGTAAGTGACATCCAGGCGAAGGGGGTTCACGGGCGTGGAGGGGAAGGCACTGGCATAAACAGAAGACTTTAAGGAGATGTCAGCTGTGGCCCCGTGGGAATTATACTGAACATCACTGACAGAGTATAGGTCGTTGACAAAATAGCAAAAAGGGACTCCAGAAGAATTGGATGCCTGAAAAGTAAGGCCAAAGTCATGGATCAGCACAACATGTGATCTTAAAGTTCTCTAACCTAAACAGGATTAGGAAAGTCATTTTAGATGACGATAAAACCAGCCTATCACTTATCACTTGGCAATAACATAAATTTAAATTCCTGGTCTCCAAGCAAAATATTCATTTTAAAAATTTTCGCACATGTCCCCACCCACTCGTCACATCCAGATCCAGTCCCTTAGGAAGTCCTTTCTATGGATTTGAAGTAGTTATGTAAGTACCACTGCTATGCTTAAGAAACTATAGATTAGGTGTAGAGATTTTCATGCACAGGAACCCCATCAGCATGGTTACCTCCCAGATACAGCCACGGGCAGTGCAGTTTTCTGCAGAAGCACCATTCTCATCAGGGTAACAGTCTATTTTTTCTTCATCCCTTATCTTTATGCTCCACTCCACTGTGTATGCTTCTCCCAGGAAAAGATTGATGTCTGTGATAATGGCAACCTGTAGGAATGTGGAAATCACAAGGAAATTCATTTTTGGGGTAACGGCCTTGCAAGATCTAAGACTTTATTTATTTATTTATTTTGGAAAAACAAATAGACATCAGTCCAGACTTTCAACCATCCAAGCAACATATCACTTTAGCTTATAAGAAGAGAACTGTACAGTGGAGGAATCTATTTAGCAGCAACAGGGCAAACGTCTCCACTCTAGCAGAATCTTGTACATAGCATAATGAAAACAATTAGGTCAAATAAAACCTGTCGCAATCACCCCTTATTCTTTTCTACCCTGACTCCTCTTAGCCCTCTGTGTCTTGTCAGGAAGGGTGTCTTCTGCACTTCCTCTTCAGCATGACACGTGGTGTCATCCCAAAGTGAGCTGATCCTCTTGCCCTCCAGTCCCCAAACCAGCATCCGCCATTGGCGTGGAGTGGTAGAAAGAACACAGCAATAAGAATCATATGACCTGGTTATCATGCCCGCATTTCTGTAGTATATTGGACAAATTATTTCTTTTTTTAATTTTAATGAGTATATAGTAGGTATACATATTTATGGAGTATATGAAATATTTTGATTCAGGCATACAATGAACAATAATCACATCAGGGTAAATTGGGAATTCTAATTCATTTCTTTGAATTTCAATTTTGGCAACAGCAAAATTGAGAGGTTGAAATAAAATCACATTTCTTTCCACTTCTAACATCCCAGTGTCTTTATTTCTCTAAGCATAAAGGCTGCAAATTTGAAACCTTCTTTGAATCCCATTAATTCAAATATTTAATATTTTCCATATATTTTTCTTATCTTTGAAGCTTCTCTAGACAGCACTTCCCAAGTTAAAGTTCTCACACGTCTGGAGTAATAAAATCACATTCTAAGGATTATCATCCTTCTTCCAGTTTCCTCTCAATCTAAATCATCTTGTACTTCCCTGTTCTACTAGTCCCCACACCCCACTCCCACTCCCAACAATGCTCACACACAGTAGCACAGCCTTCATTCAAGGATCAATATGAGACTGCTTGAGAATTAAATCAAGTTGGTACCTAACACCCTCCAAAGCCTGACCACAAGTTTCATATCCAAACTGGCCTTTTTCAAATACCAAATCTTATTTATGCTAGTCATACAAAATTCACAGTCTAATAATGTAAGGCTATTTCCCACCTTCCAACTTTGCTGTTCCTGTGTCTCATTATAATTATTCTATTTTTGGGAAAAGCAAGTGAAACCAGCTAGAGAGATGGGAACACTGATAGGCAGAGAAGGGAATAAGAAGAAAAATACCCAACTCATTCTAGCTCTGGTCACCTCATTTTTTTCCCTAGCCCTCTCACTTCCCCAAAACAGGCCTCAAAGGTGCCCTGGTCCTTCAGGGACCCATGCAAACTTAGCAAGAAGGAACATCATGGTGCTATGGAGAATAATGGGGTTTTTACCTTCAGATTAGAATCATAAGTGACTGTAGGAGAAGTCTGACTTGGGACACCATTGTGTTTTACTGTAACATTTCCAGGTTCCTCTGTCCCAAGAATTTTAATCTCATTGAATACTAAATTATTGGGGTCCTTGTAGGTTGATTGTGAAATATTCACCTCCAAGCGGTTCTGCAAAACAATTAAGTCCAATTATGCATACAGGTATGCCTGTAATACACAGATTCTCAAGTCACTCAAATATTCCATTCCAGACTGGATACCCCAACTGCCCTGAATGCCTCTCTGTTTTCTCTACTAGTGTGTGCTCAAGAAGTACAACATTATTTTGATAATCCTCTAATTTCATACAATCATAAAAACACACAGATATTTAAAAACTGTATTTAGAAACACTACTTGCTATATTCATGCCTCCTTTTGAAAACATCGATCAAATCATAAATAGAAATCTGCTCACCTAGAGCCAATAATGCATATAAAGTTACTAATAAAATCACACATATACAACATACACAAGCACAGATGTGCTAATGATCAGTCCAAAGCCCACACCTAAGATTCATAAAAAGATGCTACTCACTTGAGTGACAGAAAACTCACATAAAAGATACACTTTATTGGCCACAGTATCTGAAAGTGAGAGAAAGACAAGTCAGATTCTGGCCTGCCCACCACAGAAGAACAGATTTCACACCCCCACTCTTTTCGGCTACATCCTGATGTCACAAATGGCAGTATTTCCTTTTCCTTATGGATGAATAATATTCCATTGTATTCATTCATCCATGTACACTTAGAATGTTTCCATATCTTGGCTGTTGCAAGTAATGCTGTAATGAATATGGGAGGAGTGACTGTATCTCTTAAGCATACTGGTTTCATGTCCTCTGGATATACACCCAGAAGTGGGATTTCATGGGATTGTATGGAAGTTCTGTTTTTAATTTTTTGAGGAACCTCCACACTATTTTCCATAAGGTTGTAACAATTTATATTCCCAACAAGAATCTAAAAAATTCCATTTTCTCCACACCCTCGCCAGCACTTATCTCTTATCTTTTTTATGGTTTCCATGCTAACAGGTGTGAGGTGATATCTCACAGTGATTTTTGATTTGCAATTTCTGTCATTTACTGATGTTGAGTATCTTTTCACATATCAGTTAGCCATTTGTATGTCTTCCTTGGAAAAACATCTGTTCAAGTCCTTCACTCACATTTTAATTGGGTCATTTGATCTTTTGCTACTGAGTTGCATGAGTTCCTTATTTTTTTATATTAATCTCTTCTGAGATATATGGTTTGTAAGCATTTTTATCCATTCTGTAGTTGGCCTTTTCACCTTCTCGATTGTTTCTTTTGCTGTGCAGGAGCCTTTAGGTGGATGGAGTCATGCCTGTTTACTTTTTGGCATTTTGCCTTTGCTTTTGGTATCATATCGAAAAGGTCATTGCCAAGACTACATCAAGGAGGTTTTCTGCTATGTTTTCTTCTAGGAGCTTCACAATTTTAGTCCTTACATTTAACTTTTTAATTTCTTTCTTCACGGTAGCCAAGTTATGAAAACAACCTAAGTATCTATCAGTGGATGAATAGATAAAGATGTTCTGGTACATATATACAGTAGAATATTTTTCAGACATAAAAAGAAGAACATTCTGCCATTTGCAACAGCATGAATGACTTAGGGGGATACTATACTAAGTGAAATAACCCAGAGACAGAAAGTCAAATACTGCATGGTCTCACATATATGTGGAATCTAAAAGAGTTCATCTCTTAGAAGTAGAGCCTACAAAGTTGTTCTTAGAGCCTGCGGGAGTAGAAAACGGGGAGATGATGGTCAAGGGTACAAACGTTCAGTTATTAGATGAATAAGCTCTAGGGATCCAGTCTGCAGCACTGGTGGTGATGGATGTGTTCATTAAAATAGCTATGGTAATCATTATACTATGCATACATATATTAAATCCTCACATTGTCCACGTTAAATATATTCAATCTTTATTTGCCAATAAAATATTTTACAACTAAATAAATAAATAATTTTTAATCTACATATTGGATTAGAGGGACAAGAGTTTCCAATCCAAGATATTGTTTTTCCTTCTCTTTCCTACCAGAACATTGCAAACATTCCCTTCCAAGGGCTTCCAAGGCATATGCTTCAAGGGAATCTATTTCCTAAACTTGACGCACAAGAATTGTTAGTATACTGGACCCAAAAATATGCTAAAATGTATGGCTAGATGAGTACACACTACAACACTATATTCTCACTGCCTCACTGGCAGGGGCAGGATTTTTATATCATCAACATTTGCTCATAAGAATTTTGGGAGGAAGACATTAACATTTAATTAGGGAACAGTCTTGAAACCTCATCTAAGCACCCAATGACAATAAAATCTATAATAAAACCTATTATAGATATCACTGGTGAATGAGAGAAATATCAGAGATACAAATGTATTTTTCTTTCATCTGTAGTCCATCTACCACTATCCCTGAATGGTGCAACCAGAAACAAAATACTTAAGTGACTCTAGCTACTGTGCCTACTGAGATTTCTCCCACAGCTGAATGACCAGCAGGAGTGAAGGACCATAAGTCACAGGTGCAGGTTTGGAAACAGCAACATCATCGTAACAGCGCTCACCCTTTGTTTGCCCGTCATCCCAGAAAAGTTCTCCTTTTGCTTCTTTGTTCTCATCTAGGGCAATGATAAGACCAAGAGGGTTCTTTCGACTGTGGGGAACAAGATTCAAGAGACAAAGACAGGAGTCAGAGAATTTTGCCAACTCAGCTGAGAATATTTCCATCAAATTTCAAACTGGAAAAGATACTAGCAGCAGATGGTTCTGTTTCTTGAGGTACAAACACAAAATCGACAGATGCATTTTTCTGTAATATCAACAGTGTCACAGGAGATAGAAACACCCCAAACATTAACAATAACATCTATGTTGGAGGCAAGAATTTAAGCACCAGAGGCACTGCAACAGCTCAAATAAAAGCTGCTTCTGCAACTACTACTTAGAATGCAGAGTATGAGAAGAGAAAGAAATCTTAGGCAATAACTGGCTCACTCAGATCAGTTTAGCAACGATGCCCTCAGAAATCTCCAGTGCTGTGAGGAAGACACGTTTACGCCTGCCTAAGGACCATTTATACTCAGAAAGCAACAACATACACTAAGGTCCATCTATTAAATGGTAACGTATCTGATTATTTATTATTAGTTTGTTTTGAAAGAAAATCAAATCATTCTAATGATCTACTTTAGCATTTAGAATAGGAAACACATTACTCAAAGACATGGTAGAGCAGATGGACATAGAGAAAGAAGGGGAGAGAAAGCAATTTGTATTTGGAATCGCTCCTCACTCTGTCACTCTCTAGGCAACCTCTCAGTTTCCTGCTCTTCCTGTTCCTCCTCTGTCTATCACTGGGTTCACATTCTTCATTGTATTCTTCCACACTTCAGCCTTTCACTATGCAAGAGACTTACTTTCCATTATCAACAAAATCATCTGCTTTCATTAAATATTCATGGATTGAGTAGCAGTCATTCTAGGAAGTCAGTGAGATACAAAAATTAATAAATCACAACTCCTGACCTGAATGACCTTAAATCTTATAGGAAAAATTAGGCACATTCACTAAAAACTGAAGGAGGACCGTGAAAACAACACAAAAGTTAAGATATTCTAGGAGTCCAGAACCACAGTTCCAGAAATATGGTAGACTGGATATTCTTCTGGAGACTTACCCAGTAAAATATTACCTGATCCTAGATAAATTACAACACAGATTCCTGTTAAAATGTTGTTGGATTTGCAAGAAAGTAAGGAATACGTTCAAGAGACCAAAACAATAACAGGGTAACAAAACACTGAACTAAAACTCAAAGGGTGCTTAGTAAGCAAAACCTAGAATCTCCGTGTGGCAAATTCCCACTCCATGTGGCAGTCTTAAAACTGGGCTACTAAGCCTAGCGATCCAAGGTAGAGAATGTGCACCTCTGATTCCCACATGAAGCCGGGATCCTTGAAGGAAGCTAACGTGATGCCAGTTAGAAGCAATTCTTGGCTTGCAAACAGAGGAGAAGGCAAATCACCTCTGGAGGAAGGAGACCCACATTTAGATGCTTAAGATGATCACAGTATGAAACAAAAAATCACCAAGCACACAAGCTAATAAGTCAACATAAAGGAAACTTAGCAAAAAAGAACTAATAATAGATTTAGATGGCCCTAAACACTTCAGATAATACAATTTTCAGGCACAGAGTATACAACTATTATTGAAATGCTAACACTGTTAAAGAAGAAAGACAAAATCATCTAAGGAGCAAAAAAATATACATTACAAATGACCAGAAACTTGGAAGTGGCAGTGCTTCCTCTGCTGAAAGATTAGGGAAAGATTTCTTGCTGCTGAAATGTAAAGTTTCGTTTGGATCATTAAGAATGCACCAGGCAAAGATGTCGGAAAGGATAAATTCAAAAGCCCACATGCAGTAAAATACATGGGTACGTTTGGGAAATCGCCAGTTTTTTGGGATATCTCGTCTGTATGTACATGAAGGTGTGGCAGGCGACAAGAGTTGTTAAGGTAACGTGGAACCAGGTTGTGACTGGTTTTGAATACTCTATTAAAGAAAGACGTTGGACTTCAAGCCTGGGAGCAACCAGTTGAGATTTTCATTTTGGAAAAATCAATTTGGTATCAGTGTGCAGAACAGCTTGAAGGTGAACAGCTAGAAAAAGGAAGCCAACTGGCATTGGATTTAGGGATATTCCCCATTAGTATCATACAAAGTCTACAATTTGAAAAATCAAAGCAGTAAGAGAGGTTCAAAAGAAAAGACAGGTTTCTGGCTTCCAAAGAACTCCTAGTCTATTAAAGACAAATAGGCTAATACTCTCAAAGGCACGAAGATATAAATGCGCACCTCTTTAGTACAGATGGAATCTATACTTTTGGAATCAATTGCGCATAAAGGAAAATTCAGTGACACAGAGTTTTGAGGTTTGCAGGAGGTAATTTTTGAATCCACTTTTGCATCACAAGAAAGAAATCTCTTAGCGGGAGAAAAGAAAGAGGAAGTTGAGATTCTAGGAGGGTGGAAAGTGGATCCTGACCCTCCTAAAATGAGAATGAGTGAGTCAAGAGTAAAGAAACATGGGTGGGCTGTGTGGCCAAGGCACATAGAGGCATCAACTAACCTGGTTTGCCCAGAATTGAGAAGCATCCCAAGAGGGGAGACTTCTGGTGCTAAAACTGCAACAGTCCTGGCAAACCAAGGAGGCTGATCACCTGGCTGTTAGCGTGTTTCAAAAACAAATTCAAAGGGTTTAAGGAAGGACATGAATTACAGTCTTTCAAAATCCATGGGATACAGTTCTAAACGAACAGCTTCTGAAAAACTCTTGTGAATCGTGGTTGCTCCTATTTTGACTTCCGTGTCAGATGTGAGATTAAAAATATGACATTCTTAGACCTATCATCTCACTCTCTTAGACTTAAAAGAGTTTTTAATAACTAGACAAAGAGTATAGAGTCTGAAAAAGATTAAAACGCAAACAACAAAACAAAGAAAAAACAAGTGTTGAGTAGAATTGCATGAGGGCTTGAGAGTGATGCTTACATTTTGGTGGACTTCATTACAAATTGTTGAGCTAACTGACATGTAAAGGAAAACCTGAGTCCTGTCATTCACCTTAAGTGTGTGTTCAGTGCAGGCTCTTGCCAGGGCAGGATGTAGCCCCCACGGACATGAAGATTAATGTGGTCAAGAGGGGCTGGCAAGGTCTTCCACTCTCCTCTTGCATTAATATCCACACCCTGTGGGCAGAAGAAGGTAAGAGATGATGAAGGAGAGGACAGGCCCCTCCCTGAACAATGCATCCTACCAGACATCTTATCCTCCCATCTGAACTTATGCCTGTTCATCACCCTTTGCAACATACCTGCCATTACCCATTCTGTATTCACACAGCGCTGCATGAAATCTCGCAAGGCTGCTATAATATCTTGTTAGGGTCTCTTGCCTTTGCTTCCACTGTACAAACTACATTTGCCTGATGTGTGACAGAAGAGGTGCTACTCTCTCACCTGAATCAAAAACCTAACCTAAGGGACCATCCTTCCATCTTATATCTTCTCAACTAGAGCAGGGCTTTTCAGTCTCAGGACTATGGAGATTTGGGGCCAGACAATTCTCTGGTGATGGGGCTACCCTGTGCCTTTTGATATTTAGCAGAATCCTCAGATGTCAGCAGCATCACCTCCTCACCCCCACCCTTTTGTCACAAACAAAAATATCTCCGGGCATTGCCAAATGTCCCCTGGTAGGCAAAATCCTCTCATTTCAGAGCTGCTATTTTACCGCTAAGAAGCAGTTATTGTTGACAACAAGCAAACAAATATGCATGGCTGTGTTCCAACAAAACTTTATTTGCAAATCAGCTAACAACCAGATTTGGCTGTGGGCCATAGTTTGCCAGCCTGTGCTCTAGAACGAGTAATAGTTACCCAAACTTGGGAAGATTTATTAAGGTGACACTTCTTTATTAATCCTAACTATGAGATTCATCTTCATTTTAATTAAACATCAAAAATTTCATCTCTTCCTTTTTTTTTTTTCTTGAGACAAACTCGCGTTCTGTCACCCAGGCTGGAGTGCAGTGGCACAATCTCAGCTCACTGCAACCGCCGCCTCCCAGGTTCAAACAATTGTCCTGCCTCAGCTTCCCAAGTAGCTGGGACTACAGGTGAATGTCACTACACCCGGCTAATATTTGTATTTTTCATAGAGACGGGGTTTCACTGTGTTAGCTAGGATGGTCTCGATCTCCTGACTTTGTGATCTGCCCACCTCAGCCTCCCAAAGTGCTGGGATTACAGGTGTGAGCCACCGCACCTGGCCCAATTTCATCTTTTTCTAAACAGCTTGCTCCATGATTTCTTTTGCCTTTCCCTCTTCAATCAAAGATATCTTCTGTTAGTGAATGGGAGACTCAACATGCACACTCAGGACAAAGGCCAGTCGCTCTTAAAGAAAGCGCCACCTCTTCCTAGGGAAGGCCTGGCTGGAAAGCACATAGGAGAGCCTTAACATGTTGCCACCCTAAGGGCAGATCCAGACTAGCAGCAGGAAGGGGAGTCTGGGGCAGCGGGGAGGACTTGGGCTCCAATGGACTGAGAAGAGAAGGAACAAAATTGCACATCCTTCTCCAGTTTTCACCTAATCTCACTGCAATCCCCTTGGATGAAAGGGACCAGCACATGCTCTGCTTCCTATTTCCCTGCTTGTACCCCTTTGCTGTATTGCCAGTACTCAACTATGTTCTCCTCAGAAAGTCAGAAGAAGAAGCCTGATTAGAAATGAAGGAAATACATCCTTTGATTTTTCCCCAAGAATCAGGGTCTGACTTGTCAGGGTCTCGGCAAGAGAACACCACCCCAGAGATGCCCTGGAAGACCCTGGCTTCCCAGCTGAGTCTTTGGGGATCATACTAGCAATGAAACTATGCGGCAAGGAGCTCTTCATTGCTTCCTCATTTCTAAATGTACTCACACTACTTAGACTCACAAGGGTTGGGTCCCATACCTCTGTGTGTGTTTTGCACATTGCCTAATCACTTGCCTGCCTTAGGTAATTATGTGCAGTACCCTTCTTTGAGCATCTATGCTATGGAAGGAGATAGTTAATCAAAAGACATAAAACGGCCTCTATGCTTACAAACTTACAGCAGGCAAAGATATCAACAATAAAAACAAAAACTATAGTTTGCAACACAATCTCAAATGTTGGCTAGCATCTGCCTTTACACAACATTGTAAATAGCGGTGATATAAAGAAATATTAAAAACTAACACAAAGAGAACACACACAAAAAAACAGACCCTGAGTGAGATGCTTTATGTGTTATTTCATAACAGTTCTATGAGGAAAGTGGTCTTACCCCACTTGGAGGTGAGAAAACTGAGATTACAAGGGTTAAAGTGGCTCTCTAAGACCACACAGCATGTGGGTTACAGAGCCAGCATTTGACCTAAGGTCTATCAGATCTAAAGCCTTTGTACTCTCTACCATATTCCCATGTTGTATAAACATTCAGAAAAACTTACCGTGTAGTAATCGTACCAGCGGGCTCTAGGGAAATACGCAGTGACATTTCTGGCATTCTAAAATGAAACACAAACAAGTTGAGGAAGTAAACACCATTTTCCAGGACAGAGTAACCAAACTGCTTGGGAAAGAGGTGAAATAATTGTGATGCCTTTGGACCCAGCTGCCTCATGTCTCCAGAGGTTAGCAATTGGGGCAAACTTCTTCCCGTTTTTTTTTTTTAAACAGGAGATTTGTCTACCCAAAACAAGTGGCTTTCATAAAGCACTTTGGTATCCAGGACTTCGGGAAAAAATAAATCACTGTTTGCTTATAGACATAGACTTACCCCATTTCCTCTTAAAGAGACAAACAACTGAGGTTGTGTCTGGGGCAGAAGAAAATTTTGTGGGTACAATGAGATTTTGGGGCCGGGAGCAAAGGCTCACGCCTGTAATCCCAGCTCTTTGGGAGGCCAAGGCGGGCAGATCATGAGGTCAGGATATCAAGACCATCCTGGCTAAGACAGTGAAACCTCATCTCTACTAAAAATACAAAAAAAAAAAAAAAAAAAAAAAAAATTAGCCGGGCCTGGTGGCACGTGCCCATAGTCCCAGCTACTCGAGAGGCCAAGGCAAGAGAATCACTAGAACCCAGGAGGCAAAAGCTGCAGTGAGCCAAGAGAATGCCACTGCACTCCAGCCTGGGCAACAGAGTAAGACTCTGTCTCAAAAAAGATTTGGGAGAGGTACATTTAACTGGTATTTTAATCAGAAGCCTAATCAACAACAGAAGTAAAGAAATGGCTTTTACTGCTGGGAGGAGCTCCTGCAGAGGAAGGGAAGGGTTAGCCAGCAGCAATACAAGTACACACATTGGCAAGTCATCCTTCTGAAAAGTTGTCATAGTGCTAGAGGACTGTTATAAATTCTTTACAATACTGCCCCCATCTGACCTTCTAGTCCTTATTTTAGTTAACAAAGAAATGATTGTGTCACTGAATATACCATGAGGTGTTTTCTTCTTGATCATCCTATGAACCAGAATTGTTAGGCTCATTTTAAAGATGAAGGAGCTGAGGCCAAGAACACCTAAGTGATGGACTTCGGCTCAGAAGGAGAGGAGCAGACACAGGTAGAATGAGAAACCATGTCTCAGGACCCCCACCAGCTCAGGCCTCTTCTCCTCGTCCTTTTCCCCAAGCCTCACAGCTGGGATCCTCCCCCCATCAGAGGCCTCCATACTCACGAGCTCCAGGACAGGGCTGACCAGGAAGGCTGGGCCCAGCAGGAACTGACTGTCTATGTCCCATGTCACCTGGTCTGACACAAACCTGGAAAGGGAAATCAAGGTGCCCAACAGAGCCCAACAGAGCCCCAGCCCGACACTCTGAAGAAGCTCCTCAAGTTCAGATCCAAGTTAGAAATCCAGCTGCCCCTGAGCCATTCTTGCTTTGTTCCTAGGCCTAGCTTCATCAGGAGCACCCAGCCTCTGCTCTCCCTATGTGATGTGCCTGAAACTTCAGAAATGCTGGGATGTAGATGTGTTCTCTCCTGTAAAATATTACCTCATTTCTTAACCATGGCACATTTTAAATGCAAGGATGGCCCTCATCCCTCAATTCTCTTGCTGAAATCCTTCTTTTGTGACCTGGGTCCATATAACAAAACTGCTACAAAAGATAGATAGGTCTTTGCACAGTTAAATTAGAATGAAACTATTCTGTGCTGTACTGCAGCATTTCAATTTTCTTCACTCAATAAATAGCCTTTTTTCATGACCTATGGTATGTATAACACTGTGCTAAAGACAGTCATCAAGTATGGTTTGCACCTGAAGAGCTCATGTCAAAAGGCAATCGTGTCTTTAATTTGGAAGAATTGTGTATAGCAACCGCCACCATACAGAATGCAATAAGTCATCCATTAGTCATCGGGATCCCTGCTGGACACTCACTCGTGGAGCAGAGGCCGCACAACAGTGACACCCTCCGTGTGGGCCTTATGCATCAAGGTATACAGATATGGCAACAGGGTGTATCTGGTCTGCAGGATATTTCTGGAAATGTTCACAAAAGCAGCATCCCAGGACACAGGGTCTTGTCTCTAAAGGAGAAAGAGAACAGTGTTGGGAGCTCGCCCTGGAATTTCTAGGGGATTTAAGAAGCTCACTAAAAGCATATTCCCATTGAAGATCACTCACAGCTAAACAAAAGACAACTATACATGAGGCCCAGAGAATACTCTTAATAGACTGGAAAGAGTCACCAAAGCTCTCCTAGGACAGCTGATAAAATTTCACTGTAAGACATTCTTTTTGGTACATTTGGTACAATTCTGCCTAAAATACAGGAAAAAAATAATCTAATGAACACTGAGGAATATGGTTCCTTGAGACACCAGGCCGTCACAATTTTTAAGGGTACAGTGGCTCACGCCTGTAATCCCACCACTTTTGGAGGCTGTCGAGTGGATCACTTGAGCCCAGGAGTTCAAGACCAGCCTGTGAAATATGGCAAGATCCCATCTCTACAAAAAATGCAAAAATTGGGTGGGTACGTTGGGATGTGCCTGTAGTCCCAGCTATTCAGAAGGCTGAGGCGGGACAATCGCTTTAGCCCCAGAGGTAGAGGCTGCAGTCACCCATGATGGGGACACTGCATGATTCAGCCTGGCCAACAGAGTAAGTCCCCGTCTCAAAAAAACAAACAAACAAAAAAACCCCTCCCACCCAAAAAAAACCACCTTTTTTTAAAGATCTCCCAGGAAATACAGACTGCGTTAATTTTAGCACAGAAATGGAGATTGTCTTTCAAGTGTCACAGAACACTGGAGGTAGAAGCCACTGTCCTACCCTGGTCCCAATGGTGTTGTGGTTTCTTGAGAAGGGGTAAAAGGCCCCCAGCTGCATCCAGCGAACACACATCTCATATTCAGCGTCTTCAAAGAACCCACAGATATCTGCTCCCGTCTGAAACAAGAGGAAATAAAATGAGCCTGCTGATGATTTCTGAAAGATGTCCCCACCTTCTTGGTGCTTAGGAGGATCCCAAGGACACTCACATAGGATATGCCGAAGAGGCTGAACTCCATCATGCCTGCAATGAGAAGCACAGCTGTGTCACACCAGGCTCTCATGACCTACTTCCTCACCTCTTCCCCAAGGATCCCAACTCCCTGCCCTATAGGCAAAGGCCCTGGGGAAGGAGCCCACGCACCAATGATAGATTTCTTCAGCTGATCCCATGCGGCTGTGTTGTCTCCCAGCCAATGTCCTGCCCAGCGGCCAGAAGAGGGAAATGTGGAGCGGGTGATGACGACCCCTCGCTGTCCTGTCACCTCCTGCACGGCTCTGGTTGGAGGGGAAAAGGAGGTGAACTGAGGCCACGGCCAGGGAGCAAAGGCCATAGAGCTTCTGCTCCCAGAGCCCTTGAGCCTAGTCAATGTTTGCTGCGTGATTGGAGGGAACATGGGAATCCGAGCTGTAATGGTGGCTCCACTGATCCCAGATGATGGAGATAAGAAGTCACGTGTTCTCACAGTGCTTTACAAAGAACTTCACTGTTGCAGACTCACTGGAGTGCTCCGAAAATAGTAAGGAATTACTACATCTGGCTATTGGTTTCCTCAATACTTAGTTTTCTCTATTTGAGGAAGAACACAGTGAAGATTATAAGACTGTCCTTAGAAGAATACATACTATTCATTCAGCTTGCAAAGCAGGACTGTGCTAATTCGGTACAATACCAGTTACCCTCCACCAGGAATGGCCAAAAATAAAAATATCTCCAAAGATGATTCACTTTGAAATGAAGGGGAGAGATGCCCAGTCCTCTGTGTTCACCTCCTGTAGCTAAAGCTATTGTACCAACGGCTGCCCTGTGTGACCATTATGGTGTCTCCATGTGAGTCTTTCGACTAGGTTCATTAAGTTTTTCACTGGTGAGACCATGCTTTATTTAAATCTGTCCTCCTTTTAATCACAGAGCCTGGCTCCATGTCAATGAGCATTTGTTTAATAATTAAGAATCATTACACAGTTATGAGAATCTTCTTAATCCTTAGAACGGGGAATGAAAGGAAAACTAGGGTAGCTATGTCAGTCACTGGAAGTCCCTACAGGTTGTTGTGACAGCTGGAGAAGGGAGACAGAGACTCACTCGTATGTGGGTCTGGTCTGGGACCACCCGTACAGGTTGTGCACGTTGTAGTGCTGCACCGGGGAGCCGTCTGGGAGGATCTGCTGACTCTCCATGCACAGGGTCTTGCTGCTCAGGCCCCTCTCCCTGGACTCCAAATCTGAGGAGGAAGAACTGGTGAGGTGAAATCCAGCCCTGATTCTGTTTCTCCCTGACCTCTCTTCAAGGTATTGGGCCCTGGATCTTAACACTAACTTCACCCTGCCTGTGTCGCTCTCCATCTCCCCAGAGACATGAGCATTATCTCAGCGACATGAGCACAGCGCCCCTAGCTCTGAGCTGCAATGGTGCCTGCAGTGTTTCCAACATCAAGTTCACTGAAGAAAGCAGAGGTGTCAGGAAGAATGTACAGCTGTCAAACACTACATGACAGCCTCTGATTTAGGCTTTTGACTTGCCAATTATATCCATAATTCTATGAAGAAGATCTCATTATCTCTCTTTTACAATTTAGCAAACCAAGATTTGGAAATATTGCATAATCTGTGAAAAGTCACAAAAATCCTAGAGAGGACAATTTCCGGAGCTAAGATATAAATCCAAGTATAACTCCAAATTCCATCAGCTCCATGATAAGGGGAAGCCAGTAATTTCCACCCATTGATGGCACAAGAAATTCCTGTGATGGAATTCACACAAGCCCAAAAATGAAGAAACCCAGCTGTGAGAACCCTTTGTGTCATGAGCTCCGCTAAGTGCTTTCCAGACAAATTTCAAGAAATTTGCTCAATGAGTCTAGTCACTTGCACATGCCCGGCTGGGTAAAGCAACTGCAGAGCTTTTGTCTCTGGTCCCCAGTAAACCACAGCAGCCATGAGGATGTGCCCTGAGCTGTGCGGGAGCGCCCCTGGCCTCGGGCTCCTCCAGTGTAATCCTTCCAGTCGTAGCTCTGGCAGTCAAGGAGGCCAAGACTTCTTACGTGGCATGTAGGGAGGGTGGTTCAGAGAGGCGTCCCTGCAGCCTGGAGAAACTGCCCCATTCACGAAGCTTGATGGTTCATTCATATCCTAGAAATGCCAAACACAGACACACCTCACTTTTTAAGATAATTACG
Source organism: Pongo pygmaeus (assembly GCF_028885625.2). Classification (NCBI taxonomy): domain Eukaryota; kingdom Metazoa; phylum Chordata; class Mammalia; order Primates; family Hominidae; genus Pongo; species Pongo pygmaeus. The sequence continues at coordinate 141,053,570 of NC_072379.2, read as the reverse complement.
TCCTGCCAATTCTTAGCCAAGGAAGCAGTGAATAAATTGTTCAACATCCAGTAATCCCTGTAGATGCCAGCCTTGGGAGCTTCATCAAATCCTAGTGAGAACTGGCTAGAAAGATTAATTCACTCCTGCAGAACAACTGGCTAGAGGGTTAAAAAATAAATCTCTTTCAGGGTGGCTGTGAGGCAATCAAATTTCCAAGAAATTCCTAGTAAATTGCCACCCTGGTTTTTGTTTGTTTTTCATTTTTTGAGACGAAGTTACGCTTGTTTCCCAGGCTGGAGTGCAATGGTGTGAACTCGGCTCACCGCAACCTCTGCCTCCTATGTTCAAGCCAGTCTCCTGCCTCAGCCTTCCGATTAGCTGGGATTATAGGCATGCGCCACAACGCCCGAATAATTTTGTGTTTTTAGTAGAGATGGGGTTTCTCCATGTTGGTCAGGCTGGTCTCAAACTCCCAACCTCAGGTGATCTGCCCACCTCAGCCTCCCAAAGTGCTGGGATTACAGGTGTGAGCCACCACGCCTGGTCCCGCCTCAGAGGTTTTACAGTAGGAGCATCAGGTCTGGTACAAGTTCTGAGGGCTATCAGGGCTGTTCCACTCCTGAGAGGAGGAACTGTCTGATATGTCCAAAGTCTTCCTTGGACAATGACTATCCTCTTGACTGAAGGTCAGTGGTACATATACTTAGGCACACAAAGATAGACAAGTGCCACAGGTATACAGACACAGACACACTTACAATCCACATGCCATCAAACTTCAAGCTCCTCTCTGGATTCTGGGGATTGTTGTATAGTTCTTCTATTTCCCTCTTCCACCACTTGGTAGTTGAATTACGGAAAAAGTCTGGGAAGGCCACATAAGCTCGATATAGCTATAAAAAAGAAATATAATTTCTTTGTCCCACACAAATATATAAGACAGCAAACAGGCACTTACTGAGAATGCAACTCACACAAACACTTGAACTGCATGGTGACAGACGGCCTGAACAGGGCCTAAATAATGTTATTAACTTATTAGGGAAATGTAGAATGAGAGGAGAAATTAGTGCAATTTCCACACCTTCTCAGCATTTGGAAAACATCCAAAAACTGTTCTCTTCATATTGACACGGATGATGACAATCAACGCCCACAACTCACGACCTCATGCACTCGATGCCCAACCCTCAACGTCAGTCCTGCCATTTCCTAAGCACTCCTCAAAGACAAAGCCAGGGAGAGACTGCCGACATGAGATGCATGGTAACAGGTTAGGAAGAAACACCCAGGGACTCCCTCCTATGTCATTCCCACTGCGAGAGGGGAGGAAGGAATAAGATTACATTTCAGGTTATTAGGCCAGTATGCCCCAGTGTTTCCTACAGTTTCAGAATCACATGACAACTACAGCTGTGTGGAACATAAACTGAGAGGACTTAAAGAGGATGCATCAACTTCCCCTTCCCCTTATTTTCCACCTCCAGTCAAATAATAAAAGGAGTGTTTTCACTTTAACCTGAAAGATAGATTCAAGATACAACTTTTTAACTACATTGTAGATTTTTGAGAGTAAGAAGTTTGTTTTATATTCTTCTGAGTGATATTTGTATTGCCAACAATGCTCAGCTAAGAACCTGGCATAAAATAAATACTCAGTGTTTAATAGTGGGTTCACACAACTTAGAAGCAGCAAATAAATGTCCATACATTTTAATATACTCATGTTGTTTGTTATGGAACATTATGGTCCTTCGTATGTCTCAGTAAATAGCCTCCGCTATGCTAATCACACCATTGTAAGAGTTAAAGAGCTAAAGAAGGCTGGTGAGGAGGATGGGGGAGGCAACAGAAAGAGGACTCGGTCTAGGGGAGCTCCAGTTCTTATATACCACAGATAAAAGGCAGGTAGGAACCCAGATGTCCACAGAAAGGGCAAAAAAAGGAACATAAGAAAACAGAAACAGATCAGCCTACATGGGTCTGGCTGTCAAGGATGTGAGAAGACAGTGGGTGACATCACGGAGAATCTTGAGAGAAGTGGGCATGCCAGGGATGCCTTTTGTTAGGAAATGGAGGTAGAAACCAGGAAACCCGACAAAGAGAACCTTTCACCAGAAACAGAGAGTTCCAGATCAGGCAGGGTTGGAAACAATGGGATGGGTGGGGGTTGGAGAATTCGAATAAAGAGATTATCAGCCACAGCTGAGTCAGAATTGTATCCCATATGGGGTTCACGTGGGGAACCTGGCCAGCCATGAGGTAGGAACTTCCCTAAGTACTGCTCGGATGACCCCTTCCAACTTCATAAAAATGTTCTGCCATTCTCCAAGGTGCTGGCTTTGCCTGTCCATATTCAACTCTTGCCTTGTGGCTTCTGCCTTCACTTTCTCCACTCTTCAAACAGTGATGTACCCACCCACACACTGGGCCTCAGGATCACCTAGCACTCTTTCTGTAGCACATTGCATGCTACAAAACGCAATTCCTAGATCCCACCACAGACTTATTGAATTAAATCGCTGGAGCTTTGGACTCAGAAATCTGCTTTGCACAGGCTTCTTGGCTGTTTTATGCTTAGCGAAGCCAGGCCTGGACATCAGTGGCTTCATCCTCACCAGCCTCATCAAATGGGTCTTACTATTAATAATATAAATATTAGGCTGCTGCAAAGGTAATTGTACTTTTGGGATTAAAAGTAATGGCAAAAATTACCTGTGCTCCAACCAAATAGTTATAATTATTCTATCTACCAAGAATCTCTTATGAGCTTCCTAAAAGATTATGTAGACCCCCTAATGAGTGTTTCTTATCAGAGACCCAACTGGCATTTGAAGCGTAAGATAGTTTGTGGAGAATGCCCTGCAATCAGAGCTATCGACGTCCCTGCCCACTGCCCATTAAATGCCACTTGGTGTCCCTGTGATAACCAACACTGCCCTCAGATTTCCAAATGGCCTCAAGATGGCAGTGTTGCCCCTACTGGCTGATGAACTGTGGGGCTCATAATGTAGTCACTGACCACTGGATAAAAGTCAGGAAGCCCATGACCTAGCACTTCTCTGACTGGGCAGGTTCCTGTGTCCAGGTGGACTGCTTGGACCACTAATCTTCAAGTGATTTTCTGTGAGAAGTGATGAAATGACAGGAAGCTATGTCTTCTCCTTTGAATACTTATCTGATAGATGATAGGTAAGTAGGTAGGTTGGTAGATAGATAGAGTGGATAGAGTAGGTAGATGGATAGATATGATAGACAGATAGATAGATAGATAGATAGACAGATAGATAGATAGATGATAGAGTGTATAGATGGATAGATAGGGTGAGGGGATGAATTGATAGATACAGATAGATGATAGATGGATAGATAACAGCGAGGGATACAGAAAGATGTTAGATATATTGATAGATAAATAATAGGTAGGTAAATAGAGTAAATAGATAAATAGAGTGAATGGATAGATAGATAGATAGATAGATAGATATATAGATGATAGATAGATAGATAGATAGATACATAGATACATAGATAATAGAGTGGATAGATGGAGAGATAGATAAGATAGACTGGGTGAGGGGATGAATTGATAAATAGAGTTAGATAGATGATAGATGGATAGATAGATAATAGAGAGGGATACAAAAAGATGTTAGATAGATAATAGGTAGGTAGATAGAGTAAATACATAGAGTGGATGTATAGATAGATAGATAGATAGATAGATAGATAGATTAGATAGAGTGGGTGGATGGATAGATAGATAGAGAGAAAGATGGTAGATCAGACAGACAGATGAGAGATAGATATACAGAAAGATAGTAGATAAACAGATAGATAATAGATACATACAAACACACATATACAAAGATAGAGATGATTTATAGATAGATAGAGATAGAGGATAGATAGATGATAGATAGACAGATAGATAGATAGATAGATAGATAGATAGATAGATAGATAGATAGATACTTGTTCAGTAATAGACAAAAGGAAAACAGCCTTGAACTGAGTCTGACTCTTTCTTGCCAATCTTCAAAACTAGCCCCAGCTTCTCTTTTGTTTGTTTTGTTTTACTGAATTTACTGACAGAAAATAAAGACATGCAGTGCAATAGCCAAGCAGCCTCATCCCAAGTGCGTCTCATTTTAAATCGAGAGTGCTACTGCTGCCAACTGGCTCTGGGATCCAGGAGGTCAGAGACTGACAACAAAGAAGTACACATCACAGGCTTGCAGTACCTTCTGTTCTCCCTACTCTGTTGGAGCTGTCCCAGGTACCAGCCTCAGGCTCCAGATTTTGTGGTTCTATCTAATATATGTCTTTCCCTCTAGGACTCACCATTTGCCCTGAAAACCAAATTATCTGGATAAGGCATGAATTTTTGGCCTAACTCTTGCCAGTCACATTCCTGGTGACTGGAATGTTTCTCCTGCACCTCTGTCCATGGGCTACGATCTTACATTACGTAGAAAGAACTCCCAAAAGAGGTCTTCGCCCCGGGCTTCTGAGTGGCTGCTAACAGAATTTACAACTGCTAGGATTTGTTCCCACAACATAGATATTTGTCTGATTAATACTGGATCCTGACAGAGTGTGTAGAATCTGCAACATATACCATACTGCTGACTGCAGAAGCCAGCTTCTTTGTCCCTTCAATTCCTGGCAGATATCCTAGAAAACAGGCCTTTTCCTTGTTTGAAAACTGGTTCAGAGAAAAGATACCACTTCTTGGAGTTCAGAGAAAAGATACCACTTCTAGGAGGTATCACTCAATGGAAATTTCCTAGGCCTCTGGAGTCTGACAGCTTTGGAATTGAAATCAACACTCTGTCACCTAAAACTGTGGACAAATAATTTAAGCTCCTGGTTTTAAATCTCAAAGATAATAATACATATCTACATCCCAGTGGCCAGTAAAGTATTACTACATATAAAGTAATGGGCACAGACTGACATCCAAGACACATCTCCTAAGTATTTCTCCTTGCCAAGCCCATGTCCACAATACAGGCATCTCCACAATCGCAGGATCGGCTGCCCCTGCCTACAAACCCTGACTCCACCCAAATTTAAAAAGACTCTTTTACCTCCAGTTGACTGTCCCAGTCTAGAGACCCATTCACAAAAACATCAGGAAAATCAGGCCAGACCTATGGAGAGGAACACGGTCAATAGCAATGCACTAGACAATTTCCCTTACATAGTATTTCCTAAGAAATTATTATATAAACCATGCTCCTAGAAGCAACAATACCTTGATTATCATGTAGGATTGATGTAAAAGAAAACTGAATTCCATAACACATTACATTATTTTAAACATCGTTAATTGTATCAACAAATATTGATGGAGAAAAGGAGAGCTTCTGACCTCAGAGCTCAAATAGAAAAGGCCAAAAACGACATACACAGGCATGTGACCCACTAACAGTGACCCACCCTCAGGCTAGGGACTAGTGGATCATCGCTTAGGATTATACCTTTCCCCAGACAATGTCTCCATCATTTGGGTATTTGATGAAGACGTCATCCTCCATGCCCCGAGTGAAGGCAGGATAGGGCTGTGTCTCATTGCCAGAAATGGCTGGATCCTGAAATCAAAGCATAAGTCAGTTGGGAAAACCAAAGCTACAGAATGAGGAGAAACAGAATAAAGGAGAACTCCTCCAGGGTGAACTCGCTGGCTTCTACCTGAACGGTAGAGTTTCTGTGAGTCCCGGGAAATACACATTTCTTAGTGCACTTCAATTTATCTACTTGCAACATGGAAATAAAGTATAACACTTTCTCCAACAAAGCCCATACCTGCTCCCAAGCAGATCGCACACATTCACATCAGGACTAACCAGAATGAGGATGACCCGCATCCCATCAGCCTTCATGCGATTGATCAGAGCTGGAAAACCAGCAAACTTGGGGCTGAGGGTGAAGTCCAGCTGCCGCTCCATGTAGTCGATGTCTGAGTACTGCACGTCCTGCGGGAGGACACGGGGAGCTGAGTGGCTGCGGCTATACACACCCAAGCTTTACAGGAGAACAACCTTCCACCACCCATGGTGGAATTCCAGACAGATTCTTGTTGATGCTTTTAAATCCCAGCTCTGACATTTGTTAGGTACAGGTGCTGGGAAATTCACTTAATTTTTAAAATGTTCAGTGATCAAATAGAAAAAAACCTTACGTCAGCACAAAATAGGATGAGAATACCTCTCTAACATGGCTATTCTGAGGATAAATAAGAACACTGGATTGGACAGTGCTTTGTAAACTGCCACTATCAAGAGTGAGTGTGATGACCTCCCCCAAGAGGCTGCCCCTGGTATCAGTGGTTCATGCTTAGAAAAAATACTGTTAACTACCCAGGGCTAATACAATGTGGATGGTAAATCTACTGCAAAACAAATCAAAACAAAGCAACAATATATAGTTGCTTGGAATACCCAATCTTGAGGGAAATCAGACACAACACTCTTCTGGAGAATGAAATATTGCATTTCACTATCCACTAATGGAAACACTATGTTCCACTAATGGAGCTATTGTAAAACAAGAGAAATGTAGAATAAAATTAGATTTGCGATGGTACATTGGATCAGTTCTCTGATGACTGGATCCCCTCTCATCCTCCAGTGAAGGATAAGGTTTATTTCTTTATGTATGTCCTCTGGAACCCATTCCAGGATCCGTGTATTCCATCAGTGATTAGCTCGGAGCCGATGGGACACTGTGCTATAGCACCAGGGCTGCAGGAACTGAGGTCGTATCCACATATACAATGGTCTGACTGTTTGGGGTTAGTTTTTTTCAGGAATTAAGTAAAAGAACTGTGGATATTATTTATTCTTATGGAAACAAGGACGTTTTGACTAAATGTTTTGAAGTCATGTGAAAGAAATGGAAGGAAGCATGAGATAGCAGAAGGAGCCCTGGAGCCAGCTTATCTCCCACTCTGGGAAATCACAGTGAGTCTTGAGCTATCATCTCTAGAAGATGGAAACAAGGGCCCTTACCTCTCTTACTGTGCTGGGGTGAGGCTAACTGTGATACTGTCTGAAAAAGAACATTATGTCTCTATAGAGTCCCACAAACATTAGACAAAAGAACCCAGACACAGAGGCACCTGGCTTAGTTATGAAACTCCAGAGCCATGACTGAGAACGTACATAAGGGATCTGGGCAGCCACCATCTCATCATACAAGCTGGCGATCTCAGAGTCGTTCTGGTAGCCATAGCGACACAGCTGGAACCCCAAAGACCAGTAAGGTACCATCACAGGCCGGCCAATCAACTAGAAAATAGACAGAAAATATTAGTCCTCAGAACAGAGACACCAGATTGAAGTTTTACATCAAGTAACAAGAATATTTTTTCATGCCCCAAGCTAGACAACTAACTAATTGAATTCCACATCAAAACTGACAGGATATAGATCCACTAGGATACTTGGAGAAAGCTTTCTGCTAGACTTGAGCTCCTTCTTAAAAATCCTGGAAAAGCTGATTTTACTCCATTCCTAGAGACACTGTAGGTAATGGTTAAGATGCCCAGATTCAGAGGCAACTGGTTAAGATGCTAATGCCTGGCTTAGCATACAGGCTCCAGTCCTGCTAGTTGTGTGACCTTAGGCAAAAATTAGGTAACCTCTTAGTGCTTCAGTTTCTTCATCTGTAAATAAGGGTATAATAATAGCATCTGCCTCATAGTCCTTTTGTGAGGACTGAATGAGTTATTAGGTGCGAAGTGCTCTACCATGCAGCAAGCAATAAATCAGTGATGTGCAGTAGGTAGTACATAAGTGTTTGCTGCTGCCAAAATCAACACGGTCACCAGCACCATCACTATTTTCACCATCACCACCACTACCACCATCATGTCCTCCAGCACCATCATTACCATCATCATTATCCTTCACTACCATCACCACCACCTCACTACCGCCCCCACCACCATCCCCACCATCACCACTATCATCACAACCACTGTCACCAACATCACACTCCTCACACCATCCCACTGTCAGCACCACCACCACCACCACCATCATCATCACCAGCACTACCACAAACACCAAAACCACACCCACCATCATCAGTATTATCATAAATACTACCATCATCACACTCCTACCACCCCACTGTCACCACCACCACCACCACATCCACCACCACCATCACCGTCAAACACCAACCATCACCACCATCATCACCATTACCAGCATCACCAAGACACCCATCACCACCACCCCCACCACTATCATCACCATCACCAACACCACTACCACCACCATCATTATCACCATTCCCACATCACTATCACCACCGTCACCCGCTACCACCATCACCATCACCACCACCATAACCACAAATACCACCACCATCACACTACTATCACTACCATCACCACCACTAGTACCACTATAACTTCTGCTACTCTGCAATGCTTACTGAGGCTATAAATTTAATGTGATTAGAATGTATTTATTTTTCCTTATTCTATAATCTCTCTCCAAGTAAGACCAATATTTCCAGTTATCATCTGAGAGTTATACTAATGAATGTGGGCTCTGGCACCCAGAATGTGCTGTATAAGTATTTGATAAACAATTGGACTTCCCCCTACCTCAGTGTACTGCTGGGTGACAAGCTCTGGAGTCGGCCCCAAGAACACATAAAAGTCCAGAACTCCCCCTGTGGTGCGGTAAGTCAAGGCAGGCAGGGGCTGGAACGTCACATCTGAAAATGAAGAGAAACGCCAAGCCAGATGGAAACCTTCCACGTCACGAATCACCCCTGACATCTACACATTCTCCATCTTCCTGCACCCTCCCTATCATAGAGTGGTAAGAGCAGGCATTTTCTATCATACTCACACAGAACTAAAGAAGTTCAGTGGAAGTCTACAGGTCCCATTCCTGGGTTTGTTTCCTTTGGGTGTACTTTACTATATTTTGTCATTCTACTCTTGAAATTATTTTTACATTTCAACTTTTATCTTGGATAAGGAGGTACACGTTCATGTTTGTTACATGGGAATATTGCATGATGCTGAGGTTTGGGGTATGAATCCTGTCCCCCAGATAGCAAACATAGTACCCGATAGGTAATTTTTCAACATACCATACACCCTCATACCTCCAGACTAACTTCTCTAACCCATAGTTTTACCCTAATTCAAATTATATAACTGGCTCCCACGAGCTGACTTCCAAGATATTTGGGACCCATGTGGTTTTAATATGACTTCTTATGTGATTTTTACCAAGATGAGAGTTGGGTTAAATCCTGTTATCACATGATACTAGACTGAAATAAACAGAAAGGCTAAACACACACACAAAAATAAACAGCAATGCCTGTTAAATGAAAATTTTGAATTCAAGGAACAGTTACGCTGAACACATTCTAAAATGACTCAAGCATGATTGGTACCCCCCAAAATAAGGGAGGCGCTGGATGGCCTTACCCATGGCATTGCTGTTCAGCAGGAGCACTCCATGGGCACTGCCATCCTCCTCCAGCCCCATGTAGTAGGGGTGGACACCATAGGAATTCTTCTTGTACTGGAGAGTCATGGGGAGAAGCAGTAGGAGTTTAAGAGAAATTATGCCTGAGAAAGAAACTCAACAAAAATGTGCTTGCTAACATGGCTCTAGTTTTCTCCATGAAATCAATCAAACACATGAAACAAAGAGCCTAAGAATTGGCCCACTCGCCTAAAAGCAGAATGAGATGTCCAGCTGGAGTTTGGGAAGATGAAGCCCAAAGCCTGAGCAATGTGGGTGGAGAGAAGCAGAGACACAGATCCCAAATGCTCTGTCCTTACCCCTGGGGGCTGGTCTCGGGAGAACATCCCCCAAGTGTGCCACTCCAAGTCTCTCCTATAGGACGTATGCTCAGTTTCCCCAAAGCCGTAGAGGTACTTGGAGGGAAGGCGGGTGGAGATGCGGATAAACATGTCATTGAAGGTGAAGCCAAGGAGCTGAGAGTCCCAACTGAAACACAAAAAGGCAGATTTGAAACAGAAAATGGGCTTTTCTCTTTGCTTCCAGCAGCTGACTTTTCAAGGACAACAGAATGCTTGATTCCTACCCAGAACCTGTTCATCTCCCAAACAAAACAGAAACTCAATTTGATTAAAATATCATAGATATCCTCGCTAAAAGCCCAGCAGTTCTTCTTCATTCATCTGTTTCCCACTCTCACTGCCTCCTTTCAGTGGTCCTCTACAATACAAATCCAAGCACTCCTCACCATCACAGCTGGGACCACTCCACACCAGCACCGCCTTCCACCCTTGCACCCCTCAGTGCCTTTTCTACATAGCACTCAAAGTGATATTTACTTATTATTTGTTGTCATGAGAAGAGAAACCTCAGCTGCCTATAAGGAGCAGCACCTAATCCAGAGAAATCACCCCATAAATATTTGTTAGATGAATCCTCAGGCATGCTCAACTCCCTCAGTAATTATTTCCAGAATGCTAAGGATTCCCTGTAAGAACAGGTCTGAAGGAAACAACTCATCTATGCATCTGGAAGTGGACAATGTGATGTTTTGAACCAAGATACATCCAAGGACAATGGAACTGGCAGGAAGGCACGGGTAGCCATCAAATTCTAAGTCACACTAGAAGCCACTCACATTATAGTGCCTGTACTCTTCCGGCGTATTTCAATCCCAAATGGATTCTTCTTAATGAGGACATCATAGAGTTGACCCTCAGGGGTGCTGGATGGCACCCTGGGTATGTTCAGAGGGACTGGAACTTCATACCGATTGTTGTTGGGATCATAAATCTAGGCCAGAGGAAATCGATTTTAAGCAAGAATAGTGCTCTTCAAACCTATACCCTTAGCAGAACATTTTTTACTTTTGGACAAAAGTTCAGATGCTATGTTTCTGTCTTCTTTAAGTTTATGATATCTGAGATTTAACTAATATATAAAATAACAATGTCAGATTTAACTTTTTTTCTATCATTTCTCAGTATTAAGGCCTCTAATACATTAATATACTCAATGGGACATTGGTGCTAACATGGACAATCATTCTGCAATCAGAGTGGTATTTATGAATATGTTACTTGTTATTTTCTGTGGGTATGTGAGTATATATAAATACCTTAAGACTTTTCTGAATTGAAAAAAAACCTATCTCTCCAAAATGAAATCTATTTGATTACAGAATGTGCTTGCTGAAAGTGGTACTAAACTGATTCATGAGTACCTACTACATCCCTGCCTGACACTGCACAAGACACTAGGGATGTGAGCTGAATAAGGCAGTGTTATGGTTTTACAAAATTCACATGCAAATGAGAAGTGAAAGAGATGAGCTCACAGCACCTGGGTGATGTGTGCTAAGGGAGAGCTATGTAGAAGTGCTATGAGATTCTAGAGAAGGAAATGCCTAACATTGCTTCTGGGAGACTGAGATGGTCTCCCAGGAGAAATATGGTGTAGAGTATTAAAGGCTTGCTAGTCATTAACCAAACAAACAAAGGAGATCAAATCATTCTGGTGAAGAATAACAACCACAAAGGCAGAGAGAATTAAAGTGGGGCAGAAAGAGGCAAATATTTGGAAAGACCTACTGTATGGTCAAGAGGTAGAGGAGGCAACGGTCAAGGCTAGAACTCCAAGGAAGTTCATTCACTTCAAACCCATTAGGTGCCTACAACATGCTAGTGCTATGATGAGCGTACAAACATACAACAGCATCATCCCTGCATTACAGGATGTACAAAAACTCAGAATTCGGGTTGATGTCAGATTGTAAAGAAATTTTCAGGAAATGTCATAACATCCTGATCACTTTCACTTACTCTGTCAATTACACTACAGTGCTAACTATCTGCCAGCCTCTGTATTAGACTTCAGAAGCACAAAGAGGGAAGGGCACATTCCCGTTCTTGAGAAGATTAGTTTAATAGAGAAGCAGACATAACAGCTAGTCCCTCCCTAGTCCTTAAATGCAATTAAATCCTGGAAAGAAATGAAATCACCGCACATTGGTGGCTATTTTATACATATCTCAAATTCAGTATACCAAACTGAACATATCATCTTACATTGATCAAGCACAAAGCTTTTCAGTACTCCCATTCCGGTTGATGTTAGCACCATCCATATTAAGTTGCAAGATACCAACACGGTCATCATTCTTGATGCTTCCCTCTCCGTTGTCGCCTGCTTTCAATCCAGCACCAGACCGTGTAACCCAACTTCCTGAATCTCACACAGCTGCACTGTTCCCACCTTCCTTCCAGTATCTAGTCCAAACCTAAGCCCTCACCTGACCTGCCTAACTGGGAGACTCCCAGCTTGTCTCTCTATACTCACTCTTGCTCTCCCAATCATTTTCCTAACAGTAGCCACAGTAATCTTTTCCAAATGAATATTAGGACAGGTCTCATTGTTCCCTCAATGATTTCTCAATGCTCTTTGGATAATAATCTAGTCTAGTGTAGCATGATTAACTTATTTTAGGGTTCTGTGACCTGAACCAGAAAAAGATAAGGGAACTGAAAAGGGTCTAATCACTACCTGATACATGTACTGTGTTTACCTTGAACTGCAGCATTTCATTCGTATGGTAAGTGACATCCAGGCGAAGGGGGTTCACGGGCGTGGAGGGGAAGGCACTGGCATAAACAGAAGACTTTAAGGAGATGTCAGCTGTGGCCCCGTGGGAATTATACTGAACATCACTGACAGAGTATAGGTCGTTGACAAAATAGCAAAAAGGGACTCCAGAAGAATTGGATGCCTGAAAAGTAAGGCCAAAGTCATGGATCAGCACAGCGTGTGATCTTAAAGTTCTCTAACCTAAACAGGATTAGGAAAGTCATTTTAGATGACGATAAAACCAGCCTATCACTTATCACTTGGCAATAACATAAATTTAAATTCCTGGTCTCCAAGCAAAATATTCATTTTAAAAAGTTTTGCACTTGTCCCCACCTACTCGTCACATCCAGATCATGTCCCTTAGGAAGTCCTTTCTATGGATTTGAAGTAGTTATGTAAGTACCACTGCTATGCTTAAGAAACTATAGATTAAGTGTGGAGATTTTCATGCACAGGAACCCCAACAGCATGGTTACCTCCCAGATACAGCCACGGGCAGTGCAGTTTTCTACAGAAGCACCATTCTCATCAGGGTAACAGTCTATTTTTTCTTCATCCCTTATCCTTATGCTCCACTCCACTGTGTATGCTTCTCCCAGGAAAAGATTGATGTCTGTGATAATTGCGACCTGTAGGAATGTGGAAATCACAAGGAAATTCATCTTTGGGAGAAAGGCCTTGCAAGATCTAAGACTTTATTATTTATTTTTTGGAAAAACAAATAGACATCAGTCCAGACTTTCAACCATCCAAGCAACATATCACTTTAGCTTATAAGAAGAGAACTGTACAGTGGGAGAATCTATTTAGCAGCAACAGGGCAAACGTCTCCACTCTAGCAGAATCTTGTACATAGCATAATGAAAACAATTAGGTCAAATAAAACCTGTCGTGATCACCCCTTATTCTTTTCTACCCTCACTCCTCTTAGCTCTCTGTGTCTTGTCAGGAAGGGTGTCTTCTGCACTTCCTCTTCAGCATGACACATGGTGTCATCCCAAAGTGAGCTGATCCTCTTGCTCTCCAGTCCCCAAACCAGCATCCCCCATTGGCGTGGAGTGGTAGAAAGAACACAGCAATAAGAATCATATGACCTGGTTATCATGCCCGCATTTCTGTAGTATATTGGACAAATTATTTCTTTTTTTAATTTTTAATTTTAATGAGTATATAGTAGGTATACATATTTATGGAGTATATGAAATATTTTGATTCAGGCAAACAATGAATAATAATCACATCAGGGTAAATTGGGAATTCTAATTCATTTCTTTGAATTTCAATTTTGGCAACAGCAAAATTGAGAGGTTGAAATAAAATCACATTTCTTTCCACTTCTAACATCCCAGTGTCTTTATTTCTCTAAGCATAAAGGCTGCGAATTTGAAACCTTCTTTGAATCCCATTAATTCAAATATTTAATATTTTCCATATATTTTTCTTATCTTTGAAGCTTCTCTAGACAGCACTTCCCAAGTTAAAGTTCTCACACGTCTGGAGTAATAAAATCACATTCTAAGGATTATCATCCTTCTCCCAGTTTCCTCTCAATCTAAACCATCTTGTACTTCCCTGTTCTACTAGTCCCCACCCCCCACTCCCACTCCCAACAATGCTCACACACAGTAGCACAGCCGTCATTCAAGGATCAATAAGAGACTGCTTGAGAATTAAATCAAGTCGGTACCTAACACCCTCCAAAGCCTGACCACAAGTTTCATATCCAAACTGGCCTTTTTCAAATACCAAATCTTATTTATGCTAGTCATACAAAATTCACAGTCTAATAATGTAAGGCTATTTCCCACCTTCCAACTTTGCTGTTCCTGTGTCTCATAATAATTATTTTATTTTTGGGAAAAGCAAGTGAAACCAGCTAGAGAGATGGGAACACTGATAGGCAGAGAAGGGAATAAGAAGAAAAATACCCAACTCATTCTAGCTCTGGTCACCTCATTTTTTTCCCTAGCCCTCTCACTTCCCCAAAACAGGCCTCAAAGGTGCTCTGGTCCTTCAGGGACCCATGCAAACTTAGCAAGAAGGAACATCATGGTGCTATGGAGAATAATGGGGTTTTTACCTTCAGATTAGAATCATAAGTGACTGTAGGAGAAGTCTGACTTGGGACACCATTGTGTTTCACTGTAACATTTCCAGGTTCCTCCGTCCCAAGAATTTTAATCTCATTGAATACTAAATTATTGGGGTCCTTGTAGGTTGATTGTGAAATATTCACCTCCAAGCGGTTCTGCAAAACAATTATGCATAAAGGTATGCCTGTAATACACAGATTCTCAAGTCACTCAAATATTCCATTCCAGACTGCATACCCCAACTGCCCTGAATGCCTCTCTGTTTTCTCTACTAGTGTGTGCTCAAGAAGTACAACATTATTTTGATAATCCTCTAATTTGATACAATCATAAAAACACACACATATTTAAAAACTGTATTTAGAGACACTACTTGCTATTTTCATGCCTCCTTTTGAAAACATCGATCAAATCATAAATAGAAATCTGCTCACCTAGAGCCAATAATGCATATAAAGTTACAAATATAATCACACATATACAACATACACAAGCACAGATGTGCTAATGATCAGTCCAAAGCCCACACCTAAGATTCATAAAAAGATGCTACTCACTTGAGTGACAGAAAACTCACATAAAAGATACACTTTATTGGCCACAGTATCTGAAAGTGAGAGAAAGACAAGTCAGATTCTGGCCTGCCCACCACAGAAGAACAGATTTCACACCACCACCCTTTTCGGCTACATCCTGATGTCACAAATGACAGTATTTCCTTTTCCTTATGGAAGAATAATATTCCATTGTATTCATTCATCCATGTACACTTAGAATGTTTCCATATCTTGGCTGTTGCAAATAATGCTGTAATGAATATGGGAGGAGTGACTGTATCTCTTAAGGATACTGGTTTCATGTCCTCTGGATATACACCCAGAAGTGGGATTTCATGGGATCGTATGGAAGTTCTGTTTTTCATTTTTTGAGGAACCTCCACACTATTTTCCATAAGGTTGTAACAATTTATATTCCCAACAAGAGTCTAAAAAATTCCATTTTCTCCACACCCTCGCCAGCACTTATCTCTTATCTTTTTTATGGTTTCCATGCTAACAGATGTGAGGTGATATATCACGGTGATTTTTGATTTGCAATTTCTGTCATTTACTGATGTTGAGTATCTTTTCACATATCAGTTAGCCATTTGTATGTTTTCCTTGGAAAAACATCTGTTCAAGTCCTTCACCCACATTTTAATTGGGTCAATTGATCTTTTGCTACTGAGTTGCATGAGTTCCTTATTTTTTTTATATTAATCTTTTCTGAGATATATGGTTTGTAAGCATTTTTATCCATTCTGTAGTTGGCCTTTTCACCTTCTCGATTGTTTCTTTTGCTGTGCAGGAGCCTTTAGGTGGATGTCGTCATGCCTGTTTACTTTTTGGCATTTTGCCTTTGCTTTTGGTATCATATCGAAAAGGTCATTGCCAAGACTACATCAAGGAGGTTTTCTGCTATGTTTTCTTCTAGGAGCTTCACAATTTTAGTCCTTACATTTAACTTTTTAATTTCTTTCTTCACAGTAGCCAAGTTATGAAAACAACCTAAGTATCTATCAGTGGATGAATAGATAAAGATGTTCTGGTACATATATACAGTAGAATATTTTTCAGACATAAAAAGAAGAACATTCTGCCATTTGCAACAGCATGAATGACTTAGGGGGATATTATACTAAGGGAAATAACCCAGAGACACAAAGTCAAATACTGCATGGTCTCACATATATGTGGAATCTAAAAGAGTTCATCTCTTAGAAGTA
The DNA here is from genome assembly GCF_028885625.2 of Pongo pygmaeus. Classification (NCBI taxonomy): domain Eukaryota; kingdom Metazoa; phylum Chordata; class Mammalia; order Primates; family Hominidae; genus Pongo; species Pongo pygmaeus. Next base: position 141,037,095 of record NC_072379.2, on the reverse strand, counting down.
GAGCCTGCGGGAGTAGAAAACGGGGAGATGATGGTAGTTGTTCTTAGAGCCTGCGGGAGTAGAAAACGGGGAGATGATGGTCAAGGGTACAAACTTTCAGTTATTAGATGAATAAGCTCTAGGGATCCAGTCTGCAGCACTGGTGGTGATGGATGTGTTCATTAAAATAGCTATGGTAATCATTATACTATGCATACACATATTAAATCCTCACATTGTCCACGTTAAATATATTCAATCTTTATTTGTCAATAAAATATTTTACAACTAAATAAATAAATAATTTTTAATCTACATATTGGATTAGAGGGACAAGAGTTTCCAAACCAAGATATTGTTTTTCCTTCTCTTTCCTACTAGAACATTGCAAACATTCCCTTCCAAGGGCTTCCAAGGCATATGCTTCAAGGGAATCTATTTCCTAAACTTGACGCACAAGAATTGTTAGTACACTGGACCCAAAAATATGCTAAAATGTATGGCTAGATGAGTACACACTACAACACTATATTCTCACTGCCTCACTGGCAGGGGCATGATTTTTATATCATCAACATTTGCTCATAAGAACTTTGGGAGGAAGACATTAACATTTAATTAGGGAACAGTCTTGAAACCTCATCTAAGCACCCAATGACAATAAAATCTATAATAAAACCTATTATAGATATCACTGGTGAATGGGAGAAATATCAGAGATACAAATGTATTTTTCTTTCATCTGTAGTTCATCTACCACTATCCCTGAATGGTGCAACCAGAAACAAAATACTTAAGTGACTCTAGCTACTGTGCCTACTGAGATTTCTCCCACAGCTGAATGACCAGCAGGAGTGAAGGACCATAAGTCACAGGTGCAGGTTTGGAAACAGCAACATTATCGTAACAGCGCTCACCCTTTGTTTGCCCATCATCCCAGAAAAGTTCTCCTTTTGCTTCTTTGTTCTCATCTAGGGCAATGATAAGACCAAGAGGGTTCTTTCGACTGTGGGGAACAAGATTCAAGAGACAAAGACAGGAGTCAGAGAATTTTGCCAACTCAGCTGAGAATATTTCCATCAAATTTCAAACTGGAAAAGATACTAGCAGCAGATGGTTCTGTTTCTTGAGGTACAAACACAAAATCGACAGACGCATTTTTCTGTAATATCAACAGTGTCACAGGAGATAGAAACACCCCAAACATTAACAATAACATCTATGTTGGAGGCAAGAATTTAAGCACCAGAGGCACTGCAACAGCTCAAATAAAAGCTGCTTCTGCAACTACTACTTAGAATGCAGAGTATGAGAAGAGAAAGAAATCTTAGGCAATAACTGGCTCACTCAGATCACTTTAGCAATGATGCCCTCAGAACTGTCCAGTGCTGTGAGGAAGACACGTTTTCGCCTGCCTAAGGACCATTTATACTCAGAAAGCAACAACATACACTAAGGTCCATCTATTAAATGGTAACGTATCTGATTATTTATTATTAGTTTGTTTTGAAAGAAAATCAAATCATTCTAATGATCTACTTTAGCATTTAGAATAGGAAACACATTACTCAAAGATATGGTAGAGCAGATGGACGTAGAGAAACAAGGGGAGAGACAGCAATTTGTATTTGGAATCGCTCCTCACTCTGTCACTCTCTAGGCAACCTCTCAGTTTCCTGCTCTTCCTGTTCCTCCTCCGTCTATCACTGGGTTCACATTCTTCATTGTATTCTTCCACATTTCAGCCTTTCACTATGCGAGAGACTTAGTTTCCATTATCAACAAAATCATCTGCTTTCATTAAATATTCATGGATTGAGTAGCAGTCATTCTAGGAAGTCAGTGAGATACAAAAATTAATAAATCACAACTCCTGACCTGAATGACCTTAAATCTTATAGGAAAAATTAGGCACATTCACTAAAAACTGAAGGAGGACCGTGAAAACAACACAAAAGTTAAGATATTCTAGGAGTCCAGAACCACAGTTCCAGAAATATGGTAGACTGGATATTCTTCTGGAGACTTACCCAGTAAAATATTACCTGATCCTAGATAAATTACAACACAGATTCCTGTTAAAATGTTGTTGGATTTGCAAGAAAGTAAGGAATACGTTCAAGAGACCAAAACAATAACAGGGTAACAAAACACTGAACTAAAACTCAAAGGGTGCTTAGTAAGCAAAACCTAGAATGTCCGCGTGGCAAATTCCCACTCCATGTGGCAATCTTAAAACTGGGCTACTAAGCCTAGCGATCCAAGGTAGAGAGTGTGCACCTCTGATTCCCACATGAAGCCGGGATCCTTGAAGGAAGCTAACGTGATGCCAGTTAGAAGCAATTCTTGGCTTGCAAACAGAGGAGAAGGCAAATCACCTCTGGAGGAAGGAGACCCACATTTAGATGCTTAAGATGATCACAGTATGAAACAAAAAATCACCAAGCACACAAGCTAATAAGTCAACATAAAGGAAACTTAGCAAAAAAGAACTAATAATAGATTTAGATGGCCCTAAACACTTCAGATAATACAATTTTCAGGCACAGAGTATACAACTATTATTGAAATGCTAACACTGTTAAAGAAGAAAGACAAAATCATCTAAGGAGCAAAAAAATATACATTACAAATGACCAGAAACTTGGAAGTGGCAGTGCTTCCTCTGCTGAAAGATTAGGGAAAGATTTCTTGCTGCTGAAATGTAAAGTTTCGTTTGGATCATTAAGAATGCACCAGGCAAAGATGTCGGAAAGGATAAATTCAAAAGCCCACATGCAGTAAAATACATGGGTACGTTTGGGAAATCGCCGGTTTTTTGGGATATCTCGTCTGTATGTACATGAAGGTGTGGCAGGCGACAAGAGTTGTTAAGGTAACGTGGAACCAGGTTGTGACTGGTTTTGATTACTCTGTTAATGAAAGACTTTGGACTTCAAGCCTGGGAGCAACCAGTTGAGATTTTCATTTTGGAAAAATCAATTTGGTATCAGTGTGCAGAACAGCTTGAAGGTGAACAGCTAGAAAAAGGAAGCCAACTGGCATTGGATTTAGGGATATTCCCCATTAGTATCATACAAAGTCTACAATTTGAAAAATCAAAGCAGTAAGAGAGGTTCAAAAGAAAAGACAGGTTTCTGGCTTCCAAAGAACTCCTAGTCTATTAAAGACAAATAGGCTAATACTCTCAAAGGCATGAAGATATAAATGTGCACCTCTTTAGTACAGATGGAATCTATACTTTTGGAATCAATTGCGCATAAAGGAAAATTCAGTGACACAGAGTTTTGAGGTTTGCAGGAGGTAATTTTTGAATCCACTTTTGCGTCACAAGAAAGAAATCTCTTAGCGGGAGAAAAGAAAGAGGAAGTTGAGATTCTAGGAGGGTGGAAAGTGGATCCTGACCCTCCTAAAATGAGAATGAGTGAGTCAAGAGTAAAGGAACATGGGTGGGCTGTGTGGCCAAGGCACATAGAGGCATCAACTAACCTGGTTTGCCCAGAATTGAGAAGCATCCCAAGAGGGGAGACTTCTGGTGCTAAAACTGCAACAGTCCTGGCAAACCAAGGAGGCTGATCACCTGGCTGTTAGCGTGTTTCAAAAACAAATTCAAAGGGTTTAAGGAAGGACATGAATTACAGTCTTTCAAAATCCATGGGATACAGTTCTAAACGAACAGCTTCTGAAAAACTCTTGTGAATCGTGGTTGCTCCTATTTTGACTTCCGTGTCAGATGTGAGATTAAAAATATGACATTCTTAGACCTATCATCTCACTCTCTTAGACTTAAAAGAGTTTTTAATAACTAGACAAAGAGTATAGAGTCTGAAAAAGATTAAAACGCAAACAACAAAACAAAGAAAAAACAAGTGTTGAGTAGAATTGCATGAGGGCTTGAGAGTGATGCTTACATTTTGGTGGACTTCATTACAAATTGTTGAGCTAACTGACATGTAAAGGAAAACCTGAGTCCTGTCATTCACCTTAAGTGGGTGTTCAGTGCAGGCTCTTGCCAGGGCAGGATGTAGCCCCCACGGACATGAAGATTAATGTGGTCAAGAGGGGCTGGCAAGGTCTTCCACTCTCCTCTTGCATTAATATCCACACCCTGTGGGCAGAAGAAGGTAAGAGATGATGAAGGAGAGGACAGGCCCCTCCCTGAACAATGCATCCTACCAGACATCTTATCCTCCCCTCTGAACTTATGCCTGTTCATCACCCTTTGCAACATACCTGCCATTACCCATTCTGTATTCACACAGCGCTGCATGAAATCTCGCAAGGCTGCTATAATATCTTGTTAGGGTCTCTTGCCTTTGCTTCCACTGTACAAACTACATTTGCCTGATGTGTGACAGGAAGAGGTGCTACTCTCTCACCTGAATCAAAAACCTAAGGGACCATCCTTCCATCTTATATCTTCTCAACTAGAGCAGGGCTTTTCAGTCTCAGGACTATGGAGATTTGGGGCCAGACAATTCTCTGGTGATGGGGCTATCCTGTGCCTTTTGATATTTAGCAGAATCCTCAGATGTCAGCAGCATCGCCTCCTCACCCCCACCCTGTTGTCACAAACAAAAATATCTCCAGGCATTGCCAAATGTCCCCTGGTAGGCAAAATCCTCTCATTTCAGAGCTGCTATTTTACCGCTAAGAAGCAGTTATTGTTGACAACAAGCAAACAAATATGCATGGCTGTGTTCCAACAAAACATTATCTGCAAATCAGCTAACAACCAGATTTGGCTGTGGGCCATAGTTTGCCAGCCTGTGCTCTACAACGAGTAATAGTTACCCAAACTTGGGAAGATTTATTAAGGTGACACTTCTTTATTAATCCTAACTATGAGATTCATCTTCATTTTAATTAAACATCAAAAATTTCATCTCTTCCTTTTTTTTTTTTCTTGAGACAAACTCGCGTTCTGTCACCCAGGCTGGAGTGCAGTGGCACAATCTCAGCTCACTGCAACCGCCGCCTCCCAGGTTCAAACAATTGTCCTGCCTCAGCTTCCCAAGTAGCTGGGACTACAGGTTAATGTCACTACACCCGGCTAATATTTGTATTTTTCATAGAGACGGGGTTTCACTGTGTTAGCTAGGATGGTCTGGATCTCCTGACCTTGTGATCTGCCCACCTCGGCCTCCCAAAGTGCTGGGATTACAGGTGTGAGCCACCGCACCTGGCCCAATTTCATCTTTTTCTAAACAGCTTGCTCCATGATTTCTTTTGCCTTTCCCTCTTCAATCAAAGATATCTTCTGTTAGTGAATGGGAGACTCAACATGCACACTCAGGACAAAGGCCAGTCGCTCTTAAAGAAAGCGCCACCTCTTCCTAGGGAAGGCCTGGCTGGAAAGCACATAGGAGAGCCTTAACATGTTGCCACCCTAAGGGCAGATCCAGACTAGCAGCAGGAAGGGGAGTCTGGGGCAGCGGGGAGGACTTGGGCTCCAATGGACTGAGAAGAGAAGGAACAAAATTGCACATCATTCTCCAGTTTTCACCTAATCTCACTGCAATCCCCTTGGATGAAAGGGACCAGCACATGCTCTGCTTCCTATTTCCCTGCTTGTACCCCTTTGCTGTATTGCCAGTACTCAACTATGTTCTCCTCAGAAAGTCAGAAGAAGAAGCCTGGTTAGAAATGAAGGAAATACATCCTTTGATTTTTCCCCAAGAATCAGGGTCTGACTTGTCAGGGTCTCGGCAAGAGAACACCACCCCAGAGATGCCCTGGAAGACCCTGGCTTCCCAGCTGAGTCTTCGGGGATCATACTAGCAATGAAACTATGCGGCAAGGAGCTCTTCATTGCTTCCTCATTTCTAAATGTACTCGCACTACTTAGACTCACAAGGGTTGGGTCCCATACCTCTGTGTGTGTTTTGCACATTGCCTCATCACTTGCCTGCCTTAGGTAATTATGTGCAGTACCCTTCTTTGAGCATCTATGCTATGGAAGGAGTTAGTTAATCAAAAGACATAAAACGGCCTCTATGCTTACAAACTTACAGCAGGCAAAGATATCAACAATAAAAACAAAAACTATAGTTTGCAACACAATCTCAAATGTTGGCTAGCATCTGCCTTTACACAACATTGTAAATAGCGGTGATATAAAGAAATATTAAAAACTAACACAAAGAGAACACACACAAAAAAACAGACCCTGAGTGAGATGCTTTATGTGTTATTTCAGAACGGTTCTATGAGGAAAGTGGTCTTACCCCACTTGGAGGTGAGAAAACTGAGATTACAAGGGTTAAAGTGGCTCTCGAAGACCACACAGCATGTGGGTTACAGAGCCAGCATTTGACCTAAGGTCTATCAGATCTAAAGCCTTTGTACTCTCTACCATATTCCCATGTTGTATAAACATTCAGAAAAACTTACCGTGTAGTAATCGTACCAGCGGGCTCTAGGGAAATACGCAGTGACATTTCTGGCATTCTAAAATGAAACACAAACAAGGTGAGGAAGTAAACACCATTTTCCAGGACAGAGTAACCAAACTGCTTGGGAAAGAGGTGAAATAATTGTGATGCCTTTGGACCCAGCTGCCTCATGTCTCCAGAGGTTAGCAATTGGGGCAAACTTCTTCCCGTTTTTTTTTTTTTAAACAGGAGATTTGTCTACCCAAAACAAGTGGCTTTCATAAAGCACTTTGGTATCCAGGACTTCGGGAAAAAAAAATCACTGTTTGCTTATAGGCATAGACTTACCCCATTTCCTCTTAAAGAGACAAACAACTGAGGTTGTGTCTGCGGCAGAAGAAAATTCTGTGGGTACAATGAGATTTTGGGGCCGGGAGCGAAGGCTCACGCCTGTAATCCCTGCTCTTTGGGAGGCCAAGGCGGGCAGATCATGAGGTCAGGATATCAAGACCATCCTGGCTAACACAGCGAAACCTCATCTCTACTAAAAATACAAAAAAAAAAAAAAAAAAAAATTAGCCGGGCATGGTGGCACGTGCCGTAGTCCCAGCTACTCGAGAGGCTAAGGCAAGAGAATCACTAGAACCCAGGAGGCAAAAGTTGCAGTGCGCCAAGATCACGCCACTGCACTCCAGCCTGGGCAACAGAGTAAGACTCTGTCTCAAAAAAGATTTGGGGGAGGTACATTTAACTGGTATTTTAATCAGAAGCCTAATCAACAACAGAAGTAAAGAAATGGCTTTTACTGCTGGGAGGAGCTCCTGCAGAGGAAGGGAAGGGTTAGCCAGCAGCAATACAAGTACACACATTGGCAAGTCATCCTTCTGAAAAGTTGTCATAGTGCTAGAGGACTGTTATAAATTCTTTACAATACTGCCCCCATCTGACCTTCTAGTCCTTATTTTAGTTAACAAAGAAATGATTGTGTCACTGAATATACCATGAGGTGTTTTCTTCTTGATCATCCTATGAACCAGAATTGTTAGGCTCATTTTAAAGATGAAGGAGCTGAGGCCAAGAACACCTAAGTGAAGGACTTCGGCTCAGAAGGAGAGGAGCAGACACAGGTAGAATGAGAAACCATGTCTCAGGACCCCCACCAGCTCAGGCCTCTTCTCCTCGTCCTTTTCCCCAAGCCTCACAGCTGGGATCCTCCCCCCATCAGAGGCCTCCATACTCACGAGCTCCAGGACAGGGCTGATCAGGAAGGCTGGGCCCAGCAGGAACTGACTGTCTATGTCCCATGTCACCTGGTCTGACACAAACCTGGAAAGGGAAATCAAGGTGCCCAACAGAGCCCAACAGAGCCCCAGCCCGACACTCTGAAGAAGCTCCTCAAGTTCAGATCCAAGTTAGAAATCCAGCTGCCCCTGAGCCATTCTTGCTTTGTTCCTAGGCCTAGCTTCATCAGGAGCACCCAGCCTCTGCTCTCCCCATGTGATGTGCCTCAAACTTCAGAAATGCTGGGATGTAGATGTGTTCTCTCCTGTAAAATATTACCTCATTTCTTAACCATGGCACATTTTAAATGCAAGGATGGCCCTCATCCCTCAATTCTCTTGCTGAAATCCTTCTTTTGTGACCTGGGTCCATATAACAAAACTGCTACAAAAGATAGATAGGTCTTTGCACAGTTAAATTAGAATGAAACTATTCTGTGCTGTACTGCAGCATTTCAATTTTCTTCACTCAATAAATAGCCTTTTTTCATGACCTATGGTATGTATAACACTGTGCTAAAGACAGTCATCAAGTATGGTTTGCACCTGAAGAGCTCATGTCAAAAGGCAATCGTGTCTTTAATTTGGAAGAATTGTGTATAGCAACCGCCACCATACAGAATGCAATAAGTCATCCATTAGTCATCGGGATCCCTGCTGGACACTCACTCGTGGAGCAGAGGCCGCACAACAGTGACACCCTCCGTGTGGGCCTTATACATCAAGGTATACAGATATGGCAACAGGGTGTATCTGGTCTGCAGGATATTTCTGGAAATGTTCACAAAAGCAGCATCCCAGGACACAGGGTCTTGTCTCTAAAGGAGAAAGAGAACAGTGTTGGGAGCTCGCCCTGGAATTTCTAGGGGATTTAAGAAGCTCACTAAAAGCATATTCCCATTGAAGATCACTCACAGCTAAACAAAAGACAACTATACATGAGGCCCAGAGAATATTCTTAATAGACTGGAAAGAGTCACCAAAGCTGTCCTAGGACAGCTGATAAAATTTCACTGTAAGACATTCTTTTTGTACATTTGGTACAATTCTGCCTAAAATACAGGAAAAAAATAATAATCTAATGAACACTGAGGAATATGGTTCATTGAGACACCAGGTCTTCACAATTTTTAAGGGTACAGTGGCTCACGCCTGTAATCCCACCACTTTTGGAGGCTGTCGAGTGGATCACTTGAGCCCAGGAGTTCAAGACCAGCCTGTGAAATATGGCAAGATCCCATCTCTACAAAAAATGCAAAAATTGGGTGGGTACGTTGGGATGTGCCTGTAGTCCCAGCTATTCAGAAGGCTGAGGTGGGACAATCGCTTTAGCCCCAGAGGTAGAGGCTGCAGTCAGCCATGATGGGGACACTGCATGATTCAGCCTGGCCAACAGAGTAAGTCCCTGTCTCAAAAAAACAAACAAACAAAAAAAACCCTCCCACCCCCCAAAAAAAACACCTTTTTTTAAAGATCTCCCAGGAAATACAGACTGTGTTAATTTTAGCACAGAAATGGAGATTGTCTTTCAAGTGTCACAGAACACTGGAGGTAGAAGCCACTGTCCTACCCTGGTCCCAATGGTGTTGTGGTTTCTTGAGAAGGGGTAAAAGGCCCCCAGCTGCATCCAGCGAACACACATCTCATATTCAGCGTCTTCAAAGAACCCACAGATATCTGCTCCCGTCTGAAACAAGAGGAAACAAAATGAGCCTGCTTATGATTTCTGAAAGATGTCCCCACCTTCTTGGTGCTTAGGAGGATCCCAAGGACACTCACATAGGATATGCCGAAGAGGCTGAACTCCATCATGCCTGCAATGAGAAGCACAGCTGTGTCACACCAGGCTCTCATGACCTACTTCCTCACCTCTTCCCCAAGGATCCCAACTCCCTGCCCTATAGGCAAAGGCCCTGGGGAAGGAGCCCACGCACCAATGATAGATTTCTTCAGCTGATCCCATGCGGCTGTGTTGTCTCCCAGCCAATGTCCTGCCCAGCGGCCAGAAGAGGGAAATGTGGAGCGGGTGATGACGACCCCTCGCTGTCCCGTCACCTCCTGCACGGCTCTGATTGGAGGGGAAAAGGAGGTGAACTGAGGCCACGGCCAGGGAGCAAAGGCCATAGAGCTTCTGCTCCCAGAGCCCTTGAGCCTAGTCAATGTTTGCTGCGTGATTGGAGGGAACATGGGAATCCGAGCTGTAATGGTGGCTCCACTGATCCCAGATGATGGAGATAACAAGTCACGTGTTCTCACAGTGCTTTACAAAGAACTTCACTGTTGCAGACTCACTGGAGTGCTCTGAAAATAGTAAGGAATTACTACATCTGGCTATTGGTTTCCTCAATACTTAGTTTTCTCTATTTGAGGAAGAACACAGTGAAGATTATAAGACTGTCCTTAGAAGAATACATACTATTCATTGAGCTTGCAAAGCGGGACTGTGCTAATTCGGTACAATACCAGTTACCCTCCACCAGGAATGGCCAAAAATACAAATATCTCCAAAGATGATTCACTTTGAAATGAAGGGGAGAGATGCCCAGTCCTCTGTGTTCACCTCCTGTAGCTAAAGCTATTGTACCAACGGCTGCCCTGTGTGACCATTATGGTGTCTCCATGTGAGTCTTTCGACTAGGTTCATTAAGTTTTTCACTGGTGAGACCATGCTTTATTTAAATCTGTCCTCCTTTTAATCACAGAGCCTGGCTCCATGTCAATGAGCATTTGTTTAATAATTAAGAATCATTACACAGTTATGAGAATCTTCTTAATCCTTAGAACAGGGAATGAAAGGAAAACTAGGGTAGCTATGTCAGTCACCGGCAGTCCCTACAGGTTGTTGTGACAGCTGGAGAAGGGAGACAGAGACTCACTCGTATGTGGGTCTGGTCTGGGACCACCCGTACAGGTTGTGCACATTGTAGTGCTGCACCGGGGAGCCGTCTGGGAGGATCTGCTGACTCTCCATGCACAGGGTCTTGCTGCTCAGGCCCCTCTCCCTGGACTCCAAATCTGAGGAGGAAGAACTGGTGAGGTGAAATCCAGCCCTGATTCTGTTTCTCCCTGACCTCTCTTCAAGGTATTGGGCCCTGGATCTTAACACTAACTTCATCCTGCCTGTGTCGCTCTCCATCTCCCCAGAGACATGAGCATTATCTCAGAGACATGAGCACAACGCCCCTAGCTCTGAGCTGCAATGGTGCCTGCAGTGTTTCCAACATCAAGTTCACTGAAGAAAGCAGAGGTGTCAGGAAGAATGTACAGCTGTGAAACACTACATGACAGGCTCTGATTTAGGCTTTTGACTTGCCAATTATATCCATAATTCTATGAAGAAGATCTCATTATCTCTCTTTTACAATTTAGCAAACCAAGATTTGGAAATGTTGCATAATCTGTGAAAAGTCACAAAAATCCTAGAGAGGACAATTTCCGGAGCTAAGATATAAAACCAAGTATAACTCCAAATTCCATCAGCTCCATGATAAGGGGAAGCCAGTAATTTCCACCCATTGATGGCACAAGAAATTCCTGTGATGGAATTCACACAAGCCCAAAAATGAAGAAACCCAGCTGTGAGAACCCTTTGTGCCATGAGCTCCGCTAAGTGCTTTCCGGACAAATTTCAAGAAATTTGCTCAATGAGTCTAGTCACTTGCACATGCCCGGCTGGGTAAAGCAACTGCAGAGCTTTTGTCTCTGGTCCCCAGTAAACCACAGCAGCCATGAGGATGTGCCCTGAGCTGTGCGGGAGCACCCCTGGCCTCGGGCTCCTCCAGTGTAATCCTTCCAGTTGTAGCTCTGCCAGTCAAGGAGGCCAAGACTTCTTACGTGGCATGTAGGGAGGGTGGTTCAGAGAGGCGTCCCTGCAGCCTGGAGAAACTGCCCCATTCACGAAGCTTGATGGTTCATTCATATCCTAGAAATGCCAAACACAGACACACCTCACTTTTTAAGATAATTACGTCCTGCCAATTCTTAGCCAAGGAAGCAGTGAATAAATTGTTCAACATCCAGTAATCCCTGTAGATGCCAGCCTTGGGAGCTTCATCAAATCCTAGTGAGAACTGGCTAGAAAGATTAATTCACTCCTGCAGAACAACTGGCTAGAGGGTTAAAAAAATAAATCTCTTTCAGGGTGGCTGTAAGGCAATCAAATTTCCAAGAAATTCCTAGTAAATTGCCACCCTGGTTTTTGTTTGTTTTTCATTTTTTGAGACGAAGTTACGCTTGTTTCCCAGGCTGGAGTGCAATGGTGTGAACTCGGCTCACCGCAACCTCTGCCTCCTATGTTCAACCCAGTCCTGCCTCAGCCTTCCGATTAGCTAGGATTATAGGCATGCGCCACAACGCCCGAATAATTTTGTTTTTAGTAGAGATGGGGTTTCTCCATGTTGGTCAGGCTGGTCTCAAACTCCCAACCTCAGGTGATCTGCCCACCTCAGCCTCCCAAAGTGCTGGGATTACAGGTGTGAGCCACAACACCTGGTCCCGCCTCAGAGGTTTTACAGTAGCAGCATCAGGTCTGGTACAAGTTCTGAGGGCTATCAGGGCTGTTCCACTCCTGAGAGGAGGAAGTGTCTGATATGTCCAAAGTCTTCCTTGGACAATGACTATCCTCTTGACTGAAGGTCAGTGGTACATATACTTAGGCACACAAAGATAGACAAGTGCCACAGGTATACAGACACAGACACACTTACAATCCACATGCCATCAAACTTCAAGCTCCTCTCTGGATTCTGGGGATTGTTGTATAGTTCTTCTATTTCCCTCTTCCACCACTTGGTAGTTGAATTACGGAAAAAGTCTGGGAAGGCCACATAAGCTCGATATAGCTATAAAAAAGAAATATAATTTCTTTGTCCCACACAAATATATAAGACAGCAAACAGGCACTTACTGAGAATGCAACTCACACAAACACTTGAACTGCATGGTGACAGACGGCCTGAACAGGGCCTAAATAATGTTATTAACTTATTAGAGAAATGTAGAATGACAGGAGAAATTAGTGCAATTTCCACACCTTCTCAGCATTTGGAAAACATCCAAAAACTGTTCTCTTCATATTGACACGGATGATGACAATCAACGCCCACAACTCACGACCTCATGCACTCGATGCCCAACCCTCAACGTCAGTCCTGCCATTTCCTAAGCACTCCTCAAAGACAAAGCCAGGGAGAGACTGCCGACATGAGATGCATGGTAACAGGTTAGGAAGAAACACCCAGGGACTCCCTCCTATGTCATTCCCACTGCGAGAGGGGAGGAAGGAATAAGATTACATTTCAGGTTATTAGGCCAGTATGCCCCAGTGTTTCCTACAGTTTCAGAATCACATGACAACTACAGCTGTGTGGAACATAAACTGAGAGGACTTAAAGAGGATGCATCAACTTCCCCTTCCCCTTATTTTCCACCTCCAGTCAAATAATAAAAGGAGTGTTTTCACTTTAACCTGAAAGATAGATTCAAGATACAACTTTTTAACTACATTGTAGATTTTTGAGAGTAAGAAGTTTGTTTTATATTCTTCTGAGTGATATTTGTATTGCCAACAATGCTCAGCTAAGAACCTGGCATAAAATAAATACTCAGTGTTTAATAGTGGGTTCACACAACTTAGAAGCAGCAAATAAATGTCCATACATTTTAATATACTCATGTTGTTTGTTATGGAACATTATGGTCCTTCGTATGTCTCAGTAAATAGCCTCCGCTATGCTAATCACACCATTGTAAGAGTTAAAGAGCTAAAGAAGGCTGGTGAGGAGGATGGGGGAGGCAACAGAAAGAGGACTCGGTCTAGGGGAGCTCCAGTTCTTATACACCACAGATAAAAGGCAGGTAGGAACCCAGATGTCCACAGAAAGGGCAAAAAAAGGAACATAAGAAAACAGAAACAGATCAGCCTACATGGGTCTGGCTGTCAAGGATGTGAGAAGACAGTGGGTGACATCACGGAGAATCTTGAGAGAAGTGGGCATGCCAGGGATGCCTTTTGTTAGGAAATGGAGGTAGAAACCAGGAAACCCGACAAAGAGAACCTTTCACCAGAAACAGAGGGTTCCAGATCAGGCAGGGTTGGAAACAATGGGATGGGTGGGGGTTGGAGAATTCGAATAAAGAGATTATCAGCCACAGCTGAGTCAGAATTGTATCCCATATGGGGTACACGTGGGGAACCTGGCCAGCCATGAGGTAGGAACTTCCCTAAGTACTGCTCGGATGACCCCTTCCAACTTCATAAAAATGTTCTGCCATTCTCCAAGGTGCTGGCTTTGCCTGTCCATATTCAACTCTTGCCTTGTGGCTTCTGCCTTCACTTTCTCCACTCTTCAAACAGTGATGTACCCACCCACACACTGGGCCTCAGGATCACCTAGCACTCTTTCTGTAGCACATTGCATGCTACAAAACGCAATTCCTAAATCCCACCACAGAACTTATTGAATTAAATCGCTGGAGCTTTGGACTCAGAAATCTGCTTTGCACAGGCTTCTTGGCTGTTTTATGCTTAGCGAAGCCAGGCCTGGACATCAGTGGCTTCATCCTCACCAGCCTCATCAAATGGGTCTTACTATTAATAATATAAATATTAGGCTGGTGCAAAGGTAATTGTACTTTTGGGATTAAAAGTAATGGCAAAAATTACCTGTGCTCCAACCAAATAGTTATAATTATTCTATCTACCAAGAATCTCTTATGAGCTACCTAAAAGATTATGTAGACCCCCTAATGAGTGTTTCTTATCATAGACCCAACTGGCATTTGAAGCGTAAGATAGTTTGTGGAGAATGCCCTGCAATCAGAGCTATCCACGTCCCTGCCCACTGCCCATTAAATGCCACTTGGTGTCCCTGTGATAACCAACACTGCCCTCAGACTTCCAAATGGCCTCAAGATGGCAGTGTTGCCCCTACTGGCTGACGAACTGTGGGGCTCATAATGTAGTCACTGACCACTGGATAAAAGTCAGGAAGCCCATGACCTAGCACTTCTCTGACTGGGCAGGTTCCTGTGTCCAGGTGGACTGCTTGGACCACTAATCTTCAAGTGATTTTCTGTGAGAAGTGATGAAATGACAGGAAGCTATGTCTTCTCCTTTGAATACTTATCTGATAGATGATAGGTAAGTAGGTAGGTTGGTAGATAGATAGAGTGGATAGAGTAGGTAGATGGATAGATATGATAGACAGACAGATAGATAGATAGACAGATAGATAGACAGATAGATGATAGAGTGTATAGATGGATAGATAGGGTGAGGGGATGAATTGATAGATACAGATAGATGATAGATGGATAGATAACAGCGAGGGATACAGAACGATGTTAGATATATTGATAGATAAATAATAGGTAGGTAAATAGAGTAAATAGATAAATAGAGTGAATGGATAGATAGATAGATAGATAGATAGATACATAGATACATAGATACATAGATAATGGAGTGGATAGATGGAGAGATAGATAAGATAGACTGGTTGAGGGGATGAATTGATAAATAGAGTTAGATAGATGATAGATGGATAGATAGATAATAGAGAGGGATACAAAAAGATGTTAGATAGATAGATAATAGGTAGGTAGATAGAGTAAATACATAGAGTGGATGTATAGATAGATAGATAGATAGAGAGATAGATAGATAGATTAGATAGAGTGGGTGGATGGATAGATAGATAGAGAGAAAGATGGTAGATCAGACAGACAGATGAGAGATAGATATACAGAAAGATAGTAGTTAAACAGATAGATAATAGATACATACAAACACACATATACAAAGATAGAGATGATTTATAGATAGATAGATAGAGATAGAAGATAGATAGATGATAGATAGACAGATAGATAGATAGATAGATAGATAGATAGATAGATAGATAGATAGATAGATAGATAACTTGTTCAGTAATAGACAAAAGGAAAACAGCCTTGAACTGAGTCTGACTCTTTCTTGCCAATCTTCAAAACCAGCCACAGCTTCTCTTTGGTTTGTTTTGTTTTACTGAATTTACTGACAGAAAATAAAGACATGCAGTGCAATAGCCAAGCAGCCTCATCCCAAGTGCGTCTCATTTTAAATCGAGAGTGCTACTGCTGCCAACTGGCTCTGGGATCCAGGAGGTCAGAGACTGACAACAAAGAAGTACACATCACAGGCTTGCAGTACCTTCTGTTCTCCCTACTCTGTTGGAGCTGTCCCAGGTACCAGCCTCAGGCTCCAGATTTTGTGGTTCTATCTAATATATGTCTTTCCCTCTAGGACTCACCATTTGCCCTGAAAACCAAATTATCTGGATAAGGCATGAATTTTTGGCCTAACTCTTGCCAGTCACATTCCTGGTGACTGGAATGTTTCTCCTGCACCTCTGTCCATGGGCTACGATCTTACATTACGTAGAAAGAACTCCCAAAAGAGGTCTTCGCCCCGGGCTTCTGAGTGGCTGCTAACAGAATTTACAACTGCTAGGATTTGTTCCCACAACATAGATATTTGTCTGATTAATACTGGATCCTGACAGAGTGTGTAGAATCTGCAACATATACCATATTGCTGACTGCACAAGCCAGCTTCTTTGTCTCTTCAATTCCTGGCAGATATCCTAGAAAACAGGCCTTTTCCTTGTCTCCTCAGCTCTCCTGTGGGGTCACATAGGCTACACATGCCCTGCTACAATTCCTGCCCAGAAAGAACAAGGATTATTGAAGAACAGCTCAAGAGGTACGGCAAGGTACTTGCTCTCCAGGAAGTCCTCGGCCCCACCCTGACAACCCTGCCTGTGGATACTGTCACAACAATTGATAGTAAAGCACACAGGCTGCTTCAGTTCAGGAGACACACGTCTTGGCCAGAGGATGGGGCTGTAGGCTTCCTACACCTGTAAGGAGCCATGTACTCATTTAAGCAAGAAATGCTTAGTCAATCTGGAAAAAAATTCAGTTCCAGAAGCACGCACTACATGGATTCATTACAAGCAACAAACCGTCCCCAGAAGAGAGCAAGTTTTACAATAAGGCAGGAAACTGAGAGGTAAAAGCAAAGTTGAGAAACCCAAGGAATGATGGGGCTTGGGGCAGGACTTATAAGTGTGAAGATGGAGAAACCTGTTCACAGGGAAAAAGGAAAGATATACAAAGAAAAAGACCTAGTCGGTCTTCGAGGGTTGAAGACTGTTTAAAAGGGATAACCAAGGCAACAACAATAAGTATACCAGTTCAGAGAAAAGATACCACTTCTAGGAGGTATCACCCAGTGGAAATTTCCTAGGCCTCTGGAGTCTGACAGCTTTGGAATTGAAATCAACACTATGTCACCTAAAACTGTGGACAAATTATTTAAGCTCCTGGTTTTAAATCTCAAAGATAATAATACATATCTACATCCCAGTGGCCAGTAAAGTATTACTACATATAAAGTAATGGGCACAGACTGACATCCAAGACACATCCCCTAAGTATTTCTCCTTGCCAAGCCCATGTCCACAATACAGGCATCTCCACAATCGCAGGATCGGCTGCCCCTGCCTACAAACCCTGACTCCACCCAAATTTAAAAAGATTCTTTTACCTCCAGTTGACTGTCCCAGTCTAGAGACCCATTCACAAAAACATCAGGAAAATCAGGCCAGACCTATGGAGAGGAACACGGTCAATAGCAATGCACTAGACAATTTCCCTTACATAGTATTTCCTAAGAAATTATTATATAAACCATGCTCCTAGAAGCAACAATACTTTGATTATCATGTAGGATTGATGTAAAAGAAAACTGAATTCCATAACACGTTACATTATTTTAAACATCGTTAATTGTATCAACAAATATTGATGGAGAAAAGGAGAGCTTCTGACCTCAGAGCTCAAATAGAAAAGGCCAAAAACAACATACACAGGCATGTGACCCACTAACAGTGACCCACCCTCAGGCTAGGGACTAGTGGATCATCGCTTAGGATTATACCTTTCCCCAGACAATGTCTCCATCATTTGGGTATTTGATGAAGACGTCATCCTCCATGCCCCGAGTGAAGGCAGGATAGGGCTGTGTCTCATTGCCAGAAATGGCTGGATCCTGAAATCAAAGCATAAGTCAGTTGGGAAAACCAAAGCTACAGAATGAGGAGAAACAGAATAAAGGAGAACTCCTCCAGGGTGAACTCGCTGGCTTCTACCTGAACGGTAGAGTTTCTGTGAGTCCTGGGAAATACACATTTCTTAGTGCACTTCAATTTATCTACTTGCAACATGGAAATAAAGTATAACACTTTCTCCAACAAAGCCCATACCTGCTCCCAAGCAGAACGCACACATTCACATCAGGACTAACCAGAATGAGGATGACTCGCATCCCATCAGCCTTCATGCGATTGATCAGAGCTGGAAAACCAGCAAACTTGGGGCTGAGGGTGAAGTCCAGCTGCCGCTCCATGTAGTCGATGTCTGAGTACTGCACGTCCTGCGGGAGGACACGGGGAGCTGAGTGGCTGCTGCTATACACACTCAAGCTTTACAGGAGAACAACCCTCTACCACCCATGGTGGAATTCCAGACAGATTCTTGTTGATGCTTTCAAATCCCAGCTCTGACATTTGTTAGGTACAGGTGCTGGGAAATTCACTTAATTTTTAAAATGTTCAATGATCAAATAGAAAAAAACCTTAAGTCAGCACAAAATAGGATGAGAATACCTCTCTAACATGGCTATTCTGAGGATAAATAAGAACACTGGATTGGACAGTGCTTTGTAAACTGCCACTATCAGGAGTGAGTGTGATGACCTCCCCCAAGAGGCTGCCCCTGGTATCAGTGGTTCATGCTTAGAAAAAATACTGTTAACTACCCAGGGCTAATACAATGTGGATGGTAAATCTACTGCAAAACAAATCAAAACAAAGCAACAATATATAGTTGCTTGGAATACCCAATCTTGAGGGAAATCAGACACAACACTCTTCTGGAGAATGAAATATTGCATTTCACTATCCACTAATGGAAACACTATGTTCCACTAATGGAGCTATTGTAAAACAAGAGAAATGTAGAATAAAATTAGATATGCGATGGTACATTGGATCAGTTCTCTGATGACTGGATCCCCTCTCATCCTCCAGTGAAGGATAAGGTTTATTTCTTTATGTATGTCCTCTGGAACGCATCCCAGGATCCGTGTATTCCATCAGTGATTAGCTCGGAGCCGATGGGACACTGTGCTATAGCACCAGGGCTGCAGGAACTGAGGTCGTATCCACATATACAATGGTCTGACTGTTTGGGGTTAGTTTTTTTCAGGAATTAAGTAAAAGAACTGTGGATATTATTTATTCTTATGGAAACAAGGACGTTTTGACTAAATGTTTTGAAGTCATGTGAAAGAAATGGAAGGAAGCATGAGATAGCAGAAGGAGCCCTGGAGCCAGCCTATCTCCCACTCTGGGAAATCACAGTGAGTCTTGAGCTATCATCTCTAGAAGATGGAAACAAGGGCCCTTACCTCTGTTAATGTGCTGGGGTGAGGCTAACTGTGATACTGTCTGAAAAAGAACATTATGTCTCTATAGAGTCCCACAAACATTAGACAAAAGAACCCAGACACAGAGGCACCTGGCTTAGTTATGAAACTCCAGAGCCATGACTGAGAACGTACATAAGGGATCTGGGCAGCCACCATCTCATCATACAAGCTGGCGATCTCAGAGTCGTTCTGGTAGCCATAGCGACACAGCTGGAACCCCAAAGACCAGTAAGGTACCATCACAGGCCGGCCAATCAACTAGAAAATAGACAGAAAATATTAGTCCTCAGAACAGAGACACCAGATTGAAGTTTTACATCAAGTAATAAGAATATTTTTTCATGCCCCAAGCTAGACAACTAACTAATTGAATTCCACATCAAAACTGACAGGATATAGATCCACTAGGATACTTGGAGAAAGCTTTCTGCTAGACTTGAGCTCCTTCTTAAAAATCCTGGAAAAGCTGATTTTACTCCATTCCTAGAGACACTGTAGGTAATGGTTAAGATGCCCAGATTCAGAGGCAACTGGTTAAGATGCTAATGCCTGGCTTAGCATACAGGCTCCAGTCCTGCTAGTTGTGTGACTTTAGGCAAAAATTAGGTAACCTCTTAGTGCTTCAGTTTCTTCATCTGTAAATAAGGGTATAATAATAGCATCTGCCTCATAGTCCTTTTGTGAGGACTGAATGAGTTATTAGGTGCGAAGTGCTCTACCATGCAGCAAGCAATAAATCAGTGATGTGCAGTAGGTAGTACATAAGTGTTTGCTGCTGCCAAAATCAACACAGTCACCAGCACCATCACTATTTTCACCATCACCACCACTACCACCATCATGTCCTCCAGCACCATCATTACCATCATCATTATCCTTCACTACCATCACCACCACCTCACTACCGCCCCCACCACCATCCCCACCATCACCACTATCATCACAACCACTATCACCACTATCATCACAACCACTATCACCAACATCACACTCCTCACACCATCCCACTGTCAGCACCACCACCACCACCACCATCATCATCACCAGCACTACCACAAACACCAAAACCACACCCACCATCATCAGTATTATCATAAATACTACCATCATCACACTCCTACCACCCCACTGTCACCAGCACCACCACCATATCCACCACCACCATCACCGTCAAACACCAACCATCACCACCATCATCACCATTACCAGCATCACCAAGACACCCATCACCACACCCCCACCACTATCATCACCATCACCAACACCACTACCACCACCATCATTATTACCATTCCCACATCACTATCACCACCGTCACCCGCTACCACCATCATCACCATCACCACCACCATAACCACAAATACCACCACCATCACACTACTATCACTACCATCACCACCACTAGTACCACTATTACTTCTGCTACTCTGCAATGCTTACTGAGGCTATAAATTTAATGTGATTAGAATGTATTTATTTTTCCTTATTCTATAATCTCTCTCCAAGTAAGACCAATATTTCCAGTTATCATCTGAGAGTTATACTAATGGATGTGGGCTCTGGCACCCAGAATGTGCTGTATAAGTACTTGATAAACAATTGGACTTCCCCCTACCTCAGTGTACTGCTGGGTCACAAGCTCTGGAGTCGGCCCCAAGAACACATAAAAGTCCAGAACTCCCCCTGTGGTGCGGTATGTCAAGGCAGGCAGGGGCTGGAACGTCACATCTGAAAATGAAGAGAAACGCCAAGCCAGATGGAAACCTTCCACGTCACGAATCACCCCTGACATCTACACATTCTCCATCTTCCTGCACCCTCCCTATCATAGAGTGGTAAGAGCAGGCATTTTCTATCATACTCACACAGAACTAAAGAAGTTCAGTGGAAGTCTACAGGTCCCATTCCTGGGTTTGTTTCCTTTGGGTGTACTTTACTATATTTTGTCATTCTACTCTTGAAATTATTTTTACATTTCAACTTTTATCTTGGATAAGGAGGTACACGTTCATGTTTGTTACATGGGAATATTGCATGATGCTGAGGTTTGGGGTATGAATCCTGTCCCCCAGATAGCAAACATAGTACCCGATAGGTAATTTTTCAACATACCATACACCCTCATACCTCCAGACTAACTTCTCTAACCCATAGTTTTACCCTAATTCAAATTATATAACTGGCTCCCACGAGCTGACTTCCAAGATATTTGGGACCCATGTGGTTTTAATATGACTTCTTATGTGATTTTTACCAAGATGAGAGTTGGGTTAAATCCTGTTATCACATGATACTAGACTGAAATAAACAGAAAGGCTAAACACACACACAAAAATAAACAGCAATGCCTGTTAAATGAAAATTTTGAATTCAAGGAACAGTTACGCTGAACACATTCTAAAATGACTCAAGCATGATTGGTACCCCCCAAAATAAGGGAGGTGCTGGATGGCCTTACCCATGGCATTGCTGTTCAGCAGGAGCACTCCATGGGCACTGCCATCCTCCTCCAGCCCCATGTAGTAGGGGTGGACACCATAGGAATTCTTCTTGTACTGGAGAGTCATGGGGAGAAGCAGTAGGAGTTTAAGAGAAATTATGCCTGAGAAAGAAACTCAACAAAAATGTGCTTGCTAACATGGCTCTAGTTTTCTCCATGAAATCAATCAAACACATGAAACAAAGAGCCTAAGAATTGGCCCACGCGCCTAAAAGCAGAATGAGATGTCCAGCTGGAGTTTGGGAAGATGAAGCCCAAAGCCTGAGCAATGTGGGTGGAGAGAAGCAGAGACACAGATCCCAAATGCTCTGTCCTTACCCCTGGGGGCTGGTCTCGGGAGAACATCCCCCAAGTGTGCCACTCCAAGTCTCTCCTATAGGACGTATGCTCAGTTTCCCCAAAGCCGTAGAGGTACTTGGAGGGAAGGCGGGTGGAGATGCGGATAAACATGTCATTGAAGGTGAGGCCAAGGAGCTGAGAGTCCCAACTGAAACACAAAAAGGCAGATTTGAAACAGAAAATGGGCTTTTCTCTTTGCTTCCAGCAGCTGACTTTTCAAGGACAACAGAATGCTTGATTCCTACCCAGAACCTGTTCATCTCCCAAACAAAACAGAAACTCAATTTGATTAAAATATCATAGATATCCTCGCTAAAAGCCCAGCAGTTCTTCTTCATTCATCTGTTTCCCACTCTCACTGCCTCCTTTCAGTGGTCCTCTACAATACAAATCCAAGCACTCCTCACCATCACAGCTGGGACCACTCCACACCAGCACCGCCTTCCACCCTTGCACCCCTCAGTGCCTTTTCTACATAGCACTCAAAGTGATATTTACTTATTATTTGTTGTCATGAGAAGAGAAACCTCAGCTGCCTATAAGGAGCAGCACCTAATCCAGAGAAATCACCCCATAAATATTTGTTAGATGAATCCTCAGGCACGCTCAACTCCCTCAGTAATTATTTCCAGAATGCTAAGGATTCCCTGTAAGAACAGGTCTGAAGGAAACAACTCATCTACGCATCTGGAAGTGGACAATGTGATGTTTTGAACCAAGATACATCCAAGGACAATGGAACTGGCAGGAAGGCACGGGTAGCCATCAAATTCTAAGTCACACTAGAAGCCACTCACATTATAGTGCCTGTACTCTTCCGGCGTATTTCAATCCCAAATGGATTCTTCTTAATGAGGACATCATAGAGTTGACCCTCAGGGGTGCTGGATGGCACCCTGGGTATGTTCAGAGGGACTGGAACTTCATACCGATTGTTGTTGGGATCATAAATCTAGGCCAGAGGAAATCGATTTTAAGCAAGAATAGTGCTCTTCAAACCTATACCCTTAGCAGAACATTTTTTACTTTTGGACAAAAGTTCAGATGCTATGTTTCTGTCTTCTTTAAGTTTATGATATCTGAGATTTAACTAATATATAAAATAACAATGTCAGATTTAACTTTTTTTCTATCATTTCTCAGTATTAAGGCCTCTAATACATTAATATACTCAATGGGACATTGGTGCTAACATGGACAATCATTCTGAAACCAGAGTGGTATTTATGAATATGTTACTTGTTATTTTCTGTGGGTATGTGAGTATATATAAATACCTTAAGACTTTTCTGAATTGAAAAAAAACCTATCTCTCCAAAATGAAATCTATTTGATTACAGAATGTGCTTGCTGAAAGTGGTACTAAACTGATTCATGAGTACCTACTACATCCCTGCCTGACACTGCACAAGACACTAGGGATGTGAGCTGAATAAGGCAGTGTTATGGTTTTACAAAATTCACATGCAAATGAGAAGTGAAAGAGATGAGCTCACAGCACCTGGGTGATGTGTGCTAAGGGAGAGCTATGTAGAAGTGCTATGAGATTCTAGAGAAGGAAATGCCTAACATTGCTTCTGGGAGACTGAGATGGTCTCCCAGGAGAAATATGGTGTAGAGTATTAAAGGCTTGCTAGTCATTAACCAAACAAACAAAGGAGATCAAATCATTCTGGTGAAGAATAACAACCACAAAGGCAGAGAGAATTAAAGTGGGGCAGAAAGAGGCAAATATTTGGAAAGACCTACTGTATGGTCAAGAGGTAGAGGAGGCAACGGTCAAGGCTAGAACTCCAAGGAAGTTCATTCACTTCAAACCCATTAGGTGCCTACAACATGCTAGTGCTATGATGAGCGTACAAACATACAACAGCATCATCCCTGCATTACAGGATGTACAAAAACTCAGAATTCGGGTTGATGTCAGATTGTAAAGAAATTTTCAGGAAATGTCATAACATCCTGATCACTTTCACTTACTCTGTCAATTACACTACAGTGCTAACTATCTGCCAGCCTCTGTATTAGACTTCAGAAGCACAAAGAGGGAAGGGCACATTCCCGTTCTTGAGAAGATTAGTTTAATAGAGAAGCAGACATAACAGCTAGTCCCTCCCTAGTCCTTAAATGCAATTAAATCCTGGAAAGAAATGAAATCACCGCACATTGGTGGCTATTTTATACATATCTCAAATTCAGTATACCAAACTGAACATATCATCTTACATTGATCAAGCACAAAGCTTTTCAGTACTCCCATTCCGGTTGATGTTAGCACCATCCATATTAAGTTGCAAGATACCAACACGGTCATCATTCTTGATGCTTCCCTCTCCATTGTCGCCTGCTTTCAATCCAGCACCAGACCGTGTAACCCAACTTCCTGAATCTCACACAGCTGCACTGTTCCCACCTTCCTTCCAGTATCTAGTCCAAACCTAAGCCCTCACCTGACCTGCCTAACTGGGAGACTCCCAGCTTGTCTCTCTATACTCACTCTTGCTCTCCCAATCATTTTCCTAACAGTAGCCACAGTAATCTTTTCCAAATGAATATTAGGACAGGTCTCATTGTTCCCTCAATGATTTCTCAATGCTCTTTGGATAATAATCTAGTCTAGTGTAGCATGATTAACTTATTTTAGGGTTCTGTGACCTGAACCAGAAAAAGATAAGGGAACTGAAAAGGGTCTAATCACTACCTGATACATGTACTGTGTTTACCTTGAACTGTAGCATTTCATTCTTATGGTAAGTGACATCCAGGCGAAGGGAGTTCACGGGCGTGGAGGGGAAGGCACTGGCATAAACAGAAGACTTTAAGGAGATGTCAGCTGTGGCCCCGTGGGAATTATACTGAACATCACTGACAGAGTATAGGTCATTGACAAAATAGCAAAAAGGGACTCCAGAAGAATTGGATGCCTGAAAAGTAAGGCCAAAGTCATGGATCAGCACAGTGTGTGATCTTAAAGTTCTCTAACCTAAACAGCATTAGGAAAGTCATTTTAGATGACGATAAAACCAACCTATCACTTATCACTTGGCAATAACATAAATTTAAATTCCTGGTCTCCAAGCAAAATATTCATTTTAAAAAGTTTTGCACTTGTCCCTACCTACTCGTCACATCCAGATCCAGTCCCTTAGGAAGTCCTTTCTATGGATTTCAAGTAGTTATGTAAGTACCACTGCTATGCTTAAGAAACTATAGATTAAGTGTGGAGATTTTCATGCACAGGAACCCCAACAGCATGGTTACCTCCCAGATACAGCCACGGGCAGTGCAGTTTTCTACAGAAGCACCATTCTCATCAGGGTAACAGTCTATTTTTTCTTCATCCCTTATCCTTATGCTCCACTCCACTGTGTATGCTTCTCCCAGGAAAAGATTGATGTCTGTGATAATGGCGACCTGTAGGAATGTGGAAATCACAAGGAAATTCATCTTTGGGAGAAAGGCCTTGCAAGATCTAAGACTTTATTATTTATTTTTTGGAAAAACAAATAGACATCAGTCCAGACTTTCAACCATCCAAGCAACATATCACTTTAGCTTATAAGAAGAGAACTGTACAGCGGGAGAATCTATTTAGCAGCAACAGGTCAAACGTCTCCAATCTAGCAGAATCTTGTACATAGCATAATGAAAACAATTAGGTCAAATAAAACCTGTCGCGATCACCCCTTATTCTTTTCTACCCTGACTCCTCTTAGCCCTCTGTGTCTTGTCAGGAAGTGTGTCTTCTGCACTTCCTCTTCAGCATGACACATGGTGTCATCCCAAAGTGAGCTGATCCTCTTGCTCTCCAGTCCCCAAACCAGCATCCCCCATTGGCATGGAGTGGTAGAAAGAACACAGCAATAAGAATCATATGACCTAGTTATCATGCCCACATTTCTGTAGTATATTGGACAAATGATTTCTTTTTTTAATTTTTAATTTTAATGAGTATATAGTAGGTATACATATTTATGGAGTATATGAAATATTTTGATTCAGGCAAACAATGAATAATAATCACATCAGGGTAAATTGGGAATTCTAATTCATTTCTTTGAATTTCAATTTTGGCAACAGCAAAATTGAGAGGTGGAAATAAAATCACATTTCTTTCCACTTCTAACATCCCAGTGTCTTTATTTCTCTAAGCATAAAGGCTGCAAATTTGAAACCTTCCTTGAAACCCATTAATTCAAATATTTAATATTTTCCACATATTTTTCTTATCTTTGACGATTCTCTAGACAGCACTTCCCAAGTTAAAGTTCTCACACGTCTGGAGTAATAAAATCACATTCTAAGGATTATCATCCTTCTCCCAGTTTCCTCTCAATCTAAACCATCTTGTACTTCCCTGTTCTACTAGTCCCCACCCCCCACTCCCACTCCCAACAATGCTCACACACAGTAGCACAGCCGTCATTCAAGGATCAATAAAAGACTCCTTGAGAATTAAATCAAGTCGGTACCTAACACCCTCCAAAGCCTGACCACAAGTTTCATATCCAAACTGGCCTTTTTCAAATACCAAATCTTATTTATGCTAGTCAGACAAAATTCACAGTCTAATAATGTGAGGCTATTTCCCACCTTCCAACTTTGCTGTTCCTGTGTCTCATCATAATTATTCTATTTTTGGGAAAAGCAAGTGAAACCAGCTAGAGAGATGGGAACACTGATAGGCAGAGAAGGGAATAAGAAGAAAAATACCCAACTCATTCTAGCTCTGGTCACCTCATTTTTTTCCCTAGCCCTCTCACTTCCCCAAAACAGGCCTCAAAGGTGCTCTGGTCCTTCAGGGACCCATGCAAACTTAGCAAGAAGGAACATCATGGTGCTATGGAGAATAATGGGGTTTTTACCTTCAGATTAGAATCATAAGTGACTGTAGGAGAAGTCTGACTTGGGACACCATTGTGTTTCACTGTAACATTTCCAGGTTCCTCCGTCCCAAGAATTTTAATCTCATTGAATACTAAATTATTGGGGTCCTTGTAGGTTGATTGTGAAATATTCACCTCCAAGCGGTTCTGCAAAACAATGAAGTCCAATTATGCATAAAGGTATGCCTGTAATACACAGATTCTCAAGTCACTCAAATATTCCATTCCAGACTGGATACCCCAACTGCCCTGAATGCCTCTCTGTTTTCTCTACTAGTGTGTGCTCAAGAAGTACAACATTATTTTGATAATCCTCTAATTTGATACAATCATAAAAACACACACATATTTAAAAACTGTATTTAGAGACACTACTTGCTATATTCATGCCTCCTTTTGAAAACATCGATCAAATCATAAATAGAAATCTGCTCACCTAGAGCCAATAATGCATATAAAGTTACAAATATAATCACACATATACAACATACACAAGCACAGATGTGCTAATGATCAGTCCAAAGCCCACACCTAAGATTCATAAAAAGATGCTACTCACTTGAGTGACAGAAAACTCACATAAAAGATACACTTTATTGGCCACAGTATCTGAAAGTGAGAGAAAGACAAGTCAGATTCTGGCCTGCCCACCACAGAAGAACAGATTTCACACCACCACCCTTTTCGGCTACATCCTGATGTCACAAATGACAGTATTTCCTTTTCCTTATGGAAGAATAATATTCCATTGTATTCATTCATCCATGTACACTTAGAATGTTTCCATATCTTGGCTGTTGCAAATAATGCTGTAATGAATATGGGAGGAGTGACTGTATCTCTTAAGGATACTGGTTTCATGTCCTCTGGATATACACCCAGAAGTGGGATTTCATGGGATCGTATGGAAGTTCTGTTTTTCATTTTTTGAGGAACCTCCACACTATTTTCCATAAGGTTGTAACAATTTATATTCCCAACAAGAGTCTAAAAAATTCCATTTTCTCCACACCCTCGCCAGCACTTATCTCTTATCTTTTTTATGGTTTCCATGCTAACAGATGTGAGGTGATATCTCACGGTGATTTTTGATTTGCAATTTCTGTCATTTACTGATGTTGAGTATCTTTTCACATATCAGTTAGCCATTTGTATGTCTTCCTTGGAAAAACATCTGTTCAAGTCCTTCACCCACATTTTAATTGGGTCAATTGATCTTTTGCTACTGAGTTGCATGAGTTCCTTATTTTTTTTATATTAATCTCTTCTGAGATGTATGGTTTGTAAGCATTTTTATCCATTCTGTAGTTGGCCTTTTCACCTTCTCGATTGTTTCTTTTGCTGTGCAGGAGCCTTTAGGTGGATGTCGTCATGCCTGTTTACTTTTTGGCATTTTGCCTTTGCTTTTGGTATCATATCGAAAAGGTCATTGCCAAGACTACATCAAGGAGGTTTTCTGCTATGTTTTCTTCTAGGAGCTTCACAATTTTAGTCCTTACATTTAACTTTTTAATTTCTTTCTTCACAGTAGCCAAGTTATGAAAACAACCTAAGTATCTATCAGTGGATGAATAGATAAAGATGTTCTGGTACATATATACAGTAGAATATTTTTCAGACATAAAAAGAAGAACATTCTGCCATTTGCAACAGCATGAATGACTTAGGGGGATATTATACTAAGGGAAATAACCCAGAGACAGAAAGTCAAATACTGCATGGTCTCACATATATGTGGAATCTAAAAGAGTTCATCTCTTAGAAGTAGAGCCTACAAAGTTGTTCTTAGAGCCTGCGGGAGTAGAAAACGGGGAGATGATGGCCAAGGGTACAAACTTTCAGTTATTAGATGAATAAGCTCTAGGGATCCAGTCTGCAGCACTGGTGGTGATGGATATGTTCATTAAAATAGCTATGGTAATCATTATACTATGCATACACATATTAAATCCTCACATTGTCCACGTTAAATATATTCAATCTTTATTTGTCAAAAAAATATTTTACAACTAAATAAATAAATAACTTTTAATCTACATATTGGATTAGAGGGACAAGAGTTTCCAATCCAAGATATTGTTTTTCCTTCTCTTTCCTACTAGAACATTGCAAACATTCCCTTCCAAGGGCTTCCAAGGCATATGCTTCAAGGGAATCTATTTCCTAAACTTGATGCACAAGAATTGTTAGTACACTGGACCCAAAAATATGCTAAAATGTATGGCTAGATGAGTACACACTACAACACTATATTCTCACTGCCTCACTGGCAGGGGCATGATTTTTATATCATCAACATTTGCTCATAAGAACTTTGGGAGGAAGACATTAACATTTAATTAGGGAACAGTCTTGAAACCTCATCTAAGCACCCAATGACAATAAAATCTATAATAAAACCTATTATAGATATCACTGGTGAATGGGAGAAATATCAGAGATACAAATGTATTTTTCTTTCATCTGTAGTTCATCTACCACTATCCCTGAATGGTGCAACCAGAAACAAAATACTTAAGTGACTCTAGCTACTGTGCCTACTGAGATTTCTCCCACAGCTGAATGACCAGCAGGAGTGAAGGACCATAAGTCACAGGTGCAGGTTTGGAAACAGCAACATTATCGTAACAGCGCTCACCCTTTGTTTGCCCATCATCCCAGAAAAGTTCTCCTTTTGCTTCTTTGTTCTCATCTAGGGCAATGATAAGACCAAGAGGGTTCTTTCGACTGTGGGGAACAAGATTCAAGAGACAAAGACAGGAGTCAGAGAATTTTGCCAACTCAGCTGAGAATATTTCCATCAAATTTCAAACTGGAAAAGATACTAGCAGCAGATGGTTCTGTTTCTTGAGGTACAAACACAAAATCGACAGACGCATTTTTCTGTAATATCAACAGTGTCACAGGAGATAGAAACACCCCAAACATTGACAATAACATCTATGTTGGAGGCAAGAATTTAAGCACCAGAGGCACTGCAACAGCTCAAATAAAAGCTGCTTCTGCAACTACTACTTAGAATGCAGAGTATGAGAAGAGAAAGAAATCTTAGGCAATAACTGGCTCACTCAGATCACTTTAGCAATGATGCCCTCAGAACTGTCCAGTGCTGTGAGGAAGACACGTTTTCGCCTGCCTAAGGACCATTTATACTCAGAAAGCAACAACATACACTAAGGTCCATCTATTAAATGGTAACGTATCTGATTATTTATTATTAGTTTGTTTTGAAAGAAAATCAAATCATTCTAACGATCTACTTTAGCATTTAGAATAGGAAACACATTACTCAAAGATATGGTAGAGCAGATGGACGTAGAGAAACAAGGGGAGAGACAGCAATTTGTATTTGGAATCGCTCCTCACTCTGTCACTCTCTAGGCAACCTCTCAGTTTCCTGCTCTTCCTGTTCCTCCTCCGTCTATCACTGGGTTCACATTCTTCATTGTATTCTTCCACATTTCAGCCTTTCACTATGCGAGAGACTTAGTTTCCATTATCAACAAAATCATCTGCTTTCATTAAATATTCATGGATTGAGTAGCAGTCATTCTAGGAAGTCAGTGAGATACAAAAATTAATAAATCACAACTCCTGACCTGAATGACCTTAAATCTTATAGGAAAAATTAGGCACATTCACTAAAAACTGAAGGAGGACCGTGAAAACAACACAAAAGTTAAGATATTCTAGGAGTCCAGAACCACAGTTCCAGAAATATGGTAGACTGGATATTCTTCTGGAGACTTACCCAGTAAAATATTACCTGATCCTAGATAAATTACAACACAGATTCCTGTTAAAATGTTGTTGGATTTGCAAGAAAGTAAGGAATACGTTCAAGAGACCAAAACAATAACAGGGTAACAAAACACTGAACTAAAACTCAAAGGGTGCTTAGTAAGCAAAACCTAGAATGTCCGCGTGGCAAATTCCCACTCCATGTGGCAATCTTAAAACTGGGCTACTAAGCCTAGCGATCCAAGGTAGAGAGTGTGCACCTCTGATTCCCACATGAAGCCGGGATCCTTGAAGGAAGCTAACGTGATGCCAGTTAGAAGCAATTCTTGGCTTGCAAACAGAGGAGAAGGCAAATCACCTCTGGAGGAAGGAGACCCACATTTAGATGCTTAAGATGATCACAGTATGAAACAAAAAATCACCAAGCACACAAGCTAATAAGTCAACATAAAGGAAACTTAGCAAAAAAGAACTAATAATAGATTTAGATGGCCCTAAACACTTCAGATAATACAATTTTCAGGCACAGAGTATACAACTATTATTGAAATGCTAACACTGTTAAAGAAGAAAGACAAAATCATCTAAGGAGCAAAACAATATACATTACAAATGACCAGAAACTTGGAAGTGGCAGTGCTTCCTCTGCTGAAAGATTAGGGAAAGATTTCTTGCTGCTGAAATGTAAAGTTTCGTTTGGATCATTAAGAATGCACCAGGCAAAGATGTTGGAAAGGATAAATTCAAAAGCCCACATGCAGTAAAATACATGGGTACGTTTGGGAAATCGCCGGTTTTTTGGGATATCTCGTCTGTATGTACATGAAGGTGTGGCAGGCGACAAGAGTTGTTAAGGTAACGTGGAACCAGGTTGTGACTGGTTTTGAATACTCTATTAATGAAAGACTTTGGACTTCAAGCCTGGGAGCAACCAGTTGAGATTTTCATTTTGGAAAAATCAATTTGGTATCAGTGTGCAGAACAGCTTGAAGGTGAACAGCTAGAAAAAGGAAGCCAACTGGCATTGGATTTAGGGATATTCCCCATTAGTATCATACAAAGTCTACAATTTGAAAAATCAAAGCAGTAAGAGAGGTTCAAAAGAAAAGACAGGTTTCTGGCTTCCAAAGAACTCCTAGTCTATTAAAGACAAATAGGCTAATACTCTCAAAGGCACGAAGATATAAATGTGCACCTCTTTAGTACAGATGGAATCTATACTTTTGGAATCAATTGCGCATAAAGGAAAATTCAGTGACACAGAGTTTTGAGGTTTGCAGGAGGTAATTTTTGAATCCACTTTTGCATCACAAGAAAGAAATCTCTTAGCGGGAGAAAAGAAAGAGGAAGTTGAGATTCTAGGAGGGTGGAAAGTGGATCCTGACCCTCCTAAAATGAGAATGAGTGAGTCAAGAGTAAAGAAACATGGGTGGGCTGTGTGGCCAAGGCACATAGAGGCATCAACTAACCTGGTTTGCCCAGAATTGAGAAGCATCCCAAGAGGGGAGACTTCTGGTGCTAAAACTGCAACAGTCCTGGCAAACCAAGGAGGCTGATCACCTGGCTGTTAGCGTGTTTCAAAAACAAATTCAAAGGGTTTAAGGAAGGACATGAATTACAGTCTTTCAAAATCCATGGGATACAGTTCTAAACGAACAGCTTCTGAAAAACTCTTGTGAATTGTGGTTGCACCTATTTTGACTTCCGTGTCAGATGTGAGATTAAAAATATGACATTCTTAGACCTATCATCTCACTCTCTTAGACTTAAAAGAGTTTTTAATAACTAGACAAAGAGTATAGAGTCTGAAAAAGATTAAAACGCAAACAACAAAACAAAGA
This sequence comes from Pongo pygmaeus, assembly GCF_028885625.2. Classification (NCBI taxonomy): domain Eukaryota; kingdom Metazoa; phylum Chordata; class Mammalia; order Primates; family Hominidae; genus Pongo; species Pongo pygmaeus. Next base: position 141,004,622 of record NC_072379.2, on the reverse strand, counting down.
AAAAACAAGTGTTGAGTAGAATTGCATGAGGGCTTGAGAGTGATGCTTACATTTTGGTGGACTTCATTACAAATTGTTGAGCTAACTGACATGTAAAGGAAAACCTGAGTCCTGTCATTCACCTTAAGTGGGTGTTCAGTGCAGGCTCTTGCCAGGGCAGGATGTAGCCCCCACGGACATGAAGATTAATGTGGTCAAGAGGGGCTGGCAAGGTCTTCCACTCTCCTCTTGCATTAATATCCACACCCTGTGGGCAGAAGAAGGTAAGAGATGATGAAGGAGAGGACAGGCCCCTCCCTGAACAATGCATCCTACCAGACATCTTATCCTCCCCTCTGAACTTATGCCTGTTCATCACCCTTTGCAACATACCTGCCATTACCCATTCTGTATTCACACAGCGCTGCATGAAATCTCGCAAGGCTGCTATAATATCTTGTTAGGGTCTCTTGCCTTTGCTTCCACTGTACAAACTACATTTGCCTGATGTGTGACAGGAAGAGGTGCTACTCTCTCACCTGAATCAAAAACCTAACCTAAGGGACCATCCTTCCATCTTATATCTTCTCAACTAGAGCAGGGCTTTTCAGTCTCAGGACTATGGAGATTTGGGGCCAGACAATTCTCTGGTGATGGGGCTATCCTGTGCCTTTTGATATTTAGCAGAATCCTCAGATGTCAGCAGCATCGCCTCCTCACCCCCACCCTGTTGTCACAAACAAAAATATCTCCAGGCATTGCCAAATGTCCCCTGGTAGGCAAAATCCTCTCATTTCAGAGCTGCTATTTTACCGCTAAGAAGCAGTTATTGTTGACAACAAGCAAACAAATATGCATGGCTGTGTTCCAACAAAACTTTATTTGCAAATTAGCTAACAACCAGATTTGGCTGTGGGCCATAGTTTGCCAGCCTGTGCTCTACAACGAGTAATAGTTACTCAAACTTGGGAAGATTAATTAAGGTGACACTTCTTTATCAATCCTAACTATGAGATTCATCTTCATTTTAATTAAACATCAAAAATTTCATCTCTTCCTTTTTTTTTTTTCTTGAGACAAACTCGCGTTCTGTCACCCAGGCTGGAGTGCAGTGGCACAATCTCAGCTCACTGCAACCACCGCCTCCCAGGTTCAAACAATTGTCCTGCCTCAGCTTCCCAAGTAGCTGGGACTACAGGTGAATGTCACTACACCCGGCTAATATTTGTATTTTTCATAGAGACGGGGTTTCACTGTGTTAGCTAGGATGGTCTGGATCTCCTGACCTTGTGATCTGCCCACCTCAGCCTCCCAAAGTGCTGGGATTACAGGTGTGAGCCACCGCACCTGGCCCAATTTCATCTTTTTCTAAACAGCTTGCTCCATGATTTCGTTTGCCTTTCCCTCTTCAATCAAAGATATCTTCTGTTAGTGAATGGGAGACTCAACATGCACACTCAGGACAAAGGCCAGTCGCTCTTAAAGAAAGCGCCACCTCTTCCTAGGGAAGGCCTGGCTGGAAAGCACATAGGAGAGCCTTAACATGTTGCCACCCTAAGGGCAGATCCAGACTAGCAGCAGGAAGGGGAGTCTGGGGCAGCGGGGAGGACTTGGGCTCCAATGGACTGAGAAGAGAAGGAACAAAATTGCACATCCTTCTCCAGTTTTCACCTAATCTCACTGCAATCCCCTTGGATGAAAGGGACCAGCACATGCTCTGCTTCCTATTTCCCTGCTTGTACCCCTTTGCTGTATTGCCAGTACTCAACTATGTTCTCCTCAGAAAGTCAGAAGAAGAAGCCTGGTTAGAAATGAAGGAAATACATCCTTTGATTTTTCCCCAAGAATCAGGGTCTGACTTGTCAGGGTCTCGGCAAGAGAACACCACCCCAGAGATGCCCTGGAAGACCCTGGCTTCCCAGCTGAGTCTTCGGGGATCACACTAGCAATGAAACTATGCGGCAAGGAGCTCTTCATTGCTTCCTCATTTCTAAATGTACTCGCACTACTTAGACTCACAAGGGTTGGGTCCCATACCTCTGTGTGTGTTTTGCACACTGCCTAATCACTTGCCTGCCTTAGGTAATTATGTGCAGTACCCTTCTTTGAGCATCTATGCTATGGAAGGAGATAGTTAATCAAAAGACATAAAATGGCCTCTATGCTTACAAACTTACAGCAGGCAAAGATATCAACAATAAAAACAAAAACTATAGTTTGCAACACAATCTCAAATGTTGGCTAGCATCTGCCTTTACACAACATTGTAAATAGCAGTGATATAAAGAAATATTAAAAACTAACAGAAAGAGAACACACACAAAAAAACAGACCCTGAGTGAGATGCTTTATGTGTTATTTCATAACGGTTCTATGAGGAAAGTGGTCTTACCCCACTTGGAGGTGAGAAAACTGAGATTACAAGGGTTAAAGTGGCTCTCGAAGACCACACAGCATGTGGGTTACAGAGCCAGCATTTGACCTAAGGTCTATCAGATCTACAGCCTTTGTACTCTCTACCATATTCCCATGTTGTATAAACATTCAGAAAAACTTACCGTGTAGTAATCGTACCAGCGGGCTCTAGGGAAATACGCAGTGACATTTCTGGCATTCTAAAATGAAACACAAACAAGGTGAGGAAGTAAACACCATTTTCCAGGACAGAGTAACCAAACTGCTTGGGAAAGATGTGAAATAATTGTGATGCCTTTGGACCCAGCTGCCTCATGTCTCCAGAGGTTAGCAATTGGGGCAAACTTCTTCCCGTTTTTTTTTTTTTAAACAGGAGATTTGTCTACCCAAAACAAGTGGCTTTCATAAAGCACTTTGGTATCCAGGACTTCAGGAAAAAAAAATCACTGTTTGCTTATAGGCATAGACTTACCCCATTTCCTCTTAAAGAGACAAACAACTGAGGTTGTGTCTGGGGCAGAAGAAAATTCTGTGGGTACAATGAGATTTTGGGGCCGGGAGCAAAGGCTCACGCCTGTAATCCCAGCTCTTTGGGAGGCCAAGGCGGGCAGATCATGAGGTCAGGATATCAAGACCATCCTGGCCAACACAGTGAAACCTCATCTCTACTAAAAATACAAAAAAAAAAAAAAAATTAGCCGGGCATGGTGGCACGTGCCCGTAGTCCCAGCTACTCGAGAGGCTAAGGCAAGAGAATCACTAGAACCCAGGAGGCAAAAGTTGCAGTGAGCCAAGATAATGCCACTGCACTCCAGCCTGGGCAACAGAGTAAGACTCTGTCTCAAAAAAGATTTGGGAGAGGTACATTTAACTGGTATTTTAATCAGAAGCCTAATCAACAACAGAAGTAAAGAAATAGCTTTTACTGCTGGGAGGAGCTCCTGCAGAGGAAGGGAAGGGTTAGCCAGCAGCAATACAAGTACACACATTGCCAAGTCATCCTTCTGAAAAGTTGTGGTAGTGCTAGAGGACTGTTATAAATTCTTTACAATACTGCCCCCATCTGACCTTCTAGTCCTTATTTTAGTTAACAAAGAAATGATTGTGTCACTGAATATACCATGAGGTGTTTTCATCTTGATCATCCTATGAACCAGAATTGTTAGGCTCATTTTAAAGATGAAGGAGCTGAGGCCAAGAACACCTAAGTGATGGACTTCGGCTCAGAAGGAGAGGAGCAGACACAGGTAGAATGAGAAACCATGTCTCAGGACCCCCACCAGCTCAGGCCTCTTCTCCTCGTCCTTTTCCCCAAGCCTCACAGCTGGGATCCTCCCCCCATCAGAGGCCTCCATACTCACGAGCTCCAGGACAGGGCTGACCAGGAAGGCTGGGCCCAGCAGGAACTGACTGTCTATGTCCCATGTCACCTGGTCTGACACAAACCTGGAAAGGGAAATGAAGGTGCCCAACAGAGCCCAACAGAGCCCCAGCCCGACACTCTGAAGAAGCTCCTCAAGTTCAGATCCAAGTTAGAAATCCAGCTGCCCCTGAGCCATTCTTGCTTTGTTCCTAGGCCTAGCTTCATCAGGAGCACCCAGCCTCTGCTCTCGCCATGTGATGTGCCTTAAATTTCAGAAATGCTGGGATGTAGATGTGTTCTCTCCTGTAAAATATTACCTCATTTCTTAACCATGGCACATTTTAAATGCAAGGATGGCCCTCATCCCTCAATTCTCTTGCTGAAATCCTTCTTTTGTGACCTGGGTCCATATAACAAAACTGCTACAAAAGATAGATAGGTCTTTGCACAGTTAAATTAGAATGAAACTATTCTGTGCTGTACTGCAGCATTTCAATTTTCTTCACTCAATAAATAGCCTTTTTTCATGACCTATGGCATGTATAACACTGTGCTAAAGACAGTCATCAAGTATGGTTTGCACCTGAAGAGCTCATGTCAAAAGGCAATCGTGTCTTTAATTTGGAAGAATTGTGTATAGCAACCGCCACCATACAGAATGCAATAAGTCATCCATTAGTCATCGGGATCCCTGCTGGACACTCACTCGTGGAGCAGAGGCCGCACAACAGTGACACCCTCCATGTGGGCCTTATACATCAAGGTATACAGATATGGCAACAGGGTGTATCTGGTCTGCAGGATATTTCTGGAAATGTTCACAAAAGCAGCATCCCAGGACACAGGGTCTTGTCTCTAAAGGAGAAAGAGAACAGTGTTGGGAGCTCACCCTGGAATTTCTAGAGGATTTAAGAAGCTCACTAAAAGCATATTCCCATTGAAGATCACTCACAGCTAAACAAAAGAGAACTATACATGAGGCCCAGAGAATACTCTTAATAGACTGGAAAGAGTCACCAAAGCTCTCCTAGGACAGCTGATAAAATTTCACTGTAAGACATTCTTTTTGGTACATTTGGTACAATTCTGCCTAAAATACAGGAAAAAAATAATAATCTAATGAACACTGAGGAATATGGTTCATTGAGACACCAGGCCTTCACAATTTTTAAGGGTACAGTGGCTCACGCCTGTAATCCCACCACTTTTGGAGGCTGTCGAGTGGATCACTTGAGCCCAGGAGTTCAAGACCAGCCTGTGAAATATGGCAAGATCCCATCTCTACAAAAAATGCAAAAATTGGGTGGGTACGTTGGGATGTGCCTGTAGTCCCAGCTATTCGGAAGGCTGAGGTGGGACAATCGCTTTAGCCCCAGAGATAGAGGCTGCAGTCAGCCATGATGTGGACACTGCATGATTCAGCCTGGCCAACAGAGTAAGTCCCTGTCTCAAAAAAACAAACAAACAAAAAAACCCCTCCCACCCAAAAAAAACACCTTTTTTTTTAAAGATCTCCCAGGAAATACAGACTGCGTTAATTTTAGCACAGAAATGGAGATTGTCTTTCAAGTGTCACAGAACACTGGAGGTAGAAGCCACTGTCCTACCCTGGTCCCAATGGTGTTGTGGTTTCTTGAGAAGGGGTAAAAGGCCCCCAGCTGCATCCAGCGAACACACATCTCATATTCAGCGTCTTCAAAGAACCCACAGATATCTGCTCCCGTCTGAAACAAGAGGAAATAAAATGAGCCTGCTGATGATTTCTGAAAGATGTCCCCACCTTCTTGGTGCTTAGGAGGATCCCAAGGACACTCACATAGGATATGCCGAAGAGGCTGAACTCCATCATGCCTGCAATGAGAAGCACAGCTGTGTCACACCAGGCTCTCATGACCTACTTCCTCACCTCTTCCCCAAGGATCCCAACTCCCTGCCCTACCGGCACAGGCCATGGGAAGGAGCCCACGCACCAATGATAGATTTCTTCAGCTGGTCCCATGCGGCTGTGTTGTCTCCCAGCCAATGTCCTGCCCAGCGGCCAGAAGAGGGAAATGTGGAGCGGGTGATGACGACCCCTCGCTGTCCTGTCACCTCCTGCACGGCTCTGGTTGGAGGGGAAAAGGAGGTGAACTGAGGCCACGGCCAGGGAGCAAAGGCCATAGAGCTTCTGCTCCCAGAGCCCTTGAGCCTAGTCAATGTTTGCTGCGTGATTGGAGGGAACATGGGAATCCGAGCTGTAATGGTGGCTCCACTGATCCCAGATGATGGAGATAACAAGTCACGTGTTCTCACAGTGCTTTACAAAGAACTTCACTGTTGCAGACTCACTGGAGTGCTCCGAAAATAGTAAGGAATTACTACAACTGGCTATTGGTTTCCTCAATACTTAGTTTTCACTATTTGAGGAAGAACACAGTGAAGATTATAAGACTGTCCTTAGAAGAATACATACTATTCATTGAGCTTGCAAAGCGGGACTGTGCTAATTCGGTACAATACCAGTTACCCTCCACCAGGAATGGCCAGAAATAAAAATATCTCCAAAGATGATTCACTTTGAAATGAAAGGGAGAGATGCCTAGTTCTCTGTGTTCACCTCCTGTAGCTAAAGCTATTGTACCAACGGCTGCCCTGTGTGACCATTACGGTGTCTCCATGTGAGTCTTTTGACTAGGTTCATTAAGTTTTTCACTGGTGAGACCATGCTTTATTTAAATCTGTCCTCCTCCTTTTAATCACAGAGCCTGGCTCCATGTCAATGAGCATTTGTTTAATAATTAAGAATCATTACACAGTTATGAGAATCTTCTTAATCCTTAGAATGGGGAATGAAAGGAAAACTAGGGTAGCTATGTCAGTCACTGGCAATCCCTACAGGTTGTGACAGCTGGAGAAGGGAGACAGAGACTCACTCGTATGTGGGTCTGGTCTGAGACCACCCGTACAGGTTGTGCACATTGTAGTGCTGCACCAGGGAGCCGTCTGGGAGGATCTGCTGACTCTCCATGCACAGGGTCTTGCTGCTCAGGCCCCTCTCCCTGGACTCCAAATCTGAGGAGGAAGAACTGGTGAGGTGAAATCCAGCCCTGATTCTGTTTCTCCCTGACCTCTCTTCAAGGTATTGGGCCCTGGATCTTAACACTAACTTCAGTCCTGCCTGTGTCGCTCTCCATCTCCCCGGAGACATGAGCATCATCTCAGAGACATGAGCACAGAGCCCCCAGCTCTGAGCTGCAATGGTGCCTGCAGTGTTTCCAACATCAAGTTCAACGAAGAAAGCAGAGGTGTCAGGAAGAATGTACAGCTGTCAAACACTACATGACAGCCTCTGATTTAGGCTTTTGACTTGCCAATTATATCCATAATTCTATGAAAAAGATCTCATTATCTCTCTTTTACAATTTAGCAAACCGAGATTTGGAAATATTGCATAATCTGTGAAAAGTCACAAAACTCCTAGAGAGCACAATTTCCGGAGCTAAGATATAAATCCAAGTATAACTCCAAATTCCATCAGCTCCATGATAAGGGGAAGCCAGTAATTTCCACCCATTGATGGCACAAGAAATTCCTGTGATGGAATTCACACAAGCCCAAAAATGAAGAAACCCAGCTGTGAGAACCCTTTGTGCCATGAGCTCCGCTAAGTGCTTTCCGGACAAATTTCAAGAAATTTGCTCAATGAGTCTAGTCACTTGCACATGCCCGGCTGGGTAAAGCAACTGCAGAGCTTTTGTCTCTGGTCCCCAGTAAACCACAGCAGCCATGAGGATGTGCCCTGAGCTGTGCGGGAGCACCCCTGGCCTCGGGCTCCTCCAGTGTAATCCTTCCAGTCGTGGCTCTGCCAGTCAAGGAGGCCAAGACTTCTTACATGGCATGTAGGGAGGGTGGTTCAGAGAGGCGTCCCTGCAGCCTGGAGAAACTGCCCCATTCACGAAGCTTGATGGCTCATTCATATCCTAGAAATGCCAAACACAGACACACCTCACTTTTTAAGATAATTACATCCTGCCAATTCTTAGCCAAGGAAGCAGTGAATAAATTGTTCAACATCCAGTAATCCCTGTAGATGCCAGCCTTGGGAGCTTCATCAAATCCTAGTGAGAACTGGCTAGAAAGATTAATTCACTCCTACAGAACAACTGATAGAGGGTTAAAAAATAAATCTCTTTCAGGGTGGCTGTGAGGCAATCAAATTTCCAAGAAATTCCTAGTAAATTGCCACCCTGGTTTTTGTTTGTTTTTCATTTTTTGAGGCGAAGTTACGCTTGTTTCCCAGGCTGCAGTGCAATGGTGTGAACTCGGCTCACCGCAACCTCTGCCTCCTATGTTCAAGCCAGTCTCCTGCCTCAGCCTTCCGATTAGCTGGGATTATAGGCATGCGCCACAACGCCCGAATAATTTTGTGTTTTTAGTAGAGATGGGGTTTCTCCATGTTGGTCAGGCTGGTCTCAAACTCCCAACCTCAGGTGATCTGCCCACCTCAGCCTCCCAAAGTGCTGGGATTACAGGTGTGAGCCACCACGCCTGGTCCCGCCTCAGAGGTTTTACAGTAGGAGCATCAGGTCTGGTACAAGTTCTGAGGGCTATCAGGGCTGTTCCACTCCTGAGAGGAGGAACTGTCTGATATGTCCAAAGTCTTCCTTGGACAATGACTATCCTCTTGACTGAAGGTCAGTGGTACATATACTTAGGCACACAAAGATAGACAAGTGCCACAGGTATACAGACACAGACACACTTACAATCCACATGCCATCAAACTTCAAGCTCCTCTCTGGATTCTGGGGATTGTTGTATAGTTCTTCTATTTCCCTCTTCCACCACTTGGTAGTTGAATTACGGAAAAAGTCTGGGAAGGCCACATAAGCTCGATATAGCTATAAAAAAGAAATATAATTTCTTTGTCCCACACAAATATATAAGACAGCAAACAGGCACTTACTGAGAATGCAACTCACACAAACACTTGAACTGCATGGTGACAGACGGCCTGAACAGGGCCTAAATAATGTTATTAACTTATTAGAGAAATGTAGAATGACAGGAGAAATTAGTGCAATTTCCACACCTTCTCAGCATTTGGAAAACATCCAAAAACTGTTCTCTTCATATTGACACGGATGATGACAATCAACGCCCACAACTCACGACCTCATGCACTCGATGCCCAACCCTCAACGTCAGTCCTGCCATTTCCTAAGCACTCCTCAAAGACAAAGCCAGGGAGAGACTGCCGACATGAGATGCATGGTAACAGGTTAGGAAGAAACACCCAGGGACTCCCTCCTATGTCATTCCCACTGCGAGAGGGGAGGAAGGAATAAGATTACATTTCAGGTTATTAGGCCAGTATGCCCCAGTGTTTCCTACAGTTTCAGAATCACATGACAACTACAGCTGTGTGGAACATAAACTGAGAGGACTTAAAGAGGATGCATCAACTTCCCCTTCCCCTTATTTTCCACCTCCAGTCAAATAATAAAAGGAGTGTTTTCACTTTAACCTGAAAGATAGATTCAAGATACAACTTTTTAACTACATTGTAGATTTTTGAGAGTAAGAAGTTTGTTTTATATTCTTCTGAGTGACATTTGTATCACCCACAATGCTCAGCTAAGAACCTGGCATAAAATAAATACTCAGTGTTTAATAGTGGGTTCACACAACTTAGAAGCAGCAAATAAATGTCCATACATTTTAATATACTCATGTTGTTTGTTATGGAACATTATGGTCCTTCGTATGTCTCAGTAAATAGCCTCCGCTATGCTAATCACACCATTGTAAGAGTTAAAGAGCTAAAGAAGGCTGGTGAGGAGGATGGGGGAAGCAACAGAAAGAGGAGTCGGTCTAGGGGAGCTCCAGTTCTTATACACCACAGATAAAGGGCAGGTAGGAACCCAGATGTCCACAGAAAGGGCAAAAAAAGGAACATAAGAAAACAGAAACAGATCAGCCTACATGGGTCTGGCTGTCAAGGATGTGAGAAGACAGTGGGTGACATCACGGAGAATCTTGAGAGAAGTGGGCATGCCAGGGATGCCTTTTGTTAGGAAATGGAGGTAGAAACCAGGAAACCCGACAAAGAGAACCTTTCACCAGAAACAGAGAGTTCCAGATCAGGCAGGGTTGGAAACAATGGGATGGGTGGGGGTTGGAGAATTCGAATAAAGAGATTATCAGCCACAGCTGAGTCAGAATTGTATCCCATATGGGGTACACGTGGGGAACCTGGCCAGCCATGAGGTAGGAACTCCCCTAAGTACTGCTCGGATGACCCCTTCCAACTTCATAAAAATGTTCTGCCATTCTCCAAGGTGCTGGCTTTGCCTGTCCATATTCAACTCTTGCCTTGTGGCTTTTTCCTTCACTTTCTCCACTCTTCAAACAGTGATGTACCCACCCACACACTGGGCCTCAGGATCACCTAGCACTCTTTCTGTAGCACATTGCATGCTACAAAACGCAATTCCTAGATTCCACCACAGACTTATTGAATTAAATCGCTGGAGCTTTGGACTCAGAAATCTGCTTTGCACAGGCTTCTTGGATGTTTTATGCTTAGCGAAGCCAGGCGTGGACATCAGTGGCTTCATCCTCACCAGCCTCGTCAAATGGGTCTTACTATTAATAATATAAATATTAGGCTGGTGCAAAGGTAATTGTACTTTTGGGATTAAAAGTAATGGCAAAAATTACCTGTGCTCCAACCAAATAGTTATAATTATTCTATCTACCAAGAATCTCTTATGAGCTACCTAAAAGATTATGTAAACCCCCTAATGAGTGTTTCTTATCAGAGACCCAACTGGCATTTGAAGCGTAAGATAGTTTGTGGAGAATGCCCTGCAATCAGAGCTATCCACGTCCCTGCCCACTGCCCATTAAATGCCACTTGGTGTCCCTGTGATAACCAACACTGCCCTCAGATTTCCAAATGGCCTCAAGATGGCAGTGTTGCCCCTACTGGCTGATGAACTGTGGGGCTCATAATATAGTAACTGACCACTGGATAAAAGTCAGGAAGCCCATGACCTAGCACTTCTCTGACTGGGCAGGTTCCTGTGTCCAGGTGGACCGCTTGGACCACTAATCTTCAAGTGATTTTCTGTGAGAAGTGATGAAATGACAGGAAGCTATGTCTTCTCCTTTGAATACTTATCTGATAGATGATAAGTAAGTAGGTAGGTTGGTAGATAGATAGAGTGGATAGAGTAGGTAGATGGATAGATATGATAGACAGATAGATAGATAGATAGATAGATGATAGAGTGTATAGATGGATAGATAGGGTGAGGGGATGAATTGATAGATACAGATAGATGATAGATGGATAGATAACAGCGAGGGATACAGAAAGATGTTAGATATATTGATAGATAGATAAATAATAGGTAGGTAAATAGAGTAAATAGATAAATAGAGTGAATAGATAGATAGATAGATAGATACATAGATACATAGATACATAGATAATGGAGTGGATAGATGGATAGATAGATAAGATAGACTGGGTGAGGGGATGAATTGATAAATAGAGTTAGATAGATGATAGATGGATAGATAGATAATAGAGAGGGATACAGAAAGATGTTAGATAGATAGATAATAGGTAGGTAGATAGAGTAAATACATAGAGTGGATGTATAGATAGATAAAAGATTAGATAGATAGATAGATAGATAGATAGATAGATAGATAGATAGATTAGATAGATTAGATAGAGTGGGTGGATGGATAGATAGAGAGAAAGATGGTAGATCAGACAGACAGATGAGAGATAGATATACAGAAAGATAGTAGATAAACAGATAGATAATAGATACATACAAATACACATATACAAAGATAGAGATGATTTATAGATAGATAGATTGAGATAGAAGATAGATAGATGATAGATAGATAGATAGATAGATACTTGTTCAGTAATAGACAAAAGGAAAACAGCCTTGAACTGAGTCTGACTCTTCCTTGCCAATCTTCAAAACCAGCCCCAGCTTCTCTTTTGTTTGTTTTGTTTTACTGAATTTACTGACAGAAAATAAAGACATGCAGTGCAATAGCCAAGCAGCCTCGTCCCAAGTGCATCTCATTTTAAATCGAGAGTGCTACTGCTGCCAACTGGCTCTGGGATCCAGGAGGTCAGAGACTGACAACAAAGAAGTACACATCACAGGCTTGCAGTACCTTCTGTTCTCCCTACTCTCTTGGAGCTGTCCCAGGTACCAGCCTCAGGCTCCAGATTTTGTGGTTCTATCTAATATATGTCTTTCCCTCTAGGACTCACCATTTGCCCTGAAAACCAAATTATCTGGATAAGGCATGAATTTTTGGCCTAACTCTTGCCAGTCACATTCCTGGTGACTGGAATGTTTCTCCTGCACCTCTGTCCATGGGCTACGATCTTACATTACGTAGAAAGAACTCCCAAAAGAGGTCTTCGCCCCGGGCTTCTGAGTGGCTGCTAACAGAATTTACAACTGCTAGGATTTGTTCCCACAACATAGATATTTGTCTGATTAATACTGGATCCTGACAGAGTGTGTAGAATCTGCAACATATACCATATTGCTGACTGCACAAGCCAGCTTCTTTGTCCCTTCAATTCCTGGCAGATATCCTAGAAAACAGGCCTTTTCCTTGTCTCCTCAGCTCTCCTGTGGGGTCACATAGGCTACACATGCCCTGCTACAATTCCTGCCCAGAAAGAATAAGGATTATTGAAGAACACCTCAAGAGGTACGGCAAGGTACTTGCTCTCCAGGAAGTCCTCGGCCCCACCCTGACAACCCTGCCTGTGGATACTGTCACAACAATTGATAGTAAAGCACACAGGCTGCTTCAGTTCAGGAGACACACGTCTTGGCCAGAGGATGGGGCTGTAGGCTTCCTACACCTGTAAGGAGCCATGTACTCATTTAAGCAAGAAATGCTTAGTCAATCTGGAAAAAAATTCAGTTCCAGAAGCACGCGCTACTTGGATTCATTACAAGCAACAAACCGTCCCCAGAAGAGAGCAAGTTTTACAATAAGGCAGGAAACTGAGAGGTAAAAGCAAAGCTGAGAAACCCAAGGAATGATGGGGCTTGGGGCAGGACTTATAAGTGTGAAGACGGAGAAACCTGTTCACAGGGAAAAAGGAAAGATATACAAAGAAAAAGACCTAGTCGGTCTTCGAGGGTTGAAGACTGTTTAAAAGGGATAACCAAGGCAACAACAGTAAGTATACCAGTTCAGAGAAAAGATACCACTTCTAGGAGGTATCACCCAATGGAAATTTCCTAGGCCTCTGGAGTCTGACAGCTTTGGAATTGAAATCAACACTCTGTCACCTAAAACTGTGGACAAATAATTTAAGCTCCTGGTTTTAAATCTCAAAGATAATAATACATATCTACATCCCAGTGGCCAGTAAAGTATTACTACATATAAAGTAATGGGCACAGACTGACATCCAAGACACATCCCCTAAGTATTTCTCCTTGTCAAGCCCATGTCCACAATACAGGCATCTCCACAATCGCAGGATCGGCTGCCCCTGCCTACAAACCCTGACTCCACCCAAATTTAAAAAGACTCTTTTACCTCCAGTTGACTGTCCCAGTCTAGAGACCCATTCACAAAAACATCAGGAAAATCAGGCCAGACCTATGGAGAGGAACACGGTCAATAGCAATGCACTAGACAATTTCCCTTACATAGTATTTCCTAAGAAATTATTATATAAACCATGCTCCTAGAAGCAACAATACTTTGATTATCATGTAGGATTGATGTAAAAGAAAACTGAACTCCATAACACATTACATTATTTTAAACATCGTTAATTGTATCAACAAATATTGATGGAGAAAAGGAGAGCTTCTGACCTCAGAGCTCAAATAGAAAAGGCCAAAAACGACATACACAGGCATGTGACCCACTAACAGTGACCCACCCTCAGGCTAGGGACTAGTGGATCATCGCTTAGGATTATACCTTTCCCCAGACAATGTCTCCATCATTTGGGTATTTGATGAAGACGTCATCCTCCATGCCCCGAGTGAAGGCAGGATAGGGCTGTGTCTCATTGCCAGAAATGGCTGGATCCTGAAATCAAAGCATAAGTCAGTTGGGAAAACCAAAGCTACAGAATGAGGAGAAACAGAATAAAGGAGAACTCCTCCAGGGTGAACTCGCTGGCTTCTACCTGAACGGTAGAGTTTCTGTGAGTCCTGGGAAATACACATTTCTTAGTGCACTTCAATTTATCTACTTGCAACATGGAAATGAAGTATAACACTTTCTCCAACAAAGCCCATACCTGCTCCCAAGCAGAACGCACACATTCACATCAGGACTAACCAGAATGAGGATGACCCGCATCCCATCAGCCTTCATGCGATTGATCAAAGCTGGAAACCCAGCAAACTTGGGGCTGAGGGTGAAGTCCAGCTGCCGCTCCATGTAGTCGATGTCTGAGTACTGCACATCCTGCGGGAGGACACGGGGAGCTGAGTGGCTGCTGCTGTACATGCCCAAGCTTTACAGGAGAACAACCCTCCACCACCCATGGTGGAATTCCAGACAGATTCTTGTTGATGCTTTCAAATCCCAGCTCTGCCATTTGTTAGGTACAGGTGCAGGGAAATTCACGTAACTATTAAAATGTTCAGTGATAAGATAGAAAAAAATTGAAGTCAGCATAAAGTAGGATGAAAATGTATCTCTAGCATGGCTATTGTGAGGATAAGAAAAAACAGTGGTTTGGGAAGTGCTTTGTAATTGCCAATAGCAGGTGTAATTGTGATGACCTCCCCCAAGAGGCTGCCCCTGGTATCAGTAGTTCATGTTTAGGAAAAATACTGTTAATTATCCAGGGCTAATGGTAAATCTACTACAGAACGAAGAAAAGATGTATAGTTGCTTTGGAATACCAAATCTTGAGGGTAATCATACACAACATTCTTCCTGAGACTGTAATATTGCATTTCACTATCCACTAATGGAAACACTATGTTCCACTAATGGAAGAATTGCAAACAATAGAAAAGTCAGATAAAATTAAATATGGGATGGTTCATGGAATCAATTCTCTGATGACTGGGTCCCCTCCTGTCCTCCACTGAAGGATAAGGTTTATTTTGATGTGTATGTCCTCTGCAAACCCATCCCAGGATGTGTATAATCCATCAGTTATTAGCTCAGAGCTGATGCAGGAACTGAGGTTGTATTCACATATACAATTGTTTGACTGATCTGTGGTTAGTCTTTTCAAGAATTAAGTAAAAGAACTGTGAGATATTATTATTTATTCTCATGAAACCAAAGACTTTTTTGACTAAATGTTTTGAAGTAATGTGAAAGAAATCGAAGGAAGCATGAGGCAGCAGAAAGAGCCCTGGAGCCAGCCTATCTCCCCCTCTGGCAAGTCATGGTGAGTCTTGAGCTATTATCTCTAGAAGATGGAAACAAGTGCCCTTACCTATATTACTGTGCTGGGGTGGGCTAACTGTGATATTGTCTGAAAATGAACATTTTATCTTTATAGAATCCCACAAACATTAGACAAATGAACCCAGACACAGAGGCACCTGGCTTAGTTTTGAAACCCCAGAGCCATGACTGAGAACGTACATAAGGGATCTGGGCAGCCACCATCTCATCATACAAGCTGGCGATCTCAGAGTCGTTCTGGTAGCCATAGCGACACAGCTGGAACCCCAAAGACCAGTAAGGTACCATCACAGGCCGGCCAATCAACTAGAAAATAGACAGAAAATATTAGTCCTCAGAACAGAGGCACCAGATTGAAGTTTTACATCAAGTAATAAGAATATTTTTCCATGCCCCAAGCTAGACAACTAACTAATTGAAATCCAGACCCAAACTGACAGGATATAGAGCCACCAGGATACTTAGAGAAAGCTTTCTGTTAGACTTGAGCTCCTTCTTAAAAATTATGGAAAATTTGATGTTACTCTATTTCTAGAGACACTGTAGGTAACTGGTTAAGAAGCCCAGAATCAGAGACAAATGCCTGGCTTAGCATGCAGGCTCCAATCCTGCTAGCGGTGTGACCTTAGGCAAAAATTAAGTAATCTCTTAGTGCTTCAGTTTCTTCATCTGTAAATAACGGATAATAATAGCATCTGCCTGATAGTGTTTCTGTGAGGCATGAATGAGTTAATATGTGTGAAGTGCTCTAACATGCAGCAAGTGATCAATCAGTGATGCGCACTTGGTAGTATACAAGTGTCTGTTGTTGCTGCCACAACCACCACGGTCACCACACCATCATCACCGCCACCATCATCACTACTTTCAACATCACCCCCAGTACCACGATTGTGCCCACACCACCATCATTACCATTATCATTACCCTTCACTACCATCACCACCACCCCACTACCACCCCCACCACCACCCCACTACCACCCCAACCACCATCCCCCCCATCACCACTATCATCACAACCACTATCACCAACATCACACTCCTCACACCACCTCACTGTCAACACCACTACCACCACCATAACCACCACCACCATCATCATCACCATCACTACCACAAACACCATCGTCAGCCCCACCCTTGTCACCATCACCACCACTATCACCATCATCATCACCAGCACACCCATTACCACCAACCCCACCACTATCATCACCATCACCAACACCACTACTACCACCATCATTATCACCATTCCCACATCACTATCACCACCATCAGCCCCTACCGCCATCATCACCATCAACACCACCACCACAAATACCACCACCATCACACTACTATCACTACCATCACCACTACTAGTTCCACTATAACTTCTGCTATTCTGCAATGCTTACAGAGGCTATAAATTTTATGATAATTAGAATGTATTTATTTTTTCTCATTCTATAATCTCTCTCCAAGAAAGACCAATATTTCCAGTTGTCAACTGAGAGTTATACTAATGGATGTGGGCTCTGGCACCCAGAATGTGCTGTATAAGTACTTGATAAACAATTGGACTTCCCCCTACCTCAGTGTACTGCTGGGTCACAAGCTCTGGAGTCGGCCCCAAGAACACATAAAAGTCCAGAACTCCCCCTGTGGTACGGTATGTCAAGGCAGGCAGGGGCTGGAACGTCACATCTGAAAATGAAGAAAAATGCCAAGCCAGATGGAAATCTTCCATGTCACGAATCACCCCTGAAATCCACACATTCTCCATCTTCCTGCACCCTCCCTATCATAGAGTGTTAAGTACAGGCATTTTCTACCATACTCACACAGAACTGAAGAAGGTCAGTGGAAGTCTACAGGTCCCATTCCTGGAGCTGATTCTCTTTAGGGTACTTTACTATATTTTGTCATTCTACTCTTATAAAATTATTATTTTTTACATTTCAAGTTTTATGTTAGATAAAGAGATACATGTTCAGGTTTCTTACATGGGAATATTGCATGATGCTGAGGTTTGGGGTATGGATCCCTCAACCAGACAGTGAGCATAGTACCCGATAGGTAATTTTTCAACGTACCATACACCCTCATACCCCCAGACTAACTTCCCTGACCCATAGTTTTAGCCTAATTCAAATTATATAACTGTCTCTCACGAGCTGACCTCCAGGATATTCGGGACCCACGTGGTGTTACTATCCCTTCTTATGTGATTTATACCAAAATAAGAGTTGGGTTAGATCTTCTTATCACATGATACTAGACTGAAATAAACAGAAAGGCTAAACATAAAGAAAAAATAAACACCAATGCCTATAAAATGAAAATTCTGAATTCAAGAACACTTAGGCTAAACACATTCTAAACTGACTCAAGCATGATTGGTATCCCCCCAAAATAAGGGAGGCGCTGGATGGCCTTACCCATGGCATTGCTGTTCAGCAGGAGCACTCCATGGGCACTGCCGTCCTCCTCCAGCCCCATGTAGTAGGGGTGGACACCATAGGAATTCTTCTTGTACTGGAGGGTCATGGGAAGAAGCAGTAGGAGTTTAAGAGAAATTATGCCTAAGAAAGAAACTCAACAAAAATGTGCTTGCTAACATGGCTCTAGTTTTCTCCATGAAACTAGACACATAAACTAAACACATGAAACAAAGGAGCCTGAGAATTGGCCCACTTGCCTAAAAGCAGAATGTGACGACCAAGTGGAGTTTGGGAAGATGAAGCCCAAAGCCTGAGCAGTGTGGGTGGAGAGAAGCAGAGACACAGATCCCAAATGCTCTGTCCTTACCCCTGGGGGCTGGTCTCGGGAGAACATCCCCCAAGTGTGCCACTCCAAGTCTCTCCTATAGGACGTATGCTCAGTTTCCCCAAAGCCGTAGAGGTACTTGGAGGGAAGGCGGGTGGAGATGCGGATAAACATGTCATTGAAGGTGAAGCCAAGGAGCTGAGAGTCCCAACTGAAACACAAAAAGGCAGATTTGAAACAGAAAATGGGCTTTTCTCTCTGCTTCCAGCAGCTGACTTTTCAAGGACAACAGAATGCTTGATTCCTACCCAGAACCTGTTCATCTCTCAAACAAAACAGAAACTCAGTTTGATTAAAATATCATAGATATTCTTGCTAAAAGCCCAGGAGTTCTTCTTCATTCTTCTGTTTCCCTCTGTCACTGCCTCCTTTCAGTGGTCCTCTACAATACAAATCCAAGCACTCCTCACCATCACAGCTGGGACCACTCCACACCAGCACCGCCTTCCACCCTTGCACCCCTCAGTCCATTTTCTACATAGCACTCAAAGTGATATTTACTTATTATTTGTTGTCATGAGAAGATAAACCTCAGCTGTCTATAAGGAGCAGCACCTAATCTAGAGAAGGCACCCCATAAACATTTGTTGGATGAATCCTCAGGCACGCTCAACTCCCTCAGTAATTATTTCTACAATGCTAAAGATTTCCTGTAAGAACAGGTCTGAAGGAAACAACTCATCTATGCATCTGGAAGTGGACAATGTGATGTTTTGAACCAGGATACATCCAAGGACAATGGAACTGGCAGCGAAGGCACAGGTAGCCATCAAACTCTAAGTCACACTAGAAGCCACTCACATTATAGTGCCTGTACTCTTCCGGCGTATTTCAATCCCAAATGGATTATTCTTAATGAGGACATCATAGAGTTGACCCTCAGGGGTGCTGGATGGCACACGGGGTATGTTCAGAGGGACTGGAACTTCATACCGATTGTTGTTGGGATCATAAATCTAGGCCAGAGGAAATCAATTTTAGGCAAGAATACTACTCTTGAAACCTATACCCCTAGCAGAACCTTTTTTATTTTTGGACAGAAAGTTCAGATGCTATGTTTCTGTCTTCTTTATGATATCTGAGATTTAATTAATATATCAGATAACAATGTCAGATTTAACATTTTTCTGTGATTTCTCATTATTAAGGCCTCTATTACATTAATATACTCAATGGGACATTGGTGCTGACTTGGAAAATCATTCTGGAATCAGTGTGGTATTTATGAATATGTTACTTGTTATTTTCTGTGGGTATATGAGTATATATAAATACCTTAAAATCATTATGAGTTCAAAAAAATACCTGTCTCCCCAAAATGAAATCTATTTATTAAAATAATCAGAATGTCCTTGCTGAAAGTGGTATCTAAACTGATTCATGAGTACCTACCATATCCTCTGCCTGACACTGCACAAGACACTAGGGATGTGAGCTGAATCAGGCAGTGTTATGATTTTACAAAATTCACATGCGAATGAGAAGTGAAAGAGAGCAGCTCACAACACCTGGGTGATGTGTGCTAAGGGAGAGCTATGTAGAAGTGCTGTGAGATTCTAGGGAAGGAAATGCCTAACATTGTTTCTGGGAGACTGAGATGGTCTCACAGGAGAAATACAGCCTAGAGTATTAAAAGCTTGGTAGTCATTAACCAAACAAAGAAAGGAGATCAAGTCATTCTGATGAAGAATAACAACCCCAAAGGCAGAGAGAATTAAAGTGGGCCAGAAAGAGGCAAATATTTTGGAAAGAGCTACTGTATGGTCAAGAGGTAGAGTAGGCAATGGTTAAGGCTAGAACTCCAAGGAAGTTCATTCACTTCAAACCCATTAGGTGCCTACAACATGCTATTGTTACGAGGAGGGTACAAACATACAACAGCATCATCCCTGCATTAGAGGATGAACAAGAACTCAGAATTCGGGTTGATGTCAGATTGTAAAGAACCTTTCAGGCAATGTGACAATGTCCTGACCACTTTCACTTACTCTGTCAATAACATTACAGCGCTAACTATCTGCCAGGCTCTGTAGATTTCAGAAGCACAAACAGGAAAGAGCACATTCCTGTCCTTGAGAAGCTTAGTTTAATAGAAAAATAGACATAACAGCTAGTCCATCCTTAGTCCTTAAATGCAATTAAATCTTGGAAAGGAATGAAATTACTGCACATTGATGGCTATTTTACAGAAATCTCAAATTCAGCATCCCAAACTAAACATATCATCTTACATTGATGAAGCACAAACTTTTCAGTATTCCTATTCGAGTTAATGCCAGCACCATCCATATTAAGATGCAAGCTAGAAACACGGTCATCATTCTTGATTTTCCCTCTCCATTGTCACCTGCTTGCAATCGAGCACTAGATCCTGTAACCCAACTTTCTCAACCTCAGACAGGTCCACTGTTCTCCACCTCCATTCCACTGTCTAGTCCAAACCTAATCCCTCACCTGACCTGCCTAACTGGTAGCCTCCCAAGTTGTCTCTCTGTACCCACTCTTGCTCTCCCAATCATTTTCCTAACAGTAGCCACAGTAATCTTTTCCAAAGGAAAATTAGGACAGGTCTCATTGTTCCCTCAATGATTTCCCAATGCTCTCTGGATAATGATATAGTCTATTGTAGCATGATTAACTTATTTTAGGGTTCTGTGACCTAGACCAATAAAAGGTAATGGAACTGAAAAGGGTCTAATCACTAACTGATACATGTACTGTGTTTACCTTGAACTGTAGCATTTCATTCGTATGGTAAGTGACATCCAGGCGAAGGGGGTTCACGGGCGTGGAGGGGAAGGCACTGGCATAAACAGAAGACTTTAAGGAGATGTCAGCTGTGGCCCCGTGGGAATTATACTGAACATCACTGACAGAGTATAGGTCGTTGACAAAATAGCAAAAAGGGACTCCAGAAGAATTGGATGCCTGAAAAGTAAGACCAAAGTCATGGATCAGCACAGCATGTGGTCTTAAAGTTCTCTAACCTAAACAGGATTAGGAAAGTCATTTTAGATGATGATAAAACTAGCCTATCACTTATCACTTGGCAATAACATAAATTTAAATTCCTGGTCTCCAAGCAAAATATTCATTTTAAAAAGTTTTGCACTTGTCCCCGCCTACTCGTCACATCCAGATCATGTCCCTTAGGAAGTCCTTTCTATGGATTTGAAGTAGTTATGTAAGTACCACTGCTATGCTTAAGAAAATACACATTAGGTGTGGAGATTTTCATGCACATGAACCCCATTGGCATGGTTACCTCCCAGATACAGCCACGGGCAGTGCAGTTTTCTGCAGAAGCACCATTCTCATCAGGGTAACAGTCTATTTTTTCTTCATCTCTTATCTTTATGCTCCACTCCACTGTGTATGCTTCTCCCAGGAGAAGATCGATATCTGTGATAATGGCAACCTGTAGGAATGTGGAAATCACAAGGAAATTCATCTTTAGGAGACAGGCTTTGCAAGATCTGAGGGTTTTTTTTAATAAAAAAAAATTAGAAATTAGACCAGACTTTCAACCATCCAAGCAACATATGACTTTAGCTTATAAGAAGAGAACTGCACATTGGGGGAATCTATTTAGCAGCAACAGGTCAAACGTCTCCAATCTAGCAGAATCTTGTACATAGCATAATGAAAACAATTAGGTCAAATAAAACCTGTCGTGATCACCCCTTATTCTTTTCTGCCCTGACTCCTCTTAGCCGTCTGTGTCTTGTCAGGAAGGGTGTCTTCTGCACTTCCCCTTTAGCATGACACATGGTGTCATCCTAAAGTGAGCTGATCCTCTTGCTCTCCAGTCCCCAAACCAGTATCCACCATTGGCGTGGAGTGGTAGAAAGAACACAGCAATAAGAATCATATGACCTGGTTATCATGCCCGCATTTCTGTAGAATGTTGGACAAATGATTTCTTTTTTTAATTTTTAATTTTAATGGGTATATAGTAGGTATACATATTTATGGGTTATATGAAATATGTTGATTCAGGCATACAGTGCATAACAATCACATCAGGGTAAGTCAGGTATTCTGTTTCATTTCTTTGGGTTTCAATTTTAGTAACAGCAAAATTGAAAAGTTGAAAAAAACATTATATTTCTTTCTATTTCTAACATCCCAGAGTGTTCATTTCTCTAAGCCCAAAGACTCCAATTTTGAAACCTTCCTTGAATACCATTAGTTCAAATATTTAATATTTTTCTATATAGTTTTCTTATCTTGACACTTCTTTAAACAACACGTCCCAAGTCAAAGTTCTCACTTGTCTGGAGTAAAAAAATCACATTCTAAAGATTATCATCCTTCTCCCAGTCTCCTCCCAGTCTAAACCATCTTGTACTTCCCTGTTCTACTAGTCCCCACACCCCATTCCCACTCCCAACAATGCTCACACACAGTAGCACAGCCTTCATTCAAGGATCAATATGAGACTGCTTGAGAATTAAATCAAGTTGGTACCTAAGACCCTCCAAAGCCTGACCACAAGTTTCCTATCCAAACTGGCCTTTTTCAAATACCAAATCTTATTTGTGCTAGTCATACAAAATTCACAGTCTAACAATGTAAGGCTGTTCCCCACTTTCCAACTTTGCTGTTCCTGTGTCTCATCATAATTATTATTCTATTTTTGGGAAAAGCAAGTGAAACCAGCTAGAGAGAGCAGAACACTGATAGGCAGAGAAGGGAATAAGAAGAAAAATACCCAACTCATTCTAGCTCTGGCCACCTCATTTTTTTCCCCAGCCCTCTCACTTCCCTAAAATAGGCCTCAAAGGTGCCCTGGTCCTTCAGGGACCCATGCAAACTTGGCAAGAAGGAACATCATGGTGCTATGGAGAATTCTCAATAAACCATCTCAACAAAATGGGTTTACCTTCAGGTTAGAATCATAAGTGACTGTAGGAGAAGTCTGACTTGGGACACCATTGTGTTTCACTGTAACATTTCCAGGTTCCTCCATCCCAAGAATTTTAATCTCATTGAATGCTAAATTATTGGGGTCCTTGTAGGTTGATTGTGAAATATTCACCTCCAAGCGGTTCTGCAAAATAATTAAGTCCAATTATGCATAAAGGTATGCCTGTAATACACAGATTCTCAAGTCACTCAAATATTCCATTCCAGACCAGATACCCCCCACTGCCAGGAATGCCTCTCTGCTTTCTCTCAAGAAGTGCTCAAGAAGTACAAAATTATTTTGATAATCCTCTAATTTGATACAATCATAAAAACACACAGATAATTAAAAACTGTATTTAGAAACACTACTTGCTATATTCATGCCTCCTTTTGAAAACATCGATGAAATCATAAATAGAAATCTGCTCACCTAGAGCCAATAATGCATATTAAGTTACAAATAAAATCAGGCATACACACAAGCACAGATGTGCTAATGATCAGTCCAAAGCCCACACCTAAGATTCATAAAAAGATGCTACTCACTTGAGTGACAGAAAACTCACATAAAAGATACACTTCATTGGCTACAGTATCTGAAAGTGAAAGAAAGACAAGTCAGATCCTGGCTTGCCCACCACAGAAGAACAGATTTCATCCTACCACTCCTTTCAGCTATGTCTTGAGGTCACACATAGCAGTTTCCTTTTCCTTATGGATGAATAATTTTCAATTGTATATGTGTATCACATTTCTTTCTTCATTCATTCATCAATGTATAATTAGATTGTTTCTATATCTTGGTTGTTGCACATAATGCTGTAATGAACGTGGGAGTGACTACATCTCTTAAAGATACTGATTTCATATCCTCTGGATATACATTCAGAAGTGGGATTTCATGAGATTGTATGGAAGTTCTGTTAATTTTTTGAGGAACCTCCATACTATTTTCCATAATGGTTGTAACAATTTACATTCCCACCAACAATCTACAAAATTCCATTTTCTCCACATCCTCGCCAGCACTTATCTCTTATCTTTTTTATGATTTCCATGCTAACAGGTGTGAGGTGATATCTCACTGTGATTTTTGATTTGCAATTTCTGTCATTTTCTGATGTTGAGCATCTTTTCACATACCAGTTAGCCACCTGTATGTCTTCCTTGGAAAAACATCTGTTCGGGTCCTTCACCCAGTTTTTAACTGGGTCATTTGATCTTTTGCTACGGAGTTGCATGAGTTCCTTGTCTTTTTTATATTAATCTCTTCTGATATATATGGTTTGCAAACATTTTTATCCATTCTGTAGTTTGCCTTTTCACTTTGTTGATTGTTTCTTTTGCTGTGCAGGAGCCTTTTAGTTTGATGTAGTCATGCTTGTTTATTATTTGCTATTATTTGCTATTTTGCCTTGCTTTTGGTATCATATCCAAAAAGTCATCACCAAGACTAATGTCAAGGAGGTTTTTTCCTGTTTTCTTCTAGGAGCTTTACAATTTCAGCCCTTACATTTAAGTTTTTAATTTTACTTTGCACAGTAGCAAAGATACGAAAATAACCTAAGTGTCCATCAACAGATGAATAAAGAAATTGTGGTATATATATATACAATATAATATTATTCAGGCATAAAAAGAAGAAAATTCTGCTATTTGCAACAGCATGGAGGAATCTAGAAGACATTATACTAAGTGAAATAAGCCAGAGACAGAAAGTCAAATACTGCATGGTCTCACTTATATGTGAAACCTAAAAAAGTTGAGCTCCTAGAAGCAAACAGTATAACAGTTGTTCTTAGAGCCTGCAGGTGTGGAAAATGGGGAGATGATGGTCAAGGGTACAAACTTTTAGTTATTAGATGAATAGGTTCTAGGGATCCAGTCTACAGTATGGGTGGTGATGGATGTGCTCCTTAAGACAGCTGTAGTAATCATTATACTATGCCTATATATATATATATATATATATATATCTCAAATCCTCACATTGTCCACTTTGAATATATTTCATCTTTATTTGCCAATTAAATATTTTGCAATTAAAAAATAAACATTTAAATCTACATATTGGATTAGATGGACAAGAGTCTCAAAGGCCAAGCCATTGTTTTTCCTTCTCTTTCCTACTGGAACAAAAGCTTTCCTTCCACAGGCTTCCAAGGCATATGCCTCAAGGGAACCTATTTCCTAAACTTGAAGCATAGGAATTGTTAGTATACTGGATACACAAATATGTTAACAAGTATGTAGGTGAGTACACACTACAACAGTATATTTTCACTGCCTCACTGGCAGGGGCATGATTTCTGTATCATCAACATTTGCTCATTAGAATTTTAGGAGGAAGACATTAACATTGGGTTACGGGAACAGTCTTGAAACCATCTCTTCTAAGCACCCATTGACAATAAAAAGAGAGCCTATTGGCCAAGCGTGGTGGCTCATGCCTGTAATCCCAGCACTTTGGGAGGCCGAGCCGGGCGGATTACGAAGTTAGAAGATCGAGATCATCCTGGCTAACACGGTGAAACCTCATCTCTACTAAACTTACAAAAATACAAAAAATTAGCCAGGCGTGGTGGTAGGCACCTGTACTCCTATGCGGGAGGCTGAGGCAGGAGAATCACTTGAGCCTGGGAGGCAGAGGTTGCAGTGAGCCGAGATTGCACCACTGCACTCCAGCCTGGGCAACAAGAGCAAAACTCCATCTCAAAAAATAAATAAATAAATAAAAGAGAGCCTATTATAGATATCACTGGCCAATAGGAGAATTGCCAGAGGTAGAAATGTATTTTTCTTTCCTTTGTAGGTCATCTACCACTACCTCTGAATGGTGCAACCAGAAACAAAATACTTAAGTGACTCTTGCGACTGTGCCTGTTGAGATTTCTCCCACAGCTGAATGACCAGCAGGAGTGAAGGACCATAAGTCACAGGTGCAGGTTTGGAAACAGCAACATTATCGTAACAGCGCTCACCCTTTGTTTCCCCATCATCCCAGAAAAGTTCTCCTTTTGCTTCTTTGTTCTCATCTAGGGCAATGATAAGACCAAGAGGGTTCTTTCGACTGTGGGGAACAAGATTCAAGAGACAAAGACAGGAGTCAGAGAATTTTGCCAACTGAGCTGAGAATGTTTCCATCAAATTTCAAATCGGAAAAGTTACTAGCAGCAGATGGTTCTTCTTTTCTTCAGGCACAAACACAAAATTGACAGGCGCCCCTATCTTTAATATCAACAGTGTCACAAGAGATAGAAATACCCCAAACATTAACAATAACATCTATGTTAGAGGCAAGAATTTAAGCACCAGAGTCTCTGCAATAGCTCAAATAAAAGCTGCTTCTGCAACTACTACTTAGAATACAGAGTATGAGAAGAGAAAGAAATCTTAGACAATAACTGGTTCAGTTATACCACTTTAGAAATGATGCCCTCAGTAGAAGTGTCCAGTGCTGTGAGGAAGATACATTTTCACCTGCCTAAGGACCATTTATACTCAGAAAGCAACAACATATAACAAGGTCCATCTATTTAGTAGTAAACTTATCTGATTATTGGTTATTAGTTTGTTTTGAAAGAAAAACAAATCATTCTAATGATCTACTTTATAATTTAGAATAAGAAACACAAAACATTACTCAAAGACATGGTAAAGTAGATGGACAGAGAGGAAGAGGGGGAGAGAGAGAGAAATTTTTATTTGGAATCTCTCCACACTCTATCACTGCTCTAAGCAATCTCCCAGTTTCCTGCTCTTCTTGTTTCTCCTCTATCACTGGACTCATATTCTCCATTGTATTCTTTCACAGTTCAGCCTTTCACTATGCAAGAAAGTTAGTTTTTATTATCAACAAAATCATCTGCTTTCATTAAATATTCACGTACTGAGGAGCAGTCATTTCTAGGAAGTCAATGAGGTACAAAAATTAATAAATCACAACTCCTGACCTGAATGACCTTAAATATTATAGGAAAAAATAGGCACATTCATTAAAAAATGGAGGCGAACAATGAAAACAACACAAAAGTTAGGATATTCTAGGAGTCCAGAACCACAGTTCCAGAAATATGGTGGACTGGAGATTCTTCTGGAGACTTACCCAGTAAAATATCCCCTGAACCCTAGTTAAATTACAACACATATTCCTGTGAAAATATTGTTGGATTTGCAAGAAAGTAAGAAATATATCCAAGAGACCAAAACAATAACAGGATAACAAAACACTGAGCTAAAACCAAAAGGGGGCTTAGTAAGCAAAACCTAGAATCTCCGTGTGGCAAATTCCCATAGCAAGGTTAAAATTGGGCTACTAAGCCTAGTGATCCAAGGTAGAGAATGTGAACCTCTGATTCCCACATGAAGCCGGGATCCTTGAAGGAAGCTAACGTAATGCCAGTTGGAAGCAATTCTTGGCTTGCAAACAGAGGAGAAGGCAAATCATCTCTGGAGGAATGAGACCCACATTTATAAGATTATCACAGCTTAAAAAAATAAGATCACCAAGCACACAAGGTAATAAGTCAACATGAAAGAAAGTCAGCAACGTTAACTAACAATAGACTTAAGACTCCCCTAAACATTTCAGATAATAAAATTTTCAAGCACACAGAATACAACTATTATTGAAATACTAACAGTATTAAGGAAGAAAGACAAAATCATCTAAGGAGCAAAAAACAAAACAAAACAAAACAAAATGTGTATATATATATATACACACACACACATATATAAAATGACCAGAAACTTGGAAGTGGCAGTGCTTCCTCTGCTGGAAGATTAAGGAAAGATTTCTTGCTGCTGAAATGTAAAGTTTCATTTGGATCATTAAGAATACACCAGGCAAAGAATGTTGGAAAGGATAAGTGCAAAAGTCCAAATGTAGTAAAATACATACGTATGTCTGGGAAAGAGAAAGCTTTTGGCATGGCTGGTCTGTATGTACATGAAGGTGTGGCAGGAGATAAGAGTTGTTAAAGTAATGTGAAACCAGGTTGTGATTGGTTTTGAATACCCTATTAATGAAAGACTTTGGACTTCAAGCCTGGGAGCAACCAGTTGAGATTTTCATTTTGGAAAAATCAATTTGGTATCAGTGTGCAGAACAGCTTGAAGGTGAACAGTTAGAAAAAGGAAGCCAACTGGCATTGGATTTAGGGATATTTTCCATTAGTATCATAAAAAGTCTACAACTTAGAAAATTAAAGCAGTAAGAGAGGTTCAAAAGAAAAGACAGGTTTCTGGCTTCCAAAGAGCTCCTAGTCTATTAAAGACAAGTAGGCTAATACTCTCAAAGGCATGAAGATATAAATGTGCACCTCTTTAGTACAGATGGAATCTATTTTTTTGGAATCAATTAAGTATAAAGGAAAATTCAGTGACTTGCAGATTTGAGGTTTGCATAAGGTAATTTTTGAATCACAAGAAAGAAATCTTAGTGGGAGAAAAGAAATAGGAAGTTGAAATTCTAGGAGAGAGGAGAGTCAAGATTCTCTAGAAATGAGAACAAGTGAGTCAAGCGTAAAGAAGCATGGATGCACCGTGTGGCCAAGGCAGACAGAGGGATCAACTGACGTGGTTTGCCCAGAATTGAAAAGCATCCCAAGGGAAGAGACTTTTGGTGCTAAAACTGCAACAGTCCTGGCCAAACCAAAGAGGCTGGCCACCTGGCTGTTAGTGTGTTTCAAAAAGAAATTCAAAGGGTTTAAGCAAGGAGATGAATTCTGAAAGGACACTCCAGCCATGCTATACCTGGCCAGAGTGGTTGTATTCGGCTGCTGTGTGGGGAAGATGTAGCCTCCTCGAAGGTGAAGTCCAATTTTGTCTCCAGGAAGTTCCATCTCGACTTTTTGCTTCCTCCATCTCACTTGGCTCCCCTGATGCATACAGATAAATCAAACACATTGGCATGACAGCATATTGCCCTCCACTGATTATCTACGTGTCTGGTGATACACAGCTCTCTCCCTTTTCCAATTAGCTGAATTACGGTCTAGCCAGGCAATCAAACAACAGAAGGAAAAAAATCAAGAATAACATGTTCTGCCACCAGTTGGGGGTTTGTGAAAAAATTTATGCCATGCTGAGGCTATTTGATATATTACATAAACTGATAGTTTTAAACAGATAATCTGATTCCTGACCAAGCTCACATTGTCCATCAGTTCCTCCAATATTAATTTATGAGATACTATGTCAGCCTATCTTATTGCTGAATAAAGTATATGAAGGTATTTTTTCACATTTCATCATGACTGATGTTAGCGGTTTAGGTTAACTTTACCCAGGTTCTGCTATGAAATTACAGAAAACACTAAAAAATACTCCTCAGCATGTAGATGGATGTTTCTCTCTCTATAAAGGTAGCTTGTCTATGCAGCTGCAGCTACAGTCTTAAGGAGTAGAAGAAAAGTCAAAGCTACTTACAGTCTCGTAGTCATACCAGACAGCATCAGGCACATATGCCATCACTTTCTCTGCACCCTGAAATTAAAAAAATGTAGTGTCCCCTGAGGGAAATAAAATGGATTTCTTTTTATTCTCTAGGGAGTTTCTTAATCATACACAGAGAGGGCAGGAATGTCCTTTCCATCCTCTGCTATTATGCTTTTCTTCTGCTTCTCCTCTAATACAAATAATAGAAGCTGTAACTTGGCAACCCAGAGAGAAATCCCAAATGTAGCCACATTAGTAATAATAATAATAATAAAATAATAACAAAACGTGTGGTGACAAACATTCCAGCTTTACATGATTGCCTCATTTAATTTTCCCAACATTCCCAAATGGTGGATACCATTATTATTAGTAGTAGTAGCAGTAGTTGTAGTATTACACCTCTGCAGATGAGAAGCCAGCACAATAGTCACCCCTGATCACACAGGCTCAAAGTGGCAGAGACAACAATCACATCCCGATCAGCCTGACTTTAGAGTGAGTGTTGGGTCACTGCTCCACCCTGTTTCTACATCATGGAGCAAGTCAGGATCTGCTATGAGAATCCAACAACAAATAGGACCACTCCTGATATAGTTTGGATGTTCGTCTGTCCAAATCTCATGTTGAAATGTAATCCCCAGTGTTGGAGGTGGGGCCTGGAGGGAGGTGACTGGATGATGAGGGCGGATTTCTCATGAATGATTTACACCATTCCCTTGGTTCTGTCCTGGTGATAGTGAGTAAATTCTTGTAAGATTTGGTTGTTTAAAAGTGTGTGGCGGCTGAGCGTGGTGACTCATGCCTGTAATCTCAGCACTTTGGAGGCCAAGGCAGGTGGATCATCTGAGGTTGGCCGTTTGAGACCAGCCTGGCTAACATGAAACCCCGTCTCTACAAAAAATACAAAATTAGCCAAGCATGGTGGCAGGTGCCTGTAATCCCAGCTACTCAGGAGGCTGAGGCAGGAGAATCACGTGAACCCAGGAGTTGGAGATTGCAGTGAGCCAGGATTGTGCCACTGCACTCCAGCCTGGGTGACAGAGTGAGACTCCATCTCAAAGAAAAAAAAATAAAAGTGTGTGGCAACTCCCCCCACTCTCTCTTGCTCCTGCTTTTGCTATGTGACATCCCTGCTCCTCTTCACCTTCCATGACTGTAAGCTTCCTGAGGCCTCTCTAGAAGCTGCACAGATACCAGCATCATGCTTCTTATAAAGCTTTCAGAACTGTGAGCCAATGAAATCTCTTTTCTTTGTAAATTACTCAGTGACAGGAATTTCTGTATAGCAATGCAAGAACAACCTAACATAACTTGTAACTCTAGAGTTTCCAGTAGATGCTTCTAAACTGGTTGGGAACTTGATCAAGAGAAAAAAGAAATTCTAGAAAGAAAAATGTGTAGTTACCAGATGTCCAGCTTCTCAAAACCTAGCACACTCTCTTCAAGGCTGACTCAGTCACAGATGTCAGAAATGAGTTTGGAATAAGGAGAAGAGAGGAGTTTGCAGGGCAGCAGGAACAGATGCAGAGATCTCTAGTGTATCTCTGTGGGAACACTTACTTCATCCAGAACTGGAGTGATGAGGAGGCCGGGCCCCCATAAGAACTGTTGGTGCACATCCCAAGTGCTGTTGTCCTCGTAGAACCTGAAAACCAGAGAGACAGTTCACTGAGATTTGAGCCACTGCCAGTGAGATATGTCGCAGCTCTACTCACACACAACCTGTTGAAAGCATTCAGGCCACCTTCCCAGGCAAACCCCCCAAATTATTCTGTGACACCTACTTAAGCCCCTCTGCACCCCTAGACAGATTCCCCTTCCCCAGCTCATGTCTCCTATTCTTCCCTCAGGATAAACAGATGTTTCTATTCCAGTATGTATGCTAGGCAGGTCCCAGGCTGTAATTCTATTTTCCATATCCCTCCTTTTTAAAAAAAGTCAGTTGAGATCCAGACATTTGCATCAAAATGGATGGAACTGGAGATCATTATGTTACATGAACTAAGTCAGGCATATAAAGACAAACATCACATGTTTTCACCTATTTGTGGGATCTAAAAACCAAGAACTTATGGACACAGAGAGTAGAAGGTCAGTTACCAGAGGCTGGGAAGGGTAGTGAGGAGCTGGGAGGGAGGTCAAGATGGTTAACAGATACAAAAAAAATAGTTAGAAAGAATGAATAAAACCTACCATTTGATAGCAAAATAGGGTGACTATAGTCAATAATAACTTAATTGTACATTTTAAAGTAACTTAAAGAGTGTACTTGGATTCTTTATAACTCAAAGGATAAATGCTCGAGGGGATGGATACCTCATTCCCATAATGTTCTTATTTCACACTGCACAACCAATATCAAAACATCTCATATACCCCATAAATATATGCACTTACTATGCACCCACAAAAATTTAAAATTAAAAACTTAAGTTAAATAATCAATATATTTCATAACTTCAGCTGACTATCAAGAAACTGGATCTGATCATACAAAATATCAGATAATTTAACATTTTACTTTTTTCTCTTTCAGAATATCTGCCTTTTAACAAGAAATTTCATGAGCAGACAAAAACTTCCCAAAATAATGAATATATAATAGCTCGATACGTGCCTGAGGGCCTCATATGTCACCCACATAAGGGAGTTAACTGTATTTTGACAAGAAAATGCTCTTAAGTGCCTTGTTTTAGAATTAAATTAGAGATGTTCATTGCCTGAGAAATAAGAATTCTGAAATTCTACAAATCCTTTATAATATCCTCATTTGTATTTATATTATAGGCTCATTCCTACAGCTTGAACATAGTTCTGGCATTATAGTGCATTACAGATGAGACCATCACAGTCAAGATTTCAAATCCTTTGAATTAAGACTGAAGAAACTAAGGAAAAAATGATTTGTCTAAGATATAGAGTTAGTGAATGGCAGAACAAAGAAAAGACCTGTAGTCCCATGACTTTTAGTCTAATTCTCTCACCAAAAGGGAACAGGCAATGCTTACAAATACCAACTAGGTATTCCAGTTAGATGGATAGATAGATTAATGAATATAGATAGCTAGATTACAGATATAGATATAGATATAGATATAGATATAGATATAGATATAGATATAGATAGATATGAATAACCGCCTGAATTGTTTCAGTTTTCACTCTGATATTTGATGATATAATCAATGTCATTCCAGATGCATTAATAAAATTTGAGGAGGTTAGGTGAACTTACTCATGCAAAAGGGGCCTGGCCACCGTGTCCCCTCGGCTGTGAGCACGGAAGAAGAGGGTGTATAGGTAGGGCAATAGAGTATAGCGGATGTTAAGGTAGTGCCTGGAGGAATTCAACAGCACGGAGTCAGCTCCAAAGGAGGCAGGATCCTGGTCCTGGAAGGAAATAGGAGTTTGCAGTTGTGGTTTGGCTGCAGGACAGCAGAAGCACCTGCAGAATTCCAGACCTCATTCATTACAACCAAGAATTTCCCTCCTGAATGACAGAGGCCAAGGTTGCAAACCTCGCTTCTGAGCAGTACCAAATAAGTGTCTCTGCTTGGGTTTTCGATTCACCCTGCCTCCCTCATTTTTTAAGATTCCTCTCTTGGGAAGCTGCAATTTAAATAATTTTGAAGTATTTCCTTGTTTGCTTCTTATTTAAAAGCAAACAGTGTAGATAAAGCGTACAGAAGTTTGATGAAAGGCCTTTACAGACACACCATTTCCTTGAATGCGGCAGTAAATAACAGGCTGAGGCCGTTGGGCATTTCGATGAGATTGCACATGATGGTGCAAATTAGAGTAAGTGAAGACCAGGTAAGAGGTTGGTTCAGCAGATCTCTTCGCAAGGATGCAGACAGATCTAGTCCTGATGTATGCCAAATTTATTCTGACTCTATTTCCTAGGAGCCTTACCTTGTAGCCTTGGCCATTGTGATTTCTAGAAAATGGATAAAATGCACCCAACTGCATCCACCGCCTACAGAGCTCCTCAGGGGCATCCAAGGCAAAGCCACATATGTCAGCACCCACCTGGAAGGACACACAGACAACACGTATACCTCACTTCCTTCTAACCACACTCCTTTGCTTTCCACCAGGGACCTCCCAACTGAACCTTGCTTAAACCTCCTACCGAGAAGGCTAGGAGGGTGGTCAAAATTCGGTCATAGCCGGTGTCCATTATTGAATGCTGGATGACTTTGAGTAAGTTACTTAACCCTTCTGTGCCTCAATTTCCTCATTTTGTCCGTGAGTACTAAATTACTACACAAGTATTTAGTAAATGAGTGAGGTAATAAAAGTAATACACTTTAAATACAAAAGCTTTCAGATGCATAGTACCTAGTAATACTGTTGATATTATTATTTTAACCTCACCACTATCAGCATTATTTTTCTAAAGCCTAACTCTGACCATGTCACTCACCTATTAAAAAATCTCCAGGACTTCCTTGCTGTTCAACCTTTTAGAGCTTTAAAACCTGGTTCCAACCCATCTTTTTAGCATCATTTCTCATTCCAGTCCCACACACCAATCCTTATAGATACATCAAATAATCCCCCTTATACAGTTTGTGCTCATTTTTATTTCTCAGTGTTAAAATGAACTTCCGCCCTCATTAGTCAGATGAAAAAATACTCACTTTTCAAGGTTAATCTCAAATGTCATCTTTTCCATGAAGTGTCCTTGACTCCCTGCCTTGATTCCTTTTGTCCCTCATAATTTTGTCAGATAAATCCCTTTCTCAAGATCCCTTTCTCAAGATCTCCCAAAACATTTAACTCAT
Source organism: Pongo pygmaeus (assembly GCF_028885625.2). Classification (NCBI taxonomy): domain Eukaryota; kingdom Metazoa; phylum Chordata; class Mammalia; order Primates; family Hominidae; genus Pongo; species Pongo pygmaeus. Next base: position 140,970,468 of record NC_072379.2, on the reverse strand, counting down.
ATGTCCCTGTTGGTCTTTTTACCCTAGTTTGTCACACTTATTTGTTTACACATATGTCTCCTCTTACTAAACTGTAAATCCTTGGGGCAAAGAGAAGGTACATCTTTACTATATTTATGCTTTCCTTCCCTCTCACCATGCCTACTCTGCTCAAGACCTTGAACACTCTAGGAGCTCAATTCATAAATATGTTGGATTTAACTAAAAAATGCCAAAGCCTGTAGGGTGCTGGCAATGTTATAGTTCTTCATCTTGGTACTAGATACACAGATGTGTTCAGGTGGTGAAATTCATCAGCTGTATTCTTAAGGATACATACACTTTTCTGTATAAAGTATGTTATACTTTAATAGAAAGATAAATTCCAGCACATATCAAAGTTGCACCTTCTGTCTTCATAAGGCAGTACAGGAAAGAATGTCATGGTATCAAAGCCCTGCTGATGTGCATGAAGCACATGCTCTCAAGACATTAAATCCCCAGCCATGGCAGGCAGGAGAGGGGAGCTTTGTGGTTTGAAAACTTTCTAGAATGAGGTTGCCTGGGAATTCAGGTTTATAAGAGAGCTTGAGGTAGCAACTCACCATTGGGATGCCGAAAAGGTTGAACTCAAGCACGCCAGGGATGGACCATCTCAGGTCGTCCCAGGTGGCAGTGTTGTCTCCTAACCAATGTGCTGCAAACTTGCCAGAGCCCGCAAAGGTAGAACGGGTCAGAATGAAGCTTCTCTTATTAGGGAACACAGTCTTGGCAGCTCTAGCAAGGGAGAGAGATTTAAGGAGTCAATGTGGGATCTTAGCTTGTCTCAGCCAAGGGGATACAGCAACAATACCAAAGACATTAAAAGTGAATAACCCATTCTCTTCCAACTCTCTTTCAGTACAATTAGAGTCCCTGTTGGGAGCATTCTGTATCAGTAAATGTTTTGTTTTGCTTGTTTTGTCTTAAGAAATTTTATGCATTGGCCCCATAATCTCCAAGAATTAAAAACGTATATATATTCTTTATATTCAATAATTAGCAGGTCATAGCCATAGTGGCCTTACTCTGCTGTGGCGACCGCCATGGAGTAGCCATACAGATTGTGAACGTCATACTGCTTGCCCCAGTGCTGCACTGCATCCATACAGAGAGTCTTGCAGAACAGGTACCCATCCAGGATTCCTGAAACAAAAGCAGGATCAGTGAGAGCCTAAGTTGCACATTTCCTGCTCCTTGACTATCACACAATCCGAAATGACAGCCCGCTGGGCAGGCACTTTTGTGGGCATCCTGTAAACAGTCACACTGCTCCCTTACTATTAGAATGCTATCCACTTGGAGTAGTTTCTCTGATATATAAATGAAGTCTGCTGACCCACACACATCCTCCCACTGGAGCTCTCATGTGATTAGAGGCAGACACTTGGAAGTAAGAAGATTCATTCAGGCCTGAGGTTCAATCTGAATTCTCCAAACTCAGCTAAGTTAAGTGGTCCAAGAATAGAAATACTGAATGAAAGTATAAATTAATTTCTGACTCCTTCTCTCCCCTGATCATATATTGTAGAGAATGATTTCCAATCTCTCCTGTATTCAACTATTCCTCTCTGCTCCCATTGCACCGCTCTGGTTGAGATCCACATTATCTGTGGATCTTAACTATTGCAGTAGCTTCGTCATGTCTTATTTACCTCCTATGTATCTATTTCTAGTTCACACTATATATTAATGCCAGGTTCATATTTCCAAAACCATCTGACTACCATGCTTCTCTATTACTAAAAGATAAGTAGCTTCTAACACCAAAAGAATAAAATATGAACTGTTTAGCCTCTCATCCAAGTCCCTCAGCATTTGATTCTAACCTTCCTGCCCCAATTTCCTCTCTTCTCACCATATTGAAGCCTTCATAAGTTATTATCATCTTAGCAGTTTTTTCCTTTCTCAATAAAGATATAATTTGTCCTTGAACCTCTGGCATTCTTCAAACTATGGCCGATGCTATGATGCCAAGGCCACACCCTGAGAGATAGTGTTGTCCAAAGTTCAATCAAAGCTGAGTATCATCGCGTTCACTGACTTTGACCTCCCAGGTCATGAGTTCTGTCTTTTCATCCTGTAACTCAGTTCTTCACACTGTGGACACATCAGACATAACCCTCACCTGACGACCAAGGCTGGTTACCTGGTGTCTCTCTGGTAAACCCTGGCCTGTGGGTGCATACCTGAGAATGACATAAACTTACCACTAGCCTCTGGCCTCTACACTTTATCCCCTCTAGCTCTTCCCTAGAAATAGCTTTGACTATAAGTAGAAGTACTAGATTGCCCCTTTTGAATTTGTGCATCTTTTAGGAAAGCATAGCGTGTTTTTATTTTCCTTCCTAGTTTTCCTTATATATTACTCACATATTTCTTTTTCTATGCACACTTATGAACAAATTCCCTTGCCAGATTTTTCAGATCTGTCCTTAAGAATTTATAATATGAAATACATACGGCTACTTTAATCTGCTGACCACCAAGACTTACTGGGAGTGAATGGGGGATTATTTAGGTTGTTTGTGGAACATCCTGAGACCGAACCATCAACAAAGTTGGAGACTTCATTCATATCCTACAAGACAAAGAGCAAAAACTATTACGAAAAAGTAACATGTTATCTTATGATGTAGTGATGGTGTCTTTTTTTAATTAATCAGATAAATTATTCCAGATATTTTAAAGGGATATTTATATAAATGGAATAGAGTAGGTATTCTTGTCTTGTCTACCTACTGATGGCTTCATGAAGAAGGTTCTTAACCTCTCTTCAAATACTATGTCTATAATCGCTAAAAATGAACAATTCCCAAACATATCAAGTGAAAAAAGTTTCAATTTATATGATGACGTGTTTCAACTTATACATTTTTCCATATATCGAAATGTAACTGTAAATACATACACATGTAGATACATATAAACATATATATGGAGAGAAAAGGAGAGACAGAGCACATAAAGGTCTAGAAAGATGCATTCCAACATATTGATAATAAATGTCTTTGGTTGCTATAATTTAAGAGGATTTTTGCTTTTATCTTTTTAACTCTCTGTATTGTTTGAATTTTCTACAGTTCTCTTAGAAAAAGAAAATTTCAACTCTGGAGCTCCCTAAATTTTGCTAACCCTCAGCTAGGTTACTTCTTTCATCTGACATCATATGAGACATTTTTCTTTACCACAGGCATAGTTTGTTCATGCACCTGAGTACTTTGGCTCTGATCAATTTGTTCAACATGTCCAAAAGGAAGAGTCTTCAACTAGCAATTGAACAATGTGTATACTTTGCAACAATGTAAGGAGTACATGACTTATTCTGACTTCAGCTCATTCCTTTGTAAAAAAAAAAAAAAAAAAAAAAAAGAGCTAGACTTGGGAAAAAAAATTCTGAGTTTCCTTTCAGCTCTAACATTTTGATTTTTATTCTAAGCTATGTGTTTTAGCAAGATTATTTAAATAGTAAGATAGTGAATATTGAGAATGATTGTTAAACTTCCTTTCTTCTCCTCCTCTTCTCCCTATGCTCCGTGACTCAAAGATACAGATACAGATATGCACAATCTGAATATTTGTCACCTAATAATCCAAGTGTAAACAACTCACAATCCAGATTCCATCAAACTCCACTTGATTGTGAAAAAGCTCAAATTCCTTTGTCCACCAAACAGCACAGTTGGGATTGGTATAATCAGGAAACACAGTTTGTCCAGGCCAGACCTTCAGGAGAAAAAGAAAAACACTGATAAGAGTAAATTAAACAAATATAGAATAAAGTAAAGTACTTTGCAAAGAAATTCCTAATATGATCACAGCAACCGAGGTACCCAGGAACACATCCTTTTTAGTTAAGAAGGTGCAGTGCTCAGAATACTTAAAATAAATGCCAGGGTCATTTGAAGAAAAACGCATTTCAAAAAATGTTTAAGTCCTTAATGAATAAATTCGTGGATAAAGGCATTGTCTAACTTAGTCATCTTTAACTCTCTACACTTCTTTGTTCTTAATTCTGGGAATAGTAAATGGGGGAAGAGCATTGTGTAAATTTCAGCTAGTCCACTATAAGCTGTGGATTTTAACATCATTTACTTTTCTCTCTTTCTTTCCTATCCAATTTCCCCCAGACACTATACTCTGAAAAGGTCATCAGAGGCCTTAGAAGTGAACAAGCAGATAACACCTTCCTGAAAAAACAAGGACAAAAAACAATTGAGAAAAAAGTGGGTACACTTGTCAAATACTGCAGGAAAATTGAGTAAGAAGAGGTATGAAACAGTTCCGCTGGACTTACCAATGAGAAAGTAAAGGGTGCTTTTTGCCAGAGCAGTGTCAGGGAAGTGATGGGGGAAGAAAGGAGACCACAGTCAGCTGCAGAGTGTGTGGGAGGTAATAAAGTGGACACTCAGGGTGTGAGCTGTTGTTTAAAGGGACTTACTTGGCTATGAAGGGAATCAAAAAGCTACGATGGCCGGCTTGCACTTGGGCATGAAAGGGCAGAGGAGAATTTATCCCCAGTATATATAAATATACTGAAAACGTACAATAAAACAATTAGATGCACACACACACACACATTCACACACCCCTATGCAGCCCCTCCACCAGCCTCCAGCCTTCCCATTAAGTTACCTCCCCAATGAGTGGAGTCACTCCACCCGAACTATTCACCCATATCTTCATATCTGAACCCCTGTCATATGGGCCATAGGGTTTACTTGAGGAAGAGTTGTTGGAGATGGCTGGATCCTAAAAAGAGGAAGAATACAATGAACAAACTAGCTGGAAACTGGAGGCACTGAAAGGAGACTGCGAACTGGGGGAGAAAGCAGGGGAGATGGGTGTATGATACGGAGGAGCAAATACCTAATTAGGGGGAAAGAGGGCAGTACATACCACAATGATGACAAGCTTCTGTCCATTATTGTGTAACTCGTTGACAAATTCAGGGAAGCCTTTAAAATCCACTGGATCGTAAGTGAAGTCCCTTCTCTCATCCATATAATCAATATCAGCATGCTGAACATCCTGAAAGAATATACAAAGTCCACAATTAGCGCCTAGGAATTTCCATGGTAAAATGATATCAAATTTTCACTGTTATTATTCAGAATAAACAACAACTCTGTTCTGGGCTCTAAATAGAGTTCTTAATCATTTCCTGGCATCTGAGTACTTCTTTTCCAATGGTGATTTCAAAAACACACGACTGGTTGGTTCCCTAGGGCTTGGCCCCCTCCCTGCCATCAGGTTAACTGCATCATCCAGTCCTTGCCTGGCACTCTGGCATTAAAAACCAATCAAGCAAACAACACCAATTATGACAAACTGCTAAGAAAATCAGACATATCCACCTAAGAAATGATCTAAATTTCACCCTATTCACAAGATAAAGAAGGGAAGAGACTGTCTCTCTCCCACATCTCCCTCATTTTACTACCCCATGTTTTATTTTGTTACTTCGCTTCTACCCCACATCTTTGTTGTTTATGCTATCCCAATTTTACCTGTATAAACATAGTGAAGCCCAGAATAAAATGTACCCTTCTCTACAACCTAGGTTTGTCTCCAATGGAATAGAGTAGGGGAGAGAAGAGGATTATTCTAGAGACTACTGAGCTTTTCCCTTTGCATCTCTTGTTAAATTTCACTCCCAATAGTACCCAATATCATAGGTACATTCAAAGTTAGCCATTCAAAGTACAAAAATATTTTATTACATGTCCATACTATATCCTTTCGTTCACTTAAATGTGACAGATTTTGACATGTATACTGAACTCAGGTAATAGTGTTCAATTCCCTGTCTAAACACTCCCTCTCACATCTCACACCACTAGGCAGCAGTAATAGTCCAATTCTTTCATTTCCTGGATCACTTAAAAAGGAAATATGTATCTATATGTAAGAAAAATAGCATAAAAAAAGAGATGGCCACTATGATATTAGAGATCTGGGCTTGAAAACTAGTTCCCCTAGTTTTCTAATATTAAATGGGATTTCTAATCTTAAATGAAGTTGTTTTTTTTTTTTTCCCCCTCAAGACTGAGTCTAGCTCTGTTGCCCAGGCTGGAGTACAGTGGCACGATCTTGGCTCACTGCAACCTCCACCTCCTAGGTTCAAGTGATTCTCGTGTCTCAGCTTCCCGAACAGCTGGAATTACAGGCACCTGCCACCACACCCAGCTAATTTTTTGTTGTTGTATTTTTAGTAGAGACGGGGTTTCACTGTGTTGGCCAGGCTGGTCTCGAACTCCTGACCTTGTGATCCACCTGCCTCGGCTTCCCAAGTGCTGGAATTACAAGCGTGAGCCACCGCGCCCAGCCAATGGAGTTCTAATAGTAAAATGGAGTTGCTGAGATAACTAAAGAAGGCACCTAGCCCACTGCCTGCCATGAGAGTTCACCATGTTGTAGCACTCATTATTATGGTGGCTGTGTTAATTGTCCTTTGGCTCAATCCTGCTTTTACCACTTTTTCTGTTATCCCTCCTCCAACCCACCCCCACATGTATAAAGACACGTCATGCTGGAGAATGAGTAGTGGGACCCACAGCCAAACTGAGAGTGCATTCATCCACCCAAATGTCTTTATCTGCCCTGACTTTCTGCTTCCCCCATCTCCTCAGTGTTCCTAGGCTTTTTGAATCTCAATTCCATTAAGCACTTTCTTTTACACTTCATATTTATGGACTATCTTTCCGCCAAATTACAAAATGTCTACTGAAGCTCAGCTTCAATTGCAAAATGACCACTCTAAAGAGAAAGGCAAATTTTGCTTATTCCTAATTTAATAGTAATCAAAATATCAATGTAAAAACACATGGACCTAAACTTGCATTATTTTTCACATCAATGTAGTCATGCAGTACTTGTTCTGTCATCAATTATCTATGTGGTCTTGGTCATAGTATTTCCCCTGACAGCCTCAATTTACTATCTGTGAAAAAAAATGATGCTAACCCAGATGGCTCATGGTTGTTCCAGTAACATAATTATTTTGAACTAAATTCATGGAGTCTAGTACTACTCCACTTCCTCAATTCCTCTTTGAAATATCTGTTAAAACATAGGTAGGGAGCCTGGGGATCTGCACCATTCATGACCTGACACTAAACCTAAGAACCTAAGAATTTAGACATGAAATCTTATGCCAGAATCTTAGAGGAATTTCTAAAAATATGATACAACTTTTATGGTAAGTCCCTGCCATGACACTTTTGAGTCAAAACAAACCAAGAACATGTGTAAGGCAAGAAAATCCATACTGAGAGGCATTAAAATGCTACAATTCAAGCTAAAGAGACAAATGCCTTGAAAACTCAAATGAAAACACCTGTAAAATGTAGTTGATACAGTAAGCACAAAAAAAGTTTACTAATAAAATACATGATAAGAAAAATAGAGACAAAAACAGATTGCCTCCCAACACATAATTATGGCCTCCCAGTCTATTTCATACTATAAAGAACAATGGTTCCTTGAAAAAATAATTGGTCCAACAAAAAAAATGTCTAGTATTCTGAGTATCTAAAACTCCTTTCATTACCAAATAAATAAATCAATTAAACTCAGAGAGAGAAAATATAAACAGTTGTTCTTTTTCTTCAAGGGAATTTCTTTACTTTTGGAGAACCGTTGAAAACCTTGCTTACATAAGGGAGCTGTGCTGCGCGATTTCTCTCCACGACTTCCCTCATGTTGTCTAAGGTTCCATATTCGTAACGACTGAGGTGAAATCCAAGCGCCCAGTAGGAGGGAAGGGCTGGCCGCCCAATAAGCTGAAAGAAATATGTGAAGTAAAAATTACCAAATGCTCTGTTTTTAATAAAAATTTTTCGAAGCATTGCTTTCAGAGCACCAAACATAGTCCATTTCCCAATGCACTGATTCATTAATGTTAGAATGTTAGTCTATTTTTCCAGCCCCTTCATAAATGTTTGAGGGTAGGGCCATGTTTGGGGCATCTTTATATTCTCTCACTTTCTTATAACATAAAAGTGTTATACAGCAAGTTTCCATTGCATATATGAAATCTGTTCTTTAATAGCTCAAATTTGTAACAGCAGATTTTGTGGGTCACACTAGCGCATGAATTTTACTTTTTTAAAATATTTGCTGTTTAGGATTTCCTGAGTCATAATCTTGACATCCTAAGTTTACCTCTAGATATTCTTGAACAACTTGCTCTGGAGTGTTTCCCAAGAACACATAGAAGTCGAGAATGCCCCCAATGGTGCGGTAAGTGATCGCTGGCGCAGGCTGAAGGACAACCTCTTGAAAAGTTAAAAATGAAGAAAATAAAAATCAGAATTGATTCTTAAATAGTAACTATCAAGTTTTAAAATAACACAGGATCACTAACCATGTGAACATTAACAAAGTGACCCTAGTGCCTCACATTTTGAATACCAAGGGAAAACCCTGACCATCCAAGTCCACCCTCACAGCACATGGCCGCCAAGGCATTTTTTCTGTGACAGATTTTAATAATACTGACTGGAGTGTCTTAGTGTCTTGTGCCAGGCCCCACGTTCTGGGGAAAAAGCAGCCAGGTTTATGAAGGGGTCCAGAATAAGCCACTGTGACATAAAAAAATTATTTTGGACTGAAGGCATTTAAGTTACTGAAATCCCTGATGTGCTAAAATCAGAGCCTCCCAAAAGAACTCAATAAAAAGCAATTGTCATAAATCTGCTCCAAGGAGTACCTCTAATCTTCTCTGAGACAACAGGCACCATTCCCAGATAGACAGTGTCACAAGACTATCACATCCTCCCACCTACTCTCATAAGGGCCCATTTATCTTTCCAAAAAGTCATTTGTTCTCTCCTGTCTTTCCCCCTTCCCTTTCACCTATTAATTAAGATGGTATAGAAGCCCCAAGTTCTAATCTCTGCTTTGAGTTACTCATCACTGAGAACTCCTGTGTGTATGTGCATTACATGTGTAAATAAATTCTGTCTTTTCTATTGCTAATCTACCTTTTTGCCAGTTTAATTTGCAGGCTCCCATGAATTAACCCTAAGAGGTTAGAGGAAAAGTTTTTCCTCTCTGATTTTCACAACCACAGAACATGTCCCACCACATACCCCGTCATTATTGTGAGAATATAATTCAACTAGACATGGAGGTAACTATCCTCAGTGAATCTCACATCAAACAAAAGCCAAACTAAAAAAAAAGTCAGAAATTGTATCATAAATTCAAAACCCCTCTATGTGCCAATCACCATTCTCAAAAGTTGTGTCATTACCTTGATTTGTATCTAGGAATAAAATGCCTCAAGAAATATTGCAATGTACTCTTTGGTCATAGGAACAACACATACAGAGTATCTAGGATCTTGTGGCCTTTCCCACTAAGTCTGACTCATCTTATTTTCTGGTTCCTTTCACCTATCTAAAACTGTACAGTCCTTGTATTATATTATCTCAGTCTATTCTTAGCTTATTTGGTATTTTAAGCACCTTAGGACCATCTAAGATTCTATTAGAATCATCTTAGATTCATCTCTTAGATGTCCTAGAATCATCTTAGATCATTTAGAGTGCTTCTCGGATATCTGTGGTGGAGAATCAGATCTTTATTTTGTTTAATTTCCATTTCACTGCCAGCTGATATTTTCATAAAATAATATGAAAATGAATTACTAGAAAAAGGTTCATGTGTGCATTTGGAGGCTACAGTACTGCTTACTCGCCATTTCTATACTTATCTTACTATAGACCTGAAACAGTCTGTGACCCATTCAGGGACCACACTTTGAGGAGCACTGATTGAATCAATGACTCTCAACTGAGAAGAGGTATGGATCAATACCCTATGCCCACCATCAATCCTGGGAGATTCTGATACATCTTCTCTTCCCCTGTGGCAATTCATTGCCACTGGGATCTACTGACTAAAAGGCTGAAGATGGAGAAGAACACGTTGGTGGAAAATATCTCAGAGTAAATTATAGGGAAGGGTTAGCTCCCTTAACTTGATAATAGAAAATATTCCAACAGAGGCCACCAGATACAGGAAAATTGTAAGCTAGGAGAAAATCCCCTACTCATGGCTACCATGGATCAACAGGTAATGAAGTAGGGATAGCACAATTAGAGAATCTATAAGGCCCTTTCTATACTATGGCTCAGTCGCTCTTAAAGGGATCCATTCCTTTTATCACAGTGCTATAAGAAAGGGACTGAAAATCACTCTTGTGCTTGTTTTTTCCATGAATGTTCCTTTACCCATGGCATTGCTGTTCATCAGAAACACCCCAAAGGACAATCCACTAGCGTCTTCAAGGCACAAGAAGAATGTCTGCGCACCATACAAATTAGTTCCATTCTGCAGAAAGATAATTAAAAACCAAAATTTACAACTAAGAAGTCTCAGCACCGCACTGTGGGGTTGGTTTAGGAAATCAGTCTTAATCATGCAACTAATTGACAGGACATTCAGGGTCACAAAGACACATTTTTAAAAGATGGGGTCTATATCTAGTTGATGTTAACCAAGTGAACTCATGTTTTCTTACAGAATGAGCCAGCTATGATCATTCATCTAGAAGGAATGTGAACACTGTGATGCTTTTTAGAAGGTAAGAGGATAGAAATTTTTAAAATGTAATTCAAAAAAACTGCCCTCTCAAAGAGGCCTGTCTTAACCTGACTTAACCTCATCAGCAAAAGCTCCATCAATATGCTTTAATATGAATCAGGTAACTAGATGGAGCTCTAGTCTAGGCTTGTCTTCGAGACTCCAGAACAGGAGTTCTCAACCTAGACTGCACCCCAGACCAATTAAAACAGAATCCCTGGAGGTAGAAGCAGACATGGCTGTTATTTTTTAATTTCCCCAGGTAACTTCAACATGTGGTCACATTTGATAACTATTGCTCCTGAAAAGTGTTTCTCAAAATTTGGTGTATCCACAAACTACATGGGCATTTTAGTTAAATGCAGATTTTTTTTTTCAGACAGGGTCTCACTCTGTTGCCCAGACTGGAGTGCAGTGGCATGATCTTGGCTCATCGTGACCTCCACCTCCCAGGCTCAAGCAATTCTCCTGCCTCAGCCTCCCGAGTAGCTAGGATTACAGGTGTGCATCACTACCGCCTGGCTAATTTTTTTTTTTTTTTTTTTGAGATGGAGTCTCACTCTGTCACCCAGGCTGGAGTGCAGTGGCTCAATCTCCGTTCACTGCAAGCTCTGCCTCCCAGATTCACACCATTCTCCTGCCTCAACCTGCCAAGCAGCTGGGACTACAGGCACTTGCCGCCATGCCCGGGTAACTTTTTGTATTTTTAGTAGAGATGAGGTTTCACCAGGTTGATCTTGAACTCCTGACCTCATGATCCACATGCCTCGGCCTCCCAAAGTGTTGGGATTACAGGCGTGAGCCACTGCTCCCGGCCCTAAATGCAGATTTTATTTCAATAGATGGAAGAAGGGACTGAAAGCCCACCTCTCTCACACGGTGGTTCCCCTGCTACATACACACTTTGAGTAGCAAGGATCTGAGGCTCCTTAATGAAACAATTGTCACCAACTATTCCTAGGTAAGCTGCTCTGACTCAACAGCTTTTCTGCTTTTCTGATAGGCATATGTACAGTACAGAGCCTGGGCTTAAAATTACACAGAGTAGGGATTAGATTCTTCCTCTGTTCTTACAAACTTTTTTTTTTTTTTGAGACGGAGTCTCGCTCTGTCACCCAGGCTGGAGTGCAGTGGCGTGATCTCAGCTCACTGCAAGGTCTGCCTCCCGGGTTCAGGCCATTCTTGTTCTTACAAACTCTTTTGCCTTGAGCTATTAATTTGGCTTTGCTGGGCCTCGGTTTTGTCTAACAAGAAATTATTATATTTTCTAGACTCTATGGCTAAATAGATATATATACACATACATGTATGTGTGTGTGTGTGTATATATATTATATATAGTTGACTAATAAATTATTACTGTAATTTCCTTTCATCCATCCATTAATTCTGCTTAGTCAAGAAAGCCCAGCCGGGCACAGTGGCTCACATTTGTAATCCCAGCACTTATGGGAGACCAAGGCCAGAGGATCGCTTGAGTCCAGGAATTTGAGATCAGCCTGAACAACATGGCAAAACCCAGTCTCTACAAAAAAAATACAAAAAAAATTAGCCAGGCATGGTGACACGCACCTTTAGTCTCAGCTACTCCAGACACTGAGGCGGGAGGGTCACCTGAGCCCAGGGAGGTTGAGGCTAAAGTGAGTCATGGTTGCGCCACTGCACTTCAGCCTGGGTGACAGTGAGACCTCATCTCAAACAAAGAGAGAAGAAGAAAAGAAAAAGAAAGGCCCTGAACAACAGAGTATTGCCAAATCCAGAAAACAATGTTACTTCAAATTTTAGCAGTCAAAGTGGAAATAAAATAAAACAATAACAACAAAACTCTGTCTATTCTTTCACTACCACAATCATTCTTTATACAAAAAATGATTGTTTTAGCTGAGACTTTATCCTATTGTGATGATAAACCTGGTGAGTCAGTGATTAAAGGTGAACCTAAAAGTATGGAGATTGCAATCAACTGTTGTTGAGAGTACAGATATTAATAATATCTTCTCCATATCTGGTTAGGAAAATATGAAGGAGTTGGCATTTATTGAGCACCTTCTTTCTGGCAGCCATTCTTCTAGATACTTTACATGTATCTGTTCATTTCATCCTCACCACAACCCCATTGAGGTATTACTTCCATTTTATAGATAAGAAACTGAAGACAGAGAGGTAAGTAACACCCAGAACCACGTAACTGGTGAGTAGCAAGACTAGAATTCAAAGCCAGGTAGTCTCACTCTAGACTCTTACTCTTAAACACTACACTGTAATACTAGAGGTGACCTTCAAGAATGAGACTATGATATTCAGTGGAAAGGGGCCCATTTGAAAGCTTACTCCATTGGGAGTTGTATCCCTGTTAAATATGGGCCAGGTCTTCCAATTCATATCATGCCGATACTGCTGGTGCACATGCTCTCCCAGGCCATACACGTTAGCGCTAGGCAGCCGAGTGGAGAGCTGCAAGAACTGGTCAGCAAACAGTAGGGGTCCAATGCTCGAGTCAAACCTAGACACAGGTGGAGAACACAAGGATGCATGAGCAAGCGGGGTGAAGAGAACCTAAGTGCTTAGAAAAGCATCCTTTATATCTCAGTGACTCAATAGCCCCCATTCATTCAGTCCCATTTGCCCTCCTGTGACTTTTTCTATGGAAAACAACAGATTAGGACTCCTTGAAGAAAGGGACCATGTGCAAATTTCTTACATTAGTCTCCCAGACCAGGCAGCCTACCACATGACCATAACACTATACTTACGATAGGAGATGTTCAGTAAATATTTACTGGTGGACAGCTGGTTATATATTATAGATAGAGGGAAATAAAGGGAAAAATAAAGAGAAAAAAAATGATTGTGCAAACAGAAGAAAGAGAAAGAAAGCCAGAAAAAATATATACTTTAGAAGGTAAAGGGTCTGGTCACTAATAATGGGCTCACAACCTTCAGAAATATTGTTGAAACACCCCCTTCTTCATGCTTACAGACCTCCCTGTAACCTTCCTACTCTGATCCTTAGATAGGTTTCCAAAACTTACAAAACACGATTGTTGCTTCTTCTGGTCACTTTGATGCTAAATGGCTCTCTGGAGATTTCAACTTGGTAGGTCAAAGAAGAAGCAGCATTTCCACTGAAGGACTGCACATGTTCGTGGGGCACTTCAAACCTGTTATTGTTTTGGTCGGTCAACTGTGCAGAGATAGAAATAGAAGGAAAGCCAAAATAAAAACTTGCCAGAGCTTCCCAATATCCCTACTTATGATACTGGAATCAGGCACTGATCAAACTGACCTCATATCTAAGGCAGATGTACTCATTATGTTACCAAATGCAAATGGTTCACCTTTGGGCATAAGTTAGTCTTTAGGTAGAGACATACACAGCACATTTGCAGAGATGGATTGAAAGCTGTGATACTTCCTTATTTTATCTTCCTACCACATTCCACATGTTATCTAGAGTAAATGAATGAAAGCCAAACTCACTAGTAAACTGTAATACATATTCAGGAAGTTATCACAGTAAAGGAAGGCTATTCTGTATATGTCTTTAACATACAGGTGCTAATTAATAATAGCAGTATAGAAAAATACCTCCAGTAGCAAAATTTTCTATTTTGTAGTAACTGCAGTCATCGGATAGGGAATAAAAGTCTCTCAAAAAAACTTAAAAAAAAAATAAACAAATTACAACCTTAAAGTGGAAACGATTAGATGTCTGATATTCTGCTGTGAGAAGAACATTGTCAACATTGCTTCCAAACACGGGTGAAGAAGGCAGATTTTTCAACCGGGCCGTGAATCCTAACACAGGAGAAAAAAAAGGTTTTCATAGTTGACTCTGCAAATTATCAAATAATAGCTACATAAAAATTAGGATACATGGGGCTGGGTGCAGTGGTTCACACCTGTAATCCCAGCACTTTGGGAGGCCGAGGCGGGTGGATCACAAGGTCAGGAGTTCGAGACCAGCCTGACCAACATGGTGAAACCCCATCTCTACTAAAAATACAAAAATTAGCCGGGTGTGGTGGTGCATGCCTGTAACCCCAGCTACTCCGGAGGCTGAGGCAGGAGAATCACTTCAACCCCAGAGGTGGAGGTTGCAGTGAGCTGAGATCGCACCATAGCACTCCAGCCTGCATGACAGAGTGAGGCTCCATCTCAAAAAAAAAAAAAAAAAATAGGATACATGTCAAAGGGATTGAAGAAAAACCTTTATTTCTCAAAAGAAGGGAAAAGACAGATATATACCCCATCATACGCACATACTATCTATGGCAGATTCTGGAGCTAGATATCATCATTATATTATATAAAAATCTATGTCTCTCTTCTACAAAACTTGATTGAAAACCTCCCCCAATAAGCCTAACACTCATCCCACAAGCCCATCAGTCATTTGGTGTTAATTAGATACCCTTTACATTCTCAGACCTGATATACATATACATAATTCCTTCTCAGTTATTTTCATATTGCATTACAGGTAATTATACACATTGATGCCATCTCCCTAATTAAATGGTAAACCAGGTGAGAGTTGAGACCTTATTGCAACAGTCCATCAGGCCAAGAGCATGTGAAAGGGGAACATGCCTCCTCTTTATACTGAGAGCCTCCCTAAAGTGTCACCTTCTGCTATCCCCTAGAATGGTCATCATTGTCATCATTATACTCTGCATTTTTTTTTTTTTTTTGAGATGGAGTCTCGCTCTGTCACCCAGGCTGGAGTGAAGCGGCACAATCTCAGCTCACTGCAACCTCTGCCTCCTGGGTTGAAGCGATTCTCCTGCCTCAGCCTCCTGAGTAGCTGGGACTACAGGCACATGCCACTACACCCAGCTAATTTTTATATTTTTAGTAGAGATGGGGTTTCGCCATGTTGGCCAGGCTAGTCTCAAACTCCTGATCTCAGGTGATCCATCCACCTCGGCCTCCCAAAATGCTGTGATTACAGGCATGAGCCACTGTGCCTGGCCTATGCTTTGCATTTTAGAGTAGGAGGAAGAAGAGGAGCTATTCACTCTGTGAACACTTATATTGACTAGTAACTTTCATAACATGTTTATAAAATTGGAATTATTTCCATTTCATAAAAATAACATAAAATTTAGAGCTGGAAGTAGTCTGAAAGGTTACTGATTTCAAATCCCCCACTTTAAAAGGGATAAACTTGAAAACCAAAATGATCAATGATTATCGCACAGTCATGAAGGTCCATAAACGGGGAAGTTGGAAAGAGGACATGGTCTCTCAACTCCCAAGGCAGAGAATAATTTTTCCTTGGTGCCCACATAGGTTCTAGTCCTTGATTAAGAGCAGTGCCCACCTTCTGTCACATGTGGTTATATGGCACCACAGAGCAGAACTCTGCAGGCTGCCCCTTGGGGATACAGAGTCAACCTCCAGAGGGTCTGGACCTCCTGCATCATGGCAGACTCTGGCTTACCTGCATTTGTGTTTACAAGGTCGCCCTCCATGTGGTAGCTATGATTCTTGGAATAGTAGCACCAGGGAACACTTACAGCTCCCTGGGGATTCCAGCAACAGCCACGTTGGTCACATGTGGCCTGAAACAAGAGGTCAAAGAAGCTCCATTTAGTTGTAGAACACGATCATTTACAAAGCACGAAACATCTCATTTGAGACTGTGGTATCAATAACTTCATTTTACAAATAAGGCAACTGATATTTAGATAAATTGTGCCATATACCAAGCAATGGCAGAGCTTCTACCCACAACCAATTTTTCTGACCAGTGTCCTTCTTATATAACAGTATGGGAAGCAAAATGCATTCTATAACTTTTATCACAAAAAAACTCATCAATATATTTAAATAGTCTAAACAATAATATAGTTATATCACCAGTAATCCAAAATTACAAATGGAGCTTCATTTATATCGGCTTTGACTTTTAAAAATGAAAATAAGACTTTGAAATCATCTTTATTCTGAAGCTTTCAAATCAAACTAATGTTACTTTGACTTTTAAATATATGCCTTACATTTATGTGGATTATACATATGTGAGATATATGACATGTTTACAGTCTCTCAACTCCTCCAGAGACAGAAAGTAGTCTTTCTTGACACTCAAATAGATTCTTACTTAAGAAAGGTGTGTGCCTTATAACATAATTGATGACTGAATCAAGTAGAGGCCAAAATGAAGATAGTTTCTTTCTCACACCAACTAATTTGGGAGAAGCGACCAGGTCAAATACAAAAAAGGACAAAGAACTCTCTCCTCTTGAGTGCACGCTGGATCAAGTGATTTGCAAGTAATAGAAACCAGAGAAAATAATGAGATGCTGCTTTCAAGATTAGATCACAGAAAGATTGAAGCTTCTGTCTTGCTTGCTCTCTTTCACTTTCTCTGTTGGAGTCCTCGTTCTGGGAGAGGCAAGTTGTCATACTGTGGAGGGGCTCACATGGCAAGGAACTGAGGGAGGTCTCCAGCTAGCAGCCAGCAATGAACTGAGGTTCTCAATCCAACAACACCTGAAGAGCTGAATCCTGCCAACAATTGCATGAGTGAGCTTGAAAACGATCATCCCATAGTCCTGGAAGACACCTTGACTACAGCCTTCCAAGAGATACTGAGCCAGAGGCACCTAGCTAAGCCAAGGTCAGATGTCTGACTACAGAAGCTGTGAGAAAATATTTGTCGTATTAGGCCATTAAATTTTGGAATAATTTATTACACAGCAATAGATAACTAATATCTCCTGCCAGATCATTTTACAGATGAATTACCTTTGGCCCATAGTGGTAAAGCTTCTCTGAGGTAAAGTGACCTGCCAAAGGTTACTCAGCTATTGAGAAGGCAAGAACAAAACTTAGTTCTGTTACTATCCATTTCTTTTTTCTATACTCTGGGTTGAGTATCTCTAAGCACATTTTCAGGAGAATACAGCCTTGCAAATGGTCAGAAAAATGTTTTGCTTAGTTATACGAACAATGAAATTTAATCAAATGCTATTTTTTACACTAATAGCCAATATGAGGGATAAACAACGATGTCCATATGTGGTTTATACTGCTGTAAGATCAGGTTTCACTGTGAACTCAACCTCAATCCACAGTTTTGTCTTTGTTCTTGTAAAACGCACTCAGATGAAACCTCAGCATAAAAAGAAAAAAAGTGTTGAAAAGAGTGTTAAGCATAATGGCTTTTGTATACAGCCCAGAGTTTAATAATTTTTCCATTAAACTGGAAAGGACAAACATCAGAGTGGCCAAGAGAGCAAGGAATGCAAACAGTCTTTGTTGGCCAACTCAAAAATGCCAGCTTCTACAGTAGAGCTGAGCCATTGCAAGAAGTGGGAAGAGACATGGAGCAAGACCCATATAATAAGAGAAAACAAACTATGTAAAACCTAGGAAAATAGATTTAGAAAGAAACTATGGAAAATGATGGCATGAATAGAATTAGGGCACACAAAAAGAATTAGGCCCATGACACAAAATGCCCCTTTAAGTTGGATATGATAATTAAAAATTTAAGAGAAACTGCCAAAATAATATAGAATGTGTACTACCAAAACAGTACTGAAGGAAAATTGTTGGAGTTGGGGAGAGTGTGGAAATCCTCGATCCAAAAAATTAAGAAAAAAGCCATGTTTATGAAGGAGTGGGGGTGGGGACTAGCACATAAACAGAATGAAGAGAAGGCATAAAATGAGACCTTAGAAAGAGTGTGTCATGTCAACTATCACATGGGTTTAAATATTTAAAAGACAAAGATAGTCAGATTACATTTAAAGGAGTAAGTCCAACTAAATGTTTCTTATAGTTTACACATCCTAAACTTAAGCTCACAAAAGCCCTGAAAGCAAAGGGGAAAACAAATATGTAAAAAGAATGCCAGCTGGGTGCAGTGGCTCACACCTGTAATCCCAGCACTTTGGGAGGCAGGCAGATCAATCGAGGTCAGGAGTTCGAGACCAGCCTGGCCAACATGATGAAACTCTGTCTCTACTAAAAACACAAAAATTAGCTGGGTGTGGTGGTTCATGGCTATAGTCCCAGCTACTCAGGAGGCTGAAGCAGGAGAATCACTTGAACCTAGGAGGCGGAGGCTGCAGTGAGCCAAGATTGTGCCACTGCACTCCAGCCTGGGTGACAGGTGATACTCCATCTCAAAACAATAAAATAAAATAAAATAAAAGCCATATTAATATCAGGCAAATAGACTTTAAATAAAAATTCATTATTAGAGAGACATAGAGTCAGTACATGATGATTAAAGTTTCAAGATATTACAGCTCAAACTTGATATACACCTAATAATAAAGACTCAAAATATATACAAGAAAAGTTTAAAGGGCCAGGCGTGGTGGCTCACACCTGCAATCCCAGCACTTTGGGAGGCTGAGGCAGGCAGATCATGAGGTCAGGAGATCAAGAGCATCCTGGCTAACACGGTGAAACCCTGTCTCTATTAAAAATACAAAAAATTAGCCGGGCATGGTGGCGGGCACCTGTAGTCCCAGATACTCGGGAGGCTGAGGCAGGAGAATGGCGTGAACCCGGGAGGCGGAGCCTGCGGTGAGCAGAGATTGTGCCACTGCACTCCAGCCTGGGCAACAGAGCGAGACTCTGTCTCAAAAAAAAAACAAAAAAGAAAAGTTTAAAGAATCACAAGGTAAAATTAAGGGAGATAGTACATAAAAGAATATTTTAAGAACACCCAAAGTAATTGATGGATAATGTACGTAAAAGATGGAAAGATATGTTACTTTTTATGTAATACCTATACAGGCTCTTTCACCAACACAAAGAGGAGAAGTGAATAGAATTCAGAAATAGAGAAAAGCCAGATCCTGAAGACACTGCTTAAGAGTCAATCAAGCTCTGCTCTACCCTAATCCTCTCCTCCTCCAATTCCCAATGCTTCCTAACACTTAAAAGAGAGAGAAGGGAAGAAACAAAGAAAGTACTTTATGTCAAAAGCAAACATGAAACATAAAGGATAACTACAGCCCAGTCTTATCCATGAACATAAATGCAAATGCCTAAAAGAAAAAGCACACAAAGGATTAATAACAGAAATCAGTACATATCAAATGAATAATAACCAAGTGGTGTTTCCTCCAGAAATAAGGAGATCCTTTAATAATAGAAAATCTGTGTAATTCATAAAAAAAAACTCATTTTAAAAAGCATACCATATGATCATTTGAATTCATCAGCTATCATAATAAAATTTTTAGCAAACTTGGAACGAAAAGCAACTTCCTTAGTTTGATCATGGATATCCACCAAAACTGTACAAGTATCTTACTAAATGGTAACATATTAAAAGGATTCCTTTTAAAATCAGAAAAAAAAAACCTAAGTGACCCATCACTGTGATTGCTTATAATTTAAAAATACAATGGAGGTTCTAACAATTCAAGAGGACAAGAAAAAAATGTACAAGACTGAAAACAATGAAGCCAAATCATCCACTACTTCCAGACAAAATATTGTCTCGGTAGAAATTCAAGAAAATTTATAGAAAAAATAGAAAAAATAACTCAATTATTATTATATTAGATTCTTTTTTCTCTTCTTAAATCTATAACTTTTTGTTTTTTGCCTTTAGGCTTTTAGTCTTTCTGGAATTGTTTTTGAGATACAATGTAATATGGGAATATATAGTTATCAAAACATAAGTCACAATTGTTGATAGGCTTGACTCTATTAAAATGTAAAACTTTTGTTCATCAAGACAGTATAAAATAGATGAGCAAAGCCTCTTAACAGTAAATATTTGCAACATATATGATAAGAATAAGAATCCAGAATCACATGAATGAACAAACGTGAAGCTTGTACACATCAAGAAGATAAACATCTCCATATAAAATTGGGCAAGACAGAAAAATTCACAGAAAATAACTAAATGAGAGATGTTCACCAATATTAGTATTCAGAAAAATTAGCACTGAAACCACAACAGAACGCTATTTTATAATCCCCAAATGGCAAAACTTTAAAAGACTGTCAATTCCAAAGGAGATACAGAGAATGACAATGAGATGGTAAATCGGCACAGCCAATTTGGAGATCAATTTGATAATGTCTAGTAAACTTGAAGATATATATCTAAAATCACACAGATGCAAGTAAAAAAAACTTACAAAGACATTCAGAATGGGACTGATGTAACTTCAAGATATTGAAGAAAAACTATTTTTTTTACTGTAGAAAGAGTGATTTTGATTTATTTTTGCCATAAAATTGATATATAATTTTATACAATTGTGTACCAATTTTATAGCAAAATAAATGAACCAGAGATATCTATCAACATAGTTAAATATCACAATGTTAAGTGCATAAACAAAAATGCATTTTGTTTATAGGCTGTATATATCTATTATTTACAAGTATATATAGAAGTAGTAAAGGTCGAAAGGAATGCATGGTAAATATCAATTTCAAAAGTGTGGTTACCTCTAAAGAGGATGGAGGAAAAGGTAATAATACAGAAGGGATATGCCCAGGGGACTTCATCTCTGCTGATAATATTTTATTTCTTAAGCTGGATAATGGTTATATATTTTTCTATATCTTAAAGATTTATTAATAATTATTTCAAAGAAGTGAATGCTATATAGAAAAAATCAAAACCATTGTGAAAATAAATAATAGAAAATAATATAGAACTGCCTATTTTCTCAACTCCCCATCTTTTATCAAGTCGCAAATGTGTCATTATTTTTCAAGCTTTCCTATACTGGATTACCAAGAAGACTATAATAATCACGCCTAACAATATAAAAACACAGACTGAAAACATTCCGTATTTTGCCAAAATCCCTTCCAACATAATGACCTACAGAACTGCTGAAAAATGTACAACTTTGCACATTGTATCAAACACATTTTAGCATATTCTCAAACTACGGTCCCTATCAGAATCACCTGGAAAATTTAGGAAAAGTATAAAAGCTCAGGCCCTATCCTCCTTCACTGAAGCTGGAGTGCTAAGGATTTTATTAGCTCTCTAGGTGATGCTAATACAGAACAATGTTTGAAAACCGCTGCTCTAGACCAATGGTTATTAATCTTAGCTGCACATTTGGATCACCTGGCAAGTTACAAAAATAAGCAGGCCCGGGATCCACTCGTTAAGAATTAAATCAGAATTTCTGGGACAGAGCCTAGGAAATAGAGAAAAAGAGAAGCAAACAGAAAGTAGTAAAATGAAAACCACTAAATGATAATCCATGATTCCTACTGTTACAGGAAAACAGAGAAGCCCCAGGTGCTTGTGGGCTGATCAGTGTAATGGGTAGAGAAGAACCAGAAGAAACCCAAAGGAATCTGTCACAGACTTTCTCTCCTAACACATTTTCTGTAGTAAGCATGTGGGCCTTTTAGTTTTAAAAATACTTTCTCACATATTTTTTATATAAAAAAGTGAAATTGCCACCCTATATTCTCAAAAGCCTATTCTAAAGGTGAAATCAATTATCAACCAGAAACTTTCTCGGAAGTAATTCCCTATGTCTTTCCACAATATGGGGTGAAAATAATTTACTGATAAGATTACAGGCGCCTTGAAATGCATAAACCATTAGGGTATTAGGAAGCAGCAGATCTAAGATTTAAAAAAAAAGAAAATCAAAACTTCAGCAACTGCAGCATTCAGGAAAGAAAGAGGGCAAAGTTGCAAGGACAAATGCAAGCTGGTTAAAAGGACATGATCCCAGACTGAGGCAGAGTCAGCCTGAGTGAGTCAGTGGCATCAACCATTTCCTACCACTGGAGGGAATAGGAGGAGCCCCTCACAATTCGCATTAGACCTCAGTCACTCAGCTCTGCCACCCACCCTATTCCCAGCGCTGACTCCTCTAACCTGTGCCACCCCATCCTGCTCTGTTCTGTATTGCCCAGGTCACCACAGCCTTCACCATTAATAGCAGCCTTTATGCTACTCTGGGAAAAAAATAAGCATTCCTCTGCAGTTGTTTAAAATGGCCATCAAGTTCTCTAACACACTTTGTGTCAAGAGGTGGAGTCTGTTGCTGTTCCTGTTGAATCTGGGCCGGTCTGAGACTGATTTGATCGACAAAATGCAGCAAAAGTGATGCTATGCTGGTTTAGGTGTGGTATTTAAGAGAACTGGAAGCTTTCGCCTCTGTCTCTTGCAGCACTGAGCTACCATGTAAGAAGTTCAGCTACCCTGCTGGAGAGAGTACCAACAGAGACTCCATGACTACATGGAAGGGAAGAGGGTGCAGTCAGCCTTACCACCATTTTCACCAAGGTACCAGGTATGTGAGTAAAGTCATCTTGAAACCTCCAGACTAGATCGGCCACCAACTAAATACCACCATATCATGTAATCCCAGTAAATACTATGTGGAACAGAACCATTCAGCCAAACCCTGGCAGAATCTCTGACTTATAAAATCACTAGATATAATAAAATCATTGTTGTTGCAAACCACTAAGTTTGGATACTTTGTAATTCAGTAGACAAATGGAGAAGCTGTGCCCTAAGAAAACAGAAGTCTAAGAAAATAGAAGACTTAGAGCAATTTCAGTTAGACTGGTGCTTTGGCTGGAATGTGCCCCCTCCAAAATTCACGTGTTGCCAATATGTTAGTATTAACAGGTGGGGCCTTTAAGAGGTGATTAGGCCATGAAGCCTCCTCCCAGACAAAGGGAATTAGGTGCCCTTATAAAGGAGACAGTGGGCTGTCTCTTGCCGTCTACCTGCCGCCATGTGAGGATGCAGCAAGAAGGTCCTCACAAGATGCCAGCACCTTCGTCTTGTTCTTTCTAGTCTCCATCCATAACTATGATAAGTAAATTTCTGTGTTTGATAAATTACTCAGTCTTGGGCATCATGTTATAGCAGCACAAAATAACCTGACGTTGTGAACAAAAAAGGTGGAACCAGAAAGTCTCCACATGAAGAAAATGAGTAGAATGAGACAAAGTATCCCATCTTCAAATAGAGCAGGAATTTTAGAAGTTGAAAGCACTTGATGATAAAGGAATTTCAAATCACCCTCTATTCATCAAAATGTTCTCTAGCTGTTTTCATTGTGCAGCAAGTTTGAACAAACGAATGAATAAAATTAGTCTCAACTCTGTGAAATATCTTAATTGTAGGCTATTTTATAATATGTGCATCTTGAGCTAGGTTTTGAAATTTAGCTTGTTAGGCTGGCCACTTCATTTAACCTCAAGGTGAAGTCTAACAGCAAAGACTTTTTAAAACAAAGTTGCCACCTCTGCCATTCCCATAATCCAGTCTTTCTAGTCCCCCAAATCAGACTGTGGTGAATTTTCAGAGAAACATTTGCCAGAACCTTAGAGATCACTATTCTAAAATATTCTGAGGTTAGTATAGTGTTCAATAGTCATTTAATCGAACATTGAATAAGTATGTTTAGCTGAGCATATACTGTCTCATTTTACTTAGAAGGATTTCACAGTTTATAAGAAAATGTGACTTACTGATCAAGTCAAAGAGCTTTCCAGAAGCAAAGCCAGGACTGAGTAACTCAATAACCTGGCTCCCCTTACATCCTTTCACTTGTCCAGTGGCTACACTATCATTTCAAGGTGCCAAACATAAACTTAAGTTTTTAAGACTTTAAGTTTTTATCTGGGCTCACTGCTCTTCCTAGCACCATATAATGGCTATTAACTGATGTTGTGTAAACACAGAGTAATTTAAAGGTGAAGACTCACAATGATCTTGGCAAAATGCAACACCCTTGCTGCTATATCATAAAACACGATCCCCAACACATTAATGATAAACTGGAATTTGGAAAAGGATATCATAAGCCAAATAAATGAGTAATACGTAGACAATTACCAAGTGTGTTCGCTGTAAAAGATGACAAAGCTTCTGTTTAAGAACTATGGTAACCTCTCAAATTAATTCAGATTACTACTTATGTTATTGTTATCCTTGGAAAACAATTGTGAATTTCTCTCAGCTTAATTACTCTGCAATGTTTACTTAGGGCATGCGGGTTTATCTTTAAGCATGTAACTTTAACCTGCTCTCCCATGTTTACACCATGCTTTATAGCCCTGAAAAATCAAAGGATTAAAAAGTATTAACTATCATTTCTTTCCTAAGCTGGATATCTGGAATTTGATGAAATATTCGTGCTCCCTGCCATCAATGGGATCTTTCAACTCTGAGTTCTGGAACTGGGGATAAAAGACTTCATCAAGAAAGTGGAAAGGATTTTAGAATTCAGAGGTTTGCAATAAGTGTAGAGAGTTGTCTTTAAAATCTGCATGGAAGTATAGCCTAAGTGAACCTATAGAGGCACAGAGGTAGGATCTTAGATGATAGAAGACAGTGTTTGAACTTGGCTAAACGTACAGTAATAAATCACTATATGTACTGAAGTTGGGTAGAAATAATAACAAAAGTTGGATGTAAAAAAGAGCAATTCTAATCCCACATGTAACGGAATGGATGGGAGAAATGGAATTCAGAAGTGGTGCCAGGGGGCACCTGGAGCAACCCAAGCATGAGGAAATGATGACCTAGGGATGGCTGCGAGAATGGAAATGAGATGCCTCTTCTGGAAAATATTGTTAAGGAAAATATTTTAAAATACATGGAATACTGGCCAAAGGGATAGAAGGGATGAGCCAAGCAGAAGTTCTGCTGTTTCTGCCTCAAGAACTAGAAGCTTAATAGAACTACTAACAGAAATCTGGTAGTTGAGAAGGAAAAGCAGATTTGGTGAGGAGGTAACGAGTTCAGCTGATATGATAGGAACGGATTCAGTGAAGATACCCTCCAACCAGCTTCAAGCCCAGAACTAAAGATCCGAACTAGAGTTAGATAATTGAGTGATCTTTTTTCCTAAGATCCATGAAGGGGACTCCTAGAGTCCATTCTCTCCAAAGAAGAGTCTCCCAAGAGTACTCAGGGTGTCAGGGTGGCTTGATACATTACTTCCTCCTGTACTGGAAAAGGATTCCCTCCCATAATTGGGAGAATGAAACAATGGTATTTACAACCAAGAATCATCTGCAGAGAAAGTTATTCTTTTAGTTCTTTTACACATAATCTTGGAGGACAGATGATAAGAATGATAAAATTATATAGCAATGGCTTCAACACCAGAACATTCTGCCTAGCCTATCTGTTGTGTTCACAACTTCTTCCCACCATCTTCTTTCAGCTATATTCCCTTTAATGTGAACGCCATACAAACACATCATTATCCATAGCCTCAGCTCTCCACAACAATCTGGATCAGCATACAGCTCTCAGGATTCATAAAACATACAACAAAAGGTCTAAGATGTACCTTCTACAAGAAAATGAATCATTGAAAGTGCCAGTATTTCTCTCTGGCTGAGCAAAAAAGGAGCATGCCAATTAATAAACGCCAAGGCCGTGGAGTAATTCAGTTAGATATGACATGTAGAAAAGCCAAAGTTCATTTATTGAACTTCAATCTTGATACCACAGTATTTATCAAAAGATCTTACAATAAAGCACCAAAGAAACATTACTATGGCTGTATCTGAAGTTCACCAATACCCAGTGACAAGATGGAGTATTGCAGTAGCGTGACATACTGAGAATGTGATAATCTAGGTGAGCTTCCAAGTAATGAGTAAGCTATTTAGTACAGCTCGAGTGAGCTATTGAGTACAGCTCAATTGAGCTATTGAGTAACTTGCACAATATGACAGGGAAAGTAACTGCATGTGCATCAACTTTCTGTAAATTTGGCACACCAAACATAGGGTGTGGGCAAAGTACTTTATAATCATCATAATCAGCTGGACTTCAGCCGATAATCTAGAAACACTGGGCTAAGGTAAATGCCCAGATGTCTGCACTGTCTTTAATCTGGTATTAATCACCTTCTTCCTTCCAAAACAGAGCTCTTGAAACTTTGCCCTTATTTTAAATAATGTTTTGTGCACATGTATGAATTTTTACTGTAGATTCTAGATGAGCTTTGGAAATTCTGAAAGGAGAAGGAGAGACATACAGGGCATGAACAGAGTCAGAAAGAACTAGTAATCATGTAGTGTTGCCATATAAAAGACAAATACACTTTTAGTAAGTAAGCCCAAAATCTTTCACGGGACACACTTATACTAAAAGCTTATTCATTGTTTTTCTGAAATTTGAATTTGGCTGGGCAACTGCACTTTTATTTGCTGAGTCTGGCAACCCAAGGGAATTTTCCAGGTCTTCCTTTCCTGAAGCTGCACTGTCATACAAGCATGGACACAGGTTAATTTGCCTGAGCCACTAATGGCTGCAACATAAACACCTCTCTTGAGAGTCACTAATGAAGAAAACCAAAACAAAACAAAAACAAAAAAAATAAACTATCAAGTTGCATAAATTCTAAAATGGAAACAAAATTCATAACTCTAACCTTTGTTGGTGGCTGGTCAGGGATGCAATTAATTCGTTCCAATTCATTTACCACTGGACATTCAGCAGAAACAGGAGTGGTAGCAGTTGTTCCAGGATCTAGGGGACCCGTTGTCCTAGGATGTGTGGTACCAGTTGTTCCAGGATCTGGGGGACTGGTTGTCCTAGGCTGTATGGAAGCAGTTGTTCCAGGATCTGGGGTACCAGTTGTCCCGGGATCTGGGGCTATAAGAAAAGCAAACATAAAAAGACCATTAGACAAGTTTAATTTCACAGAAATTCAATAGTTCTCAACATCTCCAATTAACTCCACTACTGAGTAGGCTTCACTCTGATGACCTCAAAATTTATGCATTCACTTTATAAAATGTCACTTTGTTCCTGCTGACTGTATTTACCTCTGTGTATCTCTATATCATCTCCTTCTACTCCCAACTCCCTCCCCTACAAGACAGTATGTATAAGAACAAGGACTCCACCTTTAGACTAGAAGCTCATGAAGGTGGAGACCACCCTTCCTTTAGTCTAGGGGTCAGTAACTATGGCCTTCAGGCCAAATTAAGTCAAAGCCTGTTTTACAAACAAAGTATTACTGGAACATTACACACATGCACATTACATATTATACACATAACAAACTTGTTTGTTTTTAGCTGCTTTGTGCTACTAGGGCAAAATTAAGTCATGGCAGAGGCTGTATGGCCCACAAAATCTAAAATATTTACTATCTGGTCCTTTACAGTAAAGTCTGCAGACCTCTGATGTGATTCTTTACTTCCAATCCCAGCAGCAAGGGCACACAGAACATGTGCAGTACAAGTGCCATCCTAATCATAGTAACCTCAGCTTTGCTTGCTCAGTCAACAGTCAATCCCCAGGTCAAAGAATGATTCTGAGCAACACCATTCTTCTGTAAATACAAAGTCCTATATGACAAAAGATGGAAAGAGAGCCCACCACTCTAAAAACTGACAGCTAGGACTTACCTAAGGGCTAGAGAACTTTGAATTCAGATTTAAAAATCAGTAAATTAGAAAAGGTATTTTTATTGTATCCTAAAATAAGGAGGTGAGCTTTCTTGAAGATATTCTGCAATAAATTAATAATGACATTAAGACAAAACAGTGTCTTTTGACTGGTTTTCTTTTCAGTGGGGGTTTCAAATTCAAATTGTGCCAATGTCTGCATAATGGTTTTAGTTACATCTTTAGAATCACATAATTTTAAGAGTTGAGCAACCTTTGGGACTTTTTTCTACAAAAAGTAGAAATTGTTGTAACAAGGGATGGGGTAGGAGGGGCAGAGAAGCCACAGATTAACCCTTGATTGCCTGGTTCTCCTAGGAAGTTGATCCTAGATGAATCAGGTAAGAAACCATGGATAACTCAGCATAATCCAGCTCCTTTTGAGGATACAAAAATTCCATAAACAAAAAAACTTTGATTACATGAGGGTCTTCAGAAAGTCCATGAAAAATACGTATTATGAAAAAACTATGTATAAATTTCAAATATTTTTGGTACTAAAATAAACTCACAGTAGATTGTTACAACATGTCTGAACAGGACTTAGCTTGAGGCACTAGGAAAGATAAGACATCAATTTGAAAAGAGCACCTATCAGAGCAACATAAATTCTGCTAAAATTGAAGCAAGAACAAACATCAAACTCACGGTGAAGCTTGGGTGGAAAAATGGTGAAATCACTGATACTTACAAAAAGTTTATGGGGACGATGCCCCAAAGAAATCAGCAGTTTACCAAGGAATAACTCATTTTAAGAAGGGCCAATACAATATTGAAGATGAAGCCCACAGCAGCAGACCATCCACATCCATTTGTGAAGATAAAAATTAATTTTGTCATGCCCTAATGAAGAGGACTGACAAATAACTGCAGAAACAATAGTCAAAACCATAGATGTCTCAATTGGTTCAGTTTACACAGTTCTGACTGAAAAATGAAAGTTAAGCACACTTTCTACTCTATGGGTGCCAAAACTGTTGCACCCACATCAGCTGCAAACAAGAGCAGAACCTTAAATGGAAATTTTAAACAAGTGGGGCTCAAGATTCTGAAGTATTTCTTCCAATAGTTGTAGCAGGAGATGGAACATGGCTTTACCGGTATGAGCCTTAAGACAAAGCACAAAGCAATGGCTCCCAAGAGAGGAAAGTGGCCCAGTCACAGCAAAAGCAGACCAGTCAAGAGCAAAGGTCATGCAACAGTTTTTGGGATGCTCACGGCATTTTCCTTGTTGACTTTCTGGAGGGTCAAAGAGCAGTAACATCTGCTTACTATGAGAGTGCTTTGAGAAAAGTTAGCCAAAGCTTTAGCAGAAAAACACCCGGGAAAGCTTCACAGAGAGTCCTTCCCCACCACCACAAAGCTTCTGCTAATTTCATCATCAAACAAGGGCAATTTTGCAAGAGTTTTGATGGGAAATCCACCTTATGGTTCCTATTTGGCTCCTTTTGACTTCTTTTAGTTTCCTAATCTTAAAAAAAATCTATAAATGGCACTCATATTTTTCAGTTAATAATGTAAAAAAGACTGCATTAAAAAGGTTAAATTCCCAGGACCCTCAGTTCTTATGGATGGACTAAATGGCTGGTATCGTCTTTCACAAAAGTGTCTTGAACTTGATGGAATTTACACTGAGAAATAAAGTTTATTTTTTTATTTTTATGTTTCTATCTTTCTTTCTAATTCTATATTTCTATTTTTCCACAAACTTTTTGAAGTCTCTCATATACTCGCTTGCCTTTCACATAAGGATATTGTTAATTATCATTCTTAGCAGAATTAGACTTATTTAAGGAAATTTGGCAAATATATTTAAAATGTCAATTATGGAATCCTGCAATGCATTAATTGATAAGCCAAAGTATCAGAACTTAAACCTACAATGAATATCTACTGAGCTGTCCAAAACACATAGAACACACACATATAACAGCCCCCGCAACAAACACACACACACACGAGCATGAAAGCATTACTTTCCTGCCATTGATGAAGGTTTGCTCTAATAAGAACAACATATGGAGAGAGCCCCAGAGTTACTTCTTACCTGTTGATTTCAGTGACTCTTTGGCTAAAAGCACAATTAGAACAATACTGATGATAAACAACACAAGCAGAAGAACACTGAGCACAATCTCCAAAGTAGTAAATTTTTTCAGCTTCTTTCTTGCCATCTCTAAAAAGTAAGAGAAACAATTTTATATGTGAATTTGATTTACTATATAACTAGTAAGATTTTTAATGGAAAAGCTCAAATGTATGCAATGAATACCATAACAAGCCTCCCAAGCACCCATTATCTAAATTGAAAAATTACCAACTCATGGCCAATTCATTCTGTCTTTATTCTGGCCCACTTTTCCCCCTATCCCTGAATTACTTTGAAGCAATCTCAGGTCTCATGTCTTTTAATCTAAAAATACTCAGTATGTTTCTTTAAAAGATAAGAAATTTTGCAAAAGACAAAATATTATCACACCTAACGTATGTTTATAACAATTCTTTACTGTCATCAAATATCCAGTCAGTTTTGAAATTTCTTTCATTGTCTGATAAACTTTTATAATTTGTTCTACTCTCCTGAGGATGCAAGTAAGATTTATATCTTGTAATTTGTTTATACCTGTTATGTATTTTTTAATTAACAGAATTTGTTCTGTAGATTTTTCCTGCAATCTGAATTTTGTTGATTATATCTCTATGCATGCTAACATGTTTCTCTACCCTTATAGTTCCTGTAAATTAACTATTAGCTTTAGAGTTTTTATCAGATTTAAGTTTGATTTTTTTTTAGCAAGAATGGTACATAGATGATATAGCATCTTCCAGGAGACTTTAAATCTAGTTAATTCTCTTTTTTGCCATCTTCATTCTGAAAATAACCAGCTAGATTACCTTGGAAAATTTACTTAAGCTTTCTCATTCTCAGTTTCCTCATTTACAAAGGAAATAAATTGAACTAGAATATCTATGATATTCCTACCAGCATTTTTTTCACTTTTTAAAAATATTTTGTACTGATTTTAATTATTATAGATTTAGGAGTACAAATGCAATTATGTTACATGGATTTATATGCATAGTGGTGAAGACTGGGCTTTTAGTGTACCCATCACCCAAATAGTGTACATTGTACCCAACAGGTAGTATTTCACCCCCCTCCCACCCTTTCTCCTTTTGGAGTCTCCAGTGTCTATGACCCTGTACGTCCATATATACTCACTGTTTAGCTCTTGTGTATAAGTGAGAACATGCAGTTTTTTACTTTCTGTTTCTGGGTCATTTCATGCAGAAAAAATAGCCTCCAGGTCTATCCATGTTGCTATAAAAATATGATTTCATTGATTTTTATGGATGAGTAGTATTCCGTGGCATATATGTACACTACATTTTTAATCCAATCATCTGCGGATGAACACTTGGGTTAATTTCATGACTTTACTATTGTGAACACTGCTGCAATAAAAATACAATTGCAGGTGTCTTCTTGATAAAACAATTTATTTTTTGTGTGTAGATACTCAGTAGTGGAATTGCTGGATTGAAGGGTAGTTCTAATTTTAGTTCCTTGAGAAATCTCCATACCATTTTCTATAGAGGTTGTACTAATTTATATTCCCACTAAAACTGTATCAGCATTTCCATCTTTCTGCATCCTCCCCAATATGTATTGTTTTTTGATTTTTTAATAATAGCCATTCTGACCAGTGTAAGATGACATCTCATTTGTGGTTTTAATTTGCATTTCTCTGATGATTAGTGATGTTGAGCATTTTTTCATGTTTTTTGGCCACTTGTATGCCTTTTTTTTTTTTTTTTGGAAAAATACCTGTTCACGTCCTTTGCCCACTTTTTAATGGGGTTGTTTTTTTCCTGTTGAGTGGTTTGAGTTCCTTATAGATTCTGGGTATTAGCCCTTTGTCAGATACATTGTTTGCAAATATTTTATCCCATTCTGTAGGTTGTCTGTTTACTCTATTTTATTTTTTTACTGTGCAGAAGCTTTTTAGTTTAATTAAGTCCCCTATTGTCTAATTTTGTTTCTGTTGTGGTTTCTTTTGAGGACTTGGTCATAAATTCTTTGCCTATGCCAATGTCCAGAGAGATTTTCCTAGATTTTTCTTCTAGGAATTTTATAGTTTCAGGTCTTACATTTAAGCCTTTAATCCATCTTGAGTTAATTTTTGTACATGGTGAGAGATTTCATTCTTCTGCATATGACATTCCAGTTTTCCCAGTACCATTTATTGAATAGGGAGTCCTTTCACCAGTGCATATTTTTGTCAAGAATCAGTTGATTGTAGGTATGTGGCTATGTTTCTGAGTTCTCTATTCTTTTCTACTGATTTATATGTCTATTTCTATACCAGTATTGTGCTGTTTGCGTTACTATAGTCTTTTAGAGTAATTTGAAGTCAGGTAATGTAATACCTCCAGCTTTATTCTTTTTGCTTAGGATTACTTGGGTTACTTACACTCTTTCAGGGTTCCATATGAATTTTAGGATTGTTTTTTCTAAACCTGTGAAGAATAATGTTGGTAATTTGATAACAATTGCACTGAATCTGTAGATTGCTTTGGGCAGTATGGTCATTTTGATGATACTGATTCCTCCAATCCTTGAACATGGGATGTTTTCCAATTTGCGTCATCTACAATTTCTTTCATCAGTGTTTTATAGTTGTCTGTAGAGATCCTTGACCTCCTTGGTCAAATGTATTACTAGGTATTGTATTTTATTTTATTTTATTTTATTGTAAATGGGATTGAGTTCTTGATTTGGTTCTCAGCCTGATTGTTATTGGTATATGGAAATGCTATTAATTTTTGTACATTAATTTTGTGTCCTGAAACTTTACTGAAGTCATTTATTAAATCTAGGAGTCTTTTGGAGGGTTTAGAGTTTTCTAGGTGTAAGATTATATCATCAGTGAACAGAGGTAATTTGACTTCCTCTTTTCCAATTTGGATGCCTGTTATTTTCTTCTACTGCCTGATTGCTGTAGCCAGGACTTCCAGTATTATGTTGAATATGAGTGGTGACAATGGGCATCCTTGTCTTGTCTACATTTAGGGGGAATGCTTTCAATCGTACTGAACTTTTCCCTGTTCAGTATGATTTTGGCTATGGGTTTTTCATAAATGGCTTTCATTGTTTTGAGGTATGGTCCTTCTACACCGTGGTTGTTAAGGGTATTTTTTATGAAGGAATGCTGGATTTTATCAAATACTTTTTCTGCATCTATTGATATGATCATATGGGTTTTGTTTTTAATTCTGTTTGTGTGATGAATCACATTTATGGAATTGTGCATGTTGAACCATCCTTGCATATCTGTAATAAAACTCACTAATCGTGGTGTATTATCTTTTTCACATGCTGTTGGATTCAGTTTGTTAGTATTTTGTCAAGAATTTTTGAATCTATGTTAACAAGGGATATTGGTCTGTAGTTTTATTCTTTTGTTGTGTCTTTGTCTGGCTTTGGTATCAGGGTGATGTTGGCTTCTATATTAGTTTTTAAAAGTCATTTTCAAGTGAGTCACAGAAATCTCACACTACTCTGTTTCTCCCTTTCACAAAAGACACATGTGTTATACATTTCATTAGTGTCTTATTTTTTTATTCTATCCCCCAAGTTCTTCTCAGAACAGAGGGCAGTGCTAAATAGAGCATGAGAATCCCTGAGCTTGATTCCCAACCCTACCATTTTTTGCTGTGGTAGCTGAAACAATTTATGTAATACTCTTGAGTCTCAATTTTCTTATCTGTAAAATGAAACTACAATTTCTTTTGTTATTATCTATTGCCACCTTCTTATTGTGGAAATCAAATAAAAATATTCTAAGTCATAAAGCACAGGTCTCATTATTTACCAAAGAGAAGA
Organism: Pongo pygmaeus; assembly: GCF_028885625.2. Taxonomy (NCBI): domain Eukaryota; kingdom Metazoa; phylum Chordata; class Mammalia; order Primates; family Hominidae; genus Pongo; species Pongo pygmaeus. The sequence goes on along the minus strand of NC_072379.2, from coordinate 140,936,558 downwards.
CAGGTAGTGGGTCCTGGGTAAGAAACAGAATGTTCCTACAAAATATGTCAGTTCCACTTTCCCTGAGTGTGGCACCACACCCGACTTGGTGTTCTGGTGGAGCAGCTGAAGAACAATGCTGACTGCTGTCCTGGTTGGCTTGCTCTGGTATGACCTCCATTAATTGCTTTATGGCCCCATGTGTTGGATGACTCATGCATTGCCTGGGACATAGGTGCAGAAAGCCAGGAAGAGGAGCCATAGCTGCAGTCTTGCCTATACAAGGCCTACTTTCTCCACCAACCCACCAATGCTTGCTTTCCCAGGCTGCCTTGTAAATCATACTCTCTTTGCTCAAAAAGAACATCCCCTTTCTTCTCCTGTGAGGTCTTAATTCATGACTCCCTAAATTAGGAATTGTTTGATATTTCCTTTCAGTCTCATTCTCCACCCAATCAATATTTCCTCCCACATTCTCTTCAGTAGGAAGCAGTCTTCCTTAGTCATTTATCCAAGGACTGGTTGAATAAGAGGATTTACTTCTCATACATTGATAAGAAACTGCTGTTAGTCAATGTAATGCCCTCTTACTATGCAAAAGGAAATGGAGCTGTGAAAGCAGCTCTACAACAAGGATTGCCTTGTGTTTGCTAGAATAAATTACTCCAATTCTAGTCTTTCTTACCATGACTGTCTCCACTATCCCACATTCCAAAGAGCTTCATAAGAAATCCTATAAAATTAAACCTGCTTGTTAAATTCTATAAAGGTTAATAACCTCTCATGCCTGGTATAATTAAATTAACTAATAAAGCAAAGAGTGATCTTCTTCACTCTTTGTGTTACAATGAGTTACAATGTCTATCCAAGTGACCATGTCTCCTCTTTGGTAGATGCTAATAGTTGTAAGATGTGAGATTGCTTTTTATAATAATATTTAATTTTTTTCCAAGTGTTTATTAACACACTATGTTAGATACTATGAAGAAACACCCACTGATTGCTGGTTAAACTATAAACACCCTATGCTCAATGAAGACTTGGCAAAAACTATTAAAATTACTCATGCCCATTACCCAGCAATTGCATTTATAGAAATTCATCCCATAAATACACTTACACATTTGGGAATCAATGTATATACAAATAAAGGTTTTTCATCACAGTATTACATGTAATAGCAAAAGACTGAAGACAGTTTAAATATCATAGAGACAGCACTCAGTAAATAAGTGAAGTAAAATATAATTCAATGTTACTTAAAATCATGACACGGCAGGTGTTTTTAATTTCACAAATTATTTGATACTCCTCCTTCAAGAGGTAGGCCAAGTCCCCACCACCTCACCCTTTGAGGATGAGCTGGACTTAGTGACTCACTTTCAACAGATAGGATATGGAGAAGGGATGGCATCTAACTTCCAAGACTAGGCATTACAGCTTCCTCCTTGCTCTTTCTCTTGGATCATTTCCTGAAGAAACCAGTTACCATGCCATCATAACATTCAAGCAGGACTATGGAAATTTCTAGCAAAGAACTGAGGTCTTCTGCTAAGAGCCATCTGAGTGAGGTCCCTTGAAAGCAAGCCTCTATCCCCATTCAAGCCTTGACATGACTGCAGTCCTGGCTGACATCTTGGCTGAATTCGTGAGAGACCCTAAATCAGTACCACTCGGCTAACCCACCCCCATATTTCTGACCTACATAAATTGGGAGATAATAAATGTTTGTTGTTTTAAACTACAAAATTGTAAGGTAATTTGTTACCCTGCAATAGATAACTAATATGCATAGGTAAATATGACTTTTTAATAAAATATCATTAGCATTTTTTAAAAAGCATGTTTGCTGTTTATCAATAGTCCTTTTGCTCCATACATTCAAATATGGTTACTTGCTCTACGGAAAAATAATATCTATTTTCTAGCTATACAAGAGAAAGATTTCCTTAAACCTTAAAAAAAAACTCCAGCATTATCTGATTGACCTTACTTCCTGCATTATAGAACCCTTGATGGTGAAGCTTCCTATCTCAATTAGAAAAGCAATTGAAGAAAAACTAAGATCAGGAAAAATGGCAAGAGGCAAATAAAAAAGGAAATAATTTAAATAGGGTTAAGTGCTTTTAAAAATGTTTTTTAAAAGACTGCTACTTGGCAATCTGTCCTTAATCTCTGACTATTTTTTTATAGGACAAATATATAATTATGCAATTTTAATGCTAATGATAATAATGGTTAACAATGATTGAGCAGATATCCTAAGAGGTTTCCATAATTTGTCACATGGCATTTTTATAATGACTGCAAGTTAATCATGGCTACTATCCTCACTTTCAGATGAAAAAATTAAGCTTCAGAAACATCAAATAACCTGCCTGATGTCATACAGCTGATAAGGAGCAAAGCCACAATTTAAACACCTGCCCTTTGGACTCCACAGCCATGGCTTTTAACCATCACTCTATATTCTATGCTATAATGCCCCACAGTGTGCACCAGCTTGGGCTTTCTGTGAGATTATAGTTTTATCAAATAAAAACACATTAAGTTTATGGCCCATAGCACATTTTAAATTATCTGGGAGACCTAGAAGAAGCTACTGATGTGCCTCATTTGCCATGATCATTCATCATTATCTAAACTACATCTCTGGAAGAAAGAAATCTGCTTGCAGTTTATTTATTCATTCATGAATTATTTATTAAGTCCCTAAAATGTGCCAAGGATTCTTTCAAAAACTGACTATACAACAATGAACAAAACAGATAAAAATACCCGCCCTCATGAGACTTACATTCCCACGAATAGAAAAAAGAGACAATAAACAAAATAAATAAATATACAGTAGGTTATGCTGTATAAGTATATGGAGAAAAAGTGGGGGGTAAATGAGGAATGCTGGGGTAAGGGTGGCGATTTTAATTAGGCTGGTCAGAAAAAAAATCTTACCGAAATGTAAGAATTATTACTATATATATATGAACGCTTTTACACTATTGGGAGTGTAAATTAGTTCAACCATTGTGGAAGACAGTGTGGCAATTCCTTAAGGATCTAGAACTAGAAATACCATTTGACCCAGCAATCCCATTACAGGGTATGTACCCAAAGGATTATAAATCATTCTACTATAAAGACACATGCACACGTATGTTTACTGCAGCACTATTTGCAATAGCAAAGACTTGGAACCAACCCAAATGCCCATCAAAGATAGACTGAATAAACAAAATGTGGCACATATACACCATGAAATACGATGCCGTCACAAAAAAGGATGAGTTCATGTCCTTTGCAGAGACATGGATGAAACTGGAAGCCATCATTCTCAGCAAACTAACACAGGAACAGAAAACCAAACACTACATGTTTTCACTCATAAGTGGGAGTTGAATAATGAGAACACATGGACATGGGGAGGGGAACATCACACACTAGGGCCTGTCAGGGGATGGTGGGCTAGGGGAGGGAGAGAACTATGACACATACCTAATGCACGTGGAGCTTAAAACCTAGATGATGGGTTGATAGGTGCAGCAAACCACCATGGCGCATGTATACCCATGTAACAAACCTGCATGTTCTGCACATGTATCCCACAACTTAAAGTAAAATTTAAAAAAAGAATTATTACTTATATACATTATGCAAAAGCAATAGAATTTTTTTCTTCTTGAATTATTTAGTATATGAGTAATTGTCAAAGCTCATTGTCCTGGTACCGTTATAGTTCTTTAGGCAAAGTAGACAAACCACACGGGGACCCAAATTATTAAAATGGCTATCTAAATTAATTTGGAAAAACTGGATATTTGTCCTCTTTTCGGCATTATAGCCAGCGTTTGATGTATGCATGGAGGTCTAAGCCATTCTTTTAAAACCCTTTGCTAACACAAGACATGAGATCTAGTGGAAAAGAGGATTCATTGTAGATAGATAGACTAAGAACAACTTGCAAAGAGGACCCCAGCAAGCCATAGCTATTCATCAAAAATGCTGGGCAATATTAGTAGGTTGGGCCATCCTTTCCCAGCTGCTTGGTGAATGGGAAGGGATAAGGTAGCTAATGAATGGCTTTTTTCTTGCAAGTCTGGTCACACCCAAAGTGAGAGATTTAAGAGTCAGCTCTGACCCTAGCCAGCTGTGTGACCTTGGAAAAACCACTTAACCCCTCTGGGTCTCAGTTTCCCCATCTGAACTGCAAAGGGATCATCTCTAGGAAACAGCTAACTCCTCCTTGAGCCCAGCAACAGGTTGTGCAAAGGCTTATATTTCTCATCACATTCCACAGCTGCCACCTGAACCAATTTTAAATGGAAAATTTCTTGCTTCTAGTTCCATTCCATGCTTATAGAACAATTTTTATAGTAATTTTATTAGCTCATTAAAATGTATTTGTGAGGGAATGCCTGATAATAAAAAATAATCATTGGCATCTTGTGAGAGTGTGAGTGAAATAGCAACAAGCTGTCTTAAATTTAGCGTCCCGCTTCATTTGGTCCCTGGTAGCACAGGGACCTACCAGCACCACAAGCAAAAGACCCCCTCCATCTCACCCCCTCTTTGCACACCTACAGACATACACTTACTGTCCCACACCAGGACACAGACTGTAGACAGTTTGGACATTGGGAGGTCCTCCTCGCCCAGCAAAGCCACTGATCAGATCCCGCATCAAGAACCTAGTGGTATCCTTTTTCAGGGAGACCCATGGGGATTAGTCTCAATTTCTCTCTCTTTCCCCAAGAGTAACTCTCCCTTCCCACCTCTGTAACCAGTCAGAAAAGAAATGCCTGCATGTGTCTAGCTAGACTCTAGCAACTAGTAAGGATCCAACTTTTTTTAAGTTTTATTTTAAGTTTTATTTTAAGTTTATTTTAAGTATTTTATTTTAAGTTTTTATTTTAAGTTTAAGGGCCAACAACAGTTTATCACCTTCTCCTCTTCCCACGAGCACTCCCATTCTACTCCACACGTGACTGCCAGGACAGATATCCTACCTTTCTCTTTATGACTTCCTTCCAGATTCCACAGGAAACCTTTCCTACTCCCCAATGCACACCAACGCATAAATGCATCCCAATATTTTACACATATCCTCAGACTATCCCCTAAAATTATTCTGTATTTGATCAACAGAGGCACAAAACCCATAAGCATAGTGATAGATTTCTCAATTTTCTGATTATAATTGGTTCTTCAATTACATTTTCTCAATCACAACTCCACATCCTTTCAGAGGGAAAATGCTCTAATCTCACTCCCAAATTCTAACTCCTTTTATTCATTTCTCTCACTTCATTTCCAGAATCTGAAAGAATTTCTGCCTGCTACCTCAACCTAAGTATTAAATAATTCATCACACCTCACACAGAAACACACACAAACACACAGGTTTCACTACAATCAGGCTTATAGATCCAGCCTTAGTTCAGAAAAATATACACACTAAGAAAAAAAGATAAATGAGAATTTTGTTCCATGTGTATGCATGTGCATAATTTTTTATTTATTATTGGTGTTGTTTATCTTTGTGTTTAACAAATTAACAAGGGCTTTTCTTTTTCTTTTTGAGACGGAGTCTCGCTCTGTGGCCCAGGCTGGAGTGCAGTGGTGCGATCTCGGCTCACTGCAAGCTCTACCTCCCAGGTTCATGCCATTCTCCTGCCTTAGCCTCTCCGAGTAGCTGGGACTACAGGCACCCACCGCCATGCCCGGCTAATTTTTTGTATTTTTTAGTAGAGACAGGGTTTCATCATGGTCTCGATCTCCTGACCTCGTGATCCACCCGCCTCGGCCTCCCAAAATGCTGGGATTACAAGTGTGAGCCACTGCGCCCAGCCAACAAGGGCATTTTGACTAAAAGAGATCAACTCAAATTCACACACACTTGTAGACACACATCTGTAACCATAAAAGAACCCAAGGTTCACAAACATACCTCATTACCTCTTGCAGCCGCTCCCTCTCTGTCTGAAGGATGGCTTAGCAATAAAAGCAGAGGAGCACAGTCCACCAAAGCAACCAAAGATCTGGTAACTATTTACTGACCTATCAAGAAAACGTTAATGGCTTTCAAATGCAAATGAATGGCCAGCTTTTATTTCCAGGATCAGAATTTTTAGTTAATTAGTAATCGTGGTCTTGCTCTAAGAAGGACATCCCTAAGACTTTTGGAAGGAAAAGCCAGCTCCCATGACCCACTCCATCCCCTCCAGGCACTGAATGTTTAATCAGTGGTGAGGACACCCTGTATGTCTGGTAAGAGAACACAGATACAATTTGTAGATGATAAAGAGCAAAAAAATAAATGACCCCAGTATTCCAAAAGAGCCCTGGTCTCTTGCAGTGACTCCGAATCTCTCAGGAAGTCATTGACGTTTAGTAGCACAATCTGATGATTGTGATGGAAGGAAGTTGTTTTAAAAATGTTTTAAAAATAGTTTTCTTCTTTCTTCTTTAAGGTGTCCTTAAGCTTGTTTGCAGTATGGAAATCCTTTAACAGTCTGGTGACTCTTGAACTGCCTTTGCAGAACTATAAATAAGAGAAATCTAACACGACTGACTCCATCTTGCTTCTAACCTCCCAGGCTAAATGACGTTTTCTGGGGGATTTTTTTGTTTGTTTGTTTGGCTTTTTGCTTATTCTAGTACAAAGGCCAAGAAAACTATGAGAGGCATTTAGTTTATAGTTAAACTTGGAGTCAAGGGAAGATGATCCCCCTCCTTGCCTGGAGCTTAAAGCCTCATTCATAAGTCAAGGTTGGAATTATGGTAGGGGCTTGGACTTTGCTAAAGAATAGGCATAAACAATGTCCTGCCATGGCTTAGTTTGTTTTTCTGTAAGTTGCTTACTGCCCCAGTCACATAACTAGTGTCACAAAATGTATAACTTCCCCAACTACCAAAGATAACATCACTGTATTGGTCCGTTTTCACACTGCTATAAAGATATGCCTGAGACTGGGTAATTTATAAAGAAAAGAAGTTTCATTGACTCACAGTTCCACAAAGGTAGGGAGGCCTCAGGAAACAATCATGGTGGAAAGGGAAGCAGGGACTTCCTAACATGGCGGCAGGCCAGAGAGAGCGAGCAAGAGCAAGGAAAACTGCTTTGTAAAACCACCAGATCTCGTGAGAACTCACTCACTATCATGAGAACAGCATGGAGGAAACTGCCTCCATGAGTCAATCACCTCCTACCTGATCCCTCCCTTGACACGTGGGGATTATGGGGATTACAATTCAAGATGAGATTTGGGTTCCGACACAAAGCCTAACCATATCAATCACTATTGTGAAACCTAAATAACTGGTCGTTTAGATATTTGTCAGCATTTCAGTAGACCAAGAGACACCACCTAGTCTTGAGGCCCCCCTCAACACACACACCCCTCCTGGGAACTGACTCAACTGCACAAAGCCAGTTTTAAGTGCTCCTGTGATTTCATTCCCTGCCAATCAATTATACAAGTTCTCCAGCCCCATGCCCACCAAAGTACCCTTTACAAACCTTAGCCTTTGAATCCTGGGGAAGATGGGATTGAGAAGTTTTTCCCTGCTCTTCTTTGGCCAGCCCTGTGATTATTCAACTCTTTATTTACTGCAGTGCCTGCTGTTCTCATTGATCTTTTTGGAGGGCAGTGGGCAAGAAGAACTTACTGAGCTGAGACACACTTATAAACCTCTCTTAGAATTAATTCTTAGGCCAGGTGCACTGGCTCACGCCTGTAATCCCAGCACTTTGGGATGCTGAGGCGGACAGATCACCTGAGGCCAGGAGTTCAAGACCAGCCTGGCCAACATGGTGAAACCATGTCTCTACTAAAAGTATAAAAATTAGCCGGGCATGGCGGTGTGTGCCTGTAATCCCAGCTACTCATGAGGCTGAGGCAAGAGAACCACTTGAATCGGGAGGCGAAGGTTGCAGTGAGCTGAGATACAAAGAAAATCAATTACATTGAAATACAGTTACTATAATATTTTTTAAATTATAGTTCATGCCTCTTTAATGATATACTAACAATAAAGTGATATGTCTAATAGCGATTGCAATTTCAAAAACATGATAAGCGTAAACAATATTTTGAGATTGTTTTAAATATATGATGTGAAAGTAACCGTGAGCTCTCTTGAAACCAAATTCATAGGTACTGCTAACACCACTGTAGTTTGCAGCCTAACTCTAAATTTCAATTAGAATTTAGCAAAGAAAAGATATGTAAATATTTTCCCCTTCCAAGTTCACAGGCTCTCAGAATTATATCTACAAACCCCAGGTTAAGAACTTCTCTCTGTTACTAAGTGGACCTTCCTCCTAGTAGGGCAGAGTTCCCCGCTCTGTGATACTCCAAGAGTTATCTGTAAACCTGTGGTTGTCAGCTTCCAGAGAAATAAGCACAGAAATTGAAGATAAGTGTTGAGAGACTTGCATTACAATTTGACAGAATCATTTCATGTCATTGATCTTGATAATTAAAAAACGGAGCTTGTATCTGCATATGCTTTTTTAAAATTTATTTTTCAAGTAATTTAGTTTTAATTTTACAAAAGCCACAGTCTGTGATATATTAGAAATTTTTAAAACAATTGCTGTTTTACCACACATCATTTAAAAAGTCCTGCTCAGCTACTGCTATTTCTAGGCATTTGTCTTTATGGGCTAGTGAAAATTCAGAAAACAATTTGGGCCAAGAGACCTAAATTTCTAAACCATGTATATCATCTGGAAAATACAAACAAAAATCACTATCTCTTATCACAGTCATTTCACAGTAGACATAGACAGACAATCAAAATTGAATCAATTTATCTCTTTGAAAAGTTTACTTCCTTATCCTTCCTTTTCTTATTTCACCAACCATCAGTGAACACCAACTACCGTGGGAACACTGACTTACCGTGTTTCTTCGGCATCATGGAATCAAAGAATTTACAGCTAAAAGAGGAAAGAAAGGAAAACTGGCATGCATGGAGGCTGGCCGAGTGCCAAGACCTTGGGTCTGAAGCAGTGGCTCATACCTGTAATCCTAGCACTTTGGGAGGCCAAGATGAGAAGATCACTTGAGCCCAGGAGTTCAAGGCCAGCCTGGGCAACATAAGGAGACCCTGTCTCTACAAAAAATAAAAAAATCAGCCAAGTGTGGTGGGCCACACCTGTAGTTCCAGCTACTTGGGAAGCTGAAGTGGGAGTATCACCTGAGCCTGGGGGTCAAGGCTGCAGTGAGCTATGATCACGCCACTGCAGTCCAGCTTGGGTAACAGAGTGAGAGCCCGCCTCAATAAAAATAAATAAATAAAAACAAGACCTTGGCCTACATGATCTCACTGATGTTCGCAATGGCCCCAAGGCAGCAAATGTCTAAGCTGCCACCCAAATGCACATCCACCAAGCTCCTAAGACATGTGAATTGAGTTGTTTGGCATTGCCCTTAAAGAACTTTAAAAATCACTAAGCATAGCCTCCTTATTTTACAGAAGAGGAAATTGAGACCCAGGAATAGGAGGTTTGTGTGGGTGGTAACTCAAAGTTCCAGATCCGAACAGGGCAGGCCTGAATTGCAAAGCCCAGGTCTGCTTACTAACTGGGGGAGCTTAAGCAACTAAGTCTCTGATTCTTTAACTTAAATGAAGATTAAAATACTACCTCTCCAATAAATTTATAAACTAGACAAATTAATGTGAGTAAAAGACTTGATGTTACTTAGTAAATACTCAGTAAGTTTCAGTTACAATTAATATGATTAGTATGCATCTGCCACAGTTGTGACAAGAGCTCAGACCCTGAATCCCCAATCCAAGGCCCATTCAAATATGCCAATCTCTCATTTGACCCCAAATCAGAATTCTGAACATGGCAGGCAGTCATTCATGTTTACAAAGGAAAAATTATTGAACACCTACCCTGCACAATATCTATGATGTTGCCTGACTGTGGCAGTGTAAAGGCTTAGCTCCAAGTCCCTGGATTTAAAAACATGGTTCAGGCCAGACCAAGGTATAATCATTGTGGTGCCTGGAGTGGCTTGCTGTCTGGTGACATGGCCTTATCTGGGCTTGGAGATATTAGCAAAGCATGTCTACTTGGGAGCCACGGAGACTATGCAAACGTGAGGACTGGAATGTGATTAAAATATCTCCTTTTCTTGGCCGAGTGCGGTGGCTCACGCCTCTAATCCCAACACTTTGGGAGGCCGAGGTGGGCGGATCACGAGGTCAGGAGTTCGAGATCAGCCTGAACAACATGGTGAAACCCCGTCTCTACTAAAAATACAAAAATTAGCTGGGCATGGTAGCGCGTGCCTATAATCCCAGATACTCAGGAGGCTGAGGCAGGAGAATTGCTTGAACCTGGGAGGCGGAGGGTGCAGTAAGCTGAGATTGTGCCATTGCACTCCAGCCTGGGCAACAGAGTGAGATTCTGTCTCAAAAAAAAAAAAAAAAAATCCTTTTCTCCATCCCCAGCCACCACCCTTACCCTAGCCATTGTGACGCCACCTCTGGATCAAGCATTAACCCTGGGGCTGCCTCCTCACTTCTGGCCACAGAAAATATAGCAATAACCACTTCCTCCACACAATTCCATCAATATACAGTCATTATATGTGTACTACAAACAAGGCACTATGAGAATAACAATAACAACATCTACGGAGTGCGTACTGTGGCCTGTGTTCTATGCTAAATGATTTCCATGCATTATTTCACTTCCTCCTGGTAACTACACTATGCAGTCGGTACTGTTATTTTCCGAGTTTTACAGATGAGAAACCTGAGGCACAAAGGCGACTTGCCCCAGGTTATGTAACTAATGAGAGGCAAACCCAGAATGCAAAGCCAGGCAGTCTGGTCAAGCCTGCACTGAAACATAGAAGAGCGTGATTCCTCCATGACCTCATAGCAGAGAGAAGTCAAATGGCTATGATGCTAAAGAGAAGACAGCACCAACAGATGCTACTGGACAGAGAATACACACGCTGGGAGGGACAGGAAAGAAATCAAAGCCATAGCTAGGTGAAGTGGGAAGGGAAGGAGAAAAGGAAAAATATTTTGGGCGAAGGGAGCAGCATTAGCCAGACCCACAGGTAAGAAATAACAGAACCTGTTTTAGAAACTGCAGTAAAAAGACACAGAGAAGACAGTTGTGAGACAATCAGGCACACTTCTGGGAAAGTACACTGGAGCCACAATGCAGAGATTCTAGCATCTCATCTCAGCAAGAAGATTTTGCAAGCAATAGGGAACCATTGCAGGTAAGAAACTGCCCATCGCTGTCATAAGCACGAGATAGATTTCTACACAGATTCAAAACACTGGATTATCTGCTTCTTTCAGTTTTTAGTCCAGAAGAATATTACTTCTCCCCACACCTCCACGCAGACCAAGTATCCACAGGGGACTCTGGAAGCTGCACGGATGCATGTTCTTTGGAGTGAAGTTGTGTAGATATGAGGAGGGAACGAAATAATGCATGTGAATCATTTGGCATGATACATACGCCATAGTAAGCATTCTATGTGTGTTGTAATTGTCGTTCTGACATTTCCCCTTTCCCAAGCCACTGGAGTAATAGTGCATTCCAGAATATATTGCTCTGTTTTATAGGTGTGCAATCCCCAAAGTGCTCAGAGGAGTGCTAGCCACTCCTTAAGACGCTGCCCACAGAGCTTCCTCAAACTCTCTGTCAAAGCCAGACCCACATGAAGATCCCATTCTGAATGCTGACCCCAGAAGGGACAGATGAGGCCCAGTGTGCATCCTTCCTCCTCCTACATGGAACATGACTTCATGTGTTCTCCCTTCCTGGAATAAAATCCTTGTAGAAAATAATAATTTTATCTGTGTGGATTTTACCAGTAATTAACTGTGGGTGGATTAGGTGTCCCTAAAATATCCCTTTACTATGAAATTGTCAAATACAGTATTTCATTCAAGATAAATCATTTCTTGGAGAGTATTTCATGTTAAATTTTCAGATGATTTCAACTGAAAATTTGGGGAATTTTCCATAAAAATTGAGGAATTTTGGAAAATTTGGAGAATGCACTTTAGGGATTCTCAGCCCCCATACAGCAGCAGGAGGATCACTTGAGCCCAGGAGTTTGAGGCTGCAGGGAGCTATGATAGCACCACTGCACTCCTTCCTGGGCAACACAGCAAGACCCTGTCTCTAATAATCGAAAAAAAAAAGAAGGAAGAACATGGAGTTTCAAATCAAACTAGCCTGGGCTTAAATATGAGGTCCTCTACTTACTTTCTGCAGAACTTAGACAATCATTACAATTTTCTGAAGCTCAGTTGCCTTATCTGGAAATCAGGGATGATCATGAGTACTTCATGATGTTACTTTGAGCCTAAGCTGACATAAGTACCTGACATCCAACGTCAGTTTCCCAACCCCTCCTCAGCCAGTCCTTTCTGAAAATGAAATAATATCCAACAAGCAGTATCATTAGCTTAAATTCTGTTAAGAACTACTCCTCCAGTTCCTCAACCCTTAGGAATAGCCACAGTAAACAGTCAACACATCCCACACTGAACTGATTCCACAGGCCAATGGAGAAAAAACCACTACTACAAGACTCTCTTTCTCTCTCTCTCTCTCTCTCCCTCCCTCTTTCTCTCTCTCTTTCTCTCACATACTCACACACACACACACACACACTCACAAGCACATGGCATCTACACCCCCTACCTATCAAAATGATTTCTCACAGTCTTCATAGCCTACAAATGTTAATTTTTACCTCTGTTTTTATTGTAGCCAAGTTGTTTTCCTTCTTTTGTCCCATATAAAAGACCTTAACATCTCATGCCACCTGCAAAGGGCAAAAAGGAGTTAGCTGCAGTAGGAGTAATTTCTCTGCCTAGAAATGTTCAGAGGAAGCTGAGAGCAGAAACAATGTACACAGGACATTACAGCATTTCCTTGTCTTGTGAAATATCTATTATTTAGCAGCTTTACACTGTCTTCTACTCCTTTCCTCTTCACCACCACAAACAAGAACACATGCACACACAAGTATGAGTACAGAGAGAATTTTAGGAATAACACATCACCTAGTATTCACATAAAACTTTACATTTGGCCATGCACGGTGGCTCACGCCTGTAATCCCAGCACTTTGGGAGGCCGAAGCGGGTAGATCACCTGAGGTCAGGAGTTCGAGACCAGCCTGGCCAACATGGTGAAACCCCATCTCTACTAAAGATACAAAAATTAGCCAGGCATGGTGGCGGGCACCTGTTATCTCAGCTACTCAGGAGGCTGAGGCAAGAGAATCGCTTGAACTTGGGAAACAGAGACTGCAGTGAGCCCAGATCGCGCGACAGCACTCCAGCCTGGGTGACAGAGTGAGACTCTGTCTCAAAACAAAACAAAAAACAACAACAACTTTGCATTGTGTGACACTTTGCAGTTTTCAGAGTACCTTTTAAATTTTTTTTGTTTTTTTTAAGACAGCGTCTTGCTCTGTCGCCCAGGCTAAAGTGCTGAAGTGCAGAGGCGCGACCTCGGCTCACTGCAACCTCTCCTCCTGGGTTCAACCTATTCTTCCACCTCAGCCTCCTGAGTAGCTGGGATTACAGGCATGCACCACCACGCCCGGCTAATCTTTGTATTTTTAGTAGCTATGGTGTTTCACCATGTTGGCCAGGCTGGTCTTGAACTCCCGACCTCAGGTGATCCACCCACCTTGGCCTCCCAAAGTGCTGAAATTAAAGGCATGAGCCACCACGCCCAGCCTCAGAGTACTTTAATCTGTACTATTTCATTGATCACAACAATCCTTTAAGATAAGGCAGGTATTTTTAATGACCATGTATAAATAAGGAAACAAACTAAGGGAAATGAGTTGCTAAAGGTCACTTATATAGTGGTGGGGTTAAACTCATTCTAATTTAATTTCAATCCAGGAATCCAATTGTTCATAGGGTTTGAAAGCAGTAAATACAGAAAATGGCTTTTTCAAACTAAATGTTTGTTCATTCATTCAACAAATTCAAAGTGGATTTGCAACCAAGTTTCCCAAACGGGAATCCCTCAAATCCTATCAGTTGTCAAATTCTAGCATCCTCACCTCAGAGATGGCTATTTCTCTTTATGCTCAAATCTTGTTCTAGAAACCCCCATTATTTCCTCCATGCCCCTGTCCCCTGTGCCTCGATGACACCTGCACGGTTCACTTCTGTGTGGGAAGCTCAACATAACCCTAACACTCTGACCTCAGCTGAGTGAACCAGCTGGACAGATGATCCGACCTCGTCCAGATGGATTCGCCCTCCCAAAAATTTGGATTTGAGACACAGTGCCTGAATCATACTGCACTGAGTGAGCACTATGTCTGTGGGATTACAGCATGTTATTAAGACACAGAAATTAGTTTTACTGAAAATGTTTGTTTGTCCAAAAGAGAATGGGATACACATGTAGAGAGTAACAGAAAGAAAACATTCAAACCCAAAGAAGGAAAAGCAGAGAGATTAACTGCCAGTATTCTTTTCATTTCTGTGAAGGCCAAGGTACAACTTAATTTCATGTAATTCTCCTATTTCTTCACCAAAACACTACCTTTACTATGCCTATGGCTACCACCACCACTACCAGCACCACCACTATCCTAACTTCCAGTTTTTGTCAGTTTCTGTGCCATGTGACAAAATGGTCCCTGCTAGCCCTGCTATGACAGGCTCGGGTTGTCTCCATTGTCCAGTATAAATAAATATCTCCACCAAAAATGTCCAATCATAGTCTACCCTATGAGCAAAAATTTATCCTCCTGTTATCTGCATTTTTCTGGCTTTTACCACCACCTGCAAGTATAGGACCTCCAAATCTCCACAAAGTCCCTCCCAATTGTTTGGCATCCCCATTGAGTTCTATTTTTTAGATGAGGATACATGTACCCTAGGAGGTATGTGGTGGCATATTGAGAGGTTCATAATGCATTTTCTTGGAAATTCCATTTTAGTTCAAGATTATTGGAAAAGAAAAAGTAATTTCAATCAATATTTTGAAGTGCTAAAATTGTGGCAGTATAATATAATAGTACGCAAATGTACACAATTGTTTTTCAACATTGAACACTAAATTCTGCAGAAATTTTCCCCTATAATGAGCCACTGGTAGGTATATTTCCCCTCAGTCCCCTACCCCAAGGGAAAAATGTGAAAAGAATGCCATAGGAAATGTCTTAAATTCACAAACAGTGTCTTACAGCCATGTACGGTCTCTGTCATGTTTGCTGTCTTCTCTGGCTCAGCATCCTTCCTCCAGGTACCTCCCTCTCCTCCTGGCCTGCTCTCTGGGAATCGCCATGTCCACACTGTCTCTGGGTATGGCTTGAGCTCCCATGTCTGCAGAAGAGAAAGAACCCTCCAAGTGCCAGTGCTACACAGTGTTCTCTTATATGAAATCTGCTAGGAAGAAGCACAAAAGGGCTGTCATCCAATGGCTTACAGCTCTATCAGCTTTTACTTAAAACCTCCTCACCCTTAGCTCATGTTTGTGAACAAAATAAAACTTTAAGAGGGGTCCAGAGATCCCTCAAAAGGAATCCCCACCCACGGGTCCCTGCTGAGAAAAGTGATCTTATGTCCCTAATCACAAGTTCCATGCTGCCATTAAAGATGCTGGGACCAGGGATGGGCACCTAACCCAAAGACAGCCAATCCTTAAATTGGCCTACAGCTCAGGAAGCGTCCCACTCTATCACCACTCAACCACTCAGATTCTCTTTCTCAGTGTAAGACACAGAAAGAATTGCTAGCAAGATCAATTAGTATCAAGAACAAAATGAAAAAATAGAAAAACTGAAATAAAAACTGTGTGAGAGAATCTTTAACCACATGTCCTCATACCAGTACCACTCTGCCAACCTCCCTTTAACAAATACATGTGGGCAAAAACAATATGCCTTAAAATGTAGGAAGTAAAGACATCTTTTCTTTGGTTTCCTCTACTGTACTTCTCGTTTCCTGCCTCTTCTTGACAAGCAAACCTAGACAGGAAGCAGGCTGCCCTTCTCTCCATTTCACCCTTGGCTTCTCATGCTTAGATGGGCAATTAGATCCAAGATCCTTCATGCAGGCAAGTTATCTCCTCTTTCTCTCTTTCTCCAAATAAGTGGGTAAGTAATCTCTCTCTCTCTCTCTCTCTGTCTCTCTCTGTCTCTCCCGCTCCCACTTCTTCTCTCCCTCTCTCCACTCTTGCGCATTCTGGTCCCAAGGTGTAAGTTTCATATTGGATAAGTTAGTAATTGCATTCAGCTTCCAATAATAATGTTCCAAGCATTGTAGCTTAAGGACATAAGCGTTTCCCATTATCACATAATGAGAAGGCTGGAAAAGAGTAGTTGCTGGTGTGGTTTCAGCCATCAAGGATTTCAGAGTGAAGCCTTTGAGATTCTCTTGGCTTTTGCCTCATGGTTAGAGTCCAACAATAACACTCAAGTTCAGGCACAGAAAAAGGGAAATGCAACAAGGGCTTTCTAAGAAATTCCATCCAATTACTTTTTCTTGTGTCATTTGGACATTCCTATCTGAAAGAAGGATGAGATTTGTAGTTCTTTTAAATTGGGAATACTGACATGCCTAATAAACACAGAAGTTCTGCTGATAATGGGGAGAATACCACATAGGCGATTGGTAGTAACTACCCTGGAAAGAATGGCAAATTGGGTGTGTGGATTCTACCTAGGCCTGCTGCTTGCTTAAACCCAACTGGTACCAGGGCTCTGCAGCGAGAGCTGTTGGGTGCTGCTGTCACATTTAAAAGAGTAATACCCACATTATACCCCCTTTCACTGCTGTTCTTCTCAGGTAACAGGAATAAATGGCAGAGCTAGATTTGGGAATTCCTGGGACTCTTGGCACTATACCATCTAAAACCATCAAAGCCCTCCTTTTCTAACAAGAGTCTGAATATCCCTTACAGTGGAGCATTCAAATGAATGGCAATTAACTCCTACTGCTAAAAAAAAAACCCAACATGGATCCTGAATAAAGTTTCAGCACCCAAGTGATGTTTAATCTCTGTGAAATGTGGCTCATTGCTGAAGTCCTGGAACATCTTTCTCTCTTATATCCCAGTGGTTGTCAAACATGAGTGTGCGTCAGAATCACCTGAGTGGCTTGTTAGAACATAGAGTCATGAACACCTTCAGAGGTTTTTATTCAATAGGTCAGGGGCCTTGCATTTCTAACAAGTCCCCTGGTGATCCTGATCTCCCTAGTGTGGGGCACCTTAAGCCTTGAGAACTATTGATATAGCTTATAAAAATCCAGATTACTGGAGCTCACCTGAATGAATCTTTACTGCTTGCAGCCAAAAGAGCTTACTTAATAAACTGTTCTTTGGATTCAGACTGAAGTCCATCGGACTGGAACAGAGGACAAGCCCTCATAGCAAACACCATGTCCCCCGAACAAGAGCCTGCCTACACTTTGGTGCCTACAGTTTTGTTAATGAATCATTTCACTACCTAATTTTTTCTTCTCTTAAGATGAGTGCTCTCCTGAATGGCTACATAATGGGTTATAAAGACATTCAGCCTTTGATCTTCAGTGCAGAAAACACGTTAGAATCCCAGGAGGCCAGATGCAGTGGCTCATGCCTGTTATCCCAGCACTTTGGGAGGCTGAGTTGGGCAGATCGCTTGAGCTCAGAGGTTTGAGACCAGCCTGGGCAACATGGTGAAACCCTATCTCTATAAAAAAAAATACAAAAATTAGCTGGGCATAGAGGCGTGCACCTGTAATCCCAGATACTCTGGAGGCTGAGGTGGGAGGATGGCTTGGGCCCGTGAGGCAGAAATTGTAGTGAGCCAAGATCACACCACTGCACTCCAGCCTGGGCAACAGAGTGAGACCCTGTCTCATAAAAGGAAATAAATATAAAAAGAATCCCAGGAGTGAATTCATCTAGATTTAAGCAGGGCCAATATACCTACATTCATAAGAAAGCAAGGTTGGTCAAACCATTACTTTGGATTTACAGTGAATGGCCAAATAAACCAACAAAAATCTAATTACTTGTCATATACAATAAGGAGTAAACAAAAAGAACAATACATAATCCCTACTCTTGAAGAACTCAATATAATTGAGGATACCCATGTAAACAAATACTTTTTTTTTTGAGGCAGAGTCTCACTCTGTCGCCCAGGCTGGAGTGCAGTGGGGCAATTTTGGCTCACTGCAAGCTCTTCCTCCAGGGTTCACACCATTCTCCTGCCTCAGCCTCCCAAGTAGCTGGGACTACAGATGCCCACCACCACGCCCGGCTAATTTTTTTGTATTTTTAGTAGAGACAGGGTTTCACCATGTTAGCCAGGATGGTCTCGATCTCCTGACCTCGTGATCCGCCCACCTCGGCCTCCCAAAGTGCTGGGATTACAGGAGTGAGCCACCGCGCCCAGCCACAAATACATATTTTAATACATATGGTAAGTGCTACAATAGTGCTATGAACAAAGTATAATGGAAGCAAAGAAGATATAGGAAGCCTGTAGGAAGGGAATAAAGGAAGACATCATCCCAGATCCACCTGAAAAAATTCTGAGGAATTTCCTTTTATGCTCCAGGGCTCTAACTTATTAATAGCTATGTTAACCTGTTGCATAGATCGACATGTTCTTTCAACGAGCCTAGCGAAATTTTCCCCACCCCTTCCCTTACCAGAACAGTGGCCTCCTGAGATGTAAACCTATCCAGACTCAATTTTTCTCTCTCTCCTGGGAATGGAATGAGCTATCACCCTGAGGGAGTCCAGTCCACAAGAGCAACTGCACTCCCTCTGCCCACGCGAAAAAAAAAAAAAAAGAATAAGAATAAGAAAAAAGCTCAGATAGGGCTGAGGTTGGGGAAAAAAAAAAATGTTACCAGGTGTCTTATCAAAGCAAGGGTATCTCCTTCAGCCCGTACTCTAGATTGGGAATTAGGCTCAGAGGAAGGAACGCCAAAGGTGAAATCAGAATACCTGCGGTTGGAATCCCAGCTGCTCACTAGGTTAGTTACCTTGGCCAAGATATTTAACTATTTAACTTTCCTGAAACCACTTTCTCATCAGTACAATGGAAATATCATTACATTCTTCGCAGGGCAACTGTGAGATTCAAGGAAATTCAGCCTATCATAACGCAGTAAGTGGAGTCTAAAATTTCAATTGCGTGAGATACGGAACCCCATTATTGCTAGATTTAAACGGCTGAGGTGAGGATGCGCTGAGAGCCTGCCAGGAATTCCAGGCCTCGCAGTGTTCTGGCGCCACCTGGTGGGAGCTGTTAAGTAGCGATTGGGGAGGACTCGGTCGCAGGGGAGCTGGAACTTCCTGGAAAAGCTGGAGTTCATTGCTTTGCCCGATTATTTGGGGAGATTGGAGGTGCAGAGACTCCTCCTAGGTCTGTTGTTTCCCACCTGTCTCGTTGTCCTAGGAATTCCGGCAGGGGGAGAACAGGAGATAGCCAATCACAGGGGAAGAATGGGAGATAGCCAATCACTGGTTACTTTATATTGTAATTACACGGTAGTGGAAGAAGTCACCCTCCAGTCTCACCTATGGTTACAAGCCAGCCACGCGGGCCTCCCCTCTCCTCGTGAAAGCACCGAGCTCCTTCCTGCCTCATCGACTTCCTGGGTGCCATTTCATCTGTTTTGAGTGCTGTTGATGATGGCCACTGCCAGTGTTTCCTATTGACACTACCCCAATTGTCTGTTTCCTGTCCGTTGTCTCTCCCCCAACATTGTTTCTTTCGGTTCACTCTGCTATCTGAAGTCATCTAGTGGTGTTTTTCCTCTAAAGTAAGGTATGGCTTACTTTAAGCTTTATGGCTTTACTTTTATGGCTTTAAGGCTGTGCTCTTTCAGTTCCTCTAATACCCCTTTGTTTACCAGTGTGTCCTCAATGCCCATTATAACAGGTGGAATATATTTTGCTCTTAATAAACATATATTGGTATGTCCATTTCTCTAGTCATTGGAAACATCTAAGCAAGGTATTTTAAGGGAATGAGGTTTGATATTACTGATCAAACTAACTAGTTTGATATTAATATCAAACTAGTTAATCAAACTAGTTTGATATTACTAATCAAACTAATTCTTCTGTCAAGCTAACAAAGACCAATTTTTAAAAATCAATCCAAAGAGTGTAATTCCAATCTCCAAAAATAAATGGCAGCAAAAGTCTAAACACAAATTTATATAGGTTAAGAATTTTTAACATCTGTTTAGTTGCAAAATCCAGGGACTAAGATTTTTTTTATTACATCTGATAGAGATGTAATCACTGACTTATATCACTACTAATAACAAATAAGGAGCTTTTGTGTTCCTACCACTGCTCTTACTGGCATTGCAGTTGACTTTACTGTTTTTTAGCTTCCTGAGTAAACCATTTTTCAAAAAATAGCCAATAGCTAAGGACTATCTGCAAAGGCGATTACTTAGATAATCCCAAACACTGTGTACATAAGTCATATGGAGGGGGAGTATCAATGAAGGTTTGTGTTACCTTTCTCTGAAAGAGCCCTTGATTACTGAAAAAATTAAGATTGGATCTGGTGTTCCAAGAAATAACATAAAGAACTTTATTTTTAATAAAAGGTTATAATCTTGATATAAATGGCTCTGCTGTACAGTTATATATCTCTGCTTGTGCAGTGGAGCAAGTTTCTACCTAGACTTTTTAGGGAGGCAAACATCTTTTCTAAACACCTTTAGTGCAACACTGCCACCTGGTGTGGTGAAGACAAGGAGAAAATTAGCTTAAGTTGAAAGTGCAGAACTCTGTGTTTGACACTCTGTAAGCATGAATGACCCAAATGAAGTGGTCACAAACACAATTAATTAAATACAACTGCTACATCATGATGCACAAATAAGGACTATATAAATATCTGCATATGAACAGTTCAGAATAAAACAAAAGTGAACATCTTTAGTAATCACTGACTTATGTCACTACTAATAATAAATAAGGAGCTTTAGTCAAAACATAAAAAATACAAAGAGAAAGTATCTAAAAACACCAATGGGGCAGCACCAATAACTCTTAAAGGATTTATCAGGGGAAATTCAGCGAGATATCGGGCAAAATTCTCCCCCGATATTTCACGTAGGTTCTTTTCTATTTTCCCTAAGCGTCAGCCGGTTTGAGAAATAAAGGGGCAGAGTACAAAAGAGAGAAATGTTAAAGCTGGGCGTCCGGGGGGAGACATCACATGTCGGTAGGTTCCATGATGCCCCACAAGCCGCAAAACCAGCAAGTTTTTATTAGGGATTTTCAAAAGGGGAGGGAGTGTACGAATAGGGTGTGGGTGACAGAGATCACATACTTCACAAGGTAATAGAATATCACAAGGGTATTGATTAGGGAAGTGATAAGTGTCCATGGAATCTTCACAATTTATGTTTAGAGATTGCAGTAAAGACAGGCATAAGAAATTATTAAAGTATTAATTTGGGGAACTAATAAATGTCCATGAAATCTTCACAATCCACGTTCTTCTGCCATGGCTTCAGCCGGTCCCTCCGTTTGAGGTCCCTGACTTCCCACAACAAGGATTAAAGGAGTATTTTAAATGAATATGCAAAAAAGGCTGGGTGAGGAACATCAAGAGCAACACATTAGAACAGTGGTAATAATAACTAACATTTATTGATTGGGCCATCATATGCCAGTCACAATTCCATGCACATCACGTGTGTTAAGTAATCCTTGCAACCCTCTTAGGTGTGTGTTATTTTGATCATCTCCATTTCATCTGAGATGAATGAAAGAGTTCAGTCACTTGTCAAGATCACACAGTGAGTAAGCAGGAGAGCCAGACCTTAATTCAAAGTGGCCTGGATCCAGAGCCCACACTCTCAACACAAGCCTTTGCCTCTAAGCTGGGAAAACACTTAGAGAAAGTGGAATGCCCAAAGTGCAGCTGTGTATAAAGAGTACGTTGAGGGGGCCGGCAAAGCACTAGGCAGAGCAAGCTCCACTTCTTAGAGAAGATGTTATCACACAACAGATAGCAAGTGAAGGCAGAGCCACTCAACAGCTCCTCTCCTTCCATCTTCACTCGTTCCCCAATACGAGTGAATGAGACATGAAGAGCAATCATAAAAGAACTGGAAAAGTCACAGCATTTGTAAGAGTGGGAAAGAAGCACAAGAGTGGGAGGAAATGTTGGAAAATAACAACCAGTCTCTAAATAATCAGTTCTCCAATTTCCACTGAGTAACTAGCCTGAATTTTTCCAAAGCTTATAGATGTGACCATGAAATCCATCCACTTCCTTTAGAAATCAAGGAGAATTAGAAATATTGGAAGGCCAGAGTTCAACAAATATTTGAAAATGTTTAAAAGGAGAAAAAGCTAGACTTCAGAAATTATACACATGTATGTTAGAATATAATTCCTGGAACATTAAAAATGTAATACAACATTATGTTATAAATATAACATGTGGGGATGCTATAGACTACTAAATGTTTCATTTACGAAAATTTCATTCATTCAAAAACATGTGTTAAGTAATAAATACCCTCATGAAGCTTACATTTTTAATGGGGGGTGGTGGGTATAGGCAACAAATAATTGAATCTATGCAGAAATATAAAACAGGTTAAGTATTACAGTATGCACCTAATATAGGGCAAGGGATACAATTCATAGGGAAAGTCTCTCTAATAAGATGACTTTTGAGAGGAGATCTTTTAAAAAGAAAGTGGGACACGGGAAGACGTAGAGGAAAAATAATTCAGGGAATGAAAAGTGCAAGTTCAATGGTTCTGTGGTAGGAGGGTGCTTGGTGAATTCACAGAACAGGAACAAGGTCCATGAGGCTGGTGTGGAAACAGAGACAAAGACAACATCTGAGCAGGAACAGAGGCTCTGATTATGTGGGACCTGTAGGCCACTGTAGGAACTTAGCTTTTATAGTGTTAAATCAAGTTTAGCCTAAAGCTACCTTACCACATATTTTAAGTCCGGCCTAAAGGTTTCTCTGTACATTGTGAACTATAACATAAACGGAGTTATAAACAGACCATAGCCTACGCTTGTGCCAATCACCAAGTTTTGGCCAGTCAGTGGTGGCCAACTATTCAAACTGTGCTCAAATATGGCAAATGCCAAGCTGTAATCAATCCTGCTGTTTCTGTACCTTACTTCCGTTTTCTGTACATCACTTGCCTTTTTCTGTCCCTGAATCTTCCACCATGTGGCTGTGCTGGAGTCTCTGTACCTACTCTGTCGCTGAAGGCTGCCCAATTCATGAATTGTTCTTTGCTCAATTAAACTCTGTTAAACTCAATTTGGATAAGGTGTTTCTTTTAACAATAGTGAGGGAGTTTAGAGGCCCTGAAAGGTTTAAACAGGGGAATGACAGGCTCTAAGTTAGATCTTATCAAGATTGCTACTGTTGCTTTGTGGAAAATAGAGTAAGGGAGTTGGGAAGCAGAGAGAGCAGTTAAAAGTCTCCTGTAATAATCCAAGCCAGCACTGTTCACAATAGCTAAGACTTGGAAGCAACCCAAATGTGCATCGGTGATAGACTGGATAAAGAAAATGTGGCATATATACACCATGGAATACTATGCAGCCATAAAAAAGGATAAGTTCATGTCCTTTGCAGGAACATGGGTGAAGCTGGAAACCATCACACTCAGCAAACTAAAGAACAGAAAACCAAACACCACATGTTCTCACTCATAAGTGGCAGTTGAACAATGAGAACACATGGACGCAGGGAGGGGAACATCAAACATCAGGGCCTGTCAGGGGATTGGGGGCAAGGGGAGGGAGAGCATTAGGAGAAATACCTAATGTAGATAACGGGTTGATGGGTGCAGCAAACCACCATGGCACGTGTATGCCTATGTAACAAACCTGCATGTTCTGCACATGTATCCCAGAACTTAAAGTATACTAATTAAAAAAATAAAAATAATAATAATCTGAACCAGCTATGCCCCCCTTTCCTCTCCCTTCATGACAGAGTGCTAGTCCTGTTCGTGTTAATATTCTCCTTGCCAAGCACAGTGCCTGGCATAATAATGATGATTGCATGAAACCTTTGGCAATAGCAAATAAAACTGCAGTCATACACTGACACATAGAAAGGAACCATGCGTTTGTCTATATTAAAAACACAGTCTGTGATAACAGTCATTACTTCACAGATGAGAGAAGGAATGCAAATGAAAAGAGACTCTATTTCAAACCTTAAATCACCAAGAATATCTGCTTTGCCTGCTGCAGGTTTCCTCAAAACCCATAAGCAAATCCTGTTCTCTTCTCCACCCCCACAGGTCCAGATGGGCATGCAAAACTGGATTTGGGAAATTGAGGCCCTGTTTTGTTTGCATCCCTGATACTGTGCTATGGCCTTCTGGGAAGGCGGTTGTACAGGAACACCTGGATTTATTAATCTTGCATCACCCAAGAGGTAGAACCATCAGTCTTCCACCCTATAAGCTCTTATATGTATCCAAGAGACGTTCTAGAGAAACAACATCCCTCTAAGTTTCCTGCCAGAACTTTTTATGTGCTCGCTTTGGGATAGATCTAGGCAAAGAGCTGGATGCTTTGTGAAGGAAAGGTTCTGGCTTGGAACGTACATTTACCTTTCTGCACTGGGTGGCAACTAGGTCTTTAGATTAGCCAACTAGAGAAGAGAAGTAGAGTAGCCAATTAGAGAAGTGACATCATGTTGACTCTAACTCACATCTGCGCTGTGTCCTATGAAGTCAGGAGTACATTTCTGTTCATTTCAGTCCTGGAGTTTGCAGTGGGGTTTCTGACCAATGCCTTCATTTTCTTGGTGAATTTTTGGGACGTAGTGAAGAGGCAGCCACTGAGCAACAGTGATTGTGTGCTGCTGTGTCTCAGCATCAGCCGGCTTTTCCTGCATGGACTGCTGTTCCTGAGTGCTATCCAGCTTACCCACTTCCAGAAGTTGAGTGAACCACTGAACCACAGCTACCAAGCCATCATCATGCTATGGATAATTGCAAACCAAGCCAACCTCTGGCTTGCTGCCTGCCTCAGCCTGCTTTACTGCTCCAAGCTCATCCGTTTCTCTCACACCTTCCTGATCTGCTTGGCAAGCTGGGTCTCCAGGAAGATCTCCCAGATGCTCCTGGGTATTATTCTTTGCTCCTGCATCTGCACTGTCCTCTGTGTTTGGTGCTTTTTTAGCAGACCTCACTTCACAGTCACAACTTTTCTATTCATGAATAACAATACAAGGCTCAACTGGCAGATTAAAGATCTCAACTTATTTTATTCCTTTCTCTTCTGCTATCTGTGGTCTGTGCCTCCTTTCCTATTGTTTCTGGTTTCTTCTGGGATGCTGACTGTCTCCCTGGGAAGGCACATGAGGACAATGAAGGTCTATACCAGAGATTCTCGTGACCCCAGCCTGGAGGCCCACATTAAAGCCCTCAAGTCTCTTGTCTCCTTTTTCTGCTTCTTTGTGATATCATCCTGTGCTGCCTTCATCTCAGTGCCCCTACTGATTCTGTGGCGCAACAAAATAGGAGTGATGGTTTGTGTTGGGATAATGGCAGCTTGTCCCTCTGGGCATGCAGGTGTCCTGATCTCAGGCAATGCCACGTTGAGGAGAGCTGTGACAACCATTCTGCTCTGGGCTCAGAGCAGCATGAAGGTAAAAGCCGACCACAAGGCAGATTCCCGGACACTGTGCTGAGAACGGACATGAAATGAGCTCTTCATTAATACGCCTGTGAGTCTTCATGAATATGCCTCTGATTCTTCAGGAATACAACTCTGATTCCTCACAAAGCCTTCTGATTTCTTCTATAAAATACAATTGAAAGTCTCTCCACTTTGTATCAATGAACTCACTTATAGATGAATAAAATAATTATGCACTATACATGGCTTAGGCAAGAATATTGTTGTTGGTGCCCTAGGTTTCTTTTGATAAAATGAACAAAATAATTACAGATTTGGTGTAAATCCTTTATAGACTATAGCTTATTATTGGTATAAATCAAACCATGAGAAATCATCTCTTCTGAAATAATATCTAAATCCCAAGATAATATGTTTGGCTTTTAACATGACTGCTAAACCTCTTTCTCAGAACTGGTGCTAGCATCATTTTTGGAAATATTCACTACTACAATAAGTATATAATCCTCTTCAAACTCCACAATTTTCATGGAAACAAAGACAAACTTGGAAAGATAACCGTCATAATTTCAGCTTCAAGAGGTACCACATAACTTCAAGAGGCACAAGAGGATAGGGGTCGTTTTGTCTGAAAATACACTGATCCAGAAATGCACTTTGACCTACTTTATAAGGATGGAAGAGAAGCAGATATTTGCTCAGTAGGTGACCTGGATGCCAGTAGGTGCCTTGTGTGGGCTTTCTGGCTATGCCCAATTTGCCTTGAAGATGGTGCTTTGCCTGGTACCAAGTATTGGTCTCTCTAGTTGGGGACCCTACCAAAATCGCCTAGCTGAAAGGTATATTTGTAGAGATCTGACATTCTCCGTATTCCTGCACAGGAACCCAGCCAGGAAGGCTTTCCTCAAATCAGGTACTGAAAGACTCAGGAGAAAACAAGGTATACCAGACATTTAAATCTTGATAGGCTTCACAGTTCACAGGCTTCACAGTTGTAGCAGCTCACCACCAAGGCTCTTAGTTCTGCCAGCTGTGGGGCCAGAGAACTGTTTCCTCCTCTCAGGCACTTGGTCTTAATAGATCCAAATCTTCACCTCAGTTTTCCTCCAAAAATTAGCCATTTCTTCACCTCCAGTGGCTACAAAATTTGCAACTTCATCTGGCTTCCTTTCTTTGGTGGACACTGAAGTTGTCCCAGGATTCCCTCAAAGACCTAGGTCCTCGCTCTTGGCTGCACATTGAAATTATCTAAGGGGCTTTTTAAAAATCGCAATGTCCAGGCCAAATACGACCAATAAAATCAAATCTCTTGAGACAAAATGAGGCTTCTTTTTCTTTAATGCTCCTCAGGTGATTTCAGGGTGCAGCCAATGTTGAGATCCACTCTTCTAGATGCCCTGTTGGTGTAGAGGTGGAGCATTTTTTCATATGTTTATTTGTATGGCTTTATTTTTAACATTATGTTTCTGAGATTCACCCATAATATTATATGAGTCACTGCTTGCTTACCTACTCACTATTGCTGAACATTTTGCATTGCCTACAGTGTGGGGCTACTATGAATAAAGTTTCTATACACATTCTTGAGTCTATTTCTTTGTAGGCATAGGTTCATTTCTCAGGTAAATACCTAGGGGTGAAATTACTGTGTTAAAAAATTTACATTCATTTAACTTTATAAAAACTGTTAAAAAGTTTTCCAAAGTGATTCTAACATTTTATGCTCCCCTCAATAATGTAGGAGAGCTGTTCCACATTCTCACCAACATTTGGTGTTGTCAGTCTTTTTGATTTTGGCCATTCTAGTGGGGATGAAATGGTATCTCATTGTGGTTTCCATTTGCATTTGTCTTCTAACTCATGATATGGAGAACAATTTTGTGTGCTTCTTGGCTATTTGTATTTTTTCTATTATAAAGTAACTGTTGCCCATTTTAATATTATGTTTTTATTATTGATTTATAAGAGTTTATTGATTTGTAGCATTTGTGTATGTGTGATAATATACATATATGTATTCTTATCCAACTCCTATATATACACAACTGTTTTATATTAGGTTGTCTTTTTATAATTGATTTGTAGAAATTTATTGATTTGTGTGTGTGTGTATATACATACATATATGTATATATGTATGTGAAAATATATATATATAACATATACACTCTGGATACAACTCCTTTGTCTGATATATGCATTGTGAATATTTTGACCCAGGCTATGGTTTTCCTTTTTATTTTTTAATAGTGTGCTGATAAGCAGAAATGACTTTTAATAAAATCTAATGTCATTTTTTTTCTACAATGCTTGTGCTTTTTGTGTATGCTATAAAAAATATCTGCCTGCCTCTGACATGAAAAAAACAGTTTGTATGATTTTCTCTAGAATTTTCATAGTTTTTACTTTGATGTTTGGGACTATATTTGATCTTGAATTAATTTTTGTGTGTAGTATTAAGTAGGGCTGAACTTTACTGTTTTTATATGTCTGTCTAAGTATTCCAATATCATTCATTGAAGATTTTTATTTTCTAATTCACTGGAACTCTTGTTGAAAATCATACGACTATATATGCATGAATCTTTTTCTGGTTTCTATATTGCATTCCAGTGATCTATTTGTCCAGGCTTTAATCAATACCTCACTTTTTGATTATGGTAGATTACTAACAAGTTTTAAAATATTCAAAAATATTCCATCTGAAAATCTATAAACATATCTCTTTATTTTCTGTCTTTATCTCAACAATGTTTTGTAATTTTTAGTGTAAAGGTCTTTTGGTAAAATTATTCTTATGTATTTAATATTTAATAATGTTGTTGTATATAGAGTTGTTTACATTTTTATTTGCTACCAGCATATAAAAATACAATTGATTTTTGTATGTTAACTATTATCTTACAACTATACCAAATTAATATATTGGTTCTAGTAGCTGTTTGAAGATTCTTTGAAATTTTATACTTATGTCATCAGCAAATAAAGACAATTTTATTTCTTCTTTCTCCATATGTATGACCTTTATTTATTTTTTTTAAAATTTATTTCACTGGCTAGGATCTCCAGTGTAGTGCTGATTAGATTTAATGTGAGTACACATTCTGGCCTTATTCCTGTTTTTAGGAAGAAAATATTCACTATTTCATCACTGGGTATAAAGTTAACTGTAGGTCATTTTTAGATTCCCTTTATCAGATGTAAAAAGCCCATTTTAATTCCTACTTTGCTAACAATTTTTACCATTAATGAGTATTGAATTTTATTTTAAAATTTTGTATTTATTGAGATTATTCTACAGTTTTTCTTCTCCATTTCGTTAACATGGTAAATTACACTGATTAATCTTTGGATGTTAAATAAACTCTGCATTCCTGGTATAAGCCTCACTTAGTCATAGTGTATTATTCTCTTTATATGTTGCACTACTTTATTTGCTAATATATTGTCAAGGATCTTTGTATATATGTTTATGTGGAATACCAACCTCTATTTTTCTTTTTTTTTTAATTACATATCTTTGTCAAGATTTGGTTACAAGGTTATTCTGGCCTAATGAAACAAGTTAGAAAACATTTCCTCCACCTTTATTTTCTTAAAACTTTGTGTAAGATTGGTATTATTTCTTCTCTAAATATTTGATATGATTCACGAGAGAAACCATTTGGACCTGAAGTTTTTTATTCATGAATGTTTGCTTTTTTTAAAATAATTACAACCTATTTAATAGATATAGTACTATTAAGATTTTCTATTTCTTCTTGTGTCTATTTTGGTTTCACTTTTTAAGGAGTTTGTCCATTTTATCTAAGTTTTCAACTTTTTGCCATAAATTTGATCAGAATGTCCCTTTATTAACATTTTAATGTCTGTAGTATCTGGTTTTCTATTCCCTCATTCTCAGTTTTGATTACTTTGTTGTCTCTTTTTATTTATTGTTCTAGCTAGTGATTCATCAACTTGTTGATGTTTACAAGCAATCATCATTTGGTTTCATCTGATTTTCTCCACTTTTATTTTCTCCTATTTATATTTTATTATTTATTATTTCTTTTCTTCTTTATTTGGTTTAATTTCTCTTCCTGTTTTAGCTTCTTAAGGCAAAGAATTTGATCAATAATTTAACATTTTTTTGTTCTAATATAAACATTTAAGCTTTAAGTTTCCTGCTCAACACTTCTTTGCTGCATCACACAAATTTTGATATGTTGCATTTTCATTTTTATTCAATTTGAACTTTTATCTAATTATACTTTATATTTGTGCTTTAACCAATGTTTTTTGTAGAATTGCACTGTTTAATTTCCAAGAATTTGGGACTTCACTAGATATCTTATTGATACTAATTTCTAATTTAATTCCATTGCCATCAGAAAACATATTCTGTAATATTTCAATCTTTTGAAATTTATCAAAATTTCAATAATTTGAAATTACTTTATGGCCCAGCGTATTGTCTATCTTTGTGAATAAGTCATGTGTATTTGAAAAGGATATGCTGTTGTTGAATGTAGTGCCCCATAACTACCAATTAGGTCAAGGTGCTTGATAGTGTTATTTAGATCTTCTACATTCTTACTGACTTTTTGCCTCATTTTAATCTCAAATAATGAGAAAGAAGTGTAAAAATCTTTTGCCACAATTATGGATGTGTCTGCTTCTCTCTGTAGTCCTGTCAGTGTTTGCTTCATCCTTTTTGAAGCTTTGATATTAAATCTTACATGATTATAATCGTTATGTGTATTTGATGAATTCACCCTTTATAATTTTAGAATTATAAAATAATTTAAAATTACCTTTATCTCTCATAATACTTTATATCTTATAATACTTGCCTTGAAGTTCACTTTGATATTAAAATAGTCACTCTAGCTTTCATATGCTTTTCATCTTCTTGGTGTGTTAGGTCGTTCTTGCATTGCTATAAACAAATATCTGAGGCTGGGTAATTTATAAGAAAAGAGGTTTAATTGGCTCATGGTTCTGCAAGCTGTACAGGAAGCACAGCAACAGCATCTGCTTCTGGTGAGACCTCAGGAAGTTTACAGTCATCATGGAAAGTGAAGGGGGAGCAGACATCTCACATGGCAAGATCCGGAGCAAGAGAGAGAGGGGAGGGGAGATGCGCTACACTTTTAAACATCCAGATCTCATGAGAATTCACTCACTATCGTAAGGAAAGCACAAAGCCACAAGAGATCTGCCCTCATAGTTTAAACACATTTCACCAGGCCCCACCTCCAACATTAAGGATTACATTTCAACATGAGATTTAGAGAGAACAACATCCAAACTATATCACTTGGTTAATTTTTGTATCCTATTACTTTCAAATATCTCTTTACTTTTCAAATACGTCTGTTAAGACAAAGGCACTGGACCAATATATTCAAAGTGCCAAAAACAATACTGTCAACCATCCTATATTCAATAAACCGTCCTTCAAATGTGAAGAAGAAATTGAGACATTTTCAGACAAAGAAAATCTGATAGAGTTCATTACCACCAGATCTGCTCTGCAAAAAATGCTTAAGGGAGCCCTGCAAGGTGAAACAAAAGAACATTAGATAGGAATTCAAAGCTGTATGAAAAAAAAAGACCTTAATAAAGCTACATGGGCAGTTAATAAAAGCTAGTGTAAGTTAGTAACAACAGTTTGTGACTCCACTTTTTGTTCTCTACATGATTAAAGGGACTAATACACTTAAAAAATTATGAGTCTAAAAGCTAGTATTATTGTAACTTTAGTTTGTAACTCCACATTTTGTTTTGTACGTAGTTTAAAAAGACTAATTTAGACTGGGCACGGTAGCTCATTTTTGAGAGCCTGTAATGCTAGCACTTTGGGAGGCCAAGGCAGGTGGATCACTTGAGGTCAGGAGTTGGAGACCAGCCTGGCCAACATGGTGAAATCCTGTCTCTACTAAAAATACAAAAATTAGCTGGGCGTTGTGGCATGCGCCTGTAATCCCAGCTACTAGGGAGGCTGAGGCAGAAGAATTGCTTGAACCTGGGAGGCGGAGGCTGCAGTGAGCCAAGATGGCACCACTGAACTCCAGCCTGGGTGACAGAGCGAGATTCCATCAAAAAAAAAAAAAAGGCTAATTTATGTAAAGACTTATTAGCTTAGAAAAGGGAAGGGGAAGGGATGGAGCAACGTGGCTGAATAGAAGCCTATACCCCTCCCCATGCCTTGGCAACAGACACATGGCATAGAGTGTCTGTGTGCTTGAAGGAGGGCACAGCAGGTGTGAGGCTTTGCATTGACTCCGTGCTGCCCTGTCACAGCAGAAAGCAGAACCAGGTGAAATTCAGCTGACATCTGTCCATGGAGGGGGCATTTGAATTGGCCCTAGCCAGAAGAGAATTGCGTATCCCAGAGGCCAGAACTTCTGGCCAGCCTTGCCACTGCAAGACAGAGTGCTCTAGGGCTCTAAGTAAGCTTGAGGGGCAGATTGGGCCACAGGGACTGCAATTTCTGGTCAAATCTTAGTGCTAGGCTAGGCTCAGAGCCAGTGGACTTGAGGGGCACATGACCTGTGTCAGAGTGGCTAAGAGAGTGTTTGTGCCACCCTGCCCACACACCCCAGAAGCAGCCACACATTGTGGAGAAATCAATTTCTTTGGGAGAGGGAGAGTGCAGTGATTGAGGGACTTTACATTGAACTTGGTGCTCCCCTGTCAAAGTGGAGATCTGACAGGATGCATCACCTACTGACTAAAGAGACCCCAGGCCCTGAATAACCAACAGTAATATCCAGGTAATATGCTGCAGTTTGGGCTCTGAGACATGTTGGCTTCAGGTGTGATCCAGCACATATTCAGCTGTGGCGGTTATGGTGAAAGACTCCTTCTGTTTGAGAAAAGCAGGAGGAAAAGTAAATGGGGCTTTGTCTTCCACCTTAGGTCCCAATTTAGCCACAGTAGGTTAGAGCACCAAGCAGCATCTTGGGGTCCCTGAATCCAGGCCTAGGCTCTTGGTCAGTATTTCTGAGCCTGTCCTGGGCTGGAGGGAAATCCGCTACCTTGAAGAATGAGTTCTAGGCCTGGCAGCATTCATCACAAGCTGACTGAAGAGCTCTTAATGTTTAAGTGAACATCAGTGGAGGTCTGGCAGAACTCCCTGTGGAACCGTGGTGATGGTGGCCACAAGACAGGCTCCTCTGCCTGGGGAAAGGGCAGAGAAGAATGGGAAGAACTTTGTCTTGTGGTTTGAGTGCCAGCTTAGCTTCAGTAGAATGGGATACCAGGTAAATTTCTAAGGTTTTTTACTTTAATCCCTGGCTCCCAGATATCATCTGTGGACCCACCCAGGGCCTGGGGTAACTCACCACTCTGAAGGGGGGAACACCAACCTCTAGGGGGTATTTAGACCTGAAAAGATTCTGTATTGGGCCCTTGAGCCCACTGCTTGGGACTGCTCCCGCACTGTGGAATATACTTTCATTTTCAATAAATCTTTGCTTTTGTTGCTTCATTCAAAAGAAAAGGGCGGTGGATGGGGGGGGGTGCTAAAGGACTTGAATGGACATTTCTGCAAAGAAGACACACAAACGGCCAATAAACACATGAAAAGATGTTCGACATCATTAATCACTGGGAAAATGAAAATCAAAATTATAATGATTAAAACTCTCAGCAAAATCAGCATAGAAGGGACTACCTTAAGGTAATAAAAGCCATCTATGACAAACCCACAGCCAACATTATACTAAAAGGGGAAAAGTTGAAAGGATTTCCCCTGAGAACTGTAACAAGACAAGGATGCGCACTTTCACCACTTCTATTCAACATGGTATTGGAAGTTCAAGCCAGAGCAATCAGAAAAGAGAACAAAATAAGGGGCATCCAAATTGGCAAAGAAGAAGTCAAACTGTCACTGTTTGCTGATGATATGATCGCATACCTAGAAAACCCTGAAGACTTATCCAAAAAGCTCCCAGAACTGGTAAATGAATTCAGAAAAGTTTCAGGATGCAAAATTAATGTACATAAATCAGTTGCTCTGCTATGTATTAACAGTGACCAAGCTTAAAATCAAATCATGAACTCAAACCTTTTCACAATAGCTACAAAAAAAAAAAACCTGAGGAATATACCTACATATCTAACCAAGGATGTGAAAGACCTCTACAAGGAAAACTACAAAACACTGCTGAAAGAAATCATAGATGACACAAACAAATGGAAACACATCTCATGCTCATGGATGGGTAGAATCAATATTGTGAAAATGACCATACTGCCAAAGCAATCTACAAATTCAATGCAATTCCCACCAAAATGCTACCACCATTCTTCACAGAACTAGAAAAAACAATGGAGTCCACATAGCCAAAGCAAGACTAAGCAAAAATAACAAATCTGGAGGAATCACATTACACAACTTCAACTATACTATAAGGCCATAGTCACCAAAACAGCATGGTACTGGTAGAAAAATAGGCACATAGGCCAATGGAACAGAATAGAGATCCCAGAAATAAAGCCAAATACAAAAAACTGATCTTTGACAAAGTGAATAAAAACATGAAGTGAGGAAATGACATCAACAAATGGTGCTGGGATAATTGGCTAGCCACATGTAGAAGAATGAAACTGGATCCTCCTCTCTCGTCTCATACAAAAACCAACTCAAGATGGATCAGACTTAAGTCTAAGACCTGAAACCATAAAGACTCTAGAAGATATTAATAACATCAGAAAAAAATCCTTCTAGACATTGGCTTAAGCAAAGACTTTCCATACCATGGAAAACAGTATGGCAGTTCCCCAAAGAGTTAAAAATAAAATTACCATATAATCCAGTAATTCCACTTCCGTGTATATACCCAAAAGAATTGAAAGCAGGATCTCAAAAAGATTATTTGTACACCTGTGTTTATAGTAGCATTATTAACAATAACTAAAATTTGGAAGCAACCAAAGTGTCCATCAACAATGAATGGATAAGAAAAATGTGGTCTATTCATATAATGGAATTTTATTCAGCCTTAAAAAGGAAAGACTCTGCATTATGCTAAAACATGGTTAAACCTTGAGAACATTACACTAAGTGCAACAAGTCAGTCACAAAAAGAAATATTATATGATTCCACTTATATGAGATACTAGGGTAGTTAAAATCATGGAGGCAGAAAATAGAATGGTGGCTGCCAGGTGCCTGAGCAAGGGGGGAATTAGAAGTTATTGTTTAATAGGTATAGAGTTTTGGTTTAATAAGATGAAAAGAATCATAGAGATGCACAATGATGATGGTTGCATATTATGAATGTATTTAACACCACTGAGTTGTACACTTAAAAGTGGTTAAGTTGGTAAATTTTGTTTTTCGTATTTTACCACAATAGAAAAAAATGAAGAACTAGTATTTTACAAAAAGAAAAGTAAAACAAGTAGACCAGCACATTGGAGAAAGCACAGCTCATAGTGACCTGTGTTTACTTTGCATTTTGACCTTAGAAACCATGTCACTCCAGACAGGCCCACATCACTCTGGGCTACAAAGAGTCAATCCCCCTTGAAAATAAAAGTGTCAGCTATTGCGGTATCTGGCCAGCAGCCTGCAATGCAACGGGGCTCTCTCTTTGTTCCCAGGTGGACCGGCAGGTTGAGAAATAATAGACACACACAAGATAGTGAAAGCTGGGTCCAGGGGGGTCACTGCCTTCTGGTCCCGCGGTGCCAACAATGCACTGGATATACCAGCATTTGTTATTAAGTTTAGTGAGAGCGGGGGTAGGTTAGTGAGAGATTTAGGGTCATTTGATTATAAGGTGAGATGGTCACATGGGGATGAAGTAATTCTTTAACATAACATTTGTATGTAGAAGTACAGTACATTTGTTTGTAGAAGTACAGTATATAGAGATAAGAATTTACAATATAGTGTGTGTGTCAGTAATTTCTAACAGAGCCTTAAAACAGAAACACAATCTTTCCATAACCTATGATTAGCAAGATATTAATCAGCAGTAACAATTGCAACAAAAGCTGGTTACAAACAATCCATGGAAACAGGACATGAAGCTAGACAACTGGTTAGATCAGAAATTCTCAGAAGGGAGTATGCCTTAACCCTAAAAAGGCCTAGAAGAGCCATGGCAAGATGAGGGCGTTTATAGCCCTATCTAATCCATATGGACAGGCGCCCCCCCATGCATCCATTTATAGGCTCTCCACAAGGGTCGCATTCCATTCCCAGAGCTATGAACATCTGCTTTTCTGGGATAGGAATCTTGGTGATGTGAAACCTCCCTGACTGCACGTCCATTCATAGGCTCTCTGCATGGGGAAGCACATCACGCGCTGTTGGCTCGTTCTGGCAGTCCAACCTGGCATTGTCTTTACACAATCCTGCATGCAATTTTGTATTTACAATAATCAGGAGCATTTCATCTTTTATTCCATAGCAATGGTTTCAGCAGGTCTCCCTACAGTCAGCCATCTCAGAAAATTTAAAAAAATGTTTGTTAAGGGAAGAACATTGTTGGATATTATTTTTATCCAGTCTTTTAATTGCTGCCCTTTGATTATAGCTCATTTACATTCAAGGTAATTTCGATATGGATGGATTTAGGTGTACAATGTTGGTATTTTGTCTTTTATGTGTTCCATCTCTTTTTGTTTTCTGTTCCTTCTTTCCTGACTTCTTTTAGAAAAAAAATTTTTTTAATCTTCTATTGCGCTTTAGATATACCTATTTTTATAAAAGTTTGGTGGTTGCTCTAAGGATTACAGAATCAATTCTTATCCTGTGATAACTACTCAGAGTTAATATTATATACAATTATCTTGCAAAAGTATGGTTTCATTGGCTACCAATCTTCATCCTTTGTGCCCTTTTTGTCATATATTTTACATACACATCTATTGTAAATCCCACAATGCAATGTAATCATTTTTGCTTTTTGATTGAAAAATAAAAATTGTATATATTTATCATATAGAACATGTTGTTTTGAAATAGGCACATGTTGTGGAATGGCTAAATCGAGCTAATTAACATAAGCATTACCTCACATACATACCATATTTTTGTGGTGAAAACACTTAAAACCTATTCTGTTAGCAATTTTCAGTAATATAATACATGGTTATTAACTACAGTCATGATGTTGTACAGTACTTCTATGAGTTCAACTTTTTTGGATTCCACATTGGATTTTTTCTTGAAATTGTTACATTTTCAAGAAACTAAGAGAAGAGAAAATAACAGTTGTTTATATTTGCCCACATGCTAGCCATTTCTAGTACCCTGCATTTAGGCTTGAAGGGTGATGCAGAGTAATAAAATGTGGTCTGTTTAGCATAGAACCTTCAATTTAGTTGAGGGTTACACAAAAACATATAGGAAACATTTAAATAGCAATAAGAGGCTGCATCTAATTAGGTGTCAAAATTATTGGTATAAACAAACTGTGTAACCAGGCTTTGGATCGGAATGTAAGTGAATGTCATAGACAAAGGTTTAGAGGTGGGAATGAGCATAGCAAGTTCTCTATAGCAGGTAGAGGTCATATTATGGAGCTAAGCTCAAGAGCTGGGGCTTTTTCATGTTAGCGGTTATAACAGAATCTTAAGTAAGGAAGTGACACGATCACAGCAGTTATTTTATGTGCAGGATTTATTTGACGAGGAGGAGGCAGAGGATTTGAACTGTCTATACTTCAGTTACAATAAAAGGAAATTTGGTCTGGGATGAGGTGGTAGGAATAATGAAGAAGGAATAGACTGAGAGACCTTTGGAAAAACATCATCAACTAGTGTCTTAATATGGTGGTTGATAGGGAAGGAAGAATCAGGGAGGATTTCATTGTGGGATTCTAATATGATGTAATCACTTAAGAAAAATTAAAGAAGTTGAGACAGGAAGTTGGTTTGAATTTGGAAGAAATAGTAAAACTTGGAGTGTATTACAACTGGGTAGACATCATGTTTTCCACTTAGAAAACACCAGCAGACCTTTGAAAATGAAGAAGTGAAACTCAGATTAGAGGTTGGAACTAGAAATAGACTTGTAGTCATCAAAAGAGAGGCTACCCTGAAAAATAAAAGATTTGATCTGGGTTATAAAGGTAGAAGGAAGATGTTGGGAAGATTAGAGGCTGTAAAATTCTGGGGGGAGCAAGTGGGCAAGAGGTAGTGAGGATGGTTGGAAAAGGCCTTTTTTTTTTTTTCTGCCTTCTCAGTCCCTCCTTTCTTCAGAGAACAACCACCTCCACCTAGAGGCAACTGCTCCTCCTCGTGCTGTCGCCAAGAGTTCTCCATGATCCTGCCCTTTACCATATTTGATAGATCCACTGCAAGCCCATCAAAGTCTGTTTTTGGGAATTTTCTAACTTGATCAAAGAAAACATTGGTAAGACATGAAATCCAGCAGTTTCTCATAGCTATATTCTCTACCATATAGCCTATTACAGGCAGAAATGAACAGACACAAGAAGTGAATATGGCTAAAACCTGCTTTTATTCAGTTCCTGATGTTCCAGAGGCCCAGCTATATCCTTGCCCTGTTTTGGTTTCATTGTACAACCTTTTATCATATTCCATGAACCAATACATACCACTTTTGCCTAAATCTGTTTGAATTGAATTTCTGGCCCTTGTAACCAAAAGATTTATGCTGCGCTGAGTGGTACAAAATCACTCATGAGCAGCCACATAGAGAAGTCCATGAGCAGCCACGTAGAGAAGGGATAAACACATAAGTTAGTTGTGGACCAGGAAAAAAAAGCATCATTCTTAGAATGGCCTGGCTCAGACTCAATGGGAAATTTAAATAGAAGATTAAATTTCAGTACCAAAAAAAAAAAAAAGATGAACTGTCAGAGAAGATCTAAAGAATGGGTTATTGCTAGAGCCTCTTACGTAGTTTGTTTTATTCTACTTGATCCACTTTGTTTGCAAGGTATATTTAACTTGATAGGTTTATGATTAAATTTAAATAAAGGTTGATTTATTTAATGGTGCTACTCACTTAAATACTGCCTGAGCAGGTGTTGTGCTTCTAAATAAGGTTGGGAGATGAAATGATGACACAGGCATTAACCCCAAGCTTTTCTGTGCAAAAAAAGGCCCTAAATATACACAACTATTTAATCGTTTGTAATTATATTGGGAGAATGCTCCAAGTCCCTCTCATTACAGGTCATCTCTTCTCCTAATCATTCAGCAAATATGCTGTGTGCACTTGAGGGTCATCCATGCCCGTAGTAGAAGTAGGGGAAACTGAAGAATTGGTGAAGACAAAGTATATGGCCTTCCCTGTTTTGCTGAGGACTAGCATCTCCCTAGTTGCAGACACAGTTCAGGTCCTCGGGCATCGCCTAGTTGGAGGAGAGAGGTAGTGGAGCCCTTCATATGTGGAAGTATGAACACAGATATCCATAGCCTGAGGGAAACATGAGAAACCTAATCAGCCATCTATGAACTTTAAGGATTTCCAGAGTTAGCCCCAGACATTCCAACCTCAGATTAATTATGGAAATAATTAGTAAGAGCCTGGGGAAGGTGATATTTGAGTGCCTTTCGACTTGTTTAAACACCTGATGGAATTAAGTAATTGATTTTAACACATGGTTTAGTTTGCTATAAACCTGGGGATTCCTACTGCACTATTTTGTGTCTTTTATTTTCCATTTAGATCTTTGAGAAACGAGTTTGAGTATTATGAACAGAGGTTTTTCCACTACTTTTTGCTTCTAGGATATGAACTTTCAGAGAGACTCCAATTGAAAGAGTGTAGTCAGTTGCTTAGCCTGCAGCTTCTGGAGTCATAATGGCTGATAACTGCAAATCTCAGCTCCAACACGGACCAAATTAGAAACATCAAAATACGTATTAATAGATAAATAGATAAACACATTGTGATATATTCATGCAATGGTGTGCTACACAGCAGTGCAACTGAACATGGATGACCTCACAAACATATTGTTGAATGAAGAAAGTTTTAGGGCAATTTATATACTAGGATACCATTATTGCAGTTCTTAAATATCTACAAAACACCACCACATATTATACAGGGTTCCATAAGTGTGTGAGAAAACAAGAAGAAATGTGTGAGAATTATAAACACCTCATTCAGGAACGTGGTTACTGCTGATGAAAGAGTAGTATAAAAAGAGATTCCATTATTTTGTAATGGTTCAGCACTTAGGTTAGGAGATAAGTGTTTATTATTATTATATTATCATTTATACTTTTATGTATACCTGAAATATTATGGGTTTATATATATATATATATATATATATATATATTTTTTTTTTTGAGATGGAGTTTTTTGCTCTTTCCCCCGGGTTGGAGTGCAGTGGTGCGATCTCAGCTCACTGCAAGCGATTTTCCTGCCTCAGCCTCCTCAGTAGCTGGGATTACAGGCGCCTGCCACCATGCCTGGCTAATTTTTGTATTTTTAGGTGAAACAAGGTTTCACCATGTTGGCCAGGCTGGTCTCGAACTCCTGACCTTGTGATCCACCCACCTTGGCCTCCCAAAGTGTTGGGATTACAGGCGTGAGCCACCACATCCGGCCCTGTAAAATATTTTTTAAAGATTACATCATAGATTTGGCTCTATTTTTGTTAACATTACACACTATGTAAGCACTTTAAATATTTCTCTGATAGGACATCCTCATTCCATGAGGCCAGGCTGGTCTCAAACTCCTGACCTTAAGTGATCCATCTGCCTCAGCCTCCCTCCCAAAGTGTGGGATTACAGGCATGAGCGGCCGTGTCCACCCCAGTTTGAATTTAATATATTTTCTCCAGTATTATGCATGTTTGTGTTATGTGCTTCATTCAGTAAAATAAAGTTTTACAGTTCTGACAGATGTTTTTCTTATCCCTGGTTGACTTCACACATTGTACTAATTTTCAGGTCCTTATAGGTATTTGAGTTTATAAACCATTGGTTTATAGGCCACAACACTATAAAAACAGATAAACAGATCTTGCTTTGGCAGAATTATATGCACTATCCATCACCAAACAAAATAATGAAACTTTAGCTTGATGCACCTTCATAATAGTCAGTTCACCATTTATACCAATTCACCATTTATACCAATTCACCATTTATGGCTTGGCTGTGTCCCCACCCAAATCTCACCTTGAATTGTAATAATCCCCACGTCTCAAGGGTGGGGCCGGGTGGAGATAATTGAATCATAGAGCAGTTTTCCCCCTACTGTTCTGATGGTAGTAAGTCTCATGAGATCTGATGGTTTTATAAATGAGAGTTCCCCTACACAATCTCTTTTGCCTGCCACCATGTAAGCCACGCTTTTGCTTCTCCTTTGCCTTCGGCCATGATTGTGAGGCTTCCCTAGCCATGTGGAACTGTGAAACTGATTCCATTAAACATCTTTCCTTTATAAATTACCCAGTCTCGGGTATGTGGGTATTTTTTTGTTTGTTTGTTTGTTGTTGTTTTGAGGGAGTTTTGCCTTGCTCTGTCACCCAGGCTGGAGTACAATGGCATGATCTCTGCTCACTGCCACCTCTGCCTTCTGGGTTCAAGC
Organism: Pongo pygmaeus; assembly: GCF_028885625.2. Lineage (NCBI taxonomy): Eukaryota > Metazoa > Chordata > Mammalia > Primates > Hominidae > Pongo > Pongo pygmaeus. The sequence continues at coordinate 140,895,399 of NC_072379.2, read as the reverse complement.
GATTCCCCTGCCTCAGCCTCCCGAGTAGCTGGGATTACAGATGCCTGCCACCACGTCCAGCTAATTTTTGTATTTTTAGTAGAGACAGGGTTTCACCATGTTGGTCAGGCTGGTCTCAAACTCCTGACCTCAGGTGATCCACCTGCCTTGGCCTCCCAAAGTGCTAGGATTACAGGCATGAGCCACTGTGCCCAGCCAGGTATGTTTTTATTAGCAGCATGAGAACAGACTACTATGACCACCCCCAGCCACAATCACAAAATTTGTAAGTCTTACCTTTATAATTGTGTATCTGTGTAATTCAAAATATTTCCTAAGTTCAAAGACTATTGATCCTCAAAAGTGATTTCAAATTTAATCTTATCACAGAAATTGCTGCTTTCAAATGATATTTTCTGGCAGCTTATGCTTTACAATTCTTCCAAAATCATAGGGCCATCTTTTAGCTAGGGCACTTCAAAACTTCTATTTCTCAAGTCAATTTTGTTAGGTTCTATTTATATAGCTATTTATCTATTTTTTATAAGTTTTAAATTGTAATGGCTTAAATTTGTGGCATTCTCTTATTATCATATTTCACAGAATCTCAGATAACATAAATCGTAAGATGCACCATAATTATATATATCACTAAGAAAAAAAATTAAAATCTGCCTATTAAAATACTGCACAGTGCCTTCTTATCATTGACTAAGATATATCCCGAATTCAGAGATGGTATTAAAAACAATGTGCAAAGTCAATGAAATGTACTCTTTTAAATCCGTGTGTACCTATATTTCTTTTGTTCATTTATGTTTTTTAGTACACATATGGAATATAACAGATTATTGTGTTATGAATCTAATTCATCATACAAAGCACTGAATATTTTATGGTCCTAGACATTCAAGCATGTCTGGTATACTATGTTAACTACCACATCTATAAATACATTAGTACAATGTGTTTCCTGATGAATGATGCAATAAACAGACTTCACTTCCTTGCCATTGCAAAATGTTGCCACAGTGGTTTTAAATTCATAAATAAGTCTGTCTTTTAAATGTATCATCACAGAATTTCTCTATAGTCATGCTTACTAATTTGACTTCTCTACAGTAGAATATCAAGGCTTTTCTTGGCACACAAAAATGTCATTCCTTGATATTTTAGGTATCATGGGTACCCTTTTAATGAATTCATTGGTTGCATAAAATTTTTCATCAGTACCACAAGTAAATATAGCTAGCTGCTTAGAATTATTATTTATATCTTTGTTTTCATCAGCTGCAATATAAAACACCACAGAACATTTCATTTTTCTCCAATAAGTCCCCAGGTATGGTCACTATTCTCAGCAACAGTATTTCTCATTCACTCCATAGTTTCACTCTTTGAGAAACTCATCATCTGTAAAATATTTATGGCCACTTTTTCACAATAGCATCACTTATTTGCATTCAGAAATTCATCCTGTGGAAATTCTAGTTCTTTCTTTTAGTTAATTAAGTTTTAATCATGTAGGTTTTCTAGATAACAGTTGTTCTTTGTTTCATAATGGTATCTTTTGTTGTATTTTTTGGCAAAGTCACACTTTGGGAGGCCAAGGAGGGTGGATCACGAGGTCAGGAGATCGAGACCATTCTGGTTAACATGGTGAAACCCTGTCTCTACTGAAAATACAAAAAAATCAGCCGGGCATGGTGGCGGGCGCCTGTAGTCTCAGCTACTCGGGAGGCTGAGGCAGGAGAATGGCATGAACCCAGGAGGCAGAGCTTGCAGTGAGCAGAGATTGCGCTACTGCACTCCAGCCTGGGTGACAGAGCGAGACTCCGTCTCAAAAAAAAAAGAAATATGTATATATACACACACACACGTATATATATGTACTTGTGTATATATATGTATATATGTGTGTATATATGTATATGTGTGTACATATGTATATATGTGTGTATATATACATATATACATATGTATATATACATATGTGTATATGTGTATATATATACATATGTATATATACATATGTGTATATGTGTATATATATACATATGTGTATATGTGTATATATACATATGTGTATATGTGTATATATACATATGTGTATATGTGTATATATACATATGTGTATACATATGTGTATATGTGTGTATATATACATATGTATATATACATATGTATATATGTGTATATATACATATGTATATATGTGTATATATACATATGTATATATGTGTGTATATATACATATGTATATATGTGTGTATATATACATATGTATATATGTGTGTATATATACATATATACATATGTATGTGTGTGTATATATACATATATACATATGTATGTGTGTGTATATATACATATATACATATGTGTATGTGTGTGTATATATACATATATACATATGTGTATGTGTGTATATACATATATACATATGTATGTGTGTGTATATATACATATATACATATGTATATGTGTGTTTATATATACATATATACATATGTATGTGTGTGTATATACATATGTGTGTGTATATACACATATATACGTGTGTGTGTATATACACATATATACATATGTGTGTGTATATACACATATATACATATGTGTGTGTGTATATACATGTGTATACATACATATATACATATGTATATGTGTGTGTACACATACATATATACATATGTATATGTGTGTGTACACATACATATATACATATGTATATGTGTGTGTACACATACATATATACATATGTATGTGTGTGTACACATACATATATACACACACATATACACACACATATATACATATATATACACATAAAAATTTATACAAAAACATACATATATATAGTCTAATATTCACAGAGAAATATGTTCCCTCAGGGCTCAGTCACCCTTGATACGGTTTCCAATTCTACACTTCCAGGTTCTCCTGTGTGGCCAATCCCGATAGCTGCCTTATACAACTGCCTCCTGGTGACCAGCTCATTATAGGTCAGCTGGCTGCAACCTGCTCTACTTGCCACCCTGACCCCCACACCCAACATGGACTGTGCAGACATGCTGCAGTGACCACCTCTGTGTGCCACTGGAACTTATGCCTGCTTGCTTTAAACGCAACAATTAAAACTCCATGTGGAAAATCTGTTTAGATGATTCCTTGACCCCAATAAAGTGTTGGCCCACAGATCCCTTTCTCTCTTTCCCTGCCCTTGCTCCCTGACCTCCAGGTATGCCATGTAGCCTCCAGGGTCCGCAAATACTAAAAACTCTTAAACTTTCTCTCTCTCTCTCTGTGTGTGTGTGTGTGTGTGTGTCTGTGTGTGTATCTTTTATGTTTATATGTGTATATACATGTTTTTCATTGTTCTGGAAGCCTGTGTTCTCTTCATTCTATCTTTTGCTTTCCCTCTTCAATAGATGTATGACTGTAAACCATTCTCACTCTACTCTAAGAAAAAAAAAGCTTTGCATGCATGACAATGACTGGCAACTGGATTCCTTCCACAGAGGTGGTGAGACTGGAGACAGACTTGGTGAGGCCTGACTCCTGCTCCAGGTGACCACTGGCCTATGCAAATGTGTTCTCCATAGTGTGAGATCTCCTAAGTATTGGGATATTGGTTGAAATCTAAATTTCAATATGTTGATCCAAATTTTTTAAAACACTGAACAGGTCAAACTAAATACAGCTGCATACTGAGTGCAATCTATGGGCCACGAGTTTGCAACCTCTCTCCAATGGGGTATGAGAGTGTGTTTCTGCATTCAAGCACTTGCTTACAAGGGATAAGGAAATGAGACAGAGAACTGTGAAATAAACTCTTTAAAAGATGCTATTTTGGCTGGGTGTGGTGGCTCACACCTGTAATCCCAGCACTTTGGGAAGCCAAGGCAGGCGGATCACCCAAGGTCAGGAGTTTGAGACCAGCCTGGCCAACATGGTAAAACCCTGCCTCTACTAAAAATACAAAAATTAGCTGGATGTGGTAGTGCATGCCTGTAATCCCAGCTACTTAGACAGCTGAGGCACGAGAATCGCTTGAATCCAGGACGCAGAGGTTGCAGTGAGCCAAGATTGCGCCACTGCACTCCAGCCTGGATGACAGAGTGAGACTGTCTCAAAAAACTAAATGAATAAATAAAAATGATGCTATTTAGGTTGAGTAACCCAGAATATAATGATAGATTATTGTATTCTGGTGTCATTTTTCTGTGGAATTCTTCTGAAGAAAGTCAAATGTCTAGACTAGAGAGGATAGACCCTTTCCTCTTACCAGGCATCCCATTAGACCACAGGGCTCTGAGCACTCTGTGTTAGAGGGAGTGGAAGTTGGGCTATAAATCACAAATTCTAACAGCCACATCCCCGAGCAATTTTAAGTTGAATCTGGATTGTACTTTACGTTTATTATTGGTTTCTGAGTCACAACATTTCACTATCAAAACCCTAGATGTTTATCTATGATCATCTAGGATTTAGAATATTTCAACAAATATTTTAAAGACACTTAATATTTTGTTTCCTTCACAGATTTTTCTACTTAGAGGCTTCCAGAATATTTCTTTTTTAAAGAAATCACCAAATGATGTCTAGGTTTAGATTTCCTTTCATTGATTTTGCCTAATTTTCAGCTTTTTCACTTATATTTTCTTTCACAATTACTTTGATTATTGCTGTTCTTATATGTGATTTTTTCATGCTTTCTCTTTTGCAAGCCACAGAACGTATAAGGATCTGTTGGATCTAATATTAATATCATCTCTCTTTCTTTCTCCTCTACTTGTATTTCTTTTTCACTTTTTCTCTGAATTCCAAATTAATATTTCAATATCTTCTGATTTACTTATTTTCTTTCTATTATATCCAATCAGCTATTCAGAGCCCTTCACTTCATTGTTTTTTTAAGCCAGCAATTAAATCTCAAAGTGTTTGTTGGTCCATTTCATTATATTAAGTCATATTTCTTTCATAGAGTTAGTGTTCTCTAAAATCTTAATAAAAACATATGAGGTGTTTTCTAACATTTCCTATGTCTTGTAATGATTTTGTTTCACAGATGGACATTGGATCTCTTTCTTCATAATGCTCATCTTATTTTAAGTTACTGTATTCTCGCATACCCATTGTTTTTTCCACGGGTTAAACTTTGAAGTGAGAAATGAGAGAGTTTTGCCCATATTCAAAGTCCTGAAGCCTAGTGATGGGTTCTGATAGATATTGAAAATACCAAATCTTAGAGGATTTGATCAAGGAAAATGGGGGAAGTTTTATATTTACTGTAGTTCTGTGTTGCCAGGCTAGAGACCAACTGAGCAGGAAGTTTGACCACTGAGCATAGTGTTTCTTTGGCTTGGTGCAGGGGCAGCCTTATATTAATGGGGTAATGTCATCATCATCCAACTGGAATGATTGTTCTTTGCAATAGGATTTCCAATTCATTTAAGGAGTCACTGTACAATATAGAAGCCAAGTGTGTCTCTGCTGCTGGTAGGCTCCAGAACCATACAGCCTTCCTGCAAGCTCTAAATCAGCCTGTCTCCAGGCCCCACAGCCTCCCCTCACCTCAAAGCTCTGACACATCAGGTTCAGGTATATATAATAGAGTTCTACTAGAGGTTCCTTCTAATTATTCCCAAAGCAGCCTTTTTCTGTGGTTTGTATGAATTCTGGTGTGTTGTATTATCTGAGCAGCAATTTCCTTTAAAATATATAGTTTTATTAATATAGTAAGGGTGAATATAAGTTAACTCTACTTACAAACTAGGGGATGGTTTGATATTATTTAAAGTACTATAATCACAATGCATTCTCCAAGGTGGTTATTTGAGATAGAAAGATTTAATCAGGAATGAATACTTTTGGAGATGGTCTGGCACTTAAATGATCATTCTTGAACACTATGACAGCAAATTTGTCAACTAGTATAGAGAATATTGCACAAAGTTTTGATTGGTTAGAAATATTTTTTAGGCCTTACCATGCTCTCACAAATAAAGGTTTAGATTACAAGTCTAAAAGCCTAAATCCATGGTGCAGTGTTCTGAGCACTGTGGATATGCTGGAGCTTCAACAGTGAAGAAGACAGACTCAGCCCTGCCTTCCTGACTTTATAGAGTCTAGTAGGGGAAGCAAACAAGTGCATTATCATGCAATAAGTGCTCCCAGTGAAAAAATACATGGTATTATGCGACACCAAAGATAACAGTCACTAAACCCAACTGGGCCAGGGAAAGAGAATTCGCAAGAAAGTTTTTCTGAAAAGATGAGACCTGAAGGATAAGCTCAGACCTGAAAGATGAGTCAGAATTATTTAGTCACAGAAAATATAGGAGTATATGTGTGTGCTTGGAAGACAGCAAGTGGTGCCGTTAGTGCTTTGCACATATTATGTGCTCAATAAACATTGATAGATAAATATTTGATAGATTAGATTCAGATTTCAGATAAATATTTGATAGATTTGATAGATAAATTTTGATAGATTTGATAGATAAATTTTGATAGATTTGATAGATAAATATTTGATAGATTTGATAGATTAGATAGATTGAGATTTGATAGATTAGATAGATTCAGATAAATATTTGAAGAGTTGGATCCAGGAGAGAGTGCATAAAAAACTAGAAGTTTAATGTCACTAGCAGACAATGGTAGGGTAGCTGTGGTGTCACGAGAGGTACAGAAGAACCAGCACATGGTCCTCATTGCCCAGAAGAGTATCTGGTTCATGAACAAACATGCAAAGACTTAAAGACCATGTTAAGGGGCCCAAGCCTTATCCTAAGTGCAACATAAAGTTACTAAAATGTTTAATCATGGGAATTATATAATCAAGTTTGCATTTAGATCATTCTGACTAAAGAGTGGAGAACTATTAAAGGCAAGATTATAGCAGAAATGTTTCTTTGGAGGTTACTGAAGGAGTCAAGGAGAGGGCCAAGGGGTAGCAGAGAGAAAGTAGTAAAGAGGATAGATTTGATAGACTTTGAGGAGGTAAAGTCACCATGACTTTGAGTTTTATTAGATGGTGTATTAGGGTTCTCTAGAGGGACAGAACTAATAGGATAGATATATATATATATATGAAGGGGAGTTCATTAAGAAGTATTGACTCATACTATCACAAGATGAAGTTCCACAGTAGGCTGTCTGCAAGCTGAGGAAGAAGGAAGCCAGTCGGAGTACCAAAACCTCAAAAGTAGGGAAGCTGACAGTGCAGCCTTCATCGGTGGTGGAAGGTATGAGGGCCCCTGGCAAACCACTGGTTTAAGTCCAAGAGTCCAAAAGCTGAAGGACTTGGAGTCCAATGTTTGAGGGCAGGGAGTCTCCAGCACAGGAGAAAGATGAAGGCCAGAAGACTCAGCCAATCTAGTCCTTCCACATTCCTTTGCCTGCTTTTATCCTAGCTGTGCTGGCAGCTGATTAGATGGTGCCCACCCAAATTGAGGGTGGGTCTGCCTCTCACAGTCCACTGACTCAAATGTTAATCTCCTTTGGCAACACCCTTACAGACACACCCAAGAACAATAGTTTGCATCCTTCAATCCAATCAAGTTGACACTCAATATTAACCATCATAGATGGGATGGAACGAGAGAAGCCAAGGATAATACCCACACTTCATGATTCAGGCAACTAAACAAATGGTCTTTACATTCAGAGACATGGAACATAAGAGAATGAACATGTTTTGGCCATGGTATAGCAATTAATACATTTTGGGAAATGGTGACTCTGGGGTATCTGTGAAGCATCTCAGTGAAAAATGTAATTAGTCAGAGATATATAGATCTGAAGCTCTCTGATAAAGATTTAGGAGTGAACTTCATGAACATGGTGATTAAAACCATGAGATGAAAAGAGGGATAACTACAGAATTTGAGGAATAGGCAGAGGATAAAATAATAAATGGAAAGGCCAGGGAGAAGGGAAGAAAGCCAGGAGAATGTAAAATTATGGAGACCAAGAAAAAGATTATATAATACAGGCTAATGTGAGCCCCTGCCACAAGTGGCATAAAGACTGAAAGGAGCCCATTTAATTCATCGAGTAGGAGTCAGCACTTAGTGATGTGGTCATAGTGGAACTCAGACTGGCATGAGCTGAGGAGAAAGCAGGAGGTGGGGAAGAGGCGGCTGTGAAAACGCAATCCATTCAAAAATTCTGACTGTGAAGATAAGGGGAAACATCAGGTCTCTTTCGAATTTTCAGGTTTTCTCAATGAACTGTCTGAGAGAATTCCTGCAATATACATTTAAGGAAATATACATATACTTACATATATATACATAAATATATATGCCTACTAATAAGGCTCAAGAGACAGTAGTAGTCTTTATCATCTTTTTTTATTATTACACTTTAAGTTCTAGGGTACATGTGCACAACGTGCAGGTTTGTTACCTATGTATACATGTGCCATGTTGATGTGCTGCATCCATTAACTCGTCATCTACATTAGGTATATCTCCTAATGCTATCCCTCCCCTCTCCCCACACCCCACGACAGGGCCCGTTGTGTGATGTTCCCCTTCCTGTGTCCAAGTGTTCTCATTGTTCAATTCCCACCTATGAATATCATCTTGAGACACAAAATAAAGTTATGTCTGTAAATATTCATGTTGATACCACTTTGAAACTCCAATTAATGAATCATAGGATGTCCTTTCTTCTTTTGGTTTCCTTTCTTGATACCCCATGGACACCTAATCCAAATGTGGCAGTTACAGTTACTACTTTGACAAAGTCTGGTCAGTCCACCAAGTTGACATTGTTGCTGCCACTGTCACCATAGGGTAAACATTCTGAACATAGCAGTCCGTCTCTGTGGTGCCATACCCTATCAGCACCAACAGGTGATCCTGGGAGCTGGAGTAAGAAAACTTTATAGATCCTCTTTTTGCTCTTGTTAGGATAGGAGAGCTCTTGATGACTATCCATGTCAATACACATACATACACATACACACACTGCCATTTTTCCCCACAACACACACACAATATACCCAGAAGCCTTGTTTAGCCATATACTGTGTCCCTTCCAAATTACCTACAATTGTGGGCATGGTCTTCTTAACTCTTTGGTAATTACAATGCAGAGCTGACTCCGTTGTCTGCTCAGGCAATTATAATATTGCATAATACAGTCCCTAAAGACTTAGCATTTCCAACTTAATGTCACATGAAGATTGCCAAAGTTAAATTTCAGTTTTACTCTTTAATAAAACTTTTTTCTTTATTTTTAGGACTCAGCCTAGTGAAAAAAATCTAATTTGACTCACTAAGCAGAGAATTTATTATTCCAGTCTATAACAACTGATTAAAAATTAGTGATCTCATGTTTTTCCCCCAAAAAACAATGTGTGGGTATTTCCTTACAATTGTGTGACTAGAAGCCCCTTTCTTATTATTTTCCCAAAGCAATGGGCATGGGCCCCCAATGCTATTGACTTCATCTCTAGTAACCCCTCAGTGGCATTTGCCATTGAAGATATTGGCTTTTTTTTTTAGCAAGGTTTCTGATAATGTCAAGTTTAAGGAAAGCATTGCAGTCCGGAGCCTTGAACAAGAATTTAGACTTTTCTTTAGATTTTCTAGCAGAGCAGAGGTGTCCCACAATGCATCAGTCAGAGTACTACCTCCAAAACTTCTGTGGACATCCTTTTATACTATGACATTTTCTTCTCTTTTGATGGTATTTGTAAGATTTCTTATACCTCTTTGTTATAAAAGATTCACTTGCTATCCAAGTGTATAGATTTTATTAAGTTATTCAGAAAGTCTCTGTTAAAAATTTTCTAAATAATAATAACCCAAGACCCCTGAATCCCATACTTCCTAACATAGCTGGCATAATTGGCCATATTTATTGTCTAATAAATATGTGGATCCTTCTGGACAGCAGTCTAGGGTCTAGAGGTAATTACCTTGTGACCAGACAAATCAGGTTCAATGAGATTTTTCAAAAACTCAGAGGATTATCCAAGTTAAACAAAACACAACTTTAATGTTCCAAAGCCCTCCAAATGTACATGTCTTTTGATCCAGCATTTACATTTCTGATAACTTAGCCCAAGAAAATTATTAGGGACATGTAGAAGGATGCATGCACTTAGCTGTTCACTGTGCATTGGGTGTTTCAGAAAATAGTTAGAATACTAAGGATTTATGTTTAAGATGCTGAGTATCACACTATTGAAATTATAAGCATTATCTTCCTCATTTCTCAGAACAATCCTATGTGGTATTTACTATAATTACTCCTATTTATAGATAAAGAAATGGAAGGTAAAGAGACTCAGTAACTTAATCAAGGATGTTCAGCTAATGAAGGTCAGATGAAGGAATCAAAACCAGGACTGATTTTTAAACCTTTGTTCTTGTCCACCACACTTTACTAGAAGATTTGTGGTTATGCAATTGTTAAAGAAATAATATACTTTTACACCTGAATAAATAAATCATATACTTTTACACCTGAATGCTATGCACATATTAAATAATACATTATCAAAATCTATATTTTGACATGAAAACATATATATAACATAGTGTTAGCTTAATCTGGAGCAGATAGATTACAAAACAATATGTACAATATGTTCCCATTGTTCTGTGTGAACCAGTGTTTTTCTGTCTATCTATCTATCTATCCATCTATCTTTCTATCTACCTACTCATCTCGAAAGGATACACCCTGAGGTGCTAGCAATGACTATAACTAAATGTACAAGGTTATAAATGTTTTTGTTTTCTCAATTTTCCTTGTTAATATTTTCCAGCCATTTTTTTTGTCATGGGCACAGTAGCCTTCACAGTAGGGAAAATAAAAGCAAATTTTCAAATTTAACATGCAATTAAAAACTCCTTGATAATAGGACTTGAGTATTGTTCACCCCAGCCCACTGCTGTATCCAGCAGAGTGCCATGTTCAAGAAACACTGAAGAGCCACCATGAGTTCTGGAAGGTGAGCAGGTGGTGCCAGAGAGGAGTCCATGATGAAGGGGAATGAGCAGAGCTCCAGCAAATGGAGCAAATGGAACAGCAAGAACCTGCTCATTAATATTAGTGTCTTCAACTGTATTTCTTAACATTTTTAACTTGACATAATTTCAGACTTGCAGAAATGTTGTAAGGAAAGTACAAATAACTTCCAGCTACCTTTTATCCAGGGATAGCTTTAGGAGATATACCTAATGCTAAATGACGAGTTAATGGGTGCAGCACACCAGCATGGCACATGTATACATATGTAACTAACCTGTACATTGTGCACATGTACCCTAAAACTTAAAGTATAATAATAAAATAAAAAATAAATAAATAAATAAAAAGAAAAAAAGTTTAAAAAATTAAAAAAAAAAAATTTACTACATTTCTCTTCCCAATGTCTTTCAAGGAGATTTAAACACAGAGGAAGGGTGAATCTGTGTTGAGGTATTTTGTTTTCCAAATTGTCCTTAAAATGTTCCTCTGCATTAGAACTCCCCTGGCAGGAAGTTTGCTCTTGCCACCACTCAGGCTAGAGACTCTCTTCCCTTCTTTGCCCCGCCTGCTCCCTTTGCCAAGAACCCCACTGAACAGGAAGAGGTATTTCTCGGGGATGCTACCAAGACAGAGACTGTGAAGAAGGAAGAACGTTGCTTGGGCAAAAGGAGCATATTCTCAGGAGACGGAGCCCCTGCCTGCCACACCAAGCATTAGGCCACCAGGAAGACCCCCACCTGCAAGCAAGCCTAGCCTTCCAGGGAGAAAGAGGTGAGTCTGTCTGTCTGTCTTGGGTGCATGGACTGTTGACCAATTCCAAGACCTTCAGGGATGCCTGTCCTGTCTGTCACCTACCCCTGGTATTTGGAAGATTGAGGCTTCTGACAACTTAAGTCAGTATGGTGAAGGCTACAAACTAAGGTCCTTGGGAACAAGGGTCATTACAAGGATAAGGGTTCTCAAAATACAGGAGAGGGTTTAATTATTAGACAGAATTTAGGAGGCTACAAATAGGGCAAGGCTGAGGCCTGGAGTAGGGAATGAGTGAAGGAGAGGCAGTATGCCAAGTTCCAAGGCTCCAATCAATACATGGTTCTTTCTGTGTTCGGGGCCCATGCTGGGTCACCTCCTGGTACCTGTCAATGTCATGCCTGTCTTCCAAGCCTGCCTTGCTTTGGGTACTCTGAGCGAGAGGCTGGGATATGTCCTACTGAAAAGCAGCCTTGTTCCCGAATTCTGATGCTGCTGTGCTCTAATCTTCACAGGCCCCTGCAGCTCCTTCATCATGAACTGGCACATGATCATCTCTGGGCTTATTGTGGTGGTGCTTAAAGTTGTTGGAATGACCTTATTCCTACTTTATTGTGAGTATTTGAGCAACCTCTTGCCCCAAACTTCATGTTGTCTTGCTCATTGATTCTTCTCTCAGAATGCATGGTTGTGTGTAAGGGTTACATATCCAAGTCTTTCCACCTGAGACTAACTGACCCAACCTGAGGTCAATTGGCAATGCCTTTCTCACTCCCCAGCACACACAGTGAGCCAGGCTCCTTGGTCTACCTTGGAGATATAGAACTTACCAGTCTCTGATGGTTAGAACGCCACGCAAAGCTTTTGCTAGTAGAGTATTAGTTGGGTGATCTCAGCTGAAGTACTTGGCAGCGCTTGTTATTGTTGGCAAAATCTAAAAATACAGCTCCAGTTCAACCCAATGATAAGGCCATGGTAAGAGCTGAAGTATAATGTAACAGGATTTAACTGAGAAAGAAATTTCTCTTTGTATACATATAAATTAATTCATCCAAATGCCTAGTAAAATAAGCCTCCTATGAAAGGATTTTACTGCAATCAGAAACTAGAATCTTCTCCAGCCCCAGAAGCCACTAGGGAAAATAAATGAGGAAGGAAATGTGAGGGGAGGCAGTAGTTAGCTAAGAGGTGTCTTCCTCATGATGCAATCTGAAGGTGCAATTCCTATCATGTTAGACAGCAGGACAGAAATATGAATAAGGGAACGTAGTCACAAAACCACATTTACGCAACTTCACTGAGTCAGAGAGTTCAGTATTTCCCACTAATAGTCACAGTACCCTAGCAGTCCCTGTGGTGATACTTGTTTGTCATATTCATTGTGCAGTCACATTTGGGGCTGAGCCAACAGCTGATTTTCTTTTCAGTCCCACAGATTTTTAACAAAAGTAACGATGGTTTCACCACCACCAGGAGCTATGGAACAGGTAATCTGCATGGTGGTAAATCTTCTCCCCATCCTCCTGCTACTTCTATGCTGAATTCCTAGAGACCTTCCACACAGCCTTCTTTCCCAAGAAATTCTTTGGTAGAAAGGGTCCATAAAGATCTTCTAATTAATCCCTTTCTTTTACATATGAGAAAACCAAGAGCAGACTGAGGGAAATTTCTGATCCTCAGCTTTTCTCCTGGATATGGGGATGATTTATATCTAATCATTGTAATAGAATGTGAAAGTGCTTAATAGCCAGTAGCTATGGGAGATAGAGAGATGAGTGGACCATGGTTCTCCTCTCCCTATTAAACCAGCTTCCTCCTGAAGCCTTTCCCAACAACATCCTCTCACTTCCTCTTAAGACACCTATTACTACTGACATCGTTAGGAGAAGACCATTTCTCATTTATCTTAGTATCAACAGAGGCAACCCAATACAGTGAGCTGTATGGAGAAAATACTCATAAAATATTTATTGAGTCCTTAAGTTATAATCTCAAAGTAGTTTCTGATGAAAACCAGGCTATTACATCTTAGAGTCTATAAACGGGGCACTGAAATAAAAAGTGAATGCCAATTTGTTTCATTAAGATAATTGTAAGTAACTAATTTGATGTCAGAGTAAAGTGGTCTTCAACCACAACGGACAAATAACTGGCACCCCGATTAGATGTTTGACCAGCCTCTGAAGCCACTGCAGCTGCCTGCTCAGACAGCCAGTGTTCCCAGGAAAATGAGGCCCCTATGTGGATTTCTAGAAATGAATGGACCCTTCCCTGCTTATAGAAAATCTCCCTAAAGTTCACCTGCTTCCTTGTCTGCTAATATCCCCTTGGCCCTGAAATTTTGTTCCAATTAGCTTCAATCCTTAGAGCTAATACAGTGCTGATGAGAAAAGAGTCCCAGAGTTGCCCAGGATTATGAATTTTCATATTGAATCTGGGACACCAGAAATAGCAAGAACAGCAAAGATGCTGTGTGGAACCTGGGCAAGAAGTACTCCCAACAGTCCTTTGGAGAAAACTCTGTCAAAGGTTTATATATGATAGGTGTGTGAGAGTTTCTCTCTGATAGTAAATTCCTCCATTACTTTTCCTTTCTTCTGTTCTTTTTCTCAGGATTTGATGCCTATGGCTACATCAAAAAAAGGAGACATGAAATAGGATTTGGGTGTTGAGCATGACAAATAATGATAGTAGTTAGATGGAAGGCTCAAAGAAAGAAATTATTTGAAATGTTCTAGCTCAGAGTGGCCAAGAACTTCTTGTCATCTCCATGATTGAGAGTCACACACCCCATACTCTGATGTTGTTGTTTCTGTGCTGTATTCATCATACCATAACCTTCAGGTTTTCTTTTCACTTCAGTCTCACAGATTTTTGGGAGCAGTTCCCCAAGTCCCAACAGCTTCATTACCACAAGGAGCTATGGAACAGGTAAAGTGCATGGTTACAACCTATTCTCCATCCCCTAGGTTCTCATGCACTGAATTCTTAGAGATTTCTCCCATAGTCTTTATTCTTATGGAATTTTTTTGCTCAAAGGGACCATAAAGACCTTCCAGTTCATTCTCTTTGTATATATTATTTTGGCTTTTATAATTTTCTCAGTACATAGTAGGTATATATATTCATGAGTTACATGATATATATTGATAAAGGCATGCAATATGTAATAATTATATCAGGGTAAATGGAGTATCCATCACCTCAAGCATTTATCTTTTGTATTACAAACAATCCAGTTATACTGTTAGTTATGTTTAAATCTGCAATTAAATTATGTTTGACTATAGTCACCCTGTTGTGCCAGCAAATACTAGATCTTATTTATTCTTTCTATTTTTTAGTACCCATTAAAGCCCCACTTCTCCCCCATACCTCCCCACCAACTACCCTTCCCAGCCCCTGGTAACCATCCTTCTATGCTCTATCTCCATGAGTTCAATTGTTTCAAATTTTAGCTCCTGCAAGTAAGTGAAAACATGTGAAGTTTGTCTTTCTCTGCCCAGCTTATTTCGTGTAACATAATGACCTCCAGTTCCATTCATGTTGTTGCAAATGACAGGATCTGATTTTTTTATGGATGAACAGTACTCCATCGTGTATATGTACCACATTTCTTTATCCATTCATCTGTTGATGGACACTTAGGTTGTTTCCAAATCTTGGCTATTGTGAATAGTGTTGCGATAAAAACGGGAGTGCAGATGTCTCTTCAATATACTGATTTCCTTTCTTTTGGGCCTATACTTAGGAGTGTAATTGCTGGGCCATGTGGTAGCTCTATTTACAGTTTTTTGAGGAACTTCCAAACTCTTCTCCATAGTTGTACTAGTTTACATTCCCACCAACAGTGTATGAGAGTTCTCTTTTCTCCAAATCCTTTCCAGCATTGGTATTGCCTGCCTTTTGGATAAAAGCCATTTTAACTGGGTTGAGATGATATCTCACGGTAGTTTTGATTTGAAATTCTATAATGAGGAATGGTGTTGAGCACCTTTTTATATTTCTATTTGCCATTTGCACAACTTCTTTAGAGAAATGTCTATTCAGATCTTTTGCCCAGTTTTAACTAGATTATTAGATTTTTTTTTCCTATACAGTTGTTTGGGCTCCTTATATATTCTGGTTATTAATACCTTGTCAAATGGGTGGTTTTCAAACATTTTCTTCCATTCTGTGGATTGTCTCTTCACTTTGTTGATTGTTTCCTTTGCTGGGCAGAAGCTTTTTTAAGTTAATATGATCTCATTTATCTATTTTTCTTTTGGTTGCCTGTGCTTGTGGGATATTACTCAAGAAATCTTTGCTCACTTCAATGTCCTACAGAGTTTCCCAAAGTTTTCTTGTATTTTCATAGCTTGAGATTTTAGATTTCAGTGTTTAATCCATTTTGATTTGGTTTTTGTATAAGTCAAGAGATAAGGGTCTCCTTTCATTCTTCTGCATATGAATATCCAGTGTCCCAGAACCATTTATTGAAGACACTGTCCCTTCCTCAATGCATGTTCATGGTACCATTGTCAACAATGAGTTCACTATATATGTAGGGAATTATTTATGGGTTCTCTCTTCTGTTCTGGTCTATATGTCTGTTGTTATGCCAGTACCATGGCATTTTGGTAACTAAAGCTCTGTAGTATAATTTGAAATCAGGTAATGTGATTCCTCCAGTTTTGTTATCTTTTTGCTTAGGATAGCTTTGGACAGTCTGGGTCTTCTGTGGTTCCATGTACATTATAGGATAATTTTTTCTATTTCTGTGAATAATGTCATTGGGTTATTGACAAAGATTGCATTAAATCTGTAGATTGCTTTGAGTAGAGTGGACATTTTAACAATATTGATTCTTCCAATCCACGAACATGGAATATTTTTCTATTTTTTGGTGTCTTTGTCAATTTCTTTTGTCCATGTTTTATAGTTTTCATTGTATAGATCTTTCACTTCTTTGGCTAAATTAATTCCTAGATATTTTATTGTATTTGTAGCTATTATAAATGGGATTAGTCTCTTAATTTCTTTTCAGAGTGTTCACTGTTGGCATATAGAAATGCTACTAATTTTTGTCTGTTGATTTTGTATCCTGGAGCTTTATTGAATTTGTTTATCAGTTCTAACAGTTTTTTGGTGGAATCTTTAGGTTTTTACAAGTATAAGGTCATATCATCTGCAAACAAAGATAATTTGACTTCATCCTTTCCAATTGGATGCCCTTTATTTCTTTCTCTTGTCTGACTGCTCTAGCTAAGCCTTCCAGCACTATGTTGAAAAAGAGTGATGAAAGCGTGTGCAGCCTTGCCATATTCCAGATCTTACAGGAAAGGCTTTCATTTTTTCCCCATTCAATATATGCTGGCTGTAGGTGTGTCATATATGGCTTTTATTTTGTTGAGGGATGTTCCTTCAATACCCTGTTTTTTGAGAGTTTTAATCATGAAGGGATGTTGACTTTTATCAAATAATTTATCAGCACCAATTGAAATGATCGTATGGTTTTTGTTCTTCATTCTGTTGATATAATGTATTACATTGATTAAGTTGCATATGTTGAACCATCCTTGCATTCCTGGGATAAATCTCACTTGGTCGTGATGAATGATCTTTTTAATACGTTGTTGAATTCAGCTTGCTAGTATTTTGAGGTGTTTTGCATCAATATTGATTGGTATATTTGCCTGTAGTTTTATTTTTTGATGTGTCTTAGTCTGGTTTTGGTATCGGGGTAATGTAGGCTTCATAGAATAAATTTCGAAGTATTCCCTCTTTCTCTATTTTTCAGAACAGTTTGAGTAGGATTGATATTAGTTCTTCTTTAAATACTTGGCAGAATTCAGCAGTGAAGCCATTGGATCCTGGGCTTTTCTTTATTGGGAGAGTTTTTATCATGGCTTTCATCTCATTACTTGTTATTGATCTGTTCAGGTTTTGGATTTCTTTGTGGTTTAATCTTGGTAGGTTGTATGTGTCTAGGAATTTGCCCATTTCTTCTAGATTTTCCAATTTATTGGCATACAGTTGCTCATAGTAGTCACTAACGATTCTTTGAATTTCTGTGCCATCCATTGTAATGTCTCCTTTTTCATCTCTGATTTAATTAATTTGGGTCATCTCTTTTTCTTTTTTTTTTTTTTTTTGGTCTGGCTAAAGGTTTACTGATTTTGTTTATCTTTTCAAAAAGCCGACTTTTGTTGCATTGATGTTTTGTATTGTTTTCTTCATTTCAATTTGTTTCTGCTTTGATCTTTATTATTTCTTATGTTCTACTAATTTTGGGTTTAATTTGTGCTTGCTTTTTTAGTTCTTTAAGATTTGTCATCAGGTTTTTGGTTTGAAGTTTTTCTTTTTTCTTGTTTTTTTTTATGCAGGCTCTTATAGGTATAAACTTCCATCTTAATATCCTACAAGTTTCGATATGTTGTGTTTTCATTATCATTTGTTTCAAGAAGTTTTTCAATTCCTTTCTTAATTTCTTTATTGACTGATTGGTCATCCAGGAGCATATTGTTTAATTTCCCTGTATTTGTGCAGTTTCCAAACTTCCCTTGTTACTGACTTCTATTTAATTCCATTGTGGTCAGAGAAGATGCTTAATATTATTTCAATTTTTTGAATGTTTTAAGGCTTGTTTTGTTACCTAATATATGGTCTATCATTGAGAATGATCCATATGCTGAAGAAAAGAATGTGTATTCTGTAGCTGATGAATACAGTGTTCTATAAATATCTATTATGTTCATTTGGTCTATAGCATAGATTAAGTCCAATGTTACTTTGTTGATTTTCCATCTGAAAGATCAGTCCAATGCTGAAAGCGGAGTGTTAAACTCTCCAGCTCTTATTGCAATGGAGGCTATCTATTTCTTTAGCTCTAATAATTTTTGCCTTACATATCTGGGTGTGCCAGTATTGGGTGCATACATATTTACAATTGTTATATTCTCTTGCTGAATTGACCCCTTTATCATTATATAGTGACCTTCTTTATGTCTTCTTATAGTTTTTGTCTCAAGATCTATTTTGTCTGAGGTAAGTATAGCTACTGTTGCTCCTTTTTGGTTTCCGTTGGGATGGAATATCTCTTTTTATCCCTTCATTTTTAGTCTGTATGTGTCTTTATAGGTGGAGTGGAGTGTCTTTCTTGTGGAAAATAGATCATTAGGTCTTGTTTTTTCATCCATTCGGCCACTCTATGTACTTTGATTGGAAAGTTTAATCCATTTACATTCAATATTATTATTAATAAGTAAGCACTTACTTCTGCCACTTTGTTATTTGTTTTCTGGTTGTTTTTTGGTCTTCCCTTCCTTCTTTCTTTCCTTCCTGTCTTCCTTTTAGAGAAGGTGATTTTCTCTGGTGGTATGATTTAATTTCCTGCTTTTTGTTTTTCATATATCTACTGTATATTTTTTGATTCAAGGTTACTATGAGGCTTGCAAATACTATCTTATAGCCCATTATTGTAAGCTGATAACAACTTAACTCTGCTTGCATTAACAAACAAGTAAGCAAAAAAAGAAAATTAATAAAAACTCTACATTTTAACTTTGTCTCCCACTTTTTAACTTTCTGTTGTTTCTATTTATAACTTTGTTTTTACTGTCTATGTCTTGAAAAGTTGTTGTAGTTATCATTTTTATTGGTTCATCTTTTAGCCATTCTACTTAAGATAAGAGTACTTTACATACCACAGTTACACTGTTATGATATTGTGTTTTTCCATGTACCTACTATAATCAGTGAATTCTGTATATTCAGATGATTTCTTATTGCTCATTAATGTCCTTTACTTTCAGATTAAAGAGCTATTTTTAGCACTTCTTATAGGACTGATGTGCTATTGATTAAATCCCTCAGCTTTTATTTGTCTGGGAAAGTCTTTATTTCCCCTTCATGTTTGAAGGATATTTTCATCAGATATGCTATTCTAAGGTAAAGGGTTTTTTCCTTCAGCAACTTAAATATGCCATGCCACTCTCTCCTGGCCTATAAGATTTCCACTTGGGGGACATCCCAAGCCCAGTAACGTTGTGGGTCTGCTACCAGACATATTGGAGCTCCATTGTACATTATTTGCTTCTTTTCTCTTGCTGCTTTTAGGATCCTTTCATTATCCTTGAACTTTGGGGGTTTGATTATTAAGTGCCTTAAGGTAGTCTTCTTTGGCTTAAATCTACTTGGTGTCCTATAACCTTCTTGTACTTGGATATTGATATCCTTCTCTAGGTTTGGGAAGTTCTCTGTTATTATCCCTTGGAATAAACTTTCTACCCCTATCTATTGCTCTACTTCCTCTTTAAGGCCAGCAACTCTTACATTTGCCCTTTTGAGGCTATTTTTTAGACCTTACAAGTGTGCTTCATTGTTTCTTATTCTTTTTTCTTTTGTCTCCTCTGACTTCTGTGACCCCTCTGATTCTGTTATTAATATACTCTGATGCATTCCTCAGTATGTGAATTTCATTTTTCAACTCCAGAATTTCTGCTTAATCCTTTTTAATTATTTCTATCTCTTAGTTTATCTGATAGAATTCTGAATTTCTTCTCTGTGTTATCTTGAATTTCTTTGAGTTTCCTCAACAAAGGTATTTTGGATTCTCTGTCTAAAAGGTCACATATTTCTGTTTCTCCAGGATTGGTCCCTGGTGTCTTATTTACCTCAACTGGTGAGGTCATGTTTTCCTGAATGGCCTTGATACTTGTGGATGTTCATCAGTGTCTGGACGTAGAAAACTTAGGTATCTATTGTAGTCTTCATGGTCTGGGTTTACACCCGTCCTTCTTGGGAAGGCTTTCCAGGAATTCAAAAGGACTTGGGTGTTGTGACCTAAGCTCTATCTGCATGGGGGACATCCCAAGCTCAGTAATGCTGTGGGTCTTGCAGACTCGTAGAGGTACCCACCTGGTTGGTCTTGGATAAGATCTGAAAGATTTATCTGGATTACCAGACAGAGACTCTTATTCTTTTTCCTTACTTTCTCCAAACAGAATCTCTTTCTCTGCGCTAAGCTGCCCAGACTTGGGAGTGGAGTGACACAAGCATCCCTGTGCCCACCACCACTGGGACTGCATTGGGTCAGACCTAAAGCCAGCACAGCACTGAATCTCACTCAAGGCCCACTGTAACCACTACCTGGCTACTGCTTATGTTTTGTCAAGGTCCTAGGGCTCTATAATCAGCATATGGTGAAGCCAGCCAAGCGTGTGACCTCCTCTTCAGGGCAGTGAGTTCCACCAGGCCCTAAATAGGTCCAGAGATGCTGTCTTAGAACCAGGGACTGGAGTCAAAAACCTTACAAATCTGCCTGGTGTTCTGTCCTCCTGTGGCTGAGCTGAAACTCGAATCATGAGACATAGTTCTTTCCACTCTTCCCTCCCCTTTCTGCAGGCAGAGGAGCTTCACCCTATGACCACTACCATCACAGGCCCACAGGGTCACTGCCAGACTACCACTGATTTTTGTTTAAGGCACAAGGGCTCTTTGGTCAGCTTGTCACGAATGCTGCCAGGTCTAGAACCTACCCTTTATGTCTGTGTGCTCCTATCTGTCTCAGGGCAGGTCCAGAAATGCTATCCAAGAGTCAAGGCCTAGAATCTTGGACCCCAAGAGCTGACCTTTACTTCTCTGTGGCCAGTCTGTTACATAAGGTGCAAAACAAAGCCCTCTTTACTTTTCTCTCTTCTTTTCTCAAGTAGAAGAATGTGCTGGGTTTCATCTGAAGCCCAAGACATCTCAGTCTCACCCAAGGCCCATAACATACCACCTAGGTATTGCTGCTTGTTATTCAGGGCCCAAGAATTCTTTCATCAGCAGGTAAGGGATCCTGTCAGGACTGTGTACTTATCTTCAAGACAGAGGATTCACTTTTGGCCCAGGGTATGTCTGGGTGTCTCTACAAATGTCTTTCAGGAACTAGGGTTTGGAATGGGGACCTCACAACTCTGACTAGTGCCCTATTCTACTGTAGCTTGCATCCAAGATGCAAGAGAAAGTACTCTTTACTCTTCCCTCTCCTCTCCTCAAGCAGAAAGAAAGGGTCTCTTTTGGAGCTGCAAGTTGTGCTGCTTGGGGTTGGGAGAGCAATGGCACAAGCATTCCCTTGGCCACCCTGGCTGGCATCTCGGTAGGTGCCCCCTAATTCCACTGGCTCAAAGCCCAGCTCAGCACAAGGACTTGCCTAGGAGTTGCAGTCCTTGTGGCATAGTCTACCTTTCATGTTTATTTAGGGCCCCAAAGTAATTCAGCTCACAGTGGCGAGGCTTGCCAGAACTCAGGTTTCAACCACTGGGATGGGTTATTCCCCTCCGGCTAGCGCTCATCTAAATGCTTCCTCCATGGGTGGGTATCAGCTGAGTTTGGTCCATTTTGCCCTCCACTGTGACAGGGCAGCACTGAGTCCAATGTAAAGTCTCACAATCCCTGCACACTCCCTCTCCCATGCACATAGACTTTACCATGTCATGCTGTCACTGCAGCAAGGATAGTGTGGGAGTGGTATCAGCAATTCAAGACTCTGTCCTACCCTCTGCAGTGCCTCTTTCAGCTATCCAGGTACTGAGTGTTCATCTGATTTTTTGTTCTCATGTATGTATATGTGCTTTGTTGTGTGTAGATAGTCATCAAATTTGGTGTTCCTGTAAGGGGATGACTAATGGAAACTTTATTCAGCCACTGTGCTCTTCTCCTTATTCTCCTTATATTATTGTCAAGGAACCAGACTAGACTGGGTGGAATTTCTTCCTGGATGGAGAATAATTTTTACCAATATAATTGTTAAAACAAAACAAAAATATGTATCACTGTTTCATGACTTAGTTCCAGGATTTATAACCCAAACCAGTAAACTTATACTCTCCTTTCTTGGACCTCTTCAGTCTGCCCCAAAGACTGGGAATTTTATCAAGCAAGATGTTTTTTCTTATCCACTTCTGAATCACCTTGGAATGAAAGCAGGGACTTTTGCAAAGGAAAAGGATCCACATTGGCAATTGTCAACACGCCAGAGAAACTGGTGAGGACACTGGAATGGTACAGTAAAGCCACACACTCCACACAGCCTCAGTGGGTGGGATGGGGTGGAAACTCGGGGGAGTGGGGATGGGATGAAGTGAGGAATGGAGAGGTGGCTGGCTGAAAAACTGAAGCTATTTATTATGGACTGGAGGTTAGGAGACGCTTCTTAGTAGCAGTGAAGCAGCATGTTTTTCAGTTTCATTTAACCACAGAAATTCGCACCTTGTGGTCTTTTCTACAGGGCACTGTAATTAGCTGATATCCTGGGGATAGGCCAAGATATTTAAAGTGAAGCAAATGACCAAATGAGACGATGTGTATAAAAGTTGTTTAACAACAAAAAGAATACCTTATAGATGTGATGTCAATGTACCATCCCAGTCTGCATAGTAAACAAGGAAGACGTGAATTGACAAAATTAGTAAAGTGAAAAAGTAAGAATCAGGTCATAGAACTGAATTTGCAGTTGATGATCATGATAATAATCATGAGGATGTATTATTATCCACATTTTATAAATGGCAACTAGGGCACAGAAAAGTAATTTGCCCAAGGTCAAATAACAGAACATGGAATTGAATTCAGATCTCTCTGACTCCAAAACCCATACTCTAATCTGTGCTACATACACTATACTCTTGCTTCTCTCACTTCTATCCCTTTATTCCTCCTCTAAAAAGTCCTCCTGTGATTTAGAAGAATTTGTAAGAAGATCTCCTTTCTGAATCTTGGTAATAGATGACCAAGGGATCTGGATGCTACAAACCCTCTAGGGCTAAGTACCCAGGTAGCAAGGGAAAATGTCTTAAGGTAGAAAAACAGGAGCAAGACAGGGGAATGAAAAGAGGAAAGGAGGGAAGGCAACGGGAAGAAGCAAGTGTGACAAGTCTGCCACACCCATTAAGTTTTGTGGATCCCAATTTGCTTGACCAAAGCACATCCATGTACCTTTTCCTTGGTGATGAAAAAGGTCATCACTACTAGCCTGGCCAACATGGTGAAACCATGTCTCTACTAAAAATTAGCCAGGTGAGGTGGTGCATGCCTGAAATCCCAGCTACTTAAGTGGCTGAGGCACAAGAATTGCTCGAACCCAGGTGGTGGAGGCTGCAGTGAGCCATGACTGTGCCACTACACTCCAGCCTGGGCAACAGAGCAAGGCTCTGTCTCAAAAAAAAAAAAAAAAAAAAAAGGGAAAGAAAAAGACAAAGGTCATCATGCCAATGGTTTCCTGGTGACTCTCAAGTCTGTATCTCCAGCTCATCCTTCTCCTCCCAACAAGTATACCAAATTCCACTTCGATGTTTCAAGAGGCCCACAAACTCACTATGTTCAAAACTGAGTCAATTATATTCAACACCCCCCCCCCCGCACTCTTCCTGTTGCATTCCAAATACTGGTGATTACTCATGTCACCCAAGATTGAAGGCTTAAGAGTTTTCTGGGACTCTACCTTCTCTTTTCCTCCTCAATTATTTGTTAAACAAGTCCTTTTCTCTCTATGCCGACAACAAATAGTTCAGTTCTCACCTAGATTTCTTCAGAATTCTTCTAATCCATTCCTTGCCTCCAGTTTTGCACTCTTTCTAGCTATCCCCCTCAGAACTGACATCTAAGGCTCTAAACTGTACCATTTTCCAAATTAAAGTGGGTTAAACACCAGTTGTCCTAGCATGGCATATGTCAGATTCATGACCACACCGAATGTCACACTCAGGGTCAGGTTCCAGCCCATGCTAAGGTCCTAGGGGAGTGGCTGGGTGGCAGATAGCTAAAGATGACTCGGGGGGCCATACGCAGGTGAAATGTAGTTTTATTCAGCAGCTCTTTCATCAGCAGCTTTCTCATACTCTCTGTCTGTCTGCCTCAGCTGCGTGCTCCAGCCGCTCCCATGCACAGCTGCGCAGCCGGCTCTCCCTTAGCATTCAGGGTCAGCAGCTTAACTCTTTCACCCTCTGGGCATGAATGCATGCTGAGCCATATCCTGGCTGCCCTCTATCAGTCTGCAAGATGGACAGCCTTGATTCTCTCTCTCTTTCTCTGGGCACCAGAGCCTGTACCATGTCAAGACACGTTGAACCGAGCCAAGCTGCGTGCACAGCATCGGCAGGTCAATTATACCTTTTTCAAACAATAGTGACTCTGAGCTAAGCATGAGCTTACACAAATAGGTTATATAACAAGTATATATATATGCCTGCTCCCTAAACTCGCTGAGTCACTTTGGCCTGGATGTCCACCTCAGGCTGTTCCTTGACCAAAGCACATCCATGTACCTTACATCATATCAGGCCTTGCACAGTGCCGCCTCTGCCTTTGCTCCAGCCTTGTCTCTTCAAACCACCTCCCTGCCACCTCTGCACTAACTACGCTGAGCATCTCTTAGTTCCTCAAGTGCTCCAGGCTGCTTCCCCACCTGCCAATAATCCATGCTTTCTTCCAGGAAGCCCATACTCTCCCCGACAGTTTGTCTGACAAACTTAACTATCTCCTAAAATTCATCTCATGTATCACCTCATCTATCATTCTAGAAAAACTTCAGATCTATGTAGAATGATCACTTCCTCCTTTCTGCCTCTTCCAGATCCAGGATATAATTTCCTAGTACTACACCTGAGATACCTCATTATGCTAGTTAAGTTGGTTGTCTTCCCTCATTAAATCTGTGGTTCTTCAAACATGATGGGACCACTGACTTTTTTAAAATGGTGATAAAATCTATGTACCCCTTCCCAGAAACATTACATACGCAAAATATTTTTCATAACATTCCAGTGGTTTCATAGTTTTCCTGGGAAACCATCCATGGCTTCCAGCATGAGAGTTCAGCATTAAGGATTCTGGTTTTAGACCATGGGTCAGAAAACTTTTCTAAAAAGAGTCAGATAATATACATTTTAAGCTTTTCAGGGCATTGGTCTCTGCTGTTGTAACTTGAAAGCAGCCGTAGATAATGTGTAAACAATGGGCATGGGTGCATTCCAATAAAACATTTACCAAAACAGGATGAAGTCTGGATTTGGCCCACTGGCTGTAGTTTGCCAACCCTCTTGATCATAATTTCTTTGAGGAGAAATATATTTGTTTCCATATCCTCAGCCTAATACAATGCATGGCATATAATAGACACTTGAGAGATGTTTAGTGAATGAGAACATTCAGTAATTAATTAAAAAGTAATGAAATAAGATATTTCAGAAAAGGAGAACATTGAAAAGCGAGAAACTAAGGAAATAGCCATGGGGATGTAAAGAATAAGACTTGGATACCCACTGATTATGGGAGGTATGTGACAAGTATAGGAAACACTTCTGGCTGAAATGATTTGTAACTTACCAATTAATTACAGAACAAAGATGTCTAGGACTAGTGTCAAATCAGCAAATATTCAACAAGCACTTGCTTATTTCTTCTTGGATTACACTTTTAAAAGCAATACACTTTTAAATCTCACCATTTTCTTTCCCTAAGTACTCAATATATAGAAACACATTTTGTTAGCACTTGATTCAGCCTCACTTAGCATACAAAATTTCTGGCAACAAAAACAATCCTATGGATAGAAGCATGACATATTTTTTTAAATGACCCTGTTTTAGATTGTACAGTACCCCTTCCCCTTCATTCTCACAGTGTGGTCCCTGGACAGAAACATCAGTATCACCTGGGCATTTTGTAGAAAAGTAAATTATTGGTTCCCTTCACTAGACCTACTTAACCAGGAGCCCAGAAGTCTGTGTTTTAACAAGACCTCAGGCTTTCCAGATTCCCTGTGAATCTTGACAATGACTTCTCTAGGGTTAGTGGTGAGTCCCAGCTATAGCCGGTCTCAGAGTTCCCTACCAGCCTTCCTTATTCCCAGGATCAGATATAATCATGGTCACATTGGCTTAAGAGAGGCATCATTAAAAGACTCACTGTTGAAATTTTTTTTAATTTCTAGAAGTTTCTTCAGGACATAACTGATGCTGAGAAGTATTTTATTGGCTTAATTTACCACCGTGAAGAGAAAAGGTGGCGTTGGATCAACAACTCTGTGTTCAATGGCAAGTATGTGAACATCCCACAGTTTCCAAGGGATCTTGGTTTGCTTCAAAAGACCAAACCTGAGATTGGTGGGTTCACGCTGGAATAGCTCAAACACTGACACTTGACTCTGTTCTGCTGTTCTCCTTTCTTCCAACCCATCTATTCCCTGAGACACATTTTAGTAAACGTTTTCTTATGAAAGAGATCAAACTTTCATAAGGAGAGAGAAGAGTATTCATATAGCAAATTATTTTATTCAAATCAAGAGCCAAACAAATCCACCTACATAGCATTCATTTGATGTATCTTGTAGCTCTCTAGATGCTAGTTTCTATAGCACTGAGCATTTCTGACTGATCAAAAAAGCTTAGTCTCTTGACTTCAAACAGACTAGATATGAGTCTAGACTGGATGCTAGCCATCTCTAGGAGACAGGGTCAGTTTTATGGAGGCAACCCAGTTGGTGTAGAGATGAGATCTATTTCTATAACACTAGCATTTCTGACTGATCAAAAGGGCTTCGTCTTTTAACCCACAGATCACATTTTATTACAAAGTACTTACAAGTTTCCCCAGATGTGCCTTCTTTATCTAAAGAAAGGTTATTATAAGCAACTTGTCTGTGTCTTAAAGCTATCAACTTCTGACCCCCAAGAGCTATCTTCTGTGAATTGTTCCATGGAGATTAGGATTGGTGAGAACACCAATAATTTTCCCAGTGTTTATACAAAAATAGTGATTCAGACAGAGGTCAAATCAGTCCCCCAGCCTGTAACTGGGCTTCCCTACAGAGAGGAGGAAACTGATATTTATTCAGTGTCTGCTAACGCCAGCACTATGCTAAACACTTTGCATATGTTGTTTCCTGAAATATTCCCCATGATGCTACACGAAAAGCTTTTATCACTCCCCATTTCACAGACAGTTGAACTGAGGACAAGAAAAGCTTAGAAATGTGTTAAATATCATAAAGCTAGTCCAAAACACATGACATTTCTCTGAAACCAGAGTCTTTTCAGTCAGACTGAAACAGACTGAATGACAGAAAAAGAGGTGGGAGAGCCAACAAATACCTCCATCAAGTTTTTCTGAAGCCACTATGGTCTGGAAAGGGATGCACAACCTCTCTCCTTTTCCTTCCTGTCCTCCTGCTGTGAACACACATACTGTCCTAAACAGTACTTTTGGAAGAAGAGACAGCCCATGAGATGCTTCTAACCGAACGCCAGAGTGAGTTAGTTAGTCCAAGACTGTGAATCCATACAAGCTCACAGGAGAGCTGACAGGAAAGGGTGGGTTTAGAGCTGCATTTGCGGAGCTGGATTAGGAAAGGGATCTGAGCTAAAAAGGAGGCTGCCCAGATGGAGACGTGTGTGGGCCCGGTAGTCTGCTGCCCCTCCAGGCAAAACTCCTGCAAGACTCTCACTCTGGAATCAGGAAGAGGCTGGGCTAAAATGATGGGCCATCACCATGCTTTGTTTTTTTGTTTGTTTGTTTTGTTTTGTTCTCTCATTTAGTGTTACCAATCAGAATCAGAATTTCAACTGTGCGACCATTGGCCTAACAAAGACATTTGATGCTGCATCATGTGACATCAGCTACCGCAGGATCTGTGAGAAGAATGCCAAATGATCACAGTTCCCTGTGACAAGAACTATACTTGCAACTCTTTTTGAATCCATACAGGTCGTCTGGCCAATGATTCTTTTACTTACCTATCTGTCTACCAGTAGCGGTCCTTGCCCATTTGAGAAACTGAGCTTCTTTCTTCTGCACTGGGGGACTGGATGCTAGCCATCTCCAGGAGACAGGATCAGTTTTATGGAAACAATTCAGTTGGTATAGAGATAAGGTCTGCTTCTGTAGTACTGAACATTTCTGACTGATCAAAAAGGCCTAGTCTGTTGACAGGGTTTGTTTTATTTCAGCCTCAGAGTACATACCATACTACTAGGGAGTAACTGTAGAGTGAGCAATCATAAACATTATTTAGGGATTACCATGGTGGAAGAGGGATAAACATAGCTCCTGTGACTTCATCTCTGTTCTCAAGGGAACCCCATTCACATGCCCCTCCTAACTCCACAAGCTAGGGTAGCAGAGGCTCTCCTCAGGCTGAACGAAGGCTGGGCCTTGGGGAGGGCTCCTAATGCTGAGCTTGGAGCAGCACGGACAGCAGCATTGTTTATGGGAATGGAGAGAGGTCTGGGCAGGTAGGAACCTTCTTGGAGACCCCTTTGAAGAAAACCAGACAGCCAAGGGAACCAAACACACTAGATTTCTGTTCTTCAGCAAAGCCCTGAAGAGACACTTAAGCTAAAAATTCCTTTGTCATATTTCTGAAACTCCATTATAACATATTTAACTCCTTTGTAACCAAAATTTAGGTAAGCATGCTTCCTTTGCTCTGAAGGTTTTGAGTACCTGGCTGTATTTGTTGAGTACATTTTAAAAATTTTGGATAGTCTCTTAGGCAACAATAATCACAATATATTTGTCCCTTCAGTTCTGGAGAAAGCCTGATACCAGGCACAGCCTACTGACCCCAAGGAGCCTGGCACTGGTTGGCATCACATTGCTCTAGAACTAGTCCAGCCGACGAAGCAGTAGAAAAAGAGAAGGGCTGCTCAAGGAAACATTGGCCGGGGGCAAGGAATAAGCACATAGTAGAAAGGGAACATCAGGGTCAAATGGAAATCACCTGAGACAGGAAACAGGGAGTTCATTTGGCCACAGTGGAAGAAAGGCAAGAAAGAGGAAGAAAAGTCTTGGAGTACCCTGGCTGTTCTCTACACTCACAAGACATCAGCTATATACCCTGCTTGATGCATGAGAAAGAGAAAACAGACGCCTTGTGTGTTTTGAGTAAGAATAATTAAACCATAAGGAATACCATGTATAAAAATGATGGAAATAATAGTCACCTAAGTACAGTGCATACCATTTTGTGTCTAATAACAATGTACCACAGAAATGATTGTACATATTATTATATGTATACCAAACAAGATTGTTGTAAATCGTATTTTTTATTACAACACTAAGTTCTGTTTCTGCATTCCTAGGTTTCATCATTTTTGGCTCCTTAGCATGGCCACTTACAATTTTTAAAAATGAGATAACACATCATGTGTCAGAACTTGCTTGAAGGGAATTACCAGAAGTAATTTGTGTTTGAAATGGGGTGGAAATTGCAATTATATTAGTAGCCGGTGGAGATACAAGTTCTCTGACTGTGTTGGGAAAGGATAAGTGCTACCGTTGAGAAGGGAAGAAAGGCTGAGTCTAGGAGGAGAAAAAAATCAACAGAACTCTAGCCAAAGGCAAGCCCCAGAACTCAGACAACAGAAAGGAAATCCTAATCCTTCTGTTTTGAGAAGAGAGAACTATATTTGCTTCACTTCCTATTTCATGACAGAATAACTGCAAACTTTTAAGATCAGGAAATGTAGACATCTAGTGATTTCTTTAGTAGATAGTTTAAATTTCCCCCAAGATTAGGAGACACTTCTGTGCAGGTTCTAAAAGGAGCCCAATGGCCTGGGGTGGGAGTGGGGAGTAGATAGGGAATACGTGGGCTTTGGTTTAAGTTCATCATTGTGAGAGTTCCTGGATCTTTGCAAGCTTAGATAAATGTGATCATTATTAGATAGCAGTGGCATGCTTTAAAAAAAAAGGCAATGAAAATATAGCAAACCATTGAATTTGAGTTTTGATTTTGCTTCTAATATGCTGTGTGAATCAGTATAGTTTTCTTACCCTTTCTTGGTCTTAGTTTCCTTACTGATAAAATGGGGTAGTAATACCTATCTCAAAAAATTCTTGCACATATTAAATAACATTCCTTTATGTATCTCAATGGCATTAGAAATTAGGAGAAGCATTTTGTGGAGGATTTGAAGTTGAGATCTTCATCCAAGAAGTAGCTTTTCAATTTGCTAGAAGCTTAATGTAGGCAAGCCACTTAATTTTTCAGAACTTGTTTACTCATTTATAATATGGGAAAAAAAATTGCCCAAGTCAGAGAAGGGTGCCTTAAAAATGTTGTGGCCAAGCCACATGAGATCAAAGGCACACTTTTCATGACCTCAAATGTGGGCCCAGCCTAGGTCAGCCAACCCCCATCCAACCCTTAGACTCATGAACAAATCCACCTGAGATCAGCAGAGCCACCCTAGATCAGCTGAAACTCTAAGCATGAAAATAAAAACTTATCGCTGTATACCACTGGAATTTTCTGGTTATCTCTCGTATAGCAAAATCTAACTGATGCAATCTCCGTCTGGCCTTCATCCTTCTCCCTTTATTGTCCTTTCATGTATTGTTCATCCAGCAACCAGGATGATCTTGTTAAAACATTAAACAGATTCTGTCACTCTTCTTCAGCCCCCTGTGATGGTTTTCCAATGTGCTTCTGGAAAGAGCAAACATCCTTAAAAGGCTCACTGTGGCGATTCCTCAAGGATCTAGAACTAGAAATACCATTTAACCCAGTGATCCCATTACTGGGTATATACCCAAAGGATTATAAATCATGCTACTATAAAGACACATGAACATGTATGTTTATTGCAGCACTATTCACAATAGCAAAGACTTGGAACCAACCCAAATGTCCATCAGTGATAGACTGGATTAAGAAAATGTGGCACATATACACCATGGAATACTATGCAGCCATAAAAAAGGATGAGTTCATGTCCTTTGTAGAGACATGGATGAAGCTGGAAACCATCATTCTGAGCAAACTATCGCAAAGACAGAAAACCAAACACCACATGTTCTCACTCATAGGTGGGAATTGAACAACGAGAACACTTGGACACCAGGTGGGGAACATCACACACCAGGGCCTGTCATGGGGCGTGGGGAGAGGGGAGGGATGGCATTAGGAGAAATACCTAATATAAATGATGAGTTAATGGGTGCAGCACACCAACGTGGCACATGTATACATATGTAACAAACCTGCACGTTGTGCACATGTACCCTAGCTTAAAGTATAATTATAAAAAGAAGAAGAAAATAATAAAATAATATTATCTTTTTGCATACCTGGAAAAAGAAAAAGGCTCACAAGGCTCTACATGGTCTGCATTCCAGTTACCACTCTAACTGCAATTGCTTTCTCCTTTGCACACTCCATTTCAGCATCTTTGCTATGCCTTCCCAAGGGTCTCCCACTTATTACTCACTATGCCTGGAATGTTCTTTAACAAGTTTCCGAATGTATCACCACCTTACCCTCTCTCAATCCTTCCCTGAAAACCTTATTTGAAATTTCAACACTCCCGCAAGAGATATTCCCTTTCATTCCTGTTTCACTTTTCTTCACGATACTTCTTCATGATCTAATATACTATTTTCAATAGCTTTATTGAAACATAAATCACATTCCATAAAATTAACTCATTGAAAATGTATAGTTCAATGATTTTTGGCATATTCATAGATATTTACAACCACCATTTCAAAAAGAAAGCCTGTACCCCTTAGCTATCACTACCCTATGTCTGCATTCCCCTCAGCCCTAAGCAACCACTAGTCTATTTTCTAGACTATATAGATAGTCTATCTCTGACATTTAGTTTTTCAAAGTTTAATTGTGAAATCATCATATCTTAAGAAAGGCAGATATAGATAGGTAGATAGATAGCTAGATAGCAAGACATGTCTTAAAAATAATAAACTGAGTTTCAAGTAACAACTAACCATATTAAAAACCGTAGCTGTAACTTAAAAGTCTTTTGTTGCGTGCAAATTATTTGATAATGGTAATAATTATGATGCAGTTCAAAGATGAGCAAGTTGTTTTCAGATTATTCTAGAATCCATACTAAGTGCTTTACCATGTAAAAGACCTCAGAGCAAGGCTAATTCCTGAATAGTTGACAGCAGCGTTTCACCCCATCCCAAAGGGCCTCTATGACTTTATCATTCCAGAGGGTGAAGATGAAAGGATTGAGGAAAGGAGTTACTACTGAAACCATCAGGGAAACTACCCGATTGTAATCAGCTGCCTGTGTTTGCTTGGGTTTCACATAGAGAAACAAGCAGCTGCCGTAGCCAATCACAACACAGGTGAAGTGGGAGGCACAAGTGGAGAAGGATTTCCTCCGGCCAGAGGATGATGGGATCTTGAAAATGGTGGAGATGATGTAGGTGTAGGAGACAATTGTAGGGACCAAAGAACCAAAGAGAACAAAAACAGCCATTAAGAAGAGGATAAACTCCGTGAAAAGAGTATTATCGCAGGATAGTTTGAGCAATTGTCCTCGGTCACAGAAAAAATTGTTCACCACATTTGATTTGCAGTAAGTAAGCTGAAACATGACTTAGACCAGCCAGGTTTGAAAAAGAAACCCAAACACCCATGACACAAGAACCACAAAGTTGCAGGTGTGTCTGTTCATAATGATGTTGTACCTCAGAGGGTTACAGACAGCCACATAACGGTCCACAGCCATTGCTCCAAGTAATGCAAACTCCGTTGTCCCCACAGCAAGGTACAGGAAGAGCTGGACAACACAGGCAGACAAAGATATTATCTGCATCCCAGGGAGCAGCAATCCCCAAAGCATCACAGGGACGATTATGGTTGTGACCAGGATCTCCAGGGCAGAGAGGTGGCTGAGGAAGAAATACATGGGGGACTGCAGACGTTTATCCACACAGACAATCAAGACGATGACCGTGTTTCCCATTAATGTTACCGAGTAGAAAAAGAAGAATATAGCAAAAAGGATATGATGTAGTTCTTCAGAGCCAGGGAAGCCAAGGAGATAAAATTCAGTGGCACTAGAGTAATTCATCAACATTTAGCTCTAAGCCCTTGTTCCTTGTGAAATCTAGAGAGCAAAAGAGACAGAACAACTGCTTTTCATCCTAAAAAGATTAAGGACATTTCAGGTTGAAAAAACATTCCTCTCCTGCTCCTCAACTCCATAACCTGACTCTACTATTTTCTACCCAATGTTGATGTCAAATACTTCATGAAGAATATATATCTTTTGAAGATAAATGTATATGTTCAAGAAGATGAAATCCAGTCATGAATACCAAATGATAAACATGAAAACCCACCCACCCTAGCATGCACTCTTTCTCAATACACTGGACATCTGCCTCTAACTCTGCTCTCACCGGCCACCCTGTCTGCTTCCATGATCACAACATGTTCAC
The DNA here is from genome assembly GCF_028885625.2 of Pongo pygmaeus. Lineage (NCBI taxonomy): Eukaryota > Metazoa > Chordata > Mammalia > Primates > Hominidae > Pongo > Pongo pygmaeus. The sequence continues at coordinate 140,861,451 of NC_072379.2, read as the reverse complement.
TTACACCAGCGCCTCTATCATCTTGGGTGGAACTAAATTGCCTTCTCTGCCTATTATGTCTCCATCTTCCAAATCCTAATGCATCTAAACAATCATAAGAAAGTATTCCTGGCAGGGTGTGGTGGCTCAAGCTTGTAATCCCAACACCTTGTGAGGCTGAGGCGGGCAGATCACCAGGTCAGGAGTTTGAGACCAGCTTGACCAACATGGTGAAACCTCGTCTCTACTAAAAATACAAAAATTAGCCGGGCATGTTGGTGCACACCTGTAATCCCAGCTACTCAGGAGGCTGAGGCAGTAGAATTGCTTGAGCCGAGATTGCACCACTGCACTCCAGCCTGGGCAACAGAGTGAGACTCCGTCTCAAAAAATAAATAAAGTATTCCTAGCCAATCTCACACAGGCATGGTTACTTTTTTCTTCTGTATCCTCTAAACATAGGCTCCATTTGCATTATGTTCATTTAAAAGTTTTCACTTCAGTTATATTTACCATTTTGGGGGGTGATGTTGGGAAGTGAGGTCTATCCAGGACATTGTCACAAGGTAAGAGCCATTTTAAGACAAAGTATTGAGTCTTTCCCTGACCTCTGGGATACCAGCTCCCTTGAGTGGATTACTCACTTCTTCCTCTTTATTTTTGTAATGAAAGCCATCCCCACCTCTTATCTAAGTGACTGTGTCTCCCCTACACAAGCAGTCTGATCAGCTCCCAGTTAACAATTTCTAGCTCTGAGATTTTGATTCCTCTTGTTATGAGATGACAAAGAGGAGGAGGAGAAGTCCAGGAGTGAAGAGGCTGGAACTTTAATCCTCATCTCCCAACACAGCCTCCACCCTAGGGCCAGGAGACAAGAAAACAGCTGTGGTGTGGAGGTAACTTATCCTCTGCATTTCCAGTTCTCAGTACCCCAGTTTCAGCAGGGAGACAAGACCTCCCAATGGGAAGTCTGTGCCTGCATCCAACTTGCCATGGTCTCAGTCTGTTAGAGCAGCTTGGAAGTTCCACAGAGCTCTGCTCCTCCATGACCACCTGTTTTCTCCAGAGTCCTGGGGCAAAAAAAGTGTCAGAAGACACCAAAATGGATCACCCTGAATTCCTTAGAATGTCTGGACTCCTTCGCTTACCACATTCAGGTGTTTGCTCAAATGTTTCCTCTTCATGGGTCCCTTCCCACTCAGCTTCTCTAAAACAATACAGGCACACCTTCCCTCTCAAACCTGTGTTAGGCTATATTTTTCATACTAATTGTCCTCACCAATATCTCCAATCACATTATACTATTACTTGTTTATTAATTTATCATCAAAATCCAGTATTTAATTAAATACTTCATAGGTAGGTCATTTCTCTTTCTTGTTCACTTCATCTCTCTTGTATTACCAGTGCCAAGAACAGAGTCTGACACTAGAACAGAGTATGCACTCTGTATTTTAAATGAATATATCAATGAATAGATTAAAAAAAAAATCAGTGAATGAACAAGGACTATACAGCCTGACTCTTCTTCTCTCCATTCATTCTTCTCTAAAGCAACATAAAGTCAACCTGCAATCTCTCTCCCTGGAGCTCCCCTACTATGTGGCAGGCAGATATATGGAAGGAATGGGGAGAAATGAGAGAGCAGGGACTTGGGTAGTGGCAGAGCATTGTGCCTCTTGCCAGCATAGGGCAGAGAAGAAATGATTCTGCCCTCTACTCTGGAGGGAGGCTTTGCTGTAGAGCTCATCCTCTATGCAACTCCCGCTGTCCAGTCTTCAGGCTCTAGATATCCTTGTTCCAGGAGGCAGCCAAGCCCCGGCCCTCCCATCACGATGTTCTCCTACTATCTACTTCACAGAAAGGAAGCCCCTCTGGAAGATACTCACCTCCGGAGAAGCAGCCTGGACTGGAAAGTTCTACTGCTCCACAGGGACCAGCCCAGGCTATCTCTCGCTCACCTAGTGCTGAGTTATGCTCAGGAGACAGAAACAGCTGCTTCTGTCTCCGTTCAGAATGAAGGACACTGTCCTCATACAGAAGCTTACGCATAAGTCCAGAAATACGAGTGCCGAGGAGAGAGTCCAACTGTCTCTATCTCTCTCCTTCTCTTTGCTTCCTTCTCTCACTCCCTTATCTGTCTCCAAGGATGAGTATTCACTGAGGAACAATTTGTACCAGTTCAGAGACACACCAGGGATGCTGTCAAGGAAAAGCTGCCAAAAACATTCATCCTTCCCTCCTGAGGTTAATCAAGTTTTAGAACACCGAAAAGTTGTCTAATGGGCAAACTTGAAATCTCCCTCCTGAGGAACCTCTCAACACAACAGGTTGCCTTCCTTCAGGCTCTGAGTTATCACCATGCAACCCAGGCTGTGAATGGTTAGCCCCCTGAGCTGCTCCATGCCTCTCCCTGATTCCATGTGGCCCTATGGAGCCTAAGCTCCCCGCTCGCTGTGATGGCCCCACTAGTGACTCCTAGGCACAGAGCAAAATTCTAGAGGCCACCAAATGGAATTTTATCAAAAATTTTCTCTTCATTTCCAAGTATTATGAAGCACATGTTTCCAGATGATCTCTGCACTCCTTCTATCAGAAATCCTCTGCCTGTAGTTATGGGAACCCTGCTAAGTGAGTAATAGACAGGGTCTGCCACCTACTTCAACCTCAGGGACTGTTCATGCTACACCCATTCCGCTGTTTGCAACATGCAGACATTCCAACTGTGGCTTCTCAGTCATGGGAACTGTACCGACAGCTGCCCAGGTGGCTGTGCTGAGTCATGTTATGACAGGTGGAGAAATGTGAAGGAAGGGTGCTGAGAAATGAGGAAGTCTGAGGAGGATGGAACCTTTGTCTGAGAAAGCAAATTACAGATCCAAATTCCCTAAGTCAAGGCATGGTTTGGTTTCTCCAGACATGTTTCCAGGGTTATTAACTATATATTGGCAGAGTAGAAAATGGAGCAGTAGGAAGGAATGCAAAATAATAAAAACCCTTGGGAAAACATTGGTTTCTTATTAACTTAAATATACATCTACTCTGTGACCTACCAATTCTATTTCTAGGCAGTTGCCTAATACAAATGAAAACATGTCCTGACAAATATTTCTGTTATCATGTTCATTGTATATTTATTATAGCTACTAATGACAGAAAATAAATACCCATCAACAAGATAATTTGATATTCATATGAGGAAATACTATTCAGCAATGATTCACTACTTGCTAATTCAGTGATCCCAGCGACTTTATAAGACATAACTAACCCCAATAATGAGAGTCAACTACATATTTATATAAGGGAATAATGGTCAGGAAAAAAGTAACAAAGTACTGATGTATACAACATAAACAAATTTCAGATACGTTACACTGCATAAAATAATCTGACACCAAAATATGCTTAACGTATTGTCCTAATGTAGCATGCTCTAGAATGGACAAAATCCATAAAAGAAATCCCAGGCAATCCTTGGAAGGAAATTGACTGGGAAAGATTATGAGATAATTATTGGCTATATTATCCCTTTTTAAATTGCTGCAATATATTTGGTCCACTTTTCATTTAGGCCTCTATGTTAATGAGAGATATTGGTCTGTGGTTTTCCTTTCTTGTAAGGTCCTTGCCAGGTTTGAGTTATCATAAATGAATGGAAATATAAGCCCTCTTTTCCTATTTTATGGGAAAAAAAAAACATTTGCATTATTTCCTCCTAAATTGTTTGGCAAAGTTCGTCATCGAGAACATTTAGGCCAGGAGTTTTATTTGTGAGAAAGTTTTTAATTACGGGTTCTATGTATTTAATAGCTATGTGACTATTCGGAATTTCTACTTCAGTTTGTGTCCATTTTGAAGAATTGTGTTCAAGAGAATTGCTTAGTTCATCTAATTTGTTGGGTTTATTGGCATAAAGTTGCCCATATTCATTTTCATGCTTTCAAGGTTCACTGTCTCTATTATGATATCCCTTGTTCCCATTTCTGATATTGTTACTTTGTGTGCTTTTGCTTCCTTATTATTCTTGCTAGGGATTTATCCATTTTCTTAATTATTTCAGAGACTTTACTTTGGCTTTGTTGATTTTTTCTATTTCTTTCCTGGTTTATATTTTAAGTTCACAAGTCATTTTTTCCTGTGTATGTCTTCAAGTGGCATTCCTTTCATAAGAATATCAGTCATATGCTTAGGAGCCCACCCTACTCCATTATGACCTCATACTACCTAATAACACCTGCAACAACCTTATTTCCAAATAAGTTCACATTCTAAGGTACTGGGGGTTAAGTCTACAAGGGATGAATTTAGAGGCACAAAAATCCAACCATAATGGACATCTTGATTGCCTCTGACTTGGGATAATTATGACTAGAGCTGCTATAAATACTCGTGTAGTAGTTTTTGTGTGGAGATTAATTTTCAACTCATTTGGGTATACATCAAGGAGAACTATTACTGGATTGTGTGCTAAAATTTGTAAGAAAGTACCAAACTTTTGGAAGTACCAAACTGTCTTCCAACGTGGCTGTACCGTGTCGCATTACCACCAGCAATGACTGAGAGTTCCTGTTGGTCCACATCCTCACCAGCATCTGGTGTTTTGGATTTTAGCCACTTTACTAGGTGTGCAGTGGTGTCTCATTGTTTTATTTTATTTTATTTTATTTTTATTTTTATTTTATTTTATTTTATTTTATTATTTTATTTTATTTTATTTTATTTGAGACAGAGTCTCACCCTGTTACCCAGGCTGTAGTGTAGTGGCACTATCTCGGCTCCCTGCAACCTCCACCTCCACCCCCCAGGATTCTAGCGATTCTCCTGCCTCAGGCTCCCTAGTAGCTGGGATTATAGGCACCCACCACCATGCCAGGGTGTGTGTGTGTGTGTGTGTGTATTTTTTAGTAGAGATGTGGTTTTGCCATGTTGGCTAGGCTGGTCTCGAACTCCTGACCTCAGGTGATCAACCTGCCCTGGCTTCCCGAAGTGCTAGGATTATGGGCATGAGCCACCGCGCCTGGCCTCATTGTTGTTTTAATTTCCAGTTCCCTGATGACATATGATGTGGAACATCTTTTCACATGCTTATTTGTCATCTATACATGTTCTTTAGTGATCTATTCAGATATTTCCCCATTTTGTAAGCGAGTAGTTTCTTGTTGAGTTTTGAGGTTTTTGTATATTTTTGATACATGTTCTGTAATGTGTATGTGTTTTGCAAGTATTTTCTTCCAAACTGTGTCTCTTCTTCTCATTCTCTTAAGTCTTTCTTTCACATATTGTGCTTTTGGTATTGTAGTTAAAAGGCACCACAAAAGCCAAGGTCACCTAAGTTTTTCTATGTTTTGTTTTAGAGTTGTAAAGCTTTACATTTCACATTTAGGTTTATGATCCAAGTAGAGTTAATTTTTTGTCAAAGGTACAAAGTCTGTGTCTGAATTTTGTTTGTTTGGTATGGATTTCCAGTCATTCCAGCACCATTTGTTGAAAAGATTATCCTTTCTTATTGGATTGCCTTTCTTCTTTTATTAAAGATTCGTTGACTATATTTGTGTGGGTCTATTTCTGGGCTCTCTGTTATGCTTCATTGATCTAATTCTCTGTTCTTTTGCCCATAACATACTGTCTTGCTTATGGTAGATTTTTTAATTTTTAACAGCTTTATTGAGGAATGGTTGATATAGAGAAAACTACACACATTTAAAGTAAACAATTTGATGAACTTGGAAATAAGTGTACACCTATGAACCCATCACCACAATCAAGGTAATAAACCTATTCATCACTTTTTTTTTTCTGAGACGGAGTCTTTGTCACCCAGGCTGGAGTGCAGTGGCACGATCTCCACTCTCTGCAACCTCTGCCTCCCAGGTTCAAGTGATTCTCGTGCCTCAGCCTCTGGAATAGCTGGGATTATAGGCGCATGCCACCATGCCTGGCTAATATTTGTATTTTTAGTAGAGATAGGGTTGGCCAGGCTGGTTTCGAACTCCTGGCCTCAAGTGATCTGCCTGCCTCAGCCTCCCAAAGTGCTGGGATTACAGGCATGAGCCACTGCACCCAGCCCTATTCATCACTTCTAAGGAGTCATTCCTGCCCCTTTATTGTTATTGTTGTTGTTGTTGTTTATTGTGGTAAGAAGACTTACCATGAAATCTACCCCTGTTAACAAATTTTTAAGTGCACAATACAGTATTGTTAACTATAGGCACAATGTTATACATCAGATTTCTAGAAGCTACTCTCTTGTATTATTAAAACTTTATACCCATTGAACAGCAACTCCCCATTTTCCCCTGGAAAAACCATTCTATTTTCTGCTCTCATGAGTTGGACTATTTTAGGTACCTTACATTTGTGGGATATTGTCCTTCTGTTTATTTCACTTAGCATGTCCTCTAGGTTCATCCTTGTTGTCAAATAAGGCAAGATTTCCCTCTTTTTAAGGCAGTTTCAGCTTTCAGCTCTTGCATTTAAGTTTTTAATTCATTTTGAGTTGATTTGAAGAAGGGAGCTGAAATGTGGCATAGACTGGCCAGATTTCAGAAAGGAACCCAATCAATAATACAATTACCAGCCAGATGCAGTGTCTGCTCATAATGATGTTTTACTTCAAAGAGTTACAGAGAGCCACATAATGGTCCACAGTCATCACTCCCAGTAATGCAAATTTTGTGTACCCCCAAAAAAGTTCGTATAGAGTTGGACAACACATGTCATTAAAGGTATTGTTTGAATCATGGAAAGTAACAACCCCTGAGCATCAAGGGAACAGCAGTATATGTGATAAGGATTTCTATGACAGAGAGGTCACCATGGAATAAATATAGGAGGAACAGCAGGCATTTCTCAACACATACTATGATGATTACATAATTTCTTATTACAATCACTGACAAAGGAAGAAGAAGGTAACAAATGGCATACTTACTGGGAGCCAGGGAAGCCTAAGAGACAAAATTCAGTAGCACCACTGTGACTCTCCCATATTTAGTCCTGAGGATTTGCTCCTTGTGAAATGGAAAGAGCCAAAAAAAAAAAAATGAGACTGCTTCTGATCACAAAAAGACTAAAGACATTTCCAGATTGAGAAAATATTCCCCTCCGGCTTCTAGGCTCCACACCATGACTCTGTACAAGGTTGGTGTTAAATGTTCTATGAAGAATAGGTAGGTAAGTAGAATAGTAGATAAATGTATATGTCCAAGAAGATGAGCACTGGCCACCAACGCTGCACCACAGGCATGAAAACCCATCCACCCCAGCACGCACTGTTGTCTCTCAATTCACTGGACATCTCAGCTCCAACTCTGCTCTGACCAGGTACCCTAAGTACTTCCTTGATCACAACCTGCTCATTTATACCACCATGTCTTCCATCCTGAATGGAACTAAACTGTCTTCTCTACCTATTATGTCCCTGTCATGCAAAAACCTACTGCATCTCAACAGTTATACAAAAGTATTTTTAGCAAATCCTACCCAGATGTGGTTACTTCTTTCCTTTGTTTCCTCTGAGTGTGAGTGATATGGTTTGGCTTTGTCCCCACCCAAAAATCTCATCTTGAATTGTAATCCCCATAATTCCCACGGATCAAGGGCAGGACCAGGTGCAGGTAATTGGATCATGACAACAGGTTTCTCCCATGCTGTTCTCATGATAGTGAGTGAGTCTTACGAGATCTCATGGTTTTAAAAGCATCTGGCATTTCCCCTGCTTGCACTCACTCTGTCCTGCCACCCTGTTAAGAAGGTCCTTGCTTCTCCTTTGCCTTCCACCATGATTGTAAGTTTCCTGAGACCCCCCCACCTCAAGCAATGCAGAACCATGAGTCGATTAAACCTCTTTCCTTCATAAATTACCAAGTCTTGGGTATTTCTTCATAGCAGTGTAAGAACAGACTAATACAGTAGGCTACATTTGCATTCTGCTTGTTCAAGTTTTCACTTCAGTTATCTTTATGATCATTTCTCTGTATTGGTAGAACTAGCTGACTTGGAGGTAGGGTCAAACCTGCCCATTGTCAGAAAGTAATAGCAATTTTGTGACACAGTATTGAGTCTTTCCCTGACTTCTGGTGTGCTGGCTTGCAGGAGTAGATTGCCCACTTCTTTCTTTTTGTTTTATGATGAAAGTTATACCCCACCTTTTAACTAAGTGAATGTGTCTCCTTCAAGCAGGCAGAGTATGGCCAGCTCCAAATTAGCAACCTCTGGCTCTGAGAGTTATTCCTCTTGTCATCAGACGATACAGAGGAGGAGAAATCCAGAAGGAGTGAAAAGGCTGGAACTTTAATTCCTAACTCCCAACGTGACCTCCACCCTGGGTCCAGGAGACAAGAAAACAGCTATGGTTTAGAAGCAATATATTCTTTACATTCTTCTAAAATTATATTAAACTTTTCCTTGTTTATTCATTTGAAACCTGAATCTTACATTAGAATAAAATACCTTGAGAAAAGATTGCCTCTTTTTTTTTTTTTACTGTCACATCTTCAGTTCCAAGAACAGAATAAGACACTGAGCAAGTGAGTACACTTTAAATATTTATGCAATGAATAAATAAATGAATGAATAAACAGAGTAGTCATCCTGACCAGATTCTCTTTCCTGTTGTAAGATATGACTCTCCATTCACTCTTCACTAAGGTATTGCCCAGTCAAAAAGATAAGTCTGTCTTTGTGGAGCTCCCCTACAATATGGCAAGCAGATATGAAGAAGAAATAGGGCTAAAAGAGAGGGCAGAGACTTAGGTAGTGGCAGAGCACTGTGCCTCTCTTCATCATGGGGCAGAGAAGAGATGAATCTGCCCTCTGCCCTGGAGGGAGGATTTGATTCAGAGCTCATCCTCTATGCAACTCGCCTGTCTACTCTTCAGGCTCTAGGTATCCTTGTTCTAGAAGGCAGCCAAGCCTCAGCCCTCCTATCATGATGGTCTCCTATTCTCTACTTCACAGAGAGGAATCTCTAGAAGACACTCACCTCCAGAGAAGGGGAAAGGCTTGGAAAGTTCTACTGCTCCCCAGGGACCAGCCCAAGCTACCTTCTGCCTGGCTAGTGCTGAGCAGTCTCCATGAGCTACAACAAGATGCTGCTGTCTTTACTCTTAGTGATAGTGAAAACTATCCCCACACTGGCCCCTAGGAAAAAGTCCAGTAATAATGCTCTGGAAGGCCCAATTGTCTCCTTCTTTCTTTTTCCCTCCTTCTTTCCCTCCCCAATCTGTACCCTGGAGAATTTATTCACTAACGGAATGTTCCCAGGTTCAAAGTAATCCTAGCAACACAGTGAAGAGAAAGCCAGAGAAACTTTTCACCTTTCCTTCCCAAGGCTAATCACATTTTAGAACATGAAAAAGTTGGTATAATGGGAAAATCTGAAATCTCTCGGACAAAAGTTTCTCAACACCCAGGTTGCCCTCCTCCCAGGCCTTAAGTCTTGGATGTTACTAAGCACTCCAGGCTGTGAATAGCCAATACCTTGCTCTCCTCTATGCCTCTCCCTGACTCCATTTAGCCCTACGGAGCCTAAGCAGCCCCAAGCAGAGGACATGACAAATGGCTCCAAGACACATCAAAAACTAAGGGGCAATCACATAGCCTTTGCCAAAAATGCTACCCTTATCTCCAAGACCTTATGGATCCCATCTTCTCCAGATGATCTCTGCACTCCTGCCACCAGATACCCTCTGCCAATAGTTAAGGGAACCCTGCTTAGAAACAAAGAGAGGATCTGCCACACAAACCAGCCTCACAGTCAACCAATGCCACAGCCCATCCCACTCTCTCCAGCATGCATACATTCCAACTGTGGCTGTTCAACCATTTCTCCTCCAGGCCTTCATATGCTAGCAGGGTTCCTCTCTGAGCTACTTGAAGGGTAGGCGTAAAGGCTGAAGAGCCAACATTTGAGAAACACAAATTTAAAACTACTATATAAAAGCAAAGATGGCTTGCAAACTGAGTAAAATAGCAAAATAACATTTAAAATATTCATGTTTACATTTTAAAAATGACTTTCATTTATCCTAAAAATAGCACAGTTCATGTGAAAAGTAAAATTTTGTGAAGGAATATAAAACAAAAATGCAAATGCCTCTCTCACCAATGCCTGATCTTGCTGATCCATCTGCTAGAGCTAAACACTACTATTAGTTTCTAGTGCATCCATACAGAAATTTTCTATGCATATACACAAGTATCTTTTTATGGTCTTTTAAAAACATGATATTTTAGTAAAATATTGTCCTGCAACTTTCTTTTTGTTATATGTGTATACGTGTGTGTTTATTGAGCCTTCCCACATTAGCATTTATATGTCCCTCGTATTTTAAATGATTACCAAATATTCACCTTATGAAAAAACTATCATTTACTTAATGAGTACCCTGCTAACAAATATTTTGTGTTTTCAATTTTTTACTAGTATAATGCTGCAATAAATATCTTCACATGTAAGCCCATACATTTTTACACTTGTATCTTGCTAAATTATTATACTAAATTTTACTAGCTGTTATCAAATCACCTTCCAAAAAGTTGTACCAATCAATTTATGATCTCTTGAAATAAGATTATGTTGAGCCTACCCACACAGCCTCCTGCAAGAAGTGGGTGGGAAGTTTTTATTTCCCAGTGTTAACCCAGTGCAGGTTCAGAAATGACACTAACAGATGAGGAGTCAGTAATCACATTGTGAGGTAAGGACACATCCTAGCAGTCCTCATCCCCATGGGAACAATGCTGACAGCTGCCCAGGGAGTCTCGGCCTTGGAGCAGCAGTGTTGGTCGTGTAATGACTGTTGGAGTAAGGAAGGCCCCTGGTGAATGAGGAAATCCAAGAAGGATGGAACCTTTCTCTGAGAACCCTTATTGCAGAAACAACTTACCTCATTCAGGGCATGGTTCCATTTCTTTAGATATCCTCCATGTTTTGCTTAATGCCATATTGGCTCAGTAAAGATTTCAGAAGTAGAGGGGAGTATAACACAGTAAAACCCATTTGAAAAGAGTTTTGTCAGTTTCTTAAAAGTATACACCTCCCTATAGTGGAAAAATTCCACTCCCAAGTATTTCACTGAGAGAAATGAAAACACATGTCCTCATAAAGACTTGTATTAGAAGACTCATAGCAGTTTAATTCATTGTAGCCAATTATGACACAACACGAATATCTATCAACAAGAGAATGGTAGAGCTGATCCTCATTATTCATGGCCCAGTATTTGTGAATTCATCTACTCAATAAATTTATTTGTAACTGTAAAATCTTTATTTGTAGTTCTTCTAGGGCTATTGGCTGACATGTACAAGCATGCACAGACCCGTGAAAGTTTTAAGTCACCTGTTGTACTCGTTTCCAGTCGAGATAGAATAAGACGATACTCTACCTTCTTTCTGTTCTTGTCCTGTAAACAAGTGTCCTTCTGATGGTCTTCAGTGCTACATTTTTTTTTTTGCATTTTTGTACTTTTTGCTGGTGATTTTGCATTTTGAAATGGCTCCTAAGCATAATGCCAAAGTTCTGTCTAGTGTTCCTAAATGCAAGAAGGCTGTGATGTGCCTTACAGAGAAAACGCATGTGTTAAATACGCTTCATTCTGGTATAAGGTATAGTGCTGTGAACCATGAGCTCAGTGTTAATGAATCAACAATATATATTAAATAAGGTGTCTTTAAGAGGAAACACACATTTTGAAAAGGTTATATATCGTTCAGTTGGCAAAAATATCGTAACGAGAGGCTCACAGTAACCTATCTCTGTAATTCCCTAGGAGCAATGATTCAGTATTCATTAATTTAGTATTCCCAGAGACTATGGATTATAACTACCACAAATAATGAGAACCAACTATACATTCATGAGAAAATAATACTTAGCAATGAAAAATAACAAACTACTTACACACACAAGATGGACGAATCTCATATACATGACACTGAATGAGAGAAGCCAGACACCAAAGAATGCATACTATGACTCCATCACATAATGCTCTAGAATGGACAAAAATCATCATAATCCATGTTTAAAGAAATCCTAACAGTGATTGCTTTGTTCCTGGGGAAAATTGACTTGGAAATATTATAAGGAAATTGTGGAACATATTCTTCCTTGTATATATTGCCGAATTCTATTTGCTAACTTTTTATTCAGGATGTTTATGGTTACAAGAGATACTGGCCTGGAGTTTTCCTTTCTTGTAAGGTCTTTGTCAGGTTTTGGTATCAAGGTAATTTTGGTTATCATCAAACAAACTGGGATGTCTTTTTTTATTTTATGGAAAATTTAATATTATTTCTTCCTACATTGCTAAGAAGTGTTAATCAGTGAGAACATCCAGGCCAGTAGAAAAGCTTTTTAGAAAAGCTTTGTAGAAAAGCTTTTATCTGTTTATTTATTTATTTATTAACTTATTTACTTATTTATTTTTTAAACAATTCCCAAGTGCTTGGAAGTGTAGAGAAGCTTTTAATTACAGGCTGTGGTAGGCTGAATAATGCTTCCCACCAAATGATATCCATATCCTAACCCTCAGAAACTGAATATATGGCACTTGAAAGGCATTTTTACCTTGTATGGCAAAAAAAGGACTTTGAAAATATGATTAAGTTAAGGCTTTTGATATGGGGAGATTATCCTGAAATCTGATGACAGTCTCTCTATATCCGGTAGTACTTCTTGCCTTAAAGTCTACTCTTTCTAATGTTGCCTAACACCTCCAGGTTTCTTAAGCTTACTGTTTGAATAACTTTTTTCATCACTGTAATTTCAATCTGTCTTTAATTTAAAGTATATCACGTGTAGACATCACAGAATTGGTGTGACAATCTCTGACTTTTATTTGTAGTGTTTAGTCCATTTACATAGAATATTATCTATTGATTTTTTTATTTAGGTGTACCATTTTCCTGTGTCTTTAAATTTGTCCCATCTATAGTTTTTCTTCTATTTCCCTTTCCTATCACCTTCTAGATAAATTAAATACTTTTAAGTTTTTATTTTAATTCCTTTATTGACACATTAGACATACCTTTTTGGATTATTACAGTGTTTGTTATTGGGATTATACTATGCACCCTTAAATTTCACAGTCTATCAAGAGTTGATACTGCAACACTTCACATAAAATGTGAGAGCCTTGGAAAAGTACATTATATTTGTGCTCCTATCCATTATACCAGTATCACATATATTAAATCTATAGATGCTATAACCCCCAGAATATGGGATTATAGTATTTTCTTTAAATATTCATATGTCTCTTAAAAGAATTATGTGAAGAAAAAATATTTTTTACTTCTGGTGTGTGAGAGTCTACATATATATCTGTAAGGTCTGCTTTATTGACTGTCATATCTTTTTATTCTTACTTTTTGCCAGTTGTCCTAAGGACTGAGAATAGTATTAAAGTCTCTCAATGTTTTATGTGTATTTTATTTCTCCTTTTACCTCACGTAGTTTCTATTTTATGAAGGTAATTGTTACATTACATGATGCCCAGACATTCATAAATGTATGACCCTACCGGAATTGGGCATTTAGAATTAAAAATCTTTTCACATTTATAATTTTTGTACCAAAATCTTCCTCATTTGATATTAAAATATGGTTGTGTTTCCCAACAGTTCTTTTGAAAAATATTTTCTCAGTCATCCTTTGTCTCCCTCTTTCCTAATTAAAGGAAATAATTAGGAAAATAAATTGCTCTCTTACTTATTGGTTCTATTAACAAATCTGATACTGGCATGATTTACATTTCTTGTATGTGGTATTTTATATTCCTGGAATTTTTTCTTTACCTTCAAAGTCTAATAGTTTTGTCACAGGTGTATCTGTTCCAGGTCACTTTCCCAGATACACAGTGGATCCTTTCATTATGTATATTCAAATCTATCTTCATTTCAAGATGGTCATAAAATATAGTGTTAAATATTAGATTTTTTCATTGTATTGCTGTTGTTCTTTATGAATTCCAAATTCATAAAAAATTAGCCTACCTCATCTCTTTAATCTTGCCTATTTTCTCTAATATTTTATACCCCTTTAATTGTTTCAATTTCATGATTCAGCTATTTCTATTTCTTTGCTCAATAGATTTTATTTTACTTTCAGTCTAATGTACTCTTTCTTAGGAACTTGTAATTTTTTTTATTTCTTAGATGACTTTGTTTCTTTTCAAAATTTATTTAACTCTTATTTTATATATTACTCTTTTTAATCCATTACTCTTTGTTGTTATATTCATAAATAAATAAGGTAGAGATAGTGGCAGATTATATTACTTAGATACATGCTACTCCTGAGAATTTCAAGAATGCATAAGAAATAATAAAGATTTATGCAATAGAAAATTAAAATAGATATTACCTTATTAATCAGCTTTAGATGGAGAATAAATATCTATTAATCAACTTGGCAAGGCTAAATTTTCTGATGTAAATGTCGTTCTTGTATGTTGTTGTAAATGTTTCTCAAGAGAGTCAGTGACCTCCCCTCTCTGGTTCTTCTTTCAGCTACTCACCCATTTTGATCTTTTATCTGTGATTAGCCACAATACATTCTCCTCACCTCTTCCCCTATATTCAGATGGACATTTGGTTCTAGTGCTTCAAATCTTCCTTAATCCCCACTTAATAGAGATATTCTCGAGCACTCCCCAAACTCATTTATTTAAAAATCAATAGTGAAAATAAAATTGGGTGAAAATGATTTTTATTTCAAGTATAATAAAATTGTACTATAATAAAAGAATGTGAACACCCATGACAGACACCTTAAACTTTATACACATATATAGACACACACACAAACTTTGTGTATATATAAACACACATTTATATATGAGGAATATATTTATATATGTATGTGTGTGTGTGTATATATATATATATCCTCCTCTAGGCATGCTGACCTCTGTCATGGATACATTTCAGACAACATTTCTGTGTGATTTTGATCTATTTTAGATACTTGTCATCACTTTGCAGAAAGTCTATCCAAAACTTCAACTTTTTAAGTTGATTTTCCATAAATATAAAACATAATTTGGGGTCTATATCCCTCTCCACATTCTAGTGACTTAGATAAGAATTTTCTCTCACTTCTACCTTCACCTTATTTCAAACTTACATTCTTTCATCAAGACCCATTCAATTGCCACCTACTTGAGGATGTTTCCTTGACTGTCTCAAACAGAGTTAGAAACTTTTGCTCTTGTATACCAAATGCAATAGTTAATGTTATGTGTCAACTCAAGTAGGCCATAGTGAAGTAAACATTATTTCTGGATGTGTCTATGAGGGTCTTTCCAAATGAGATTAGTAGTTGAATTGGTGGACTCAGTAGACTGACCTCCCTAATGTGGACAAGCTTCATCCAATCCACTGAGAATGGAGCAAAAGGTGGAGGAAGGAGAAATTGACCTCTTTTTTCAAGCCTTATTGTTTGAGCTGGGACATCTCATTTTCTTCTGACCTTAGACTGGGATTTACACCATTAGCTCCCCTGGTCCTCAGGCCTTCAGACTTGGACTGCATTACACAACTGCCTTTCCTGGGTCTCCAGCTTTCAGATGGCAGCTCTTGGGACTTCTCAGCCTTCATAATTGTGTGAGCCAATTTTTCATTTATATAAATATAGATATGGATAGCTATGTATCTTCATCCTATTCTATTTCTCTGGAGAACCCTGACTAACACACCATAGCACTTGTACATTATTAATCATGAATTACTTAACCCACTGTACTATAATTATTCACATATTTATCTGCCTCTCACAATTAAGATTGAGCTCCTCAAGCGCTGGCATTATGTCTTACTATATCTTCTTTTCTCCTTTGCAAAGAAGAATAACTAGCGCTTGGTAGGCATTCAATAAATGTTAGTAAATTTTGTATTAATATTTAAAGACATGTAAAGTAATCTACTTCACCTGTAGAAAAAGAAATGCCACAAACATAATGTAACTTAATTTTAATCAACATATTTTAAAACAATGTTACTTTTTAAAAGAAGATGTAAAATGAATAACTAGATGATAGTATCATTAATTAGATGTCCCCTGGTGTGTAGACACTACTCCAAACAGGTGCTGACTGATGGCTCACTGTAAGATAAAGTGAAATTTCTAGTAAAGGTTCCAGAGCATAAACTTCAGTCCCATACTATTAGTATGATTGGGGTGACTTTCATAGTATATAGTCATTGGTCTTATCAGAGAGAAAGGATAACCGAGAAAAAAATCATCCCTAGAAAGTTAAGATCATATCCTGAGTGGGAAATACTGAGAATAGGTCTGAGCCTTGTGGATCAGAGCACTGACTATTGAAGACCAAAAAAAGGAGGTGTGGGAGGGTATATGAACATGCAGGGGAACAGAGGCATCTGTCTAGGAAAAGCATACTCTTTTGGAGGTGGGAGGCAATTTGAAGTGGGAGGTGAATCTTAGAGCCTTGGAGATGAAGGGGAAGCAAGAGGCAAAAATTAGGGTCTTAAGAAAAACATGAGTATCAAAAAAAGTACCAACTCATCCTCTCTCAAAATAGCACCATTTACTAAAGAACAAGCACAATATGTCTAGTAACAGAAAGCATTGAGAACTATAGGAAGAAACATAGTAAACCATCCAGCCAAAATGACATCTAGACAAAATGACAAACACATTTTCCTGCTGGATCAGGAAATCTCCAAAAATTTTGAAGCAACAGATAATAATAAATATACTTATAATGCTTCTAAAACAACAAAATAAAAGGGTAAAATAAAATTTTCAGCTGACAAAAATATTCTCCAAATGTTCACAAAATTGAGGAAGACTATAAAATAAATCCCCAACATGAATTAGCCACAACTAAAAGGCATTTACAAATAGGAAACAACACTGGAAATCAGAATTTTAAAAAAAAACTCAGAATAGCAGTGCACAAAAAATAGCAACATGAAAAAAATAGTCAAGTAAATTTGAGAAAGAAATTTAAAAATCTGTTAAAAATATTTCAGAACCAAATAGTAAATTACAAGGTGCCCAAAGAGGACTATATTGAGTGAAATATAACAAATGGCATTGAGAAGAGGAACAAACACAGCCAAAAAATCAAATTAAATTAAAAGGTAGATGTGTTAAGAGGGAATGTGATAGATTAAAACATTTAAAACTCAAAATATTCATATGCAATACATGAACCTTGATGGGATCCTTGATTTTTTAAAAAAAAACTGCACATTTATTTGGGAAAATATTTGGAAATTGAAATGTAAAGTATACCTTTTATTATTGAAGTCGTTAATTTTCTCATGTGGAATGACAATGGCATTATTATATAGGAGAATGCAGTGTCTTCTTGGTGCCAGAAATATAATAGATATTTAATATCTGTCATTCCTTTACTAATCATGTTGCAAATGTATTAAGAACACGGGAAGGACAGTGATTCACCAGACTAAATCTCTGCAAGCCATCTTAGACTACTCTGGCAGAGTAGTGAACAGACCACATAAGTGGTCTCCCACTGTGTTCACCATCGATGAGTCATATAAGATATTAAAGTCAACTCTGACCTTTGGATTTTAAAACAGACACTATAAAATTAATGGGCATCTAGACATAGGCAGTCTGGATGTTAAAAGGTCAAGATTCCATATTATGATTGCTGGCATTGAAATATTTTGTATAGAAAATTTAAGATCTAAGTTGGAAGACACTTAAAACCCAATCCATGTAACTCAAAAGGGCAGAATTGGACAATGGGAGGAAGTTACATTTAGTTTGATTAGTTGATTAAATTTAAACAGTCGAATTCCTAAAGTTGTGTTTTCACCACCCCTAGAGATGGTCAAGTCATGTTTCAATGTCCACCAAGTAATAATGTTATAAGAAGGATTCCTGCACCAAGTGGCAGGTGGATTTGGATGCCCTCCTCAGTGCCTTCTAATCTGTGGGTCTCAGACTCAGTTGTATCACTCTCTTATTTGGGATTGTGATTCCTAGATGCCATTGTACCATATACCATAATCCAAGGATTCCATCTAGCAAGCTGGATTTCACATTTGACCTGTTATGCAAACACCATCCCAGAGTTTCTCAAATGACTACATACACCCATGGTCCCTGACCAACGAAGAGAAATGTAAGGGGATCAAAGAATCTACAAATCAGTCTCTCCAGGATAGATTTTCTCCCAACCTCCAACATATCCTACTTTACAAGTCTAATGAGGTTATAGAAGCTGAACTATTTGTACCAGGATGATGCTGGCCTCATAGAATGAGTTAGGAAAAAGTCCCTTCTCCTCAATTTTTTGGAATAGTTTCAGTAGGAATGGTACTAGTCCTTCTTTATACATCTGGTAGAATTTGACTGTGAATCCATCTGGTCCTGGGATTTTTTTCTTGGTTGGCAATGTTTTCATTACTGATTCAATTTCAGAACTTATTATTGGTCTGTTCAGGGATTTAGTTGCTTCCCGAAAACTGAATCTCTTGGTCTGGCTTACCCAGCTAGTTAAAGCTCAGGTTAAGATTCTTTATATATATATATATACACACACATATATATATACACACACATATATATACACACATATATATATATATACACACGTATATATATATATACACACACATATATATGTATATATTTTATTATTATACTTTAAGTTCTAGGGTACATGTGCACAACGTGCAGGTTTGTTACATATGTATACATGTGCCATGTTGGTGTGCTGCACCCATTAACTCGTCATTTACATTAGGTATATCTCTCCTAATGCTATTCTTCCCCCCCCCCCCACCCCACAACAGGCCCCAGTGTGTGATGTTCCCCTTCCTGTGTCCAAGTGTTCTCATTGTTCAATTCCCACCTATGACTGAGAACATGCAGTGTTTGTTTTTTTGTCCTTGCGATAGTTTGCTCAGAATGATGGTTTCCAGTTTCATCCATGTCCCTGCAAAGGACACGAACTCATCCTTTTTTATGGCTGCATAGAATTCCATGGTGTATATGTGCCACATTTTCTTAATCCAGTCTATCATTGTTGGACATTTGGCTTGCTTCCAAGTCTTTGCTATTGTGAATAGGGCCACAATAAACATACGTGTGCATGTGTCTTTATGGCAGCATGATTTATAATCCTTTGGTAAATACCCAGTAATGGGATGGCTGGGTCAAATGGTATTTCCAGTTCTAGATCCCTGAGGAATCGCCACACTGTCTTCCACAATGGTTGAACTAGTTTACAGTCCCACCAACAATGTAAAAGTGTTCCTATTTCTCCACATCCTCTCCAGGGCCTGTTGTTTCCTGACTTTTTAATGATCACCATTCTAACTGGTGTGAGATGGTATCTCATTGTGGTTTTGATTTGCATTTCTCTGATGGCCAGTGATGATGAGCATTTTTTCATGTGTCTTTTGGCTGCATAAATGTCTTCTTTTGAGAAGTGTCTGTTCATATCCTTCGCCCACTTGTTGATGGGGTTGTTTGTTTTTTTGTTGTAAATTTGTTTGAATTCTTTGTAGATTCTGGATATTAGCCCTTTGTCAGATGAGTAAATTGCAAAACTTTTCTCCCATTCTGTAGGTTGCCTGTTAACTCTGATGGTAGTTTCTTTTGCTGTGCAGAAGCTCTTTAGCTTAATTAGATCCCATTTGTCAATTTTGGCTTTTGTTGCCATTGCTCTTGGTGTTTTAGACGTGAAGTCCTTGCCCATGCCTATGTCCTGAATGGTATTGCCTAGGTTTTCTTCCAATGACTTTCTTCACAGAATTGGAAAAACCTACTTTAAAGTTCATATGGAACCAAAAAAGAGCCTGCATTGCCAAGTCAATCCTAAACCAAAAGAACAAAGCTGGAGGCATCAAGCTACCCAACTTCAAACTACAAGGCTACAGTAACTAAAACAGCATAGTACTGGTACAAAAACAGAGATATAGACCAATGGAACAGAACAGAGCCCTCAGAAATAATACCACACATCTACAACTATCTGATCTTTGACAAACCTGACAAAAATAAGAAATGGGGAAAGGATTCCCTATTTAACAAATGGAGCTGGGAAAACTCGCTAGCCATATGTAGAAGGCTGAAACTGGATCCCTTCCTTACACCTTATACAAAAATTAATTCAAGATGGATTAAAGACTTAAATGTTGGCCTAAAACCAGGCTAAGATTCTTAAGGGGCAATTCTTAGACCTTATCCCCAGAAATAGGATTTGTAAGAATAGTGACCAAGAAAAAGGTCTTCAGAAAATTAATGGCAAATACTTCATAAAATACTCCTTCATGCTCTAAGAATAGAAAATGTCTGCCTGTTAGTTCCCTAATATATTTTATGTTGTATTAGTCTAAATATGAGACAGACTTGTTCCTATGTAATGCAGGTGATAATGGACCAATTGTTTATCCTAAACTTGGTTCCCAAAACCAAGAAGTCGAAGAAACGGAGAGCAAAAAAGAAAAGATTTTTTTTCTGCTTGATTTCTGACAGAGGGGTATGATTAAGAGGTTGGAAGAGTTGCAGAAGAGTCTCTAAAGAGAAAAATCTGAGTGATTTTGTGCCCTGATGTATAAGTAGAAACCTAATAAAAGTGTGGGCCCTCTAAGAAGGAGATAATTGCTTTAATTCCTTACAAAGTTTTCAAAGTGGTGAAATAATTAGTCCCTTGTGAGTGAGTCAATGAAGAGAAACTTTTCAGGTTGAAAAAAAATGATTTCCTGATTTGGAGATGCTTCCCGACACTTACAGATACTCAAAGATTTCCACTTACATTCTGGTGGCATTTGGAGTTGATCTTTAATTAAGGATTTAACAGCTATCTATTAACTACAGTTTAATATCTATAGCTTGTATTCCTGTGATAGACTCAAGTGTGTACATGCATGCAAGCATGCATATAAATACCTGTGTGTACCCAACCTCTCCATTTTCCAGCCCAACACCAGCAGCCTTGGACCAGTGGGTGCCCTGCACTGTGGATATCCATGCTGCAATTATAAGGGATGCTGCTCCTCTGGCAATAGTGTCAACGGCACTGACTTCCGAAGTGACTTACCTGGTTCCTTGTACTATTTATGGCCTATTTGTATCTATTCTTTTTCTACTTTCCTAATCCTGACCCTTTTGCCAGGCTCAATCTAGTCCAAGAAAACAGTGAATTTCCTAGAGCTATGTGATCTGAGCTATTCATATATGCACCCTCTGCCTACAACTGCCTATGTACAGAATCTCGGAGGAGGCACTTCAAAATCTGCCCTTTCTTCATCTTTTACCCATCTCTTCCCACCAACATACAGGTCTAGTTTATTCTCTCCCTTTGGTCCAAATTAAACCACATTCACTCAGAGTGACCTAGTAACTCCCAAATGCCCTAATAAGTCCAGAGCCAGAAGACAGGGGATCAAGCATCAGAGAGACTCAAGATTCCTAAAAAACAGAGAGCTGACTCTTCTCCATGATATAACATCAAGTTCCTGGGAAACTAAGAAACAAATAGCCTGCTTTTAAAGTTATGGGGGGAAAGGGTTAATTCTAGCCTTTACAACCTGGCAAGTATAATGCTGAAATACAGCCAACTGACAAGTATAATGCTGAAATAAAGCATCCAAGTATTCAAAAAACTTAGCTCATAAGAGTTTTCCCTTAGAAAGATGCTGGAAGATCTGCTCATCAAAACTTGGAATTAAACAAAGAAAGAAGAGGACAGATAATTTGGAAAGAAGGAATGTAACACAGGAGAACTGTGAAGGAATGTCCCTGGACAAGGACTTTGTCCCAGGCCTACAGAGGACACAGCTAGATCATTTGGGAAAAATACCGCTGGGTTTCAGATGTATGTAGAATCATCTTGGGGGAAAATTTGCAAATACAAACAAAAATGTTTACAGGCACCTGTTAACTATAGGAAAAACACATTTGAGAATTAAGAATTGTTTATACAAGCAGATTACTATTAAATATGTACCAGAAGAAATAGTTGAATACTCTGAAGAGTAGCACCATATAAGTAAAAGGAAAAGGGCAACAGTCTGTCACCTTTCTATGTAAGTTACTTATAATTACTTGATATTTTCAAAACTACACATGTATGACTTCGATTTTTAAAATATTTAAATTAAAAATACAAATATAGCGAAAATATCCCACTCAATGTTGGAAGTACCATTGAAAAAATATTTTTTGGCAAAAACTACTATAAATTCATTGTCACTTTTACATGAATTTTTGTACTAGCATTAACATACACTTAAAAGATACACATATGTTAGGCCTATATGGACTGTTTACTGTCCATGTGGGTCCACATTTTGGATCACAGAAGTTGAGAACTTTTGCCTACTTGTTAGTGTACATAAAATCATTTGACATGGTGCGTAGAAGATTATGACCTAAACAGAAGATGAAGAAGGAAATGTCTAAAAATATTTGTTTAATGGTGAACCACGCAGAAGGCAGATTCACTATATATGAGCTATATACATGCCTTCTAGTGTCCCTTTTATTTAAGCTGTTTCCTTTTACTTTGAATTACAAGGGTTAAAATTAAAAATTAGATAGTATTTGAGTATAAAATATTCTGGCAGCACTTGTGCGTGTGGAGACCCTAAGGTTGTATTGACCCCTCTGATGCAGAGTCTATAATAAGCTGGTCACAGTTGCTAACTGCTGGTGGTGCAGCTGAGTGACACAGACATGATATTCAAAAACAATGTTGGCTCTTTGGATTGTATGTAGGGGGTCTAAAGGTGAATGAAGACTCTTAAATAATGATCTGATCAATGTATGTAGCAACTGAGGAGTTGTATAGCCTGTTGGACAGTTTTGTACAATGGTTTCATGGCAATACAAAGACACAAAGTGTTAAAATTAAGTCACTGGTGCACACTGATGGAAGATTCACAAGCAAGCCTAATGATACATAGGAGAGACAAATGTGCCTAAACTAAAAATAAGACATTGAGTACATGTCAGCGAGACATGAAGGATGAGGTATTGACCTCCTACCAACAAAGAACTGCCACTCAACCATGTGGTCAAGCTAAACATTTAAAATGATACATGAATTGAAAGGGTCCTATTCTTTGAGGTTGTAAGACATTTTGATGTTTCAAAACCGTCTCAATTAAAATCCCAGCAAGATGTTTTGTAAAGATTTACAAACTAATTCCAATATTTATATGGAAAGGCAATGGTAAGAAAATAGCCAAAACAGTTCTGACAAAGAGAAACAAAATAATTTCTTTCTATTACTTATTTATTCAATCCTTTAATTATATCATATATTTATAAAATATCAGTATTTTATACTATAGGTTATAATCCAAACTACATTATTAAATTTATCACTCAAATGATTCTAGTTTTGGTTATTAGAAGCTGCCATAGAGTGAATGTTTGTATTCCTCCAAAAATTCGTATGTTGAAACATAATGCCCAACACAATGGTATTTGGAGGCAGGACTTTTGCAAGGTGATTAGGTAATGGCAGGGAGCCCACATAAATGTGATTAGCGCCCTTATTTAAAAGACCCAGAGACCTCTTTTGCATCTTCTGCCATCACCAGATGCCAAATCTGTTAGTGCCTTGATCTTAAACTTCCCAGCCTTAAGAGCTGTGAGAAGTAAGTTTCTGTTGTTTATCAGCCACGCAGTCTACGGTATTCTTTCATAGCATCCCACAGGGACTAAGAAAGGAACTCCTCGAGGTTGGGTCATGTATGCCTTTGACATGCCCCCATCCTTTTGTTTTTAAGAGCATTTCTATACTTTTTAACATTACAAGATGCTTCAGCCTTCTCTTAGTTCTTGCTCAGACCCTGAATCATTGATGTCTTCAAGGAGCCCTGGTTGATTTTTTTCAACAATGTTACTACAGAACAAGATCCCAACATGGGGTGTACAAGTAATTACTGTGTCTATGCCCTCTCGGCAGACAGAGATAGGAAGTACATGTTTATGTATTAGCACATGTATACAGATCTCTACAATAATTTCCATGTCTATTGTCTGCATCTTTATTAAGCTAAACATGAGCTCAAGCTGATGTCTTTGATCCTAATCCAGTACCACATGATACATTCTATCCTTTTTCCTTCGCATCTCTGTAGCTCTTCTCTTCTTAGTAAGAAACCAGGCTCTCACCATCCACTATCCTTTTTTTTGCTTATTTAACTCCAGTATACATGTACAGCGATTTCAGGATTGTTAA
Organism: Pongo pygmaeus; assembly: GCF_028885625.2. Taxonomy (NCBI): domain Eukaryota; kingdom Metazoa; phylum Chordata; class Mammalia; order Primates; family Hominidae; genus Pongo; species Pongo pygmaeus. The sequence goes on along the minus strand of NC_072379.2, from coordinate 140,837,260 downwards.
CCCTTTCTTCCATGAGAAACAATTTTAACAATTACAATGCAGTGATTATGTAGTTATTAGTCTTTTAGCCTTATAGTTTTCTGTCAAAACACTGTTTTCCAAAGTTACATAAGGTAGTTCATACTCCCCACCCTCTTCAGTGAACTTATATCACACACAGATTTTTTTGTCACAGTCTGCATTCTATCTTAGCATTCGCCAAGCTCTTTTTTGATATTTTTAAATTTGCATATATTAAAGTTCAGTTTTTGTGCTGTAAAGTGCGATGAGTTTGACAAATGCATAATGGATCCGACAATATCATACAGATTAGTTCCATCACCCAGAAATCCCCCTGTACTGTCCTAGTGAAATACTGTCTTCTTACTTATCACAAAGACGTAAGTACCCACTTGTCTCTTTTCTATCTCTATTAGTTTCTCCTTTGTTGCAGAATGTCATTAGAATTGAATCGTACGCTATAGAGCCTTTTGCTATAGCTTCTTTCACTTAGCAAAATGCATTTGCAGTTTATGCATTTTGTTATGTGAATTATTAGCTCAATGGATTTCAATTTGTTATCAATTTACCTACTGAAGAACATTTTGATTGCTTCTAATTGCTAGTAATTATAAATAAATCTATAAACATTCATTTGTGGGTTTTTGTGTGGATTTAAATTTTTACTTCACTTGGGTTAATATGTAGCAAGTACACGGCTGGGTTGTATGGGAAGTCTAACTTTATAAGAAACATCTGAACTACCTTCCCAAGTGGTCCTAACATTTTTCTAGGACAGCAATAAAGGAAGCCGCTTCATGCTCCACATTTTTCCCAGCATTTGGAACTGTCAGAATTTTTTTTTTTTATTTTAGCTGTCCAAATAGGGTTAGAGTGGTATTTCGTTGTTGTTTTAACTTGCAATTTCTTAATGACAATTTATGTTCAGCATCTTTTTAAAAGTCAACTTGCCATCCTTACATCTTCTTTAGGATGTAGCCATTCAGATCTTTTCCATGGTTTTTTTTATTGAGCTGTTTCTTTTCTTATTATTGAGTTTCCAGAGATGTTTCTGTCCAGTTTATTCTGGATACAAGTTTTTTATCAGACATGAAATATTCAAATATTTTCTTTCAGTCAGTACCTTATCTTTAAAAAAAACTTTAATTTTTATTTCAGGGTAGAAGGGCAGGTTTGATACATAGGTAAACTTGTGAAATGGGGGTTTGTTGTACAGATTATTTCCCTTCATAGTGACTTGTGTAGAGTAAAAGTTTTCAATTTTAATAGAGATTAATTTTTCTATTTTTTTCTTTCATTCATTGTACTTTTGGTGTTTTATGTAAAAACTAACCACCACACTCAAGGTCACATAGATTTTCTCCTAGACATTTCATAATTTTGCATTCACAGTTATTGCATATAAACACTGAACTGTTCCAGTGCTATTTTTTTTTAGAAAGGTTAACCCTTTTTTATTGAATTTCCTTCCCAATGCTGCCAAAAATAAGCTGATAGTTGCTTAGGCCTATTTCTGGGATCTCTATTCTCTTGTATTAATTTATATGTCTATCATTTCTCTAATACCACACTGACTTGATCATTGTAACATTACAAGAAGTCTTAAAATTAAGACTTTCTGGTGTGTCTTCTGACTTTGTTCTTTTTTCAAAATTATCTTGGCCTTTCTATTACCTTTGCCTCGCTCTACATCTTAGAAATATTTTGTCAATATCTACATAAAATCTTGCTAGATTTGATTCGAATTGCACTAAATCCATAGAACAAAATTGTAAACAATTAACATCTTAACAATTTTGTATCTTTCCATCCATGAGTATGGTACATCTCTCCAAGTATTTGGAACTTCTTTGATTTATTTCACCAGTAATTTGTAGGTTTCTAATAATATCCTGAACTTATTTTGTTAGATTGATACCAAAGTACTTCACTTATTTGGGTGTTGTAAAAAATGATATTAGTTTATATATTTCAATTATAATTGTTCATTACTGGTATATAGAAAAGCAATTGACTTTTCCATATTGACCCAGTCTCTTTCAGTCTTACTAAATCTCTTATTATTTCCAGGACTTTTTTTGGTAGAATTTTAGGGGTTTTCTATAGAGACAATCATGTCATTGGCTAATCATCAAGAAACAATGGTCAGCATGGTAATCGATCACATTTCCTTGTTTACCATGCTTCCTGTCTCACTTCATCTACTTTTGCTATACTAGGATTGCATCCTTCCCCAAATAAACCTTTAGCACTTAATCCTTGCCTAAGGCTCTGATTTCTAGACAGTGCAGGCTATCAGCAACCTCTCATCTGCCTCAAAATAATTTTAATTATTTGATTTTAATATAAAATGTTGAGACAGAAACACCACATAAAAATATGTATAACTATTACAAGGTGAACCACTTCATAATAATTGCAATCACTACCAAGATCAAGAAACAGAATTTTGATAGCAGTCACATAAATCCATTTGTGTGTTCCATTACAATTACAATGCTCACATCATCAGCAAAAACTACAATTCTCAACCTTTAAGAAATTACTGCCTTGCTTTCCTGACTAGTTTAATCATCCTAGTTTGAATTGTTACACATTATAGCTTAGTGTTGTACATTTTGTAATTCTATATGTTTTAAGTCTATTTTAATCTATAGATTCTCTGTATAGCCCATTCACTTTCTTCCAATCTACTTGTTGAAGAATTCAGGTATTTTGACAGTAGATTTTTCCATAATGTGGGTTTTGCTAATTTCATCCACATGGTGCAATTAAACATATTCATCTGTTTCAAGTTCCTCTTACACGTTTCCTGTACTAAACCTGGAATCAGTCATTTCTCCAAGAAGCCCTAGATTCTCACATCAAGAAAAATTATTGTAATACCACAATCTGAACCTAGGAATGATTATATTTGTTGGAATGGTCAATGTTATTAGAATTTTGAGCGGACAAAGCCAGGAGGTAAATAGGTAAATGGGTGGTAGATAGATAGATAGATTAACCATGAATCCACCATATATAAAATTTAAACAGAAGAATCTAATGACTTTCCCTAAGCTCCTCTATATTACATTTAAAATTAGAATATTCAGTAAGTATTCATTTGCTTTATCTGACATTATACATGCAACAATTATAAAAATACTAATACTATATCCCTGAATATAATTACTGAAAACATTTTTAAAATATTTGCATATACTAACCCCATTATTCTCTTTTTAAAACCATTGTCCTACTGCATCTACATTGTCAAACCACATAGATTTTTTTTTTTTAAGACAGAGTCTAACTCTGTCACTCAGGCTGTAGTGAAGTGGCATTATCTTGGCTCACTGCAACCTCCACCTCCCAGGATCAAGTGATTCTCATGCCTCAGCCTCCTGAGTAGCTGGGATTACAGGCACATGCCACCATGTCTGGCTAATTTTTTTAAATTTTTAGTAGAAACAAGGTTTCACCATGTTGGCCACGCTGGTCTCAAACTCCTGACCTCAAGTGATCTGCCTGCCTCAGCCTCCAAAAGTGCTGGCATTACAGGCGTGAGACATCATGCTCAGCCCTAGATATTTTAAAAGACAATTTTTGAATCTTTTGAATAAAAATTTGTTAACAATATATGCACATATAAATCACAAAAGAAATTATTAATTTGACAAAAGGAAAATTAATACTTTTACATGACAAGATTTCATTAAAAACTAAAAAGTCAAAAAACAGATTTAAAAAGATATTTTCAACATACATAAGATAATATAAAGTAATACTTGCAATCTCTAAAGAATATCTCTATATTTTTATAAAAGTAGTGAAAGCCTCAGGATAAGAAAAATGTGAAGCTCTATCTCTTCTCCGTTATTATTCTTCCATTTATCCTACTTAGCTCCAGAGAAACTTTACAAAATATTCAGAGGTAATAAAGACCCCTCTGCCAAAATATCTCCTTTGTTACAATCAATTATGTGGATAAACAAGCAAACTTTCCTTGGCAATTAGAAGCAGAATGAAGTCTTTTATTTTTGAGATAGTACGACATTATTATGAAGTAGAAGTGAAAGCAATGTACACAGCTGTACCATAAACAGTTTTCCTTCACAGACCATTCCCATAAATACCATTCCCAAAAACACATCCCCAAGGTAACCCATTTCCTGGTTTCCCTCTCAGATGTTTCTTTATGCAACTATATACAAATATGAATATAAATTAAGTTGTACTTTGTTCTTACAAAAAGGAAACAAACATTTTCTCTTCTTCACCTTTCTTACTCAACAGTGTATCTTGGAGATATACTTTTTTTTTTTTTTTGAGACACAGTCTCACTCTGTTGCCCAGGCTAGAGTGTAATGGCATGATCTCAGCTCACTGCTACCTCTGCCTCCCAAGTTCAAGCAATTCTCCTGCCTCAGCCTCCCAAAGTGATACTCAAGCTGGGATTACAGGTGCACGCCACCACGCCCGGCTAATTTTTAAATTTTTAGTAGATACAGGGTTTCACCATGTTGGTCAGGCTGATGTCGAACTCCTGACCTCGTGATCTGCCCACCTCAGCCTCCCAAAGTGCTGGGATTACAGGCGTGAGCCACTGCACCCGGCCCACTTTCTTTTTATTGATACAGAAAACCGTCTTGTTTCCAACCCTCATATAATAGCAACTGAATGGAAGTCCCATAAAATATATAAGTAGTCATCTTTTGATATCCATTTGGGTTGCCACCAGACTTATGTAATCACTTGTGTAATGATGCAGAAAAAATGTGTCATGCAATACAGAAATATTAATTGCAAATAGTGGGTATGACAGAAACTAGAGAGAGGATGGGGCAATATAGGAACTGAGATACAGGAATTAAGGGAGTTCAGTGTAGAGCTAGAAGGCAGCTTGATAAACTTGGGTTTTGTGAGAAAATAAAGGGGAAAAGAAACAAACAAATGAGCCTAGTAGTCACAGAGAGAGAGACACAAAAAGGAATTAAGAAAGAAACTGAGCGGGAAGTGGGAAAGCGAAGGGAGCACTGAGGACAAAAGTGCTATGTCAGGATTGAAGAATGTGTGGGACGCAGGAAAAGGGGCTGTCGGCTACCACTCCCTCTTCCCTCTCTCCATTCCACCCTCAGCCCAAAGACACAGAAAGCCCAGCTGTCCCTTATCACATCACCTCCCAGACACGGTTCCATTTCGCTCCCTCATCTGAAGCTGGCATAATGACGTGGGTGACATTAGATAAAATGCCTCTTTCTAAGATCTTCCACACACGCCTGAGAAGGTCCACCAATTTGAGATGCACCTGTAAGAGCACACATTCAGCCTTAAGACTGCTAAGCAGTTAGGGTCGGGGAGTGAGTTCACTCTCACAAATGCCAATTGGAAAACCCAAAGAAGGGCACTATCGCTATTGGACACTGCAAGCAGGAATCAACGACAAAAGTTTGAAGCTTGTGCTGGCCCTGAAATTACTCAGGGAAGTGCTAGTGAGTTTAAACAGTAAGAGGACACCTTGAAACCACGTGGCAATGTAGAGGAAGATAATCTCGGCACATAGGATCAAATACGTATGTCAGAGGTAAGAAAATATATCACACTTGGCCGGGCGCAGTGGCTCACGCCTGTAATCCCAGCACTTTGGGAGGCCAAGGCGGGCCAATCACAAGGTCAGGAGATCGAGACCATCTTGGCTAACACAGGGAAACCCCGTCTCTACTAAAAAATACAAAAAGATTAGCTGAACATGGTGGAGGGCGCCTGTAGTCCCAGCTACTTGGGAGGCTGAGGCAGAATGGCATGAACCCGGGAGGCAGAGCTCGCACTGAGCTGAGATCGAGCCACTGAACTCCAGCCTGGGTGACAGAGTGAGACTCTGTCTCAAAAAAAAGAAAAGAAAGTAAGAAAGAAAATATATCACACTTCTCTTGTTTTTCCCATTATCAGGACCAAGGGTTCAAAACATTGAACATCTTTCCGATGTTTACACTTCTCACATTTATTTTGCAACATGCATTACAAGTACAGAGGGCTAATAAATGTAAACATCTATTTAAAAAATAATGAACTGATCTTCCATGGAAAAAGAATTTAATACAAATCGAAGCCATGTCATAGCTTAAATACCCATTGTAGATCATGAGCTGTTTGATTTTCAGAATGATCATTTTGTTTCAATTGGTACTATCAGATTACTCAAATCCATGATGAGGATTTGAACTGTACTCAGGACAGACTTAATTTTTAAGGAGTTGATAGCAGCGTTTCATGCCATCTCCAAAGGCCTGTATGAATTTGTCATTCCTCAGGGTGAAGATAAAAGGGTTCAGAAAAGGGGTCACCACTAAAACCAGCAGTGACGCTACCCGGTTATACTCAGCTGCCTGCGTTTGCTTGGGTTTCACGTACAGAAACAAGCAGCTGCCATAGCCAATCACAACATAGGTGAAGTGGGAGGCACAAGTGGAAAAGGATTTCCTGTGGCCAGAGGCTGATGGAATCTTGAGGATGGTGGAGATGATGTAGGTGTAGGAGACGATTGTAGGGATCAAAGAACCAATGATAATGAAAACAGCCATTAGGAAAAGAATAAACTCTGTGAAAAGAGTGTCCTCACAGGATACCTTGAGCAATCATCCTCGGTCACAGTAAAAATGATCTAACACATTTGATTTGCAGAAAGTAAGCTGAAAAGTGGCATAAACTGGCCAGATTTCAGAAAGAAACCCCAAAACCCATGACACAATTATCACCCAAATACAGGTGCTGTTGTTCATAATGATGTTGTACCTCAAAGGGTTACACACAGCCACATAACGGTCCACAGCCATCACTCCCATTAATGCCAACTCCGAGGTACCCAAAGAAAGGTATAAATATAGCTGTGCAGCACAGGCTGTCAAAGATATGATCTGAGTGCTTGGAAGCAGCAACCCCCAGAGCATAAAAGGGACAGCAGTGGATGTCATCAGGATCTCCAGGACAGAGAGGTGGCCCAGGAAAAAATACATGGGGGACTGCAGACGTTTATCAACACAGACAGTGACAATTATGACCATGTTTCCCATCACTGTCACTGCATACAAGAGGAAGAAGTTCGCAAATAGGATACGGCATACTTCTTGGGAGCCAGGGAAGCCTAAAAGAAAAAATTCAGTGGCGCTAGAGTAATTCCCCAACATTTACTTCTGAGTGCTTTTCCCTTCTGAAATCTACAGAAAAAAAAAAGAGTTAATATGGCTTCCCATTGCAATGGAAGTAGAAACTGTTCTGAAATCCCCCTCCTGCTCACAGGCTGCACACCATGACTAGAATGGTAGGCATTTGTCTTCTGCTATTCCCTGTATATGGTCAGGGGCAATTTTTCTTTTCTTTTTTGAGATGGAGTTTCACTCTTGTCACCCAGGCTGGAGTGCAATAGCATGATCTCGACTCACTGTAACCTCCCAGGTTCAAGAGATTCTCCTGCCTCAGCCTCCTGGCTAGCTGAGATTACAGGCATGCGCCACCACACCCAGCTAATTGTTTTGTATTATTAGTAGAGATGGGGTTTCACCATGTTTGCCAGGCTAGTCTCAAACTCCTGACCTCAGGTGATCCACCCACCTTGGCCTCCCAAAGTGCTGGGATCATAGGTGTGAGCCACCGCGCCCAGTTTAGGGGCAATTTTTCTAACTATGCACAATATGCCAAGAAAATTGAGTTGGCCACGAAGATGATCCCAGTCCCCAGTGCCATTCCTTAGACATGAGAGCGTATACCCTGCCCAGCATGCACCATTGCACCCTCAGTGCCCAGTTCACCTGCCTCCTTCTCTGCCCTGAACAGCCAGCAGTCAGCCTCCAGGACCACAATGTGTTCCTTTCTACCACTAACTTCCTTCCACCTGGAAGGTCCTAAACTACTCTGTCTGCCAAGTATTTTCTGTCCTGTAAATTCCTGCCTCCAGTATCATGTTCTATACAAAGGTTTTCCTGACCAACACCCCTGAGCTGGCTACTTGATTTCTTTGTTTCATCAGAATGTAGGTTCCATTTACAGGATGTTTATTTTAAAGCTTCTGCCTTACCTTCATCATCATTGTTGTGTGTTGGTGAGAGTAAGGGTAGGGAAGCCTTCTGAGGAGTTTCTATAAATTCTCGAGGGCAAGGGCTGAGGATCTCTCAATCTACTGGTCAGCTGGTTCCCTGCATGGATTACTCCTTTCTTCCTCCCTATCTTGGGAAGAAAGCTTCCCTTCCTCCTGTCCTCAGTAAATGTATCTTCTCACAGAAAGCAGGCAACCAGCACCTGGGCTGAGTTGAGCCTGACCATCTCTCTCTAAGACTCTGACAACTCTTTTCACTGTTCTTAGAGAAAGAAAATTCAGGCGAAATACAGAGGAAGAATTTTTATCCTCAGACTCTAACTGTTCCACACTGCACTTATGCTGGGTCTGACAAATAGGAGACTTTAGTCTGATTTCAACATCCTCTGCCTTCAGGATAATCCAAAGCCCTGGATCCATCAGGAGACCAAAGCCACCAAGTGTGACATCTGGGTTCAGCCCACATCCTAAATACAGATGGCTTTGGTCTCAGTCTAACAGTAAATTTAGGAAGTCACCTCAGGGCCTATATTTCTTCTATGAACACATTTTTCTCCCAAAATCATATTAGAAATTGAAGATTCCACTGTCACTTACATGAAACAGACCCTGCATCCTGAGTAACTTAGAATTCCTGGGCTTTGTTTTTCACTTCTTTCAAGTTTTTGGTCAAGTATCTGAGTTCAGATTTTCTCTTCATTCTAAAAGAACACACACAACCCTTCACTTTATTATCACCTCATCAGAATATATTTATCTTTTTAGCGCTCATCAAGAGAAATTATATGTTTACTCTTTATTTTCTGACTCATTTTACAATGTAAGCACCACAAAAGCAAAAAGATTGTCATTTTTGTTCACTATATCTCATACAGAATGAGGTGGTACTACTTTTGAGTGAATCAATGAATTGATCAATTAAAGAATGAATCTGTGAACAAAGCCCCTCCAAATCTGGCTATGGCCAATGCTAAAAGAAACTGCTTTCTCTCCCTTCTGTCTTCACTGAGACAGTGCTCAGTCATAATTCAGTCCTCTCTCTGAGACCCCTTATAAAATGGCAGTTGGGTAACAAGGACAGACTTGACGAAGAGCTCAGTAGAGTGATTTCCACAATCTCTCTTTACCCAGGACCAGATGAAAAGAAAGTAGAGATGATGTCAAGGATGGTTTTGACAATAGCAAGGAGTTGTACTGCATCCAGCAATGAATCAGAGAAGAGCTGAAAGTGCTCTCTACTGTACAGGAGGAATTTGGAGAGGAGCCAATCTCCTTTGCCTGTCTCATAGCTTACCCATTAGGGTCTGAATGTCCTTGTTCTAGAAAGTTGGCAGGTCTAAAACTTTCCATCCTGAACCTCTCTCACTCTTTTCTACACAGATGGAAACTGCTGGAATTCACCTACCTTCAAAGAAATTGAAGTGAAAAGCCATATGACTCTAAGTCTCAACCCAGACTACATCATGCCTGATTAGTGCTGAGACTGCTCTGTGGCCCAGAAGAAGCTACTACTTCCTCCCTCTCAGTGAACGAGAAAACTGTCTTCACATATGTATTTAGGAAAAGGTCCAGAAATCATAGTGCCATGGGATGCCCCACAGTTTCTCTCTTTCTCTCTCCCTCTGTCTTTTCCTCCACAACGTGTCTCTAAGGAATGTTATTCATTGAGGAAATTTAGTTCAGAAAAACCCTAGGGATGCAGTGAAGGAGAAAACAAAGAAAGTTTCAGATCTTCCCTCCTGAGGCTAATCAAGATTTAGAACTCCTAGAAGTTTGGTATAATGAGCAAAGTTAAAATCTTCCTCATCAAGAGTCTGCCAACATCCAGGCTTCTTTTTGCTACACTTCGAATCCTGGTTAGCATCAAACTGTTTGAGTCAGCCCCTGAGCAATTTTTTTTTTTTTTTTTTTTTTTTTTTTTTGAGACGAGTCTCGCTCTGTCACCCAGGCTGGAATGCAGTGGTGCAATCTTGGCTCACTACAACCTCCGCCTCCCCGGTTCAAGTGCTTCTCCTGCCTCAGGCTCCTGAGTAGCTGGGACTACAGGCACGCGCCACCACGCCTGGCTAATTTTTGTATTGTTAGTACAGACAGGGTTTTACCATGTTGGCTGGGATGGTCTTCATCTCTTGACCTCATGATCTGCCTGCCTCAGCCTTCCAATGTGCTCTTATGTTTATTTCCCTAATTCCATTTAGCCCTACAAAGCCCAAGTTATCAGCAAGCAGAAAACTCCACAAAAGTTTCCCAGACACACATCAAAAATCCTCAGGGCAGGGAATGGTGCATAATGTGAGCAAAATATTAGCCTAGGAAGCTCCAAGCTCCTTTCCCTCCAGAGAAACAAAAGAAAACAGCAGAAACTGTCAGAACCAACTTCGCCAGAACTCTGGAAAACATTCAAAGTTTTTCAGGAACAAAGCAAACACTGATTCAAGAAGAAGACAACTTTAAAATGTTAGGAAAACTTTATCATGTTTTTATTTACCTGTGCCTACACTATCTCCAGCTCAGCGGCAGTCTGCATCTCCAGTATGGAACTTGGGACTCTGCTTCCAGAGGGAGCAGAACAAACCTTAATCAGAAAGTACTGTGTATGTCTATTCAAATAGGTCTGGGGCTACCTGAAGGACTCACACAAGGTCCTCACCTTGTTCACCCAACATAGCAGAACTCACTCATAGTGAAAAGTGGCAGGTATTGCTCAAGAGCATTATAAGAACATCTATAATCCTACAGTTACCTAGAGTAAAGATTACTATTGAGACATGCAACCCACCGTCTAATGCCTCAGAGGAAATATTGGGGAAAGTTTTTTTGGGGGGGGAACTTATGGAGTTCAAATGTACCTGTGGGGGAAATGATGGCCAACTACACACAGCCATGGAGCACCTCTCCCACTGAGAGAGCTCAAAATATCAAGTAAACCAATATATTTCAAACAGATCTTCATAGAGAAAACAGAGTTTATAGAGAAGCTACACAGATGCCTAAGCTAAAGAGGGAGGAAGCTGGAAATCCTGTACAAGGTTTCTCAGCACTAGTACTAGTCACCAGCCCTAAATACCGACTAAGTAAGGGGTGAATGAATTGATTGCACGGATACTCACTCTTGCTGCAGACCTCTGGGATACTAGTTACAAAAGACCCCACAACCCCCACAGACATTTAAATTGGCAAAGAGATCTTCCCAAAAAGTAGGCAGAGACAGCTCCAGCCTAGTGGAGTCTAGGAGATTTTTGCACATTGTGCAGCTGCTGCAAAATGCTACCATAGGCGACCATTTTCCAAGGCTCTCATCTTCCTCTGAGTACCTCTAACCCCAGCTGGCTCCTGGACCAGGAGAGAACAGGGCTTCCTGTATGCTTGTGACATTTCTGTTCTGCATGCCCCTTATCTGCCAGCTCCTTCCAAGTCAGCTGCCTGGCTGCTCCCACAAGGGCATGTACATAGCACAGCCTTCACTGTCCAGCATAAGTGCTTTGCTGGCGGCCCCACCTGAATGCTTTCCCAGGGGCTTGGAAGCACTTTGGCTCCCCTAACACAGCCAGCAGCCAACCTTGAGAGGTCAGAGGACAAAGCGATGAGCCAGGTCCCAACACCCCAAAAGGAACAGCACACAATTCAGGAGTGCCAAACTGAGATCTTTGGCTCATCCTTATGCAGGGAAACAGCCCCTACTCTCAGAACACTAAGAAGACTAAGACGCAGGCTCATGGGCAGGTGTGGCAGTGGGGCATTCCTCTCTCCACAGGGCAGGTCAAGAAAGGGTGTGGCCTGTCTGTCAGACATAGGTTTTGCCCAGGGGAACCCCACAGCTTGGAACACCAAACAAATGAAATGCAGGCATGGTGCCAGTGATTGGAGGAGGCTCCCCTAAAACCTGGCAATGGAACTGGCAAGGATGTCATCTCTCTCCCACACCCCCACCACAGAGTACTGCTGCAAATGCACTGAAAGATAAAAGATCCATACAGTTGAGTAAGAGCCTATCTGCTGGCTATTACTCTTCAGTGCTATCTACTGGATCATAGCCCAAGTTACTACACCAAAAATGTTGTTCCAGTATACATCAACTGTAAAACCCAGGGCAAGAACCTAGCAGCAAATAAAGGTCCTGTGCAGAGCCTTGGCCCTCTGAAAGGACTCAGAGACAAAGCCAATCAACTATACTCAACTTATACCACAATTAAACCCTCAAGAAAAATAAAGAATTTTTCAAAGCCCCATTCAAATGAAAGCAAATTCAAAAAGACAAAGGGACACCAGCTCTCTCAAATAAGAAAGAACCAGCACAAGAACACTGGCAATTCAGAAAGTCAGAGTATCCCCTTACCTCCAAATGAGCATACTAGCTCCCCAGTAATGGTTCTTAAACAGATTGAAATGACAGATATTGAATTCAGAACTGGAATGGTAAGGAAGCTCACCAAGATAAAGGGAAAAGTTAAATCAATCCAATGAATCCATTAAAACATGCAAGAGTTGAAAGATGAAATGGCCATATTAAGAAACAACCAAATAGAACTTCTGAAATTAAAACATTCATTACAAGAAATTCACAATACAATCTGGAAAAATAACAACAGAATAGACCAAGCTGGGGAAAGAATCTAAGACCTTGAAGACAGGTGTTTCAAACAAAGTCAGCAAGACAAAAATAAAGAAAAAAGAATTTTTAAATATGAAGAAAATTTCTGAGAAATATGAGAATATATGAAGTAACCAAACCTATGACACATTGGTATTCATGAGAGAGAAGGAGAGAGAGTAGGCAACTTGGAAAACACATTTAAGGATATAATTCTTGAAAATTTCCCCAATCTCACTAGAGAGGTTGCCATGTAAATTCAAGAAATAGAGAAACCTCTGCAAGATACTATACAAGACAATCATCCACAAGACACACAGTCATCAGATTCACCAAGCTAAATAAAAAAGAAAAATCTTCAAGGAAGCTAGAGAAAAAGGTTAGGTTACTTACAAAGGGAACTCTAGTAGTTTAAGAGTGGATGTCTCACCAGAAATCTTACAAGCCAGAAAAGGTTGTCGGCCTATTTTCAGCATTCTTAAAATTTTAACGGAGAATTTCATATCATAAGCTAAGCTGTATAAATAAATGAGAAACAAAATTCATTTCAGACAAGCAAACACTAAGGGAATTTGTAATCACTAGACAAGACTTACTAGAGGTGCTTAAGGGATTACTCAACATGAAAACAAAAGGATACCTGCTACCACAAAAACACACTTAAGCACAAAGGCCACAGACACTATAAAGCAATTACTTCAAGCCCACAAAACAACAAGTTAACAACACAATGAAAGGACCAAGATCTCACATATTAATATTAACCTTCAACATAAATGGTCTAAATAAACCACTTGTAAGGTATAGAATGATAAGTTAGATTAAAAAATAAGACTCAATCGTCTGCTGTCTTCAAGAGACCGATCTCACATGGAAAGACACCCACAGGCTCAAGATAAAGATATGGGGAAAGATAGATCGTGGAAACAAAAACCAAAAAAGAGCATGGGTCATTATTCCTATATCATATAAAATAGACTTTAAACCAACAACAATCAAGAAGAATGGAGAAGAGAATTACATAATAATAAAGGGTTCAATTCAACAAGAAGACTGAGCTATCCTTAATATATATACACCCGACATAGCAGCACCCAGACTCTTAAAACAAGTTCTTCTTGGCCTATTAAATGACAGTGACAAAATAATACTGGGAGACTTCAACACCCTATTGGCAGCATTAGACAAATCATCAAGGCAAAAAACTAAAAAATTCTAGATTTTTAAATTTTTTTTATTTTTTCATTTTTTTGAGACGGAGTCTCGCTCTGTCACCCAGGTTGGAGTGTAGTGGCGCGATCTCAGCTCACTGCAAGCTCCGGGTCCCACATTCACACCATTCTCCTGCCTCAGCCTCCCAACTAGCTGGGACTACAGGTGCCTGCCACCACGCCTGGCTAATTTTTTTGTATTTTTAGTGGAGACGGGGTTTCACCGTGTTAGCCAGGATGGTCTCGATCTCCTGACCTCATGATCCACCCGCCTCAGCCTCCCAAAGTGCTGGGATTACATGTGTGAGCCACCGCACCCGGCAGAAATTCTAGATTTAAAACTTAACATACAACCAATTAGACATCTACAAAATATTCCACGCAATAACCACAGGATATACATGTTTCTCCTCTGCACATGGAGCATATTCTAAGATTGACAACATGCTCAGTCATAAACAAGTCTTAATAAATACAAAAAATTTAAATTATGCCAAGCATACTCTCAGACCATAATGCAATAAAAATAGAAATGAATATCAAGGATTTCTCTTCATGGAAATTTAACAACTTGCTCCTGAACAACTTTTGGGTGAATGATGAAATTAAGGCAGGAATCAAAAAATTCTTTGAAGTTAATGAAAATTGACACAAAACATATCAAAAATTTTGGCCTGCAGCAAAAGCAGTGTTGAGGAAAGTTTATAGTGCCAAACACCTACATCAAGAAGTTACAAAGATCTCAAATTAACAATCTACTGTCACACCTAGCGGAACTAGAAAAAAAAAAAAAGAATAAACCAATCCCAAGGCTAGCAGAAGAAAAGAAATAACTAAAATTGGAGAAGAACTGAACAGAATCAAGATGCAAAAATCCATACAAAGTATCAATGAAACCAAAAGTTTGGTTTTTGAAAGTATAAATGAGAGATAGACTGTTAGCTAGATTACCAACAAAAGAGAGAGAGAAGATCCAAACAAGTACGATGAGAAATGACAAAGATGACACTACAGCTGATCCCATGGAAATACAAAATATGTTCAGAGATCGTTATGAACACCTCTATACATATAAATTAGAAAATCTAGAGCAGTTTCAGAGAGCAAGATGGTCAACTAGCCACAGCCAAGTGGAACAGCTGCCAAGAGGTACCCAGATGACTGGCACACTACTTACAGATCTTCAGAGGGAAAGCACTGAGAGTGGACAGAGGAAAGACACAGAAGGTGTTCTAAAGGGGAAGGAAGCTGGGAACCCTGCACAGGGCCACCATGCATTGAGACTGACTTCTGGCCCCACACAACTCCAGGGGATCTGGTGAGTTGAACTGGAAAGGAGGAACCTGTTCTCACAATGGGACCCTGCAATCCCGGCAGAAGACATGTTGACCACCATGGACACCTGAGTTGACAGGGAATGCTACTTAGAGAAGTTGTAGGGGCAGCACACCAGCCAAAGGTGAGCCCAGAAGGTTTGGTGCAGGAGCGTCTATAGTGGAGCATGTCCAGGGAAGCACAAATCTCCAAGTTCGACTTGCTACCATAAGAGAATTTAGCCCTAGGGGAAAGGTCAGACCTAAATTCTGCAGGGCAGTCTTGGCCATCAGATAGGACTGCTCTGAACTGAGCACCCCTGGGTAGGCTGGCATCTCCTGGGGCCCCAGTCTGGTAGCACCTGCTTAGAGGGCAGCCTTGGGTGTCTTCGGGGCCCATATCATAGCTCCTGTGCTGGTGGACTGTGCCTGGCTAGCAGAGAACCCCACTGAGGCAGCCCCTGTGGCCACTCAGCAGCGGGCCTGCTCCCTCCCCACAATGCAGCTTTCTCAGGGCCCACGGAAACCCCTCACATTGCTTTGCTGGTATGAGTGTGCACAGGCAGGTTTTGCCTTCCTTGCACCGCCAGCAAGCCTGTGTGCATGCACCCCACACTGCTACTGCTGCAATGGGAGTACACTCCACTCCCCCTTTCCCCACAAGACCCCCATTGCAGTCAAAGCCTTGGAAGACACACAGTCAGCCAGTCTTGCCCCTGCCAGCACCCTGCCCTTGTGCCAACACTGCCACACAAGTGAAACTAGGCACAGAGAACAGTGAAATCTCCCCCCCTGTCCTGAGCTACCACTCTTGCCTGTGGCACACAGAGAACGCACACAGAGCTGAACCTATCAGCTCCCTGCCATTGTGCTACCACCACCACCAGTGCAACCCTGTGCAAAGTTGCCAACAGGGGTCCCCACACCCTAGAACCCTGCTGCCTCCACCACTGTAGAAGAGAGAAGATCCAAAGATCCAAGAAGAGAGAAGATCCAAATACAATCAGAAATGACAAAGGAGATATTACCACTGACCCCACAGAAATACAAAACCCTCAGAGACTACTGTGAACACTGCTATGCACACAAGCTATAAAACCTAGAAGAAACATATAAATTCCTGGAAACATACAGCCTAACAAGATTGTACCAGGAAGAAATTAAATTTATGAACAGACTGATAATGAATTTCAAAATTGAATCGGTAATAAAAAGCCTACCAACCAGAAAATCTCCAGGACCAGGCAGATTCACAGCCGAATTCTACTAGATGTATAAAGAAGAGCTGGTACCATTCCTAATGTAACTATTCCAAAACATTGAAGAGGAGGAATTCCTCCCTAACTCATTCTATGAGGCTAGCATTATCCTGATACCAAAACCTGGCAGAAACAAAACAAAAAAGAAAACTTCAAGCCAATATCCTTGATGAACATAGATGCAAAAATCCTAAACAAAATATTGGCAAACTGCATCCAGCAACTCATCTGAATGCTAATCCTCCACAGTCAAGTAGGCCTTATCACTGGGATGCAAAGTTGTTTCAATAATACAAATCAATAAATGTGATTTATCACATAAACAGAACTAAACATAAAAACCACATGATTATCTCAACAGAGGCAGAAAAGGCTTTTGATAAAATTCAAAACCCCATCATGTTAAAAACTCTCAATAAACTAGGTATTGAAGGAACATCCCTCAAAATAATAAGAGCCGTCTATGACAAACCCACAGCTAACATCATACTTAATGGGCAAAAGCTGGAAGCATTCACCTTGAAAGCCAAAACAAGAAACTCTCTCTTACCACTCATATTTAACATAATATTGGAAGTTCTGGCCAGAGCAATCAAGCAAAAGAAAGAAGTAAGACACCTAAGTAGGAAGAGAAGAAATTAAACTATCGCTGTTTGCAGATGATGTAATGCACTCCTATACACCAACAACAGTCAATCTGAGAGCCAAATCAGGAATGCAATTCTATTCACAATTCACATACACACACACACACACACACACACACACCCCTAAGAATACAGCTAACCAGGAAAATGAAAGATCTCTGCAAAGAAAACAAAACACTACTCAAAAAAATCAGAGGTTACACAAACAAATGGAAAAACATTACATGCTCATGGATATGAAGACTCAATATCATTAAAATGGCCTTAATGCCTAAAGCAATTCATAGATTCAGTGTTATTCCTACTAAACTACCAATGGCATTCTTCACAGAACTGGAAAAAAAACTACTTTAAAATTCATAGGGAACCAAAAAAAAGATCCTGAATAGCCAAGGCAATCCTAAAAAAAAGGTAGGCCATAAAAGCCACAGGTCTTGGTTAGGCCTCAGTGCTACAAATCTCAATGGCCATATGATTTGAGTGAGAGCCAAGGCTACATCAACCTCAGTGGCTATGGGATTCCTTCTGTGGCAGCCTGGCCTTAGAGCACCCCCTAGTGATGCACCAGATGAAGCAATCACAAGCACAAGGACTTACCAGTAAACCTGCCCCGAATTTCTCAACTAGCTTACTGTTGAACAACATTGCCAAACAAAGGCAGACTGTGAAGACTGCGTTAAGTACCTATTTCATTGTACAAACTTCGACACACAGCCAGAAGGTCAAGAAAAATCAGAGAATCATGACATCACTAAGCAGGCAAAATAAGGTGCCACTGAACAAAATAAGGTCCCACTGACTGACCCTAAAGAGATGGAGATGGAAGAACAGCCTAACAAAGAATTCAAAGTTCCTATTTTAATGAAGCTCAGAGAATCTCAAGAAAATATAGAAAAACAATACAGAGCCGGGCGCGGTGGCTCACACCTGTAATCCCAGCACTTTGGGAGGCCAAGGCGGGCGGATCATGAGGTCAGGAGATCGAGACCATCCTGGCTAACACGGTGAAACCCCATCTCTACTAAAAATACAAAAAATTAGCCAGGCGAGGTAGCAGGCGCCTGTAGTCCCAGCTACTTGGGAGGCTGAGGCAGGAGAATGGCGTGAACCCCAGGGGGCGGAGCCTGCAGTGAGCAGAGATCGCGCCACTGCACTCCAGCCTGGGCGACAGAGCCAGACTCTGTCTCAAAAAAAAAAAAAAAAAGAAAAGCAATACAGAAATTAGTGAGAAACTTAACAGAGAAATTGAAATCAAAAAAGAAATCCTGAAGCTGAAATATACAATAAACTAAATTTAAAATCCCAATACAGAGCATCAACAGCACAATTGATCAAGTCGAAGAAATATGTGTGAACTCAAAGTATTTAACAATATAGAGCAAGAGTAAAAAACAGAATGAAAATAAATTTTAAAGGCTTATGGGATAATATCAAAAGACCAAAAGTGTGAGTCATCAGGATTCAAAAGAAGACAGAGAAAGCTAAAGGGGTATAAATAGTATTTAAGAAATAATAGCAGAAAACTTTCCAAACCTAGAGAAAGATGTAAATATCTAGGTGTAAGATATGAGGTATCAGATTCAATCCAAATGAGATATCCCACAATGTATTATAATCAGTAGCAGACCTAAGATAAAAAGAGGATTCTAAAAGTAGCATCATAAAAAGATGCTAGAAGGTCTGCTCCATCAAAACTTGGAAGCAAACCAAAAAAGAAGAAGATAGAAAAGTTGGTAAAATGAAAGCTATCACATGAAAACTGTGAATGGATTTCCCTGGACAAGAGCTCTATACCAGGCCTACAGAACACAAAGCCAGAGCTTTGTTAGGTTTAGGTTTGAGATGTATGTAGAACTATTTGGAGAGGGGCGAAAGGAATTGCATTAAAAAATTAACAAGTAACTTATTAATAACAGAAATAATAAATTTCATAAATTAAGAAATATTTATATAAGCATATTATTACTAAATATGTACCAAAAAAATAGAAGTGTTTGACTCTGAAGAGTAGTACCATGAGTAAAATGCGAAAGAGAAACAATCTGCCATTTTTCTATGTCAATCACTTACAATTACTTGAAATTTTTTTAACTATGCCTATATGATTACAATTTTAAATATTTAATTAATTTAAATATTTAAATTAAAAATATAAATATAGCTAAAACATCACAGTCAATGATGAAAGTACAATTAAAAACATTTTCCTGGCAAAAACTACCACAAATTCAACATTATTTTTACATAAACTTCTGTTTATATTCACTTCAATAGCACAAATACACACTTGAAAGATACATGTAATCAAAACATATTCTATGTTATGATTACTTACTGTTGCGCCTACACAGACTACTTACTGTTTATGTAGGTCCATGTTGTGATCTCAAAAGTTGGTAACTTCTGTGTACTTGTTCGCTAATATAAGATCATTTGACATGGTGCATAGAAGATTATGACCTAAACAGAAAATGAACAATGAAAAGTCTAGAAATAATTTTCTAAGGGAGGATAGTACAGAAGGTAGATTTACTATACATGAGCAATATAGATGCTTTCTTGTGTCCCTTTGGTTTCAGCTGTTTCCTTTTAGTTTGGAGTCCAAGGGTTACTAATAGAAAATTATATAAGTGTTTACATATAAAAATGAGTATGTGAGTATAAAAGTAACTGTTTAGGCAGTTCTTTTGAATAGGGAGACGCCAAGTTTCAGTAGACTCCTCTGATGCAGAGTCTATAATAAGCTCAGAGTTGCTAACCACTGATAAGTGTACCTGAGTGGAAAAGATGACATCAGGCATGGTATTCAAAAACAATGTTAACTCTTTGGATTGAAGCTATAGGAACTAAAATGGATGACAATTCTAAAATAAGGATCTGATAAATGTACATGGCTTCTGAGGAGTTGCAAAGCCTGTTAGATAGTTTTGTACACTGCTGTCATGGCAATAGAAAGATATAAGATTTAAGCATAAAGTCACTGGCACACACTGATGGAAGACTTATGAGGAAGCCTGACGCCATGGAGAAGAGACAAATATAACTAAATTAAAAATAAGACTTGAGAACATGGATGGGAGACAGAAAAAATTAGGGATTGACTTCCTACCACCAAAGGATTGCCATTCAACCATGCGGGTAAACATTTAGAATTACACATGAATTGAAAGAATCCTATTCCTTGAGGCTTTAAGACAATTTGATCTAAGGTTTCAATACATTCCTAATCAAAATGTCAGCAAGTTTTTTGTGGATATTTACAGACCGATTTCAATATTTATATGGAAAATAGTTAGAGAATAGCCAAAGCAGTTCTGAAAAAGAAAAGTTATTTCTTAAATTATTTCTTTATTCAATCATTCATTTACATTACATATTTATAAAATATTAATATTTTATACTATAAGTTATAATTTATACTACATCATTTAATTTGCTAAATTATTCTAGCTTTGGCCATTGGGAGCTGCTATAGACTGAATATTTGTGTTCCCCCCAAATTCTTGAAACACAATCTCCAAGATGATGGTATTCAGAGTTGGACTTTTGGAAGGTGATTAGGTCGTGATGAGGGAGCCCTTACAAATGTGATTAGTGACCCTATTAAAAATACCCCAGTGACCTCTCTTGCCCCTTCTACCACCACCAGACACCACATGTGCTAGTGCTTTAATCTTGAATTTCTCAGCCTCAAGTGCTGTGAGAAGTAAATTTCTATTTTGTATCAGCCATGCAGTCTATGGTATTCCATTATAGCATCCCACAGGGACTAAGACTGAGACTCAGGTTGGGTCTTATATGCCTTTGACATGCTCCATCCTTTTGTTTTGAAAAGCATTTTTTAATTGTGAAATTTTTTTCTTTTTCTTTTATTATACTTTAAGTTCTAGGGTACATGTGCACAACGTGCAGGTTTGTTACGTAGGTATACACGTGCCATGTTGGTTTGCTGCACCCATCAACTCGTCATTTACACACATTAGGTATTTCTCCTAATTCTATCACTCCCCCAGCCCCCCACCCCCCTACAGGCCCCAGTGTGTGATGTTCCCTGCCCTGTGTCCATGTGTTCTCTTTGTTCAACTCCCATCTATGAGTGAGAACATGTGGTGTTTGGTTTTCTGTCCTTGTGATAGTTTGCTTAGAATGATGGTTTCCAGCTTCATCCATGTCCCTGCAAAGGACATGAACTCATCCTCTTTATGGCTGCATAGTATTCCATGGTGTATATGTGCCACATTTTCTTAATCTAATCTATCATTGATGGGCATTTGGGTTGGTTCCGAATCTTTGCTGCAAGAAACATACGTGTGCATGTGTCTCTATAGTAGAATGATTTATAATCTTTTGGGTATATACCCAGTAATGGGATGGCTGGGTCAAATGGTATTTCTAGTTCTGGATCCTTGAGGAATCACCACACTGTCTTGCACAATGGTTGAACTAGTTTACAGTCTCACCAACAGTGTAAAAGTGTTCCTATTTCTCCACATCCTCTCCAGCATCTGTTGTTTCCTGACTTTTTAATGATCGCCATTCTAACTGGCATGAGATGCTATCTCGTTGTGGGTTTGATTTGCGTTTCTCTGATGACCAGTGATGATGAGCATTTTTTCATATGTCTGTTGGCTGCATAAATGTCTTCTTTTGAGAAGTGTCTGTTCATATCCTTTGCCTACTTTTTGATGGGGTTGTTTTTTTCTTGTAAATTTGTTTAAATTCTTTGTAGATTCTGGATATTAGCCCTTTGTCAGATGGGTAGATTGCAAAGATTTTCTCCCATTCTTTAGGTTTCCTGTTCACTCTGATGATAGTTTCTTTTGCTGTGCAGTAGCTCTAGTTTAATTAGATCCCATTTGTCTATTTTGGCTTTTGTTGCCATTGCTTTTGGTGTTTTAGTCATGAAGTCCTTCCCATGCCTATGTCCTGAATGGTATTGCCTGAGTTTTCTTCTAGGGTTTTTATGGTGTTAGGTCTTACATTTAAGTATTTAATCCATCTTGAGTTAATTTTTTTATACGGTGTAAGGAAGGGATCCAGTTTCAGCTTTCCACATATGGCTAGCCAGTTTTCCCAGCACCATTTATTAAATAGGGAATCCTTTCCCCATTGCTTGCTTTTGTCAGGTTTGTCAAAGATCAGATGGTTGTAGATGTGTAGTGTTATTTCTGAGTTCTCTGTTCTGTTCCACTGGTCTATATATCTGTTTTGGTACCAGTACCATGCTGTTTTGGTTACTGTAGCCTTGTAGTATAGTTTGAAGTCAGGTAGTGTGATGCCTCCAGCTTTGTTCTTTTTGCTTAGGATTGACTTGGCGATGCGGGCTCTTTTTTTGGTTCCATATGAATTTTAAAGTAGTTTTTTCCAATTCTGTGAAGAAAGTCATTGGTAGCTTGATGGGGATGTCATTGACTCTATAAACTACCTTGGGCAGTATGGCCATTTTCACAATATTGTTTCTTCCTATCCATGAGCATGGAATGTTCTTCCATTTGTTTGTGTCCTCTTTTATTTTGTTGAGCAGTGGTTTGTAGTTCTCCTTAAACAGGTCCTTCACATCCCTTGTAAGTTGGATTCCTAGGTATTTTATTCTCTTTGTAGTAATTGTGAATGGGAGTTCACTAATGATTTGGCTCTCTGTTTGTCATTGGTGTACAGGAATGCTTGTAATTTTTGCATATTGATTTTGTATCCTGAGACTTTGCTGAAGTTGCTTATCAGCTTAAGGAGATTTTGGGCTGAGACAATGGGGTTTTCTAAAATATACAACCATGTCATCTGCAAACAGAGACAATTTGACTTCCTCTTTTCCTAATTGAATATGCTTTATTTCTTTCTCTTGCCTTATTGCCCTAGCCAGAACTTCCAACACTATGTTGAATAGAAGTGGTGAGAGAGGGCATCCTTGTCTTGTGCCAGTTTTGTTTTGAGAAGTATTTCTATAGATGCTCCAGCCTTATCTTGATTTTTCTTGTTGAGACCCTGGATCAGCCATATCTCCAAGGAGCCCCGGTTTATGTTATTGGATATTATTACAAAATAAGATCCTAACACAAGGTAGAGAAATAATTACTGTTTCTAGGTTTTCTTAGCAGACAGATCTAGGAAATATATATATATATTTATAATAATTTTCATATCTATCCATCTGCCTCTATATCAAGCTAAACATGAGCTCAAGCTGATGTCTTTGACTCTAATTCAGTACCACATGGTGCATTCTACCCTCTTCTGCCTGCATCTCTTTAACTTTTCTCTTCTTAGTGGGGTTATTGCCATCTGCAACCCTTTTTGTACTTGTCGAACCCCAATTTACATGTACAGAAATTTCAAAATTATTAACACTTTTCTCCATGAGAATCAACTTTAGTAATGAGAGTACAGTGATGATGTACAGTTCTTCTACTTTTCACCTTATAGTTTTTCATCAAAATACTATTTTCCAAAGTTAATTAAGGCAGTTCTATTTTCCCCCACTGTCTTCAGTGATGTTATATCACACAAAAATTATTTTTTCACAGTCTGCATTCTATCTTAAGATCCCCAGCTTCCTCTGATATTTTTATATGTCCATACGTCAAAGCTTATTTTTCTGCTGTAAAATTTTATGAGCTTGGCAAACGCATAATATATCTGATCATACAGGTTAATCCCATCACCCCAAAATCCCTCTATACTTCTCTAGTCAAATACGTCTCCATTACTTATCTCAAAGACAAAAGTATCTGCTTAGGTTTTTCCCATCTCTATAACTTTCTCCTTTGTTATAGATTGTCATTAGAATTGAGTCATATACAATGTAGCCTTTTGCTATTGCTTTGTTCACTTAGTAAAATTCATTTTAGATTCATCCATTTTGTAATGAAAATTATTAGCTCTCTCCTTTTTATCACTGAATAGTATTCCCTTTGTATAAATGGATTACAATTGCTTTAACCATTCACTTATTGAAGGACATTTTGGTTGCTTCACATTGTTGACAATTATGAATAAGTCTTCTATAAATAGTCATGTGCAGGTTTTTGCACTGATTTAAATTATCACATCCCTTGGGGAAATACCTTGCAAGCAAAATTGCTGGCTTGTATGTGAAGTCTATGTTTAACTATACAAGAAACAGCAAAACTGCCTTCTCCAGTAGTTTAAACATTTTGTATTCCAAGCAGCAATAAATGAGAGTTTCTCATGCTACACATCCTTCCCAGCATTTTGAATTTGTCAGTAGTCTTTTTATTTTAGCTATTCTAATAGGGTTATAGTGGTATCTCACTGTTGTTTTAATTTGTATTTCCCTAATGACAAATGATATTGAGCGTCTTTTCATGTGGAAACATGCCACCTGACATCTTCTTTAGGATATATCTGTTTAGATCTTTTCCATAATTTTTTATTGAGCTGTTTGTTTTCTTATTATTGAGTTTCCAGGTGTGTGTGTGTGTGTGCTTGTGTGTGTGTACACATACTGGATACAAATTATTTATCAGATATGAGATTTTCAAATATTTACTTCCAACCAGTGCCTTATCTTTTTGTTCTCTTCATAGTGACTTTTCTACGCGAAAGTTTTCAATTTTGACAATTTTTTTCTTTGATTCATTGTGCTTTTAGTATTTTATCTAAAATTTAACCACCAAACTCAAGGTCATGTAGATTTTCTCCTAGATGTTTCATAATCTTGCATTTACATTAAAGTCATTTTATCTAATTTTAGGTAAGTCACAAGATACATGCCGAAATTCATTTTATCTTTTAGAAAACTTTTATTTTAGGTTCTGGGGTACATGTGCAGGTTTGTTATATAAGTAAATTGCATGCCATGAGGGTATGGTGTATTGATTATTTCATCACACAGGTAATCAGCATAGTATCCAATAGGTAGTTTTTGGTGAGAACTCTCCTCCCATCCTCCACCCTCAGGTAGGCCCTGATATCTGTTGTTTCATTCTTTTTGTCTGTATGTACTCAACATTTAGCTCCCTCTTATGAGTGAGAACATGCAGTATTTGGTTTTCTGTTCCTGTGTTAGTTAGTTAGGATAATGGCTTCCAGCTCCATCCATTTTGCTGCAAAGGACATAATCTCATTCTTTTTTATGGTTGTGTAGTATTCCATGGTCTATATTTTCTTTTTTATACATATTTTATATATATATTGCATAGAAACATTGAACTATTCTAGCACTGTTTTTTGGAAAAATTAACCCTTCTTTACTGAATTTCCTTTGCAATGTTGTGGAAACTAGGTTAACAGTTGTTTAGATCTATTTCTAGGCTCTCTATTCTCTTTCATTAATCTTATATGCCTATCATTTTTCAATACCACACTGTCTTGATATTGTAACATCACTAAAAGTCTTCCAATTGTGTAATGTAAGTCTTCCTTGTTCTTCTTTTTCAATGTTGTTTGGGCCATTCTATAACTTTTGCCTCTCTTCATAAATTTTAAAATTCTTTTGTTACTATCTGCATTAAAGCTTGCTAAAATTTTGCTGGGATTGCCCTGAATCCATGAATGAAATCAGAAACAATTAACATATTAACAATATTGAGTCTTCCAATCCATGAAGGGAGAATCCAATTTCGGGGTTATTTAAGGTTTTTCTGCTAAGATGATAAACATATTGTGTTAAATTCACACCTAGTACTTCCCTTTTTTGGAGATATCAGAAATGATATTATTTTATACATTTTAATTCTAATTGTTCATTGCTAGTAATTTCTTTTGCATGATGACCTTGTCTCTTTCAGCCTTGCTAAAATATATTATTACTTACGGGAGTTTTCTGGTAGAATCTTAGAGGCTTTCTATATAGACAATTATGTCATAAGCTAATCATCAGGAAACAATGTTCACATGGTTATTCATCATACTGTATTCTTTACCATGCTTACCTGTCTCACTTCATTTTATTTTGCTATAGTAGAAGTGCATCCCCCCACCCACAAATGAACTTTTAGCCCTTAACCCTTGCCTAAGGCTGTGATTTCTAGAGGTCCAGCCTGTCATCAACCTTTAACCTATCCCAAAATAAATAATAACCTATTTTTTAAATAAATATCAAAATCAGAAATTGAAACTATTAGAATATATAGAGAAGATTAAATCATTTTATTTTAAAGTGAAACATGTATATAGAAACACTACACTGAACACATGCATAGCTTAAGAAATTATTTTGCAACCATCCCATGGATCAATAAATACAACTTTAATAGCAACCACAGAAGCCCATTCATGTATCCTATTCCAATTCACTCATCACATCCTCAGAAGTAATGATAATCTTTACCTTTAAGTAATCACTTATTTGTATTCCTTAAAGATTTTATCACTCCAGTTTAAATTGTCACACACTATAGCTTAGTCTTCTACTTTTTTTTATTTGATATGTTCTTTACATCAATTCTAACCTTCACATTCTCTCTACAGCCTCTTCACCTCTTTCCAATCTATTTGTTGAGAAACTCAGGTGGTTTTATGGTAGAATTCTTATAATCTCCATTTTCCCAATTCCATCTACGTGGTGTAGTTAAATATGTCTTTCTGTTCTTTACATATTTTTCTATAAGTTGGTAGGTACAGAAGCTTAGGTCTGATGAATAATAAATATCATCTTTGGAAGGTGATTAATTTTTTAAATATTGTGAACTCATAAATTTAAAAATAGTTGATAGGTTGGAAGCACAACTTCTTTCATCTTTGGCCAGTAGAAGTCTCCTCTAATTGAGTCCTGAGTATTCTAATATGACCCTAGTAATCTTTCATGTCTGGTATGATATGATTTTTCAAGTACATCTTGTGGATTCTCCATCCTAGATGAGGAATCAGTCATTTCTCCAAGAAGCCCTGATTTCTCTTACCAGGAAGTTGTATTGCAAGACTACAATATGGGCCTAGGAATGTTCATTGTAATCAAATTGGCCAGTGTTGCTAAGTTATGGCAATGAACAGAGCCAGGAGTGAGAGACAGAGAAAGAGAGAGCACATGCACTGAGTCTGCCCATATATAGAGATTTACCTAAGCTCCTCCATATTGTATTAAGAAATAGAATATTCCATATTTATTTGAAATAAAGGACACATTTCCTTTATTTCACATTATACTCACAACCATCCTGGAATACTATCTCCATCAATATGATTACTGAAAGTATTTTTTTTAAACTTTTGCACATGCATTCCCATTATTCTCTTTTTTTAAATAAAAACTATTGTATTACGTCTACTCTGTCAGGGCATGTAAATGTTACAATGGACTTTCGTTAAGTCATTTGAATAGAAAAAACTTTTTAAATTATTACAGAAATATATATCAAAAAAGTAATAATTAACTGGACAAAGGCAAAATGAATACCTCTATATGACAGAAGATTTCATTAAGATGCAAAGAGTAAAAAAAAAAACAGATTAGACAAAGATAATTTCAACACACATAAGATAATTAAAAGAAGCCCCCACAATATCCAAACAATATATAGTCTTACAAAAGTAGTGAAGGTCTGGGAATGAGAGAAATGTGAAGCTCCATCTCTTCTCCCTTATTATTCTCCCAGTACCACTACTAAGCTCTTCAGAAACCACCTGCAGAAACATTAGAAACTCTAGATCTCAGAAAGTATCTAGAGTTACTAAAGATTCTTCTGTCAAAATATGTCCTTTGTTACCATCAGATATTTGGATAAGCAAGCACACTTTCCTTGGCAATTAGAAGCAGAATGATGTCTTTTTCTTTTGAGTAGGTAACACATTATTATGAAGTAGCAGTGAAAGCAATGTATACAGCTGTATCATAAACAGCCTCCCTCACCGACTATTCCCATGAATGCCATTCCCACCAACACATCCCCAAGGTAACTGATTTCCTGGTTTCCATCCTAGGCATTTCTTCATGCAACTATACCCAAATAGAAATATAAACAGAGTTTTGCTTGGTTCTTACAAAAAGGAAACACATAAAAAAAATTGGTCTACTCTTTGCTTTTCTTTCTCAACTGTGTGCCCTGAAGTACTTTCTTTTAATGACAAAGAAAACTTCCTCATTCTTCCTACAGTTATGTAATGTTCAACTGAATGAAAGCGCCATAAATCATATGAGTAGTCACCTTTTGATGTCCATTTGGGTTGCCACCAAACATGTGTAATCACTTGGGTAAGAATGCAGAAGAAATCTGTGTCATGCAATACAGAAATATTAATTGAGAATAGTGGGTATGACAGGAACAAGAGACACGATGGGGCAATACAGAAACTGAGATATAAGGATTAAGGGAGCTCAGTGTGGAGCTAGAAGGTGGCTTGATAAACTTGGTTTTTGTGAGTGAATGAAGTGGGGAAAGGAACAAAGAGATGAATCTGGTACTAACAGAGAGAGAGAGAATAAATGAAATTAATAAAGAAACTGAGCAGGAAGTGGGATAGCAAAGGAAACATGGAGGGTGAATGTACCATGTCAGCATTGAAGAATGTGTGAGACAGAGAAAAAGGGGCCACAGGCCACCTGTCCCTCTGCCCTCTCTCCAATCCACCCTCAGCCCAAGGACACAGCAAAGCCATCTACCCCTTATCACATCACCTTCCAGAACATACCTCCATTGCGCTCCCTCATTTGATGTTGGCGACATTAGGTAAAAACAATGTTTCTTTCTAAAACCTTTCATCTATGGCTAAGAAGGTGCACAAATTAGGATTAAACCTGTATCAAAACACATTCATCCTGAAGATTGCTAAGCAGTCAGCATGGGGGAGGGAGTTCACTGTCACAACTTCCAGTCAGAAAACCCACAGAAAGTTACTATCACCATTGAACATTGGAGTCAGGAACTACAATGAAAGTTTGAAGCTTGAGGGTGGACCACAGGTCAATGAGAGACACAACAGTGAGGCTTACACGATGACAACACACCATGAAACCACAAGGCAATACAGGGGAAGATAATTCTGGCATCTAGAATCAAATTACTACAGCAGACATCAGATAAATCAAATTTCTTGCTTTTCCCATTCACAGTCTGAGAATTCTAAAATCTTCATGTATTTCAGATGTTTACACTTGTCATATTTATTTTGGGACATGTATTTATATACATTAAAAAGAATAAATTGATTTCCCATATAGAAGTCACCCAATAATGAATTGAAGCACTGTCTATGCCCTAAATATCCCTTGTAGATTACAAACTATTTGATGATGAGAACTGTCATTTTAGATTTAAATTATTACCTTCAGATTACTGAAGTCCATGATGAGGATTGTCCCCAGGACAGAGCTAAATTCTGAGGAGCTGATAGCAGTGTTTCATGCCATCTCCAAAGGCCTGTATGAATTTGTCATTCCTCAGGGTGAAGATGAAAGGGTTCAGAAAAGGGGTCACCACTAAAACCAGCAGTGACACTACCCGGTTATACTCGGCTGCCTGTGTTTGCTTGGGTTTCACATAGAGAAACAAGCAGCTGCCGTAGCTGATCACAACACAGGTGAAGTGGGAGACACAAGTGGAAAAGGATTTCTTCCAGCCAGAGGCTAATGGGATCTTGAGGATGGTGGAGATGATGTAGGTGTAGGAGACGATTGTAGGGATTAAAGAACCAATGATAATGAAAACAGCCATTAGAAAAAGAATAAACTCTGTGAAAAGAGTGTCCTCACAGGATACCTTGAGCAATCGTCCTTGGTCACAGTAAAAATGATCTAACACATTTGATTTGCAGAAAGTAAGCTGAAAAGTGGCATAAACTGGCCAGATTTGAAAAACGAACCCAAACACCCATGACACAATGACTATCCAGACACATGTGCTACTGTTCATAATGATGTTGTACCTCAAAGCGTTACACACAGCCACATAACGGTCCACAGCCATCACTCCCATTAATGCCTACTCCGAGGTACCCAAAGAAAGGTATAAATATAGCTGTGCAGCACAGGCTGTCAAAGATATGATCTGAGTGCTTGGAAGCAGCAACCCCCAGAGCATAAAAGGGACAGCAGTGGATGTGATCAGGATGTGGCCCAGGAAAAAATACATGGGGGACTGCAGACGTTTATCAACACAGACAGTGACAATGATGACCATGTTTCCCATCACTGTCATTGCGTACAAGAAGAAGAAGGTCGCAAAAAGGATACGGCGTACTTCTGGGGAGCCAGGGAAGCCTAAGAGAAAAAATTCAGTGGCGCTAGAGTAATTCCCCAACATTTACCTCTGAGTGCTTTTTACTCATGAAATCTAGAAAACAAAAGAGAGTTAATATGGCTTCTCATCTTAACAGAAGTAGAAACTGTTCTGCAATTCCCCTCCTGTTCACAGGCCACACACCATGACTAGAATGGTAGGCATTTGTCATCTACTATTCCTGTATATGGTCAGTGGCAATTTTTCTAAATATGCACAATGTGTGAGGAAAATTGAGTTGACCACGAAGATGATCCCAGTCCCCAGTGCCATACCTTAGACATGAGAGCGTATACCCTGCCCAGCATGCGCCATTGCACAATCAGTGCTCAGTTCACCTGCTTCTCGCTCTGCCCTGAACAGCCAGCAGTCAGCCTCCAGGACCACAGTGTGTTCCTTTCTACCACTAACTCCCTTCCACCTGGAAGGTCCTAAACTACTCTGTCTGCCAAGTATTTTCTGTCCTGTAAATTCCTGCTCCAGTATCATGTTCTATACAAAAGTTTTCCTGCCAATGCCCCTGAGCTGGCTACTTGATTTCTTTGTTTCATCAGAATGTAGGTTCCATTTACAGGATGTTTATTTTAAAACTTTTGCCTTACCTTCATCACCATTGCTGTGTGTTGGTGAGAGTGAGGGTACGGAAGTCTCCTGAGGAGTATCTATAAATTTTCAAGGGCAAGAACTGAGGATCTCTCAATCTACTGGTCAGCTGGTTCTCTGCATGGATTACTCCTTTCTTCCTCCCTATCTTGGGGATGAAAGCCTCCCTTACTTTTGTCCTCAGTGAATGTGTCTTCTCACAGAAGGCTGACAAACCAGCACCTGGCCTGAGTTGAACCTGGTCATCTCTCTCTAAGACTCTGACAACGCTTTTCATCATTGCGAGAGAAGAAAGATTCAGACAGAATACATAGGAGGAACTTTTATCTCAGCCTCTATCTGTCCCACTTTGACCTCATACTTGTACTGGCAAACAAAAGGATTTAGGTCTACAGGCCTTGCCTCTAGGAGAGCTCAAAGCCACAAAGTGTGACTTCCAGGTCCAGCCCAGGTCCTAAATATAGAGGCTATGGTCTCATTCTATTAGAAAGTTTGGGATGTATCCTCAAAGTCAATGTTCCTTATACAATCACATTTTTCTCTCAAAATCATACCAGAAATTAAAGAGTCAGCTGTCACTAACATAAAATAGACCCCATTTCCTGAGTATCTTAGAATTTCTGGGCTTTATCCCTTACTTCCTTCAGGTCTTTGCTTAAGTGTCCAAGTTCAGGGAAATTGTCCTCATCGTTCTGTCTAAAAAAACACATACTATCCTTCACTCGCTATCTCCTCACTAAGATCTACTTTTCTCTTTAGCCTTCATCGCTTGAAATTATATGTTTACTTTTTGTTTATTTTGTCATTCATTTTACAATGTAAGCACCATGAAAGCAAGAAGATTGTCATCCTTGTTCATTGTGTCTCATGATCTAGTATTATTTCTGGATGAATTAAATGAATTCATCAATTAAAGGATGAATCTATGATCAGAGCCTATGTACACTTGGCTACGGCCAATGCTGAAAGCAGCTGCTTTCTCTCCCTTCTGTCTTCACTGAGACAGTGCCCAGTCATCATTCAGTCCTCTCTCTGAGACCTCTTGTAAAATGATATTTGGGTAACAAGGATCAACTTGATAGAAGAACTCAGTCCGAATTCCCGCAATCTCTGCTTACGTGGGACCCAGTAAAAAGAAAGGAGAGATGATGGTTCTAACAATAGCAATGACCTGTGCCTATGTCAAGCACTGAGTCGGAGAATAGTTGAAAGTGCTTTCTGCTATGCAAGAATTTGAAGATGAGCCTATTACTCTTTAATAAAATCTGAATGTCCTCATCCTAGAGGGCAAACAAGCCCAGAACGTTCTATCCTGAGCCTCTCCTAGTTTCTCCTTCACAGAGCAGAACTCCTGGAAAACACTCACCTCCAGAGAAATACCCTGAAGTGAAAAGTTGAATGGCCCTCTAGGACTCGACCCAGGCCGCCTCCTGACTGATTAGTGCTGAGATTGCTCTGTGGGCCAGAGGAAGCTGCTGCTTCTTCACTCTCAGTGAAAGAGAAAACTGACTTCACACAAACACTGAGGAGAAAGTCTAGAAATCATAATGCCATGGGATGCCCCACTGTTTCCCTCTTTCTCTTTCCCTCCTTCTTTCACTCTGAAATGCATCCCTAAGGAATATTATTCACTAAGGAAAGTTAGTTAAGGGAAACCCTAGGGATGCAGTGAAGGAAACACCAAAGAAACTTTCAGCTCTTCTCTCCCGAGACTAATCAGGTTTAAGAATTCTTAAAAGTTTTGAGTAACGGGAAAACTTGAAATCTCCATCATCAAGAGTTTCTCAAAACCCAGGCTGTCTTCCTCTAGGCTGTAAGTCCTGTTTATAAACAAGTCAAGTTAGTCTTATACTCTCTCATGTGTGTCTCTCTAATTCCATTTAACCCTACAGAGACTACACTCCCTGTGATGGTTAACACAGATGTCAACTTGACTGGATTGAGAGATGCCTAGATGGACAGTGAAGCATTGTTCCTGGGAGTGTCTGTGAGGCTGTTTCCAGGAGAGACTAACATGTAGGTCAGTGGACTGGAAGAGGGGCCCATCCAATAGGCCGTGGGTGAG
Source organism: Pongo pygmaeus (assembly GCF_028885625.2). NCBI lineage: Eukaryota > Metazoa > Chordata > Mammalia > Primates > Hominidae > Pongo > Pongo pygmaeus. The sequence goes on along the minus strand of NC_072379.2, from coordinate 140,804,328 downwards.
GCTAGAACAAAGTTTGCAGAAGGGGGACATTCAGCTTGCTTAGATTCCTCTCTCTCTTTTTCTCTCTCCCTTCTAGAGTGAGATTGCTTTTTTCCTCCTGCCCTTGGACATCAGACCCACAGTTCTTCAGCCTTTGGACTCCAGGGGCTTGCACCAGCAGCCTGCCTCAGACTGGCAGCTATACTGTCAGCTTCCCTGGTCTTGAGGCTTTTGAACTAGGACTGAGCTACACTACCAGCTTTTCTTATTTCCCACCTTGGAGACAACCTATTTGGGGACTTCACCTTTGTAATCATGTGAGCCAATTCTCCCTAATAAATTCCCTTTCATGTATATATAAAAGGGAGTGTATGTGTATGTGTGTGTGTGCAAGTGCATGTGTGTATGCACATATACTATTGGCTCTCTTCCTCTAGAGAAACCTGATGAATACACATCAAAAACCCAGAGGCCAGGGATGAGTAACATGAGAAAATAGTGGAATAGGCAGCTTCAAGTGCCTGACTCTCAATTGAAAAGAAAAAAAAACCCGAAACTCCCAAAATCAACTTTATTAGAACTTCAGAAAATATTCAGTTTTTCAGCAACCAAGTAAACGCTGATACAAGAAAAAAACTCAAAAATATTAGGAAAGCTTCATGACGTTTTTACTTACGTTTGCCCACCCTCTCCCCATCTAACCAGCAGTCTTGAAAATGACAGCCTGTATCCCCAATGTGCGATCCAGTCTCTGGTTCCAGAGGGTGCAGAGCAAACCTCATTCACAAAGTATTATGTATGTCTATTCTAATCTGCCTGGACTACATGAAGGACTGGCACAATGTGCTAATCTTTGTTTCACTTAACACAGATTCTACCCATGGCAAAAAGTGGCAGCCATTGTGTAAGAATATTGTAAGACTAACAAAAATTCTGCAGGGTAAAAGATTACTATTGAGACATATAATAGACCATCTAAAGTCTCAGAGGAAATGTCAGGGAAAGTTTCTTTGGGAAACTATGGTACTCAAAAGAAACAATACATACTGGGGAGTTTAGAAAATCACACGTTTATCTAGGGGCAAAATGAATGATCAGAAAAGATCCAAAAATATCCTAACCCTTTACTTTTGACTGATGTCTAGGTTCAGTTTAAGCCTAGTTAAGTATGGGAGAAGTACCCCAGCACAGAGTCAACCTACTAAGATGAAAATGGTTGTTTGGGGGTTTTTTTGTTTGTTTCCTTGTTTACTTGTGTTTTGACTTTTTTGTTATTTGTTAGTTTTTGAAGTTTTTGTTTTGTTTTGTTTTTTGTATTGTGTTCCAGGAATTCAGTGAAATCTCTGTCAAAACATTAGCTAAACACAGCTAAAGAAACAGAGATTTCAATGACCACATATGGCTAGGAATACAGTCTTTATAAAATTAGTATTACAAAATCACTAAACAAGTGGATGTCTACTTCAACAATAAAAAACAACAACAAACTTTTGGGAGGACAAATAATTTGACTTACAGAATTGTGACTGTATAATATCCACATGTCTGAGGTTCAACAAAAAAATCACAAAGTATACAAAGACATAAGAAAGTATGGTCCATTCAAAAGAACAAAATACATCAACAGAAACCATTCCTGGGGAAGACCAGTATTGAACTTAATAAACACAGGCTTTAAACCACTGTCTTAAATATGTTCAAAGAACTAAAGGGAAACTAAAGGCAATCAGGAAAATGATGTATGAAAAAAATGAGAATGTCAATAATTTTTAAAAATGTTTAGAGAAAAATATTTTAATAGAAAAAAGCTACGAAACAGAAATTCTAGAGCTAAAGAGTATAATAACTAAAATGGGAAATTTATTAAAGAGGTTCAATGGCATATTTAAGCTAGAAGAAATAATCAGCAAACTTGAAGATAGGACAATTGCTATTATCCAGTTTGAGGGGCAGAAAGAAAAAAGAGGAAAAGTAAACAGACTAAGGTACCTGTGGGACACTGTCAAGCACTTGAACATACACATAATGGAAATCCCAGAAGGAGGAAACAAAGAGAAATGTGCATAAAAAGTATTTAAGAAATAGTGGCCCAAATTTGTTGAAAACATGAAACTACACATCAACAAAGCTCAATAAACTCAAACTGGAGAAACTTAGAGAGATCCAGACAAAGGCACATTATAATCAGTCAAAAAACAAAGAGAGAAACCTGAAAGCAGCAAAAGAGAAGCACCTTGTCACATACATGGGATTCTCATAAGATCAACTGTCAATTTTTTATCAGAAATTATGTAGGCTAAATATAGCAAGGTAGTATATTTAATGCTTAAAGGAAAACAAATTGTCAACTAAGAATTCTGTATTTAGCAGCTGGGCACGGTGGCTCACGCCTGTAATCCCAGCACTTTGGGAGGCTGAGGCAGGCAGATCATAAGGTCAGGAGATCGAGACCATCCTGGCTAACAAGGTGAAACCCCGTCTCTACTAAAAATACAAAAATTAGCCGGGCGTGGTGGCAGGCGCCTGTAGTCCCAGCTACTTGGGAGGCTGAGGCAGGAGAATGGTGTGAACCCGGGAGGCAGAGCTTGCAGTGAGCCAAGATTGTGCCACTGCACTCCAGCCTGGGCAACAGAACAAGACTCCATCTCAAAAAAAAAAAAAAGAATTCTGTATTTGGCTAAACCATCCTTCAAAAAAACAGGAAGAAATGAAGACATTCTCAGAAAAACAAAAGCTAAGGGAATTTGATACCAGTATCTGCCCTACATGAAATACTAAAAGGAGTCCTTCAGGTTGAAGAGGAAGAAACCTAGACAGAAACTTAAAGTTAATGAGTATATAAAGATCTCAACTAAAGATAACTACATGGACAAATATAAAAATGTTTTATTGTATTTTTGGTTGTTGTAACTCCACGTTTTATTTTATACAAAATTTATAAGACAAATAAATTAAAAATAATTATAAATCTATTTTCTTGGTTATGCAATAGATAAAGATGTACTTTGTGACAACAACATGAAAGAGGGGATTGGAGCTGTATAGACGAGAGTTTGTGTATGATATTCCAGTTAAATGGATATCAATTCAAACCATAGTGTTATAAATTTAGGATGTAAAACATAATCTCCTAGGTAAACACAAAGAAAATAACTTTTATTTTATTTATTCATTTATTTTTAGAGATGGGGCCTTATTCTCTCACCAAGTCTGGAGCATAGTGTTGTGATCATAGCTCACTGCAACCTCAAACTCCTGAACTCAAGGGATTTTCCTGCCTCCACCTCCCAAGTAGCTAAGACTATAGGCATAAGCCACTACACCCAGTTACATTTTTAAATTTTTTAGTAGAGATAGAGTCTCGCCATCTTGTCCAGACTGATCTCAGACTCCTGGGCTCAAGTGATCCTCCTACCTCAGCCTCCTAAAAAGTGTTGGGATTATGAGTGAAGTACCATGCCCAGGCAGAAAATAATTTTTTAAAATACACAAAAAGAAATAAGAAAGGAAGCAAATGTTTTGCTACAAAAAAATAAAGTCAGCTTAACACAAAAGAGGGCAGTGATGGAGAAAATGAGGAGAAAAGATATTAGACAAACAAAACACAAATGGTAAAATGGCAGAAGTACTTTCTTATCAGTAATTATTTTAGCTGTAAATAGATTAAGCTCTCCAATCAAAAGACAGAAATGAGCAGAATAATTATTTTAAATTGTCCAACTATGTACTGTTTACAAGAGACTCACTTTCAATCCCAAGATACAAAGAGGTTGGAAGCAAACGATTTTTTTAAAAAAGAGAGATATTTCATGCAAATAGTAACTAAAATAAACCTGGAGTTGCTATACTAATATCAGAAAAAATAGACTTTAAGTCGGTTTCTTTTTCTCCAAGTAGATGGATTGGAGGCAGAGTTAACATGCCTCTCTCACTTAGAAAGACAAAGTAGTGTGTAGGCATTCACACTGTGAACTTTTTTCCAAGAAGCAATGCAGGAACTCAACAGGAAAACTGAAATCCACAGTGTCTTAGAAAGAAGCAGCAGGCTGCATTCTATACCATGAGCCAGGCAAAAAACTGTAAGTCCTTGGAGTGTGACAGAAGGAAAGACTACCTCCAGGATTTACACTCTCTGGGGAATCTGGCAATTCAGCTTACATGAGAAGCCCTTAACCCTGCCCAGTGCTGGAATTCACTTAGAAAGTGGTGAGGAATATAAAGAATGGCAGCAGAGGAGTCTTGCAATTATTCGCAGTCTCCAGCACAGACTGAGAGAAGCCATTCCTTATTCTGCCTCAAAGGGGCCAATTAACTCAGGCACTGGTTGCAGGTTGAAAGAAGTTCTCAACTGAATTTCATGGTATAACCTCAAGTGAGGAAGAATGCTCTTGGCCAGAATTAGGGGGGTGAGTGGGAAGTATGCTACAGCCACAGGAGCAGGAGCTAGGGGCCCAGGCTATGTGGGCAGACTGGGAGGAGGGTGGCCTGAAAGCCACGGTTCTTGCCTCTGTGTGGGGAAGACATATGGCCTGGGACAGTTTTGAGTTTTGAGAATAGAAGCCTTGAACTTAGCTCACTGCTCTACCAGAAAGCTGCAGGTGTGAGATCTGCCTTGCCAAGTGCATGGGAGCTGAAGGAGGTTTACTGCTGCCTGTTACTCCCCACTCCCTGCGTGCAGTCTTCTGTGTAACACAGGCAGTTACATTCCTCTCTGGAATATTGCCCCAGTGATCAGAGAACCACCTCTCTGACTCCCATAAGGGCTGCTACTTGCTACACACACAGAGAGTCAGAGCATGTACCTGCTTTACCCAGTCACCACTTGGCTTTGCCCCTCTACCTGTCCTAGTAGCTTAATACAAAGGAGAAATGTTTGGCCGCATCCATCGCCTGAGAAACCAGAATATTTCCCTGGGTTACATAAGGAAAGCACAAATCCCAATGCTACTACCACAGCTGGTGATCTTTTGCAAATGCCATCTCCTGGCTGAAGGCCAACCAACAGAGTTTATTACAGCATCTACAGGTAGAATAACAGTACCCAGGAAGGAGAAAACTTGTGCATGACCTCAACTATCACCATTGCTTGTACTACCCTGGCCTGGCCAGGAGTTCATGAGTCTGTCCACATGACCTTTTCATTACTACTACAACTGGCATTTAAGAAAGCCAACACACTAAGGCTACCTATAACCAAGAAATCTCAGAGTCTATGCTATTCCCCTGCCACCCCCATCAAAACTGGTACTAGTAACCACTGGAAGGAGACTTGAGGACAGAGCACATCTCTGGATCCCTTGCAGACATTCCCCAGCACCAGCCTGGAGTGTGGCAACCACACTGGGCAGTTAGACCTAGAGGAACAACAGCATTCACAGTAGTCTAATTCTCAAGGAGTCCTGCTACTATGGAAGTGGGAGTGCACCACATCAAGGGAAAACCCCATGGGACAAAAACACTCAAATGACAGGCCTCAAGTCCCAGATCTTTTTTTTTTTTTTTTTTTTTCAGAAAAAGCGTAGTTAGAGTGCTGGGCTCAGCAGGGAAAGTCTGCAGCCATGCCACAACAGTCAGGCAGACTTGGTGCTTGTGAAGGATCTTGGAGAAGGGATTTCTTTTCCCTCTCATCCACCACTGCAGAAACAGCTGGAGCTTTTCCCATGGGAGCTCGGTGTGGATGCACCTATAGAACCTCTCTGGAACATTTCAGGGTGACTGCATCCCCACAGAAGGAGCACCCTCCAGGTATAGGTCTGCACAAGATGCAGAGTCACAATTCCTCTCTACTTGGAACATCAACATTCCTACAGATGAAAAGAGATGCTTCTCTGTTCTGAATAGCTAGAACACTGGGTCAGGAGTGTATCTAGGAGGTGAATAGCTTTCCTGCTGGCCTTCTAGGGGAAATTAAGTGGCTCTAGTCCTTCCTTCTCATAAGACTTCAGTGCATTTTACTCAGAGTTCTGCCAGCCACCTCCATCAAGGCCAGGACCTCTGCCCACCATTGGGTAGTACATTTACCCATCTGCTTTGGACAAAGCTGTTTTTACCTGTGGAAATGATACGGTTTGGCTTTATGTCCCTACCCAAATCTCACCTTGAATTGTAATAATCACCATGGGTCAAGAGTGGGACTTGATGGAGGTAATTGGATCATGGGGGAAGTTTCACCCATGCTGTTCTTGTGATAATGAGTGAATCTCATGAGATCTGATGGTTTTATTTGTGTCTGGCATTTCCCCTGCTTGCACTCACTCTCTCTCCTGCCAGCCTGAGAAGAGGTGCCTTCTGCCATGATTGTAAGTTTCCTGAGACCTCCCCCGCCAGCCATGCAGAACTGTAAGTCAATTAAACCTCTTTTTTCAATAAATTATCCAGTCTCAGGTATTTCTTTATAACAGCATGAGAATGGACTAATAGAGTAAATTGGTACTTGGAGCGGGACATTGCTATGTGGAAGCAACTTTGGAACTGGGTAATGAGCAGAAGTTGAAAGAGTTTAATCACCAAGACAGTGGGGAAAATGTCCCCAGGGCATGTCAGAGACCTTCATGGCAGCCCCTCCCATCACAGGCTTGGAGGCCTATGCGGGAGAATGGTTCTGTGTGCTGGGCCTAGGGACCCCCTCTTCTATGCAACCTCAGGACATGGTGCCCCACATCCCATCTGCTTCAACTCCACCCATGGCTAAAAGAGGCCAATGTACAGCTCCAGCCATTGCTTCAGAGGGTGCAGGCCCCAAGCCTTGGCAGTTTACGTATGGTGGTGGGCCTGTGGGTGCACAGAAGTCAAGAATTGAGGTTTGGGAACATCTGCCTAGATTTCAGAGGATGTATGGAAATGCCTGGATGTCCAGGCAGAAGTTTGCTGTAGGGGTGAAGCTCTCATGAAGAACTTCTGCTAGGGCAATGCAGAAGGAAAATGTGGGCCCAGAGCCCCCACTCAGAGTCCACACTAAAGAACTGACTATTGGAGCCTGTGAGAAGAGGGTCACTGCCCTCCAGACTCCAGAATGGTAGATCCACTGACAGCTTACACCGTGCACCTGGAAAAGCTGCAGACACTCAATGCCAGCTGATGAAGGCAGCTGGGACAGGGGCTGTGCCCTGCAAAGCCACAGAGCCGAACTGTCCAAGGCCATGGGAGCCTACCTCTTGCATCGGCATGCCCCTGACCTGAGACATGGAGTCAAAGGAGATCATTTTGGAACTTTAAGGTTTAATGACTGCCCTATTGGATTTCTGACTTGCATGGTGCCTGTAGTCTCTTTATTTTAGCTGACTTCTCCCATTTGGAACTGGTTTATTTATCCAATGCCTGTACTCCTATTGGATTGAGGAAGTAACTAACTTGTTTTTTATTCTACAGGTGGAAGGGACTTGCCTTGTCTCAGATGAGACTTTGGACTTGGACTTTTGGGTTAATGCTGGAATGAGCTAAGACTTTGGGGAACTGTTGGAAGGACATGATTATGTTTTGAAATGTGAGGACATGAGATTTGGGAGGGGCCTGGGGCTGAATATTATGGTTTGGTTCTCTGTCCTCACCCAAATCTCACCTTGAATTGTAATAATCCCCATGTGTCAGGGGTAGGACCACGTGGAGGTCATTGGATCATTGGGGTGGTTTCCCCCATACTGTTCTCATGATAATGAGGATTCTCATGAGATCTGATGGTTATATAAATATCTGGCATTTCTCTTGCTTGCACTCATTCTCTCTCCTGCTGCCCTGAGAAGAGGTGCCTTCTGCCATGATTGTAAGTTTCCTGAGACCTCCCCAGTCATGCAGAACTGTGAGTCAATTAAACCTCTTTTCTTTATAAGTTACCTAGTCTTGGGTATTTCTTCAAATACTAATACAGGATACCTCCCCTATTGATCTAAAGCCTAAACTATTCAAACCAGTAAATAAAATACTGGGGAAAAAAATAGATAAACTCCACACCACAAGGGAATGAGAAAAGCTTCAAGAGACTTCTGCCATTCCAACCTTATAAAAAACAGTGAATTTGCTCACACACTGAGTACATTGCTACCACAACCAGCACCTGAAAAAGCCATCAAAGAGACGCTATAACCAAGGAACTCACAGAGTCTTCAACTCTGAAAGCACCAAGAGCCAAGTTAGACCATAATAAATTATAAACATTAAAATCACAGCCTTAAGGGGGAAAAAGAAATTTTAAAAAACATAGTCAAACAAAAATAAATTCAAGAATAATTAGAAGAAATAGGCTACCCAAATGAGAAGGAACCATAAAAATAATATTGGTAGTATGACAAAACCAGGTTCTATAACACCCCCAAAAGATCACACTACCCCTACATCCATTGGATCCAAACAAAGATGAAATCTTTGCAAGGTCCTATGTCCAGAATCGTATTTTTTAAGTTCTATTCATTTTAGGTTTTCCACGTAATTCTTCAATCCACCTTGAGTTGATTTTTGTATATGGTGAAAGGAAGGGGTGCAGTTTGAATCTGAATCTTCTGCATATTGCTAGCTAGTTATCCTAGCACCATTTATTGAACAGGGAGTCCTTTCCCATTGCTTTTGTCAACTTTGTGAAAGACCAGATGGTTGTAGATGTACCACTTTATTTCTGGGTTTTCTGATTGGCTCCTTTGATCTATGTGTCTGTTTTTGTACCAGTACCATGTCGTTTTGGTTACTGTAGCCTTGTAGTACACTTTGAAGTTGGGTAATGTAATGCCTACAGCTTTCTTCTTTTTGCTTAGGATTGCTTTGGCTATTTGGGCTCTTTTTAGGTTCCATTTGGATTTTAGAATATTTTTTATCTTATTCTGTTAAAAAAGTATGTTGGTAGTTTGATAGAAATATCATTGACTCTCTAAATTGCTTTGGTCAATATCATTAAAATGGCCAACCATTTTAATGATATTGATTCTTCTAATCCATAAGCATGGAATGTTTTACCATCCCTTTGTGTCATCTCTGATTTCCTTAGCAGTATTTTGTAATTCTAGTTGTAGAGATCTTTCACCTCCCTGGTTAGCTGTATTCCTAGGTATTTTATTTATTTTGTGGCTATTGTGAATGACATTTAATTATTGATTTGGTTCTCAGCTTGGACATTGTTGGTATATAGAAATGCTATTGATTTTGTATCCTGAAACTTTGCTGAAATTGTTTATCAGATCTGTAGAAGTAAGTTTAGAATATCTTTCTTATCTCTTAAGGTCATAAAGGATATTTTCACGTAAGCCAATACACAATAACCACAAACAAAGATGAATAATTTGTGTTAAATTATATTAAAGTTAAGTGCTCTCATTCATCAAAATACACCATAAAGGGAAGATCAAGCCACAAACTTGAAGATATTTAAACATATATAACTGACAAAAGAGTAATATCTTGAGCATTTGTAGAAGTCCAAAAAAGCAATATTTTAGAAATTCAATATACAAAATGTTCAAAAGACATGCAAACCTGTTTTCTAAAGGAACCACTGGTAAAAGGAGGAGGAGGTGGTGAAAAGATGCTAATCATCATTATTTACAAAAGTAATAAAATTAAGAGCATAATTAAATATTTGACAATCTGGAAAAAAATTAGAAGTTTGACAATATCCAGTATTAGAAGAACTCAAATTACTGGAGGATGTATAAAAGTGAACATCTGCATTGTCTACAGCCCAACAATTTCACTCCTAATTATATACTCTGGAGGTATACACCAGGAGATATACTTGCAGATATACACCAATACACACACAAACGCATACACACACACAGCAGATATATACACAAGAATACTTTCCAAGGTACATGGTACAAATATATTTACAGCAATACTCTTCAGCACAAAACTATAAATAACTCAAATATCTGCCAAGAAAATAATGAACAAATTGTGTGATATTCACATTGAAATATTAGATAGCAGTGAAAATGAAATACAGTCACGATACTTTAGATGGATCTTTAAAATATTAAAAACAGGTTTGGGGAGTTATTTTTACATATAATTATGCACCACACAAGGACATTTGGGTCAACAACAGACTGCATATATGAGAGTGGTCCCATAAGGTTATAATATTATATTTTACTGTACCTTTTCTGTATTTAGATATGTTTAAACACACAAATACCACTGTGCTACAATCGTCTACAATATGCAGTACAGTAACATGCTGTACAGGTTTGTAGCCTGGGAGCAATAGGCTATACCATGCAGCCTATGTGTGTGTAGGCTATACCATCTAGGTCTATGTAAGTCCATTGTGTGATGCCTGCATAATAATAAAATCACCTGACAACACATTTCTCAGAACATATTCCTATTGTTAAGTGACGCATGACTGTCTATGTAATATACCATATTTATTTTTGCTTGGCTAAAAGTGGAACATTTCTTAGGCAAGTTTTATCTTAATAGCTGAGCTCTCCTTCACCTGCATACGACTAAGATTTCCTGATGAACACAGGTTTTGCATAATTTCCAAAAACAGTGCTGAGTCCCAACCTTGGAGTCTTGGAGCAAAGTGGATTGGTCCCATAACTTATGGTAAGAAGCAGTATGCAGCCATTATCACCCCCTGAGGAGCAAGAAGAGTTCCCACACAGGGCTGGGAACTGAAATTCAGGTATAATAAGTAGAGAAGATAATTTAGCCCTTCCATGTCCTTACTAACAAATGAAATACCTGGAACTTGAAAGAAAAGACAATCAATACATCCCAACAATTCTATTATGACCATGATCAAATTATGGGACAAGAATTTTAGAGCAGCAAGCATAAAAATACTTTAATAATAAGAACACTCTCGAAACAGTTTTTAAAAATGTAAAATCTCACCGAATAAGTAGAACTGTAAAAAATAAATAAAAATTATAGATCTAAAAAATTCAAAGACTAAAATAAAAAGCTCTTTGGATGACAAGTGATATGTTAAGAGAGGTGAGAACATGGAATTGTAAAATGCTCAAAATCAGAGAACACAGAAAAAAAGACAAAAATGAACACAGAACAAGCACAATAGAAAATTTACAAATATCATAGGTATTTAGACAAAACTGCAGAGCAGAATTAATTTGAAAGGGTGGAGGCATATGAGGAGTTTAATTTTGACAAATTTCAAGGGTCTAGAGGAGAGACAAAAAAACTGTTTCCAGGAGAGAGTTGTATGCATGGGCCCAAAGATATCAATTTGAAAATTAGAGACAGGATGTAGTCCCAGTGCCAATCTCCTCCAGAAAATCTGTTGACTTTAGATATCTTTTCTTAGATAGCAACCCCTTCACCCTCCCAAACCAGGCTACAGACTCTTTTCCTGGTTCATAATATGTCTGAAAAGTCTAGGAAAAACAAGCTCAGAGTAAAGTATATCTCTTTCTCAACTTTTTACCTGTTTTAACTAGTCCCTCCCCGCAACACACACACACACAGAACTTTCTACACCTCCACCCCATCTTAGAATCTCAAGAACATTTCATAAACCAGCACTACTCCCCAGCACACCTCTATGTTGGTTGTGAGTTTCAGGAGAGTGTATGCCATGTATGTTTTTCATTCCACATTTTAGGGAATTTGTGGGAGAGCCTGCACAGTGTTAAGAGCTCCATGCTGGAGGACATGGTTGAAGGAAATCATTTAAAAAACAAAACAAAACAAAACCTTCCCCTAAACTGGGCTGGAACCGAGAGATCAAAACATGACTCAGACAAGTCCAGTTTGGTGAAGAGATTAGTTTATTAGGACTCACATAACAGGCACTCCTGGATGCCAGAGGACAGCTTTGGAGATCTGCCCTACTTTCAATCTCTAAGCTGCTTTTAAGTTAATTTTTTGGCTCTTTGCCTACGGTGTGTGTGTGATGGGGCTGTTTTCCTTGGTAGGTTCTCAGATATTCTCTGGGATATTTGGATTCTCAGGGACACCTGACCCTCAGCTGGACACTATGGTCTTGGCTCACTGTCCAACCTTTATGTTTCAAGCAGTGGAAAAAACACTCTTTAAGTAACATGGTGGGGGACCTGTCACATTAAAATCCACCCTGTCCACAAACTCATACATTCTTTCTGCCAATCTTGCATGAGAATCCCTGAGCTGGGCATGACGGGAAGAACTATACAGGCCAATAATGTATAGCCATGGCTTGTGCATACAGAACACATCCACAGTGTACACAAGAGCATAAAAAGCAGAAGCTAACTACAATTATAACATCTTTTGGCAAAACATAACTCCAATGAGTAGGTAAGATGTGTGACCAATCTGAAAATAGGTCAAAGAAACCTGAATGACTTATGTCATAGATCTGAGTTGACAAATGATTTAAAGTATCTGTAACATTATTCTCTTTATCAGGGATATAGGGACAACAGAACCTATAAGGGAACACGTAGTTGGATCACCATCAAGTTGGCAATTGGGCTTCCAAGTGAAGGCAATCTCCAGTGAACCTGAGTCGCATTATTAGTGCTGCTGAACCAGTCACTCCAATTCTGTAGGGATAAAGGCAGACTATTCCAAGACATATCATTATCATTTGATAGAGAAAGGTATTCATAAACGCAACAATCAGACTGGTTGCTGATTGCTGCTGTAGTCGCAGCCCAGTCCAGAAAGACATTACCAGCTGCTGTGGGTAGCAGTAACAACAGCCTATGAACATAGACACAGATGTTTAGTAGGAACTTTCATTGGTACATCCACTCCTTATAACATTATTAGTGCTGTATATTCTCCCATTGGTCTTATCAGGGAGGCCACTTTGGGCCTCAGGTCTGTCTTACAGCACCACACATAGCTTCTCTCCCTAGGAGTGGGTAAGCATCCAATTGCTAAGCTTCTGGCCTTGCCCACACTATCTGCATGGTACCTGCTCCAGAGGTATTGGTGCTGCCATGTGTTGATATTGTAAGGCTCTCGGACCTCTATCAAGGAGCACAGCTGGGATGATCTCCCCTCCAGCAGTCTTCATGGCATTCTCCAGTGCCACAAAAACAATCCAGCATGGGGGCACTTTCCAGCTCAACTTCAGGTCCACATAGCTATCACCTCTTAGCAGATCCACTGGTGTTCTCAGGAGCACAGCCTGTCCATCTTTTCAGGAGCATTTCTCAGAGTCTCAGAGGCATCTCTGAGAGTTTGTGGGACCTGTTTCACAGGCCTTGCCAACCATTCATAGGAAATGATGCCATGGTGGTCGTTGGTGACTCATTTAAAGTTTGTATAGCTTCAGGGAGATTCTTAGCCCAGGACCTTAAAGAACCATCCTGAGACAATGCACGTAACTGGGTTTTTAATGAACATCCTTTTTTTCTATAAGTCCTGTCCCTGTTGGGTTATATGGTAAGGGAAACCTCCAGTATATACTTTGTTTTGATGCCCAGTATTGGATATCATGGCCTATGAAATGGGGGCCTTGATCACTATTTATCCTTCTTGGCATGCCGTACATGACACTAAGATCAGTGTGACACTTGACAGTCTCCAGTTGAGTGGTACTTTTTACTAAGAAAACCTGTGGCAGCCTTGTTGTTGTGCCCACACAAGTTAAGGCATATTTTTCCCTTCACTTTGGGGCAAGGGTCCAATATAATCAACTTGCCATTCTCACACAGATTGCATGGCTTGATGTATGTGAACTGATGTGGAGGGAATATTTCTAGGTCGCAGACATGAACAGATCTCACAGTTCTGAACAGCTGCCAGAACATCTGCATTTTGGAAAGGGATGCCTGCTACCTTTGCTATGACCCACCCTATAGCAACCCACTGGTGGCCCCTCTTACGAGGTATCCACATGGCATCCTCCTCCAACGGGCTGGGGTAAATTGCCTGAACATGAGTAAGGTGTCTGCCTCGTGATTTCTGGGAGGTAACCTGGGGATGTGTGCATCTACCTGAGACACCATCAGATGCACATCCTTCTCTTGTAACCTGAGGTGAACATCCTGCCACATGGACATTCCCCAAATGGGCCTGCCCAAAACTTGTTGATTTTCTGCAGCCCATTGATTGATTCACATGGTAAGGCCTCTGTATTAGCCTAACTCTGTCCAAGTGACTAGTGACCAGGGCTTTTGGGTGATGAGTATCCAAACTGCCCATAGCTTGACCCACTGAATGTTTTGCCCTAATCCCTATTCTATTCATAAGGTATCAAGGTTCATTTGCACTACAACTGTTGACCATTGGTGCTGGGCGCCTTTGCTAAACCCATCAGTGTAGCAGGTCCTAGCAGTTATGGGCAGGGTCCCCTCATATACAGTGATTGGCCTAGTAGGTGGCTCCACTGTCATGTCAAACCCCTCCACTTGTTCAAAGTGGATGGGTCTGAGCACCTCCTGTAGTGCTTGACTTAGAAGACTAGTGGATGAGACACCCCTCTGTTGTAGATAGGCGTGCCATTTTTGTAGGGTGTGTGACTGTGCTACCCCAGAGATGGTCTTGGCTACAAGGCCTTCCATTCATCCTTTTATGGTGTAGGCAGTTTTTAGTGTGATAGTCTGCTTTCTGGTGATGGCCTCCACTTCGTGCAATGCCCTCTACATGGCCAACAGCTGTTGCTCGAGGACTGTATAGTGGGTTCTGCACTCTTTCATAATTGAGACCAAAATCCTACAGGTACCATTCACATTGGTTGCTTTTATCACAAACCCCAAATCATCCCCAAGGCATCTTTAGTGAATTCTAATACAAAAGGGTGCAGTGGCAGTGGGGACTCTAGTGCTTGCACTTGTTTCACCAATGTTTTTGTTTTGTCAGATGCCTCTTGCTCCATGTGTGTCTAGTCCCATTGTTTATTTTTCTTTATGAGGGTGTATAATGGGCAGAGGGTTTGTGCCAAATGAAGAATCAATATTCTCCAGTAGCCCAGTAAACCTAAGAAAACCTGGTGTTAGTTTACCGTCTAGGGAACAGGCTGCTGTGCTAGCTTATGTTTCACGTCTTACCCTACCAGGTAACTCTCAGGAACTTGACAGTTATGCCAGGCTCCTTTATCTTTTGGGGGTTGACTTCTCATCCCCTGTCTTTTAGGGTATCCAAGACAGTTTGTAGAGCAGTCTCCAGATCTGTAAGAGACTGAGATTAGCATGATATCATTAATATAGTGAAACAGGGAGACTGAGACAGGCAAACAGGGCCTAGACAGGTTCCATGCAACCATACTGTGACATGGTAGAGCTGTGCAGGTACCCTTGTGTTAGCACCTGGAAAGTCCATTGTTGGCCCTCCTAAGTGAAGGCAAACTGGCCTTGTGAATCTTCTGCTAAAGGGATACTAGAAAAGCCATTAGACAAGTCAATCACAGAATGGACATTTCCCAGCTTGAGGGCCACTTGTTCTAGTAGTTGAGCAGCTGCATATACAGGGAGCAACACTTTGTTTAGCTCATGGTAGCCTGCCAACATTTTCCAGGTGCCATCTGGTGTCTTCACAGGCTACCCAGGGCTGTTACAGGAGCTCTGGGCAAGCCTATTTGTACCTTATGTAATGCCTAAATTGTTTTGATGATTTCAGAGTGTGCCCCCGGCAGGCAGTATTGTTTTACATTCACTGCCTGCCTGTGCTGGGACAAGTGATTACTTTCCGAACTTAGTCCTTGTTCTTACCCAGCCCACTGAGATCCACCAATGCTTCCCCCATATCATAGATTCCATTTTCCATTAAATGGCAAAAGAACTGCAACCAATGCCTCATATCATAACCCTTTCTAAACTGGAAATGACCCAGACATTCAATGAGTACCTAAAATAATTTTAAGATTTTAAACTACACAAAAAGTTTTACCTACATTTATCTCATTTACATTTACGGAATTTATTCATTTTTAGTGGTTTATCTGGATTACTCATGAGAACGAAAGCTCATTAGACTTATTAGACAAAGCTAATAATCATTACGAGTTATTTCCCTGTTAACCATTTTAATGGCTTGTAAATATCAGATGTTCATCTAATCAAGAAACTTAAAGACATAGGCATTTTTACCAATAACTCAGAAAATTCAGCTGTTTTAATTAAACTGACAATATCAAATTAATCTTGCTTATCAAAAAAAACCACACAAACAAAGATCATTCTGTTTTTGGGTGGATTTATAGTCTTAGAACCTTCTTGTCAGAAACCTAACACCTTAAAGTATCTAGGAGGGGCAAATATACAACTTATCTAATCAAGAAACTCAGACAAAAATGTATGCTGACACTTTTGAAGACATTTCTACTTTTATTTTACCAACAATTTTGAAGCCAGCTTATTCACCAAAGATTATTGAATTCACATGAACCTGAAAAGCATTTGGACTTATTTATGAGTACGTACTTATAAGTCATTTGCTACCATGCTAGATATAACACATAGCATAATATATGCACATACACATAACACATTTAAACATGTTTATACTTATACACACAAGATCCAAAAGCTTTTACCAATAGCTTTTGGAATTCTATCTTCACAAACTCATTATTACATAAAAGACAGCTGGATCCAAATTATTTTTGATAAACTTGGGACCTGTTCACTTGGCTAAACTTTATTTGCCCCAGTAGGTAATCCAAGGAAAGCAGTGGATCAATAATTTGGGTAAAGCAGTTTCTATGGCAGTTTGATTTTTAAAAACCTCCTGTATCCATTTTTTTTCAGTTCCAAATTAATTTAATTCTTTATATTTTAGCTAGAACTGGCTGAACCGTATGAGGAAAAAAAAAATCTCAAATTGACCTTGAATTAGTGAGTTTTATCTCAACACCAGTAGCTTATTAACAGTAGATTCAAGGCAGGCAGAAAAGGAAAGAGAAATAGAGAGCTTTAGAAGACTCTACTTAACTCTATAGTTGTAGATTAAACATTTGAGCTCTGAATTTCTTGTTGTAATTTGCCCATCAGTTTTAAAACATACACAAGAAAGGGCCATAATATGTAACCAGCTGGAGGATTAGAAAACCATGCCTTCAAACTTCTGCAGGAGTTTCTACCCTTTCTCCCTTTCCTGCTCTAATGATTTGTGATTAGCCAGCCTCATTGCAATAACACCACATTTACTATCATTATCATACTTTAATATCTTGGCTTCTTGCAATAGGTATTCAGTCCTTGCCCGTGTTTTCCAAGCATCCCTGTACTCATGCAGTGGCCCACAAAAGTTGTGCAGTTGGGCAACTCCACTCCACCTGGACATCGCCGACTGCCCAGGTATTCCCCACCATAGACACCCATTCCTGGCTCGATGTTTGGTCTCTCTGACCCCGTTTGTGATGCTAATTTTAACAAGAAAAATCCAGAATCATATTTTTAAAAAAACCTTCCCCCCAAAATAGGAGGGAGCCAAGAGACCAAAGAATGACTCAGACAAGTCCAGCTTGGCCAGTGGATAAGTTTATTAGGACTTACATATGAGAGACTCCTAGCAGAGGACAGCTTTAGAGCCCTGCCCTGCTTTCCATCTCTAAGCTGCTTTTAAGCTAATTTCCTGGCTCTTTGCCTACTGTGTGTGCATGATGGGACTGTTTTCCTTGATAGGTTCTCAGGTATTCTCTGGGATGTTTGGGTACTCAAGGACACCTGCTCCTTGGCTAGGCACCACGGCTTTGACTCGCTACTTAGCCACTAAGGTTCAAGCAGTGGCCATACACCCTTAAGTAACCTGGTGGGGGACCTGCAACCCTACACCAGTGACAAGGCCTACTTCTCATTGTCCACGACATGTGACTTTGGGAAAATTACTTAGATTCTCTCTGCTTCAGTTCTGCCACCCGCAGACCAGAAATAAAGAGATAGGCCCAGCCCTATCTCTTCTTTCTGGGGTTGTTGTGACATTTGGAAAGAGGTTATGGGTTTAAGAAAGTTTAAAGGGTTAGAGTGATACAAAGTATAGTGAATTTTACATCTCAGACTAACCTGATATAAAATCTCTAGTCACAAGTCCGTAAAGATCTTAGCTCAGTGCCTAGGATTCAGTAAATGCTTAGAGGATATCAGCTATTAGTGTTACCGCTCTTTTTCTTGTTAGACTGTGCTCCCAATTATCCAAGGATGACTTTGGTAGTCTATTATTAATCTAAATCTTTAAGTATTAGAGGTACTGCCTTCTGAATTTTCACCAGGCCTAATGTCATCTAGACTGTAAACAATTCCCCAACTATCAAGATAACTGTTCTATGAATGCTTTTCATTTCCATATTTTCTTGGCTCAATGCTGTTGCTCAGGACAACACACACCAAGTTGGTGATGATGACTGAGTGATGAAACAGTGATCAAAGGGACATATGAAGCTAGTGTAACAAAGATGGGAGGAGCTGGGGAGAGTATAAGTAACTATTAGGAGGTTCAAAGCAAACCTCAGGACACTTACTCCCTGAGCTAAGGTAAAGAATATTGTCCCTCACAGCCCTGGTCTCAGAAACTCTGTGGGGAAGGTAAGTCCTGAGCCTAGAGCTGCCATTTCCACAGACAACTGAACTACCTTCAAACAGATGTGTTTTTAGGGACAGCAGATAGAAGGAGCTGAATCCAGGAGTTTCTTTCCCTGAAATGCCCCAACAAAGGCACAGTCCTCTTACCTTCCCTGGAACAGAAGGGCTTTCATCTGTCTCTCTGAAGCCATCTCCCTCCCCTGTTTATGCCCAGAGCTGCTTTCCAATCCCATGGAGTGCCTCTGTATCTAACCAAAGGCACTGAGTCTACCAGGTGTTCCTGAGAAGACAGCTAAGCCAACCACTCCACACTCTGCTGATTTTCTTCTACATCTCACAGGGGGAAGAGCTGGATCACCATGAAATATGTCTTCTATTTGGGTGTCCTTGCTGGTATGTACTCAAGACCTTGTACTCTGTCCTGTAAGGCATAGGTTAATGGATGGGGTGAGACAGAGGCAGGATTGCGAAGGGTGCAGAAAAAGAGTCAAAAATAGTGTCATCAGCAGAATTAGGGGTCCTGCCTCTTAGACTACATCCAAAGGCTTTCCGGATAGGCTGAGCCCACTTTTCTAGTGTTAAGCTATAGGGTGGGTTAAGGCATACATGTGCCTTGGAGAAGGCTTAACAGTGAGTGTCCTCCCGCTGACCCTAATGCAGGAAACAGAGAAGTAGAAACAAAAGATCAAGTACTAGGACCCTACCTTCTGTAGTCCCTGCCCCACATGGGATTCTTCTGATGGCAGAATTTGCAGGTGAGGCATTTCTCACCATTCTCTGACTGCCTAGGTTGTATCACACATTAGCTGTGTGAGATTAGCCAAGTTAATTAATTCTTCTGTGCTTCAATTTCTTCAAAATGGGGGTATGACTACCTATATTATAGAGTTATTGTGAAGATTAAATAAATCTGTGTAAAGCACTTAGAACAATGCCTGCTATAGAGAGCTCAATGTCTCTTGCCCTTGTTTATAGTCTACCCTTTTCTCTTTGGGGTTTCTAACTGTGTGATCACACAGAAGGGTGTGGTGAGGTACAGGCCCAGGCTTGGGGGAAGGTTAACAGGAGTAGCAAGAGAAGCCAAGACAAGAAGAGTGCTTTATTTCTGATACTAGAATCAGCCTTCCTCCCCTTTATTCTCTAGGGTATGTTTTAAATAATTCATTTATAAAAACAATATATGTTCATATTACAAAATTTAGACATTTTTAAAGTAGAAAAATAAGCATCATGCATAATCCCACCTCTTAGTCAACACCTGCTAACACTTTGAGTTTACTCCCAGACTCTATATATTTTCTGCATTTAAATGGTTTTTTTATTTATTTGTTTTTAGACAAACAGATTATATCCACAATTTTCTTATTCTTTTTGACTTAAATAAGCATTAATATTCTTTTGCTGTTTAACATTCTAATTAGTTTTTTTATTATATATGATGTTCCACTTTTTGATGTGCTTCATTTCAATGTCCAACATTACTATGTCAGATATTTATGTTTCCAGTGTTCAGCTGTTATAGCTAATATGAGCATACTTGTTTGTAATCCTTGTCTATATCTGATTTTTTTCTTTAGAATGGATTCTTGGGGCTGGAATGATTAGGTCACAGGTTATAAACAATTTATGATTCTTGATGCCTGTTTCTAAATTGCTTTTCAAGAAGATGGAATCAATTTACTAGCAGTGATGAGTGTCTCTCATTATACTCTCTTAGACTGAATATTATCAATATTAAACAAAATTATTATAAATATGAGATAAAATGGTGTATCATTTTAATTTACATTTTTATTAGAAAAACATGTCAAATACGTTAACACTTCTTGGCCAATTGATAACTGTTTAAGAATCATCCAGATTCCTTTTCAAGTAGGAGACTGTTACCTTATTTTTATAATATTTATGTATTAAGAATGTTCATTATTTTCTCAGGGACATTTTTCTTTGCTGACTCATCTGTTCAGAAAGAAGACCCTGCTCCCTATTTGGTGTACCTCAAGTCTCACTTCAACCCCTGTGTGGGCGTCCTCATCAAACCCAGCTGGGTGCTGGCCCCAGCTCACTGCTATTTACCGTTGAGTATTTGGGCATCCCCATCCCCAAAACAGCTACTGTTCATTCCAGATCAGTGGTTCTCAAATAAGGGTAACTTCTCCACAGGGTATACTTGGCAATGTCTGAAGATATTTTTGGTTGTCACAACCAGGGGGCAGTGCTATTGGCATCTAATGGGGAGAGGCTAGAGCAAAGATGCTGTTTAACATCCTACAATACACAGCACAGTTCCCACAATAAAGACTTGTCCAGCCCAGAAGAGCAATAGTGCCACTGTTGAGGAACCCTGTGCTACATGTTATGCCTCCTCAGTCTCTCTTAAGTTTTTTTTCAAGTTTTTTTTTTTTACTGGCAGTATGAATGCATTTTATCACTTAAAGATCTAGCAAGTCACTGATGATGCACTCAAATTGGGTCAATTGAGGTGAGTTTTAAGAAGGAACCAATTGCAAAGGTATGGAGACATTAAAGGGACAATATTAAGAATAGTTCCATACCACCAGGGTTTGTATTAAGAAAATGCAGTTACCACCTCTAGGCCTAAAAAGGCAAGAGGAGAAAATAATTTCAAAGGAGGCAAGGAGAGAGAGAGAAAAAGAGAGACCTGTGTGAAGAGACAACCTAATAAGAATTGTAACCCCTAATCAAGGAGCACAGCCACTCTGTGACAAAACTGCAGGGAGGGACCTGGGAGGATAAGTACTCAAATCTCACTCTTCTTCCTCCAGTTACTTTCTGGTGCTTCCTATTGGCCAATAGAAGGAAGCCAGAGCACAAGAGAGCCCACTGATTAAATCCATATATATCTGCTTCCAAAGGTGCAGAGCAGAATGGAATAGGGTTGTTAGTGCATCAGCTAGTGAACCAAACAGGAGACACCCAGAACTAGGTTATTTATTCTCTGGTCTCCACTAAAATGGAAATTGTTCAGTTAGATAGGCGAGAAAATTACATTTCCTTGACATGCATCCTCTTCCTCCCCACTGCATTAAAGAATACAACATTAAAATGTAGTGAAGGGCTCCACTACTTACTATATCACCCTGAGTGAATCACTCCTATGTGCCCCATTAATTCATGTGCTAAATGGGGATAAAAATAGAACCCACTGCATAGACTTGTTGTGAGTTAAATGACATAATCCAGAAAAAGCACTTGGTACAGTTCCTGGCACTTTGTAACATTCAGTATCTTAGCAATGAATGATGA
This sequence comes from Pongo pygmaeus, assembly GCF_028885625.2. NCBI lineage: Eukaryota > Metazoa > Chordata > Mammalia > Primates > Hominidae > Pongo > Pongo pygmaeus. Next base: position 140,782,681 of record NC_072379.2, on the reverse strand, counting down.
TGATGATGATGATGATGATGATGATGATGATGATGATGATGACTTCCAACCCCTCTCCCTCCAGAAATCTGAAAGTGATGCTGGGAAATTTCAAGAGCAGAGTCAGAGATGGTACTGAACAGACAATTAACCCCATTCAGATCGTCCGCTACTGGAACTACAGTCATAGCGCCCCACAGGATGACCTCATGCTCATCAAGCTGGCTAAGCCTGCCATGCTCAATCCCAAAGTCCAGCCCCTTCCCCTCGCCACCACCAATGTCCGGCCAGGCACTGTCTGTCTACTCTCAGGTTTGGACTGGAGCCAAGAAAACAGTGGTAAGTCTGCCTTCCACAGCAAATCACGGTCATCAGTTCTCCTTTAGGAGGAACATCCATATCCTCATAGCTGTGAAGAGAGAGGAGGAAAGGAGAATGAAAGGAGACCCAATAGAGATGCTACCTGAGTGGTCTGGCAAACAGAGACCTGCCCAGAGGAACAAAGCTCCTCCTTTCCCAGGGTGTCTAATGCCCCACTGCCTCTGCAGGGCTTTGGCAGCTGGAGCCACCAGGCCATCTGACTCTGCACAGAGGCCCAGCCATTCCTGATCGGCAGAGGCACAATTCACATGAAGAAGCTGTGGTCCTACTTCTCATACATGCTCAGTTCACATGTAAAGGACCCCTCTGAGAATTGACTCAGGTCATTTAGTTCTCCAAGACAGGCCACCAATTAAAAATATACTCTACCTTAAGGAGACCTAAAGCCTTTTTCAAAATCCTCGAGATTAGCTCATAACCACGCTCTTGATGATTTCTCTCCTTTGTCGCATTCCTTATTTTCTTTAAACACACAAAAAAGATACCAGTTGAAATAGAGGCTGGTGGTCAGAAGGACTAAAATAACCACTGTCAACAGAATGTTTTCTTTTATCCCCGTCTCCCTCAGGCCGACACCCTGACTTGCGGCAGAACCTGGAGGCCCCCGTGATGTCTGATCGAGAATGCCAAAAAACAGAACAAGGAAAAAGCCACAGGAATTCCTTATGTGTGAAATTTGTGAAAGTATTCAGCCGAATTTTTGGGGTAATCTTATCTCTATATTCAGCTTTCATTTACTTGCATATGCCCAGTTAACTATTTACTCTTGATGTAAGAACTATTTTAGATGTCTAAATAAATTTTTGGGAATTTGATAAGGCTGCTGCAAAGCCAGCGTTGTTTCTTCAGTAATGGGCTCCCCTTAAATTGTCTTTATTCATTAAAGGACATTATAAAGTACTTCCAGTTAAGCACACCATTTGCTAGGTATTCATTCTTATAACTACAAGCAAAATTGTGAAAACAGGCATTTCTTTAAAAATAAATCAGACTTTTCACAAATAGAAAATGCCTTCACCAGTTCAAAAAAATGGAGTCTGACCCATTTTACATGTGATTTCTAGAGAGACTGTCCTCTGACTTTTTCAAGGCCACACAAAGCTAATAACAGCAAAATGAGCAAAAAGGCTCAAGCATCCTGTCCCCTGATTCGGTGCTCTTTTCATGAGTCCAGCATATGCCTGCAGACAGGGCTCACCCAAGCAGGACACTAGGGTTCCTGTAAGAAGATCTGACATTCTCACTCTCTCTGTCTCCTCTCTCTCTCTCTCTGCATGATCACTGGTAGGAGGTGGCCGTTGCTACTGTCATCTGCAAAGACAAGCTCCAGGGAATCGAGGTGGGGCACTTCATGGGAGGGGACGTCGGCATCTATACCAATGTTTACAAATATGTATCCTGGATTGAGAACACTGCTAAGGACAAGTGAGACCCTACTTCTCCCTCTGCATTCCACTGGCTCTGCCATGGACTATACAAGCAGATAATTTTCCCTCTATTCAAAATAAAATCTCCAAATGAAAATTTGGGAATGTAGCATACTAGTAGCCAATGTTTTCTTGTTTGTGTCTCTGTATCCTACAACGGTGTGAAGAACTAAGATCAAATTCATGAAATGAACATTTACTACACTGTCCTGGATTACATTCGTTATCTCATTTAATGCTCATAACAAACCTTTGAGGTTATCTTTTGTTCCAACTTTACACATGAGAAAATGCAGACTAAAAGAGGTTATTTAACATTGCCCATAGCTGGTGGATATCAGAGCCTGAAATGGAACCCAAAATTGTCAGATTCTAAATCCCTTGCTATTAGCCTCAGTGTTATATGGGAGTCTACAGCATCACAAAAGATGTTGGCTCCTATTTATTTGCCTCCCTCTCTTTCCACTCAAAGGGCTTGAAGCTCTCACTTGTGGCTAAGATCTTGGGTACTGGGATAAGCTCTCCTAGGAAAAGTCATACCTCATCTCAGTGCTACATAGATTGCAGTATGTTCAGAGAGAGAGTTAGTGGAAGAGTAGAAAGTAAAAAACAAAACTTCAGAACAAGGTCAACAATCATAAATCAAGTCCACAAGGGAGTTTGGCAGCTCCAGTGAAAGGTGAAGATGTCATGTAAATCCAAAGAAGATGTAGGCAGTAGCAGAGCTTGAAAGGTAGAGATGGCTGAGATGAGGTGAAGGGCAAAAATTGGGCTTAGCCATAGACCATGGTCCTAAAATAGTCAGTCCTATGCTTGAGAAATTGGTAAAGCACTACTACAGACTGAGTGTTTATGTCCCCCCAGAATTCGTAAGTTGAAACCTAATCCCCAGTGATGGTATTTGGAGGTGAGGCCTTTGGGAGGTGATTAGTTCATGAAGGCAGAACCCTCACAAATGGGATTCATGCCCTCATAAAAGAGAGCTCAGCAAGCTCACCTCCCGCTTTTGCCATGTGACGTTACAGCGAGACAGCAGTCCATGAACCAGGATGTGAATTTCATCTTACACCAAATCTGCTGGTGCCTTGATCCTGAATTTCCCAGACTCTAGAACTGTGAGAAATAAACTTGTGTTGTTTATAAGCCTCACACAGTCTACAGTATTCTGTTATAGGTGATGGAGTAATTCCAGATATCCAAAAGACTGGGACAGGTGGGACAAGAATGGGTAAAGTAACCTTCCAGCAGGTGAAGATTCAAGAAAAAACTGCACATTCTCCTTGGTTAATATTTTCTACTCTTATGGTTTAAAATACAATCTACACTTTAATGAGTTTTGTAGTAGGCAGAATAATGGCCCTGCAAAGATGTCCACACTCTAATCTCGTGAATATAATACACTCAGATGTGATTATGGTTATGAACATCGAAATTGGGAGTCTATCCTAGATTATCCGATGAGTCCAACGTCTCCACATAGGCCTTAAAAGTGAAAAACGAGGCCAGGCGCGGTGGCTCACGCCTGGAATCCCAGCACTTTGGGAGGAGGAGGCGGGCGGATCACAAGGTCAGAAGATTGAGACCATCCTGGCTAATATGGTGAAACCCCGTCTCTACTGGAAATGCAAGAACAAAATTAGCCGGGCGTGGTGGTGGGCGCCTGTAGTCCCAGCTACTCAGGAGGCTGAGGCGGGAGAATGGCGTGAACCCGGGAGGCGGAGCTTGCAGTGAGCCGAGATCACACCACTGCACTCCAGCCTGGGCGACAGAGTGAGACTCCGTCTCAAAAAAGCAAACAAACAAACAAACAAAAAGTGCAAAAGGAGGGCAGAAGGTTTTGTTGGGGAGATGCAAAACAGAGCAAGAGGCAGGAGAGATTCAAAGCATGAGAAGAAACTGACCAGCTATTGCAGGCTTTGAAAATAGAAGAAATAGAAAGGGAACCACAAGGCAAAGAATGTGAGCAGTGCCTAGCAGCTGAGAAGGGCTCTCACCTGACAACTGACAAGGAAATGGGGATTTTAGTTCTGGAATCACAGCTTTACTGAATTCTGCAACCAATCTGAATGAGCAAGGAAATAGACTCTCCAGAAAGGGGCATAACTCTGTTGACACCTTGATTTTAGTCCAGTAAAATCTTTGTCAAACTTCTGACCTACGGTACTGTAAGATAATAAATTTGTGTTGCTTTAGGCTACCTGTAGTAATTTGTTATGGCAGCCATAGAAAACAAACTTTTAAATCCACATATCCAAAAATAGCTATTAGTACTTTTTATAGTGCAATGTTAAAACCTTCAATGGCTCCCAGTTTTCCTGAGAATAAATTCTAAATTCTAGGCTTAGAATTGTAAACTTAGAACTCTAAACTTGGAATGGTATCTAAGCTTCCTTGAGACTTCCCATACACCTCTTCCCATTACCCCAAAAAAGGTATTTTTCAATACATAGCCTGCCACTTGGCATTGTTTTCTGACCCTGTGAAATGCAAATTTGGGTACAAAAGAATGTCAGAGAAAAATAAAAGGAAGAGCCCAATACCCTCCCTTTAAGTTGGTAGCCTGGTCAAGACCCAAATGTAACAAAGCTAGATCCATTTAAAAAACAACACAGGCTAGGCGCAGTGGCACACACCTCTAATCCCAGCAATTTGGAAGGTGGAGGCAGGCGGATTGCTTGAGCTCAGGAGTTCGAGACCAGCCTGGACAACACGGCAAAACCCTGTCTCTACATAAAAAAAAAAAAAAAAAAAAAAAGGAAAAATGGTGGTGTGTGTCTGTGGTCTCAGCTGCTCAGGAGGCTGAGGTGGGAGGATCACCTGATCCCAGGAGGTCAAGGCTGCAATGAGCTGTGATTCCGCCACTCTACTCCAGCCTGGGTGACAGAGTGAGACCCTGCCTCAAAAACAACAACAACAACAACCACTGCCAACTTTTCTGAGCTGAAATTAAATCTTCGAGCATTGAAATCATGTCCCAGGCAATGGGAAATATTTCCTCTTTTCCCAATTGCCTATAACTTAGGCAAAGGCAAATCATACCAATTACTATTCAATTAACTCCTCTATTTTTTTTTCTTCTCCCAGTTAGAGTGCTGTTCTCCAGGCACAGTGACCAACAACATGGGCTTCGAGGCTGAATCATCAAAAGGATACTTTGCCTGACTGTGGGGGCTGCTCCCCTAATATCTCTTACCCTCTACTCCTCCCTCCACTCCTGGCTCCTACATCTGAGGTTATACTGTGCTCTCTCCTTCAGGGAGGTGTCATCTGATCTTCATTGATGTTATTTCACTGATCTCAATCCCCAGCCTCCCAAAGAGTTTGAGATTGTATTCCACCTTTGACAGAGAGGTAAGTTTACTCCAAAATAAAAATATGCTCTTTAAACAGGGCCCAGTAAGGTCACCCAGTTCTCTTTGTTTTCTTAGAATAGTTCCTCATCTTAGAGACAACCTCGGGGTCATATTGTCGATACATCGGAGACTGAGATTATCCTGACAAAATCTGCCTTGCTCATTTGTATGAACTTAATAGAGGTGGGGGAAAGGGGAAAATGGAGTTGGTTAATAGGTACTGTTAGAATGGATAAGATCTAGTATTTGATAGCATAACAGGATAGCATTACAGTTAATAATTTATTGTACATTTTAAAATAACTAAAATAGTATAATTGGAATGTTTGCAATACAAAGAAAGGATAAATTCTTGACATGATGGATACCCCATTTACCCTGGTGTAATTATTATGCATTGTATGCGTGTATCAAAATATTTCATGTAACCATAAATATATACATCTACTATCTAACCATAAAAATTTAAAATGTAAAATGTTTTAAAAGACAATACAGGAAGATAAGCTACCATTTTTTAATATCTACTATATATCAGGCACTGTGTTAGACATTTTGACATACCTTATACTCTTCAAAGGTAGTTATATTCCCCGCTTACTTGAGGTTTCTGAAGAAAAGGTATTTAGTAACTTGTCCAAGCCTACATAGTTAGTAAATGGCATCTTAAGTCAGGGACTGTATGTGTTCTGAAGATGATTAAATTATACCAAATCTATACTGCAAATATTAGTTGCTAAAACTAAGCAGGATAGAAATCTATTTCCTTTGATTATATGATTTTTAGAAATATAAAAATGGCAGAGCTAGGATACTAACCTTGGTGTGACTGACTCCAAAGCCTGTGCCATTTCCCTTACATCTTTCCATGGCTATGTTTCTAGATATGCAAGTGTTTCCTGAATACTTTCACTTATGCCTTTCTTTAGGTAAGGTTAAATGTACCTATTTAGATAATACAAGAAGTTTGATGGTTTCTCACATGCTTTTAGATTTTAGCCCCTAGTGAAAATTTATTTGAAGTCTGTATAGAGTGAATCCTCCATTTTCTTATTTAAATTTAAAGTTTTCCTGGAAACCACTCCGTAACATTCCAGTTCTATATTGCAGAAAGTGATAGACTTAAGCTCAATGTAGGTATAAACAAGAGTGATTGCATTATGATATCAACTGGTGATTGCCAAGATCATTTCAACTTACATATTTTGGTAAATAACCTTGAATGAAGGACAAAAGCCAAAACAAAAATTTTGAAACCAAATAAGGTAATCATCTCATTTTGGGTTAATAAATCTATTCTTCCTTTTCAAAGATTTTCCAGTTTGTTAATAGCCTGACTTTCTCCAATGACTAATAACAGCGGAGATAAACTTAAGTGATCTGCAGATAAATGCCTATAACATTAATCGAGGCTAAGAATAACCTATAGAACTATTAGCACATCAATTTGTATTTCTAAAAAATCATATAATCCAGGGAAATAGGTTTTAACCTATGTAGTTTTAGCAACTAATATTTACAATATAGATTTAGTATAATTTAATCATTTTCAGAATACATACAGTCCCTGACTTAGGATGGTTCACCTCCAGATTTTTTTATTTTATGATGGTGAAAAAGTGATACACATTTGGTAAAAGCTGTACTTCCAGTACCAATACAACTTTTCCGTTTCTCACTTTCTGTATACTGGTCAATCACACAAGATATTCAACACTTTGTTATAAAATATACCTGTGTTAAATAATTTTGCCAAAATGTAGGCTTATGTAAATGTTCTGAGCTTGTTTAAGGTAGGCTAGGCTAAGTTATGATGTTTAATAGGTTAGGTTATTAAATGCATTTTCGACTTATGATATTTTCAACTCACAATGGGTTCATTGAACATTGGACAAGTCAAGGAACATCAATGTAGAAATTTTTATGGCTATAGATCTCAGCAGAAAATTACTGCCAAAAGTAAAAATATTTTCAATTCAAGATTGTCTGTCAACTATATGTCTTAGAATTACTTCATGGACATCGATTTTTATCTAGGAATTCAGCTTATCTAGAACTTCAGCTAGACTGATCACTAAACCCTGATACAGATTTTATAAGTTATTATAAAATCTAGCAACAAATTGAAGAAATAATCAGATAAGCTCCAAGATGAGTATCCCTCATACTCCTCCTTATTAGAATATTCTAATGCATTTGAATATTAACTTTTAAAGAACTGTAGATTTTAATCTCTTCTGACCTAGACCCATCCTAGTCAGTGTGACATCATACTCTTGGCTAAAGTGAATTCTCTACTGAAAAAGAATAAGAGGCCAAAGGAGAAAAACTTTTGGAAAATCACTATACATTTGTGTAACCTTTTAAAGGTTACTAAAGATATTGGTTTAAAAGTACTTAATGTTAAATAGAGAACAATAATTATGGGGGGAGACTATAATGGAGGTGGATTAGCCCAAGTTCCATCAGAATTTATATTTATCTGACCCAGTGTGTGATGGTTGCTAAGGGAAGGATTTGACAGAAAGTATCATGGGAACATACATGACTGACTTAAATAATCAATCAAGACTGAGTTAAATAATCAATTAAGACTAAGTGGAAAAATCTGAAAATGGTTTCTTCCAAAAAATGAAAGAAAGCCATTGCAGATAAAAAGGCAAATATGGAGGAAAACTATTTCTCTATTTAGAAAACAGAAATCATGCAGTTTCAGGCAGCTCACCACTAGGCTTCTGGCCATATAAATATTATCTTTTTGCTTCTTTTGTTATAGAGAGGATTCAAAAACCCTTACTACTCAGAAAACATCAGAAAAAAAAATCTAGGGTCTGCCTTTGGGTTTTTGTTTCTTCATTTTTTTAGGAAAAATAACATTTAATGTTTAAAATATAGCTGTCTTGCTTAATGTTCAGAAAAGACTAATTTTTAACAGAACATTTTAAAAATGTGGTTTCTAATCAAGTTTTATAAATAAATTATGCAACATTAAAGTAATATTTATCGTTAAGTATTGACAAAACATTTTTAGGATACAGTCGACTCAAATGGTATCTAAACAACAGAAGGAAGGAGGAACTATGTCTAAGAAGGGAAAAAATTCAGAGAATATGGAATCAAATATCCATGCATATGTGACTGTATTAGTCTGTTCTTGCATTGCTATAAAGAACTACCTGAGACTGGTTCATTTATAAAGAAAAGAGGTTTAATTGACTCATAGTTTTGCAGGCTGTACAGGAAGCATGGCTGGGGAGGCCTCAGGAAATTTACGATCATGGTGGAAGGCAAAGGGGAAGCAGGCACGTCTTACATGGCTAGGGAAGCAGGAAGAGAGAGCAGAGGGAGGTGCTACACACTTTTAAACAACCAGAACTCATGAGAACTCACTATCACAAGAACAGCAAGGGGGAAATCTTCCCCCATGATCAAATCACTTCCCACCACACCCCTCCTCCAACATAGGGGATTACAATTCAACATGAGATTTGGGCGGGGACATAAATTCAAACCACATCACTGGCTCCTAATGAGTACGCAGAAAAAACTCAAGTGGTCATCTTCATGGCTGTTCCATATTCTAAGTAAGGAGAGGATGCTCAGTATCCAAGTATTAAAGACAGAAGATATGTATAAACTGGTTGGTTCCCAGTGATAAAGAAAACAGAATATTCTTGATTAAGATAAATATTATCTGGTAAGTCTGAAAAACTGGAATTTTCAGAGCTTTATTAAAAACAGGGTGGCAAATTTGAGTAAAATTCAAATTATAGAGAAACACTGGAAATTACTAGGTAGATAAAATCCCCTATGATATTAATCCAGAGGATCACATACTTGCACAAAGAGTGAGATTAGAGCATCAGCCCCAAACCAGGGAGATCCATAAGTTTGTAGTAGGCAATCTTGAAGGGTCTTGGAATTAAGTCACAGGAAGAGGTTCAGGCAAACAGAGAACATAGGAGCAGGCTATCCTTGGAAAATAATTCCCATGAAATAAAGGGAAGATGTGAAGGGAATTTGCAGGAAACAGCTATGGATCTCTATCCAACCAATTTATGTGAGGGTCTGGTGGCAATGAAGAAAGATCTATTCACAGAGTCATGGACCCAAGTGTGGATTCTAGTCTACAGAGGCACTAGTAAAAGCAAGACACAACTCAAAAAGGAAAAAAAATAAGTTCTCAAGGAATAAGGAAAGTACCAGGACACATTTTTAGCTCTGGAGCTAACACAGAGGTAGCTGGTGTGAACAACATAGCACCCTTGGAAAGACCAAAAAAACAAACCAATTGAGTGTAATAAAACACATATTCCTATGGCAATGCCCTGCCTAGGCTCACAAACCACAAGACTAGCATAATGGCCTGTATTAGACTGTGCATCATCTCAGAGATATGGAGTGTATGGGAGTCCTCCAGACCAAATAAATGCTTATTGTAGAACCAGAACTTTAGATCAGCACTTGGGGAAACCAAGACAAAGCAATAAAACATGAAGTTAGAATGGCAATTATTAAAAAGTCAAATGACAACATTCTGGTGAGGCTGTGGAAAAAAGGGAACACTTATACACTGTTGGTGGGAATGTAATTAGTTTAGCCACTGTGTAAAGCATTTTGGAGATTTCTCAAATAACTGAAAACAGAGCCACCATTCAACCAAGCAATTGGATTACTGAGTATGTATCCAAAAGAATATAAATTGTTCTACCAAAAAGACACACTTATATATTCATCATAGCACTATTCACAATGACAAAGACATGGAATCAATCTTGGCGAATTGGGTAATGGTGGATTTTAATGGTGGATTGGGTAAAGAAAATGTGGTACATATTCACCATTGAATACTATGCAACCATAAAAAAGAATAAAGTCGTATCCTTTATAGCAACATGGATGCAGCTGAACGCCATAATCCTAAGCAAACTAATGCAGAAACAGAAAACAAAATACCCCATGTTGTGACTTACAAGTGGGTGCTAAGCACTGGGTACTCATGGACATACGGATGGCAACAACAGACACTGGAGATTACTAGAGGAGGTAGGGTGGGAGGGGGCAAGGGTTAAAAAACTAACTATTGAGTACTATGTCCAGTATTGGGATGATGATACCAATCACACCCAAACTTCAGCATCACACCATATACTCAGGTAACAAACTTGCACATGAATCCCTGAATCTAAAATAAAAGTTGAAATTATTTAAAAAAATAAAAATTAAAAATAAAACATGAAGAAGATGGAAAACATAAAAGGGAGGAAGAGATGTGTGGTAGATTACGTTTTCCAACAATAGCCACAACACCACCTCCCATTCCACAAGCTCTTCTGCAGTGTGGTCTTCCCACTCCTACAACAAGAGTGGAATCTCTCTGTCTAATCTGGGTTTCTCAATCTTGGCACTATTAACGTTTTGGACAAGATAATTGTTTGTTGTGGAGGGCTGCACTGTTCATTGGATGTTTAGCAGGATTCCTGATCTCTACCACTAGATAACAGTAGCACAGCTTGCTTCTCAGTCATGACAATCAAAAATGAGGAACAAAATTGTCCCTTGTTGAGAAACGCAGCTCTAGTGCTTTGAATCTAGGTGGACCCTGAAACTTCTTTGGTCAGTAAAACACTGCAAAAAGGATTCCGTGACAGTTCCATGGATAGCACTTAACTGGCCTGGCAGATTCCCCTGTTGCCTCTTAGAATGTTCACTTTTGGGACACTCCCCCTTAGTACCCAGCTAAAGTACTATGAGAAGTTCAAGCCACATGAGGAAGCCAATATAGGCTCTGAAGTTGAGCTCTTAGCCAAGAGTAAGCATCAACTGCCCAGCACGTGAGTGAACCATCCAGTCCAGTGGAGCCAACATCTAACTTCAATTGTATGAGTGTCTCTGACAAAAACCACATAGTTGAACTTAGTCAACCTATATAAACATGAAAAATAATAAATTATTGTTTTAAGTCACTAAGTTTTGGGGGTAACTAAACTGAAGACAGAAAATTCCATAATGTTTACCTTATAACCACAATGCTAGTTATAAAATTCATTCTCCAAGTATTAATTATGTAATTAACAAAAAGAATATAGAAATGCTAGAGTTAAAAGGCAAAGTTTTATTAGTGTCTGTACCTAAAAGAATTAGGATCACTTAAATTTAAAAATATAAATAAAATAATTCCATTATCTATGCTCAGTAACAGCAAGTTATTACGGCAAAAAGGAAAGAGAATAGGCTTTTGACATATAAGGGACTTAAACCCCAGTTGCACCACTTTTTAGCTATATCCATTCCAACTGTGAAATGCTAGACATAAGACATAAGGATGGTGTCTATGATCTTTATAAGTAGCACTGCCCTGAAAATTCTATCCAATGCAATAGACAAGAAAAAATACACATGAAAAAAGCACAAAACATAACAAGCATTATTTTGCATAAAATAGAACTGCCAAGTCTCTTGATTGGAAATCCCAATTGATTTTATTGATTAAATGTTACCTATAATGAATATGTTCTGATAGGCCATAATAATTGCTTTTAAAATATAAGGAAAATATTTTAATAATAACATTAACCGAAACTATAAACATATGGAAATTTTTCTCTGCCTCTCTAAAGAAAAGCACAAAATTTTCTTGAGTGGAATAAAAAAAGACTTGAATCATTATTTCTTTTATCACCCACATTGAAAGCATCTACCGTGCTCCTAGATGAGAAAACTTAGTATCACATTACTGATATCCCAATCCCTAACTTAACAATCAATTTTACGACATTCTAAGCAGAATCACAAGAAATTTTGGAAGAGGGAAGGAAAAAGATCTGGAAGGAGAAACAAGGAGGCGAATGAGGGTGTCTCAGATAATTGACCAGTTCATACTTTATTCACTATTTGCTTTGTTCTATTAATTTATGAAACAGATTCTCATACTTGTGCCATAGGAGTTTAATTATTGAGCTATAGAGTACATTTTACTGTTTGGTAGGACAGGGCAAACCACCTCCACTACTTATTCTTCATTATTAATGGAATATTAATAATGTTCCAGGTGGTTTGCCCTGTCCTACCAAACAGTAAAATGTACTCTATAGCTCAATAATTAACTCCTATGGCACAAGTATGAGAATCTGTTTCATAAATTAATAGAACAAAGCAAATAGTGAATAAAGTATGAACTGGTCAATTATCTGAGACACCCTCATTCGCCTCCTTGTTTCTCCTTCCAGATCTTTTTCCTTCCCTCTTCCTTGAGAACTCTTAGCTTGCCAGGCAGGATGGATGATGCCTGTAATCCCAGCACTTAGGGAGGCAGAGGTAGGTGGATCACTCAAGTCCAGGAGTTTGAGACCAGCCTGGGCAACATGGCAAAACCCATCTCTTAAAAAAAAAAATTAGCTGGGCATAGTGGCACACACCTATAGTCTCAGCTACTCGGGAGGCTAAAGTGAGAGGATCACTTTAGACCAGGAGAAGTTTCAGTGAGCCAAGATTATACCACTTCACTCCAGCACTCTAGCCTAGGTGACAGAGTGAGACCCTCTCTCAAAAAAAAAAAAACACTTAGCTTTAATTAACTACATTGGAGAGCTCAAAACACAGTTTCATAACTGGGCACATCCAACTGACCATAGACCTAATCCTCATGGATCTGTCAAAAACAAATATATGCCACTTCCTGACAGAATCCGGTTTATTATATGTGCTCATAGTATAATCTTATTTCATGAACTTAACCTTCTAAATGGCATAATTTTATTAAGAACAACCTGGAATTTCAGTGGCCACTTTGGGGGAACATTTGACACCTCCAAAATTGTATGTCTTGGTCGAGGAGGCCAGGCCAAGCAAGATGGTAGAATTGAAGGCTCCACTGATCTTCCCCCTAACAACAACACCAATTTAACAACTATTTACACACACAAGAAAAGCACCTTCATAAGAACAGAAAATCAGGTGAGCATTCACAGTGCCTGGTTTTAATTTCGTATTGCTGAAAGAGGTAATAAAGAGGTAGGAAAAACAGTCTTCAGTCACAGATGCACACCTCCCCCATCCCCTGCTGATGGGTATGGAGCACAGAGAGAGAACCTGTACACTCGGTAAAGGGAGAGTGTATCAATTGTGACACATTGCATTGAACCCAGTTTTACCCTGTTATAGCAGAAATCAAAACAACCAAACTCAGCTGATGCCCACCCACAGAGGGAGTATTTAAACCAGCCCTAGCCAGAGGGGAATTGCCAATTCCAGTGGTCAGAGCTTGAGTTCCAGCAAGCCTTGCCACCTCAGGTTGGAGTGCTATGGGGATCTAAATAAACTTGGAAGTCAGTCTAAGCAACAAGGACTGCAACTCCTAGGTGAGTCCTAGTGATGAAGAAGGCTCAGAGCCAGTGGATTGAGAGGACATCATCTCAGAAGCTGATGTCTTCTGAGACATCAGCTGGGGCAGCTACGGGAGTGCTGGCATCAGCCTTCCCCTAACCCCAGGCTTCACAGCTTATATTTCCAAAAGAGACCCCTTATTTCCACTTGAGAGGAGAGAGAAGAGTGGGGAGGATATTGTCTTGCATCTTGGATACCAGCTCAGCCACCGCAGTATAGGGCACCAGTCAGAGTTATGAGGCCCACTTTCCTGGCCCTAGCATCCAGACATTTCTAAACACACCCTGCAGCAGAAGGGAACCCACTGCCTTGAGAAGGACCTAGACCTGCCAGAATTTGTCCCTGCTAACTGAAGTGCCCTTGGGCCCTGGATAACCAGCAGTAATACCCAGATAGTATATCATTGGCCTTGCATGAGACTCTGAGACTAGCTGGCTTCAGGTGAAACTCAGAACATTCCTAGCTGTGGTGGCTACAGGGAGAGACTCCTGCTTGAGAAAAGTGAAGGGAAAAATATACAGGATTTTGTCTTGCACCATAGGTACCAGGTCTGCCATGAGGGGTAGAGTACCAAGTGGGCTTTTGAAGGACCCTGATTTAAGGCCTTGGCTCTTGGACAGCATTTCTGGACCTGCCCTGGGCCAGAGGGGGAGCCCACTGCCCTGAAAACTGTAGTACCAGGCCAGGCAACATTCACCACAAGCTGACCGAAGAGCTCCTGAACCCTTGAGGAAATATCAGCATTAGCCTGGCAGTACTCCCTGTGGTCCTGTCATGGTCAGAAGGTGAGGCTCCCCTGCCTTTTGAAAGAGGAGGGAAGAGTGGGAAAGACTGCGTCTTGTGATTTGAGTGCCAGCTCAGCCACAGTACAATAGAACACCAAGTAGACTTCTAAGCTTTTTGACTCTAGTCCCTGCCTCCCAGATGGCACCTCTGGACCTGCCCAGGACCTGGGGGAACACACTCCCATAAAAGGAGGGACAATAGGCCTGGCTAGTGTCACCTGCTGATTATGGAGCTCCAGGGCTTTGAGCGAGCAAAGGCAGTGGCAGGGGAGTAGTTGCAGCAGATCTTGAGCAAGACCCAGTGCAGTGCTGGCTTCAGGTCTGACCCCGTGCATTCACATTCATGGTAGCCATAGGGGTGCTTGTGTCACTCCACCTCCTGCTCCAGGAGACTCAGAATAGAGAGAAAGAGAGAGAGAGAGATTCCCTTTTTTGAGGGAAAGTAAGGGAACAGAACAAAAGTCTCTGCCTGGTAATCCAGAGAATTCTTCCAGATCTTGTCCATGACCATCAAGGAAGTACCTCTGTGAGACTACAAAAACCACAGCATTACTGGGCTTGGGGTTCCCTCTAATGAAGATACAGCTATATTACAACACCTAAGTCCCTTTGAATAGCTGGAAAGCCTTCTCAAGAAGAATAGGTACAAACAAGCCCAGACTGCAAAGACAATAAATACTGAACCCTTCAATGCCCAGACACAGATGAACATCAGCAAGTATCAAGACCACCCATGAAAACATGACCTTACCAAATGAACTAAATAAGGCACCAGGGAAAAATCCTGGAGAAACAGAGGTATGTGACCTTTCAGATAGAGAATTCAAAATAGCTGTGCTGAGAAAACTCGGATAAATTCAAGATAACACAGAGAATAAATTAAGAATTCTACCAGATAAATTTAACAAAGATATTGAAATAATTTAAAAGAATCGGGCAGAAATTCTGGAGCTGAAAAATGCAACTGACATATTGAGAATGCATCAGAGTCTCTTAGTAGCAGAACTGACCAAGCAGAAGGAAGAATTAGTGAGCTTGAGGACAGGCTATTTGAAAATCCAAAATCAGAAGAGACAGAAGAAAAAAGAATAAAAAATCAATGGAGCATGCCTACAGGATCTAGAAAATAGCCTTAAAAGGTCAAATCTAAGAGTTATTGGCCTTAAAGAGGAGGTAGAGAAAGAGATAGGAGTAGAAAGTTTACGCAAAAGGATAATAACAGAGAAATTCCCAAGCCTAAAAAAAGATATCAATATCCAAGTACAAGGGTATAGAACACCAATCAGATTTAACTCAAAGAAGACTAACTCAAGACATTTAATAATCAAACTCCCAAAGGTCAATGGTAAAGAAAGGATCCTAAAAGCAGCAAGAGGAAAGAAACAAAAACATACCATGGAGCTGCAGTACATCTGGCAGCTGACTTTTCAGTGGAAAATTTACAAGCATGTAAGAGTAGCATGACATATTTCAAGTGCTGAAGGAAAAAAATATTTTACCCTGGAATAGTATATTTGTCAAAAATATCCTTCGTACAAAAAAGATAAATAAAAGCTTTCCCCAAACCAATAGCTGAGGGACTTCATCAACTCCAGACATGTCCTAGAAGAAATGCTAAAGGGAATATTTCCATCCAAAATTATTTATTTATTAGTTTTATTTTTGCTTGTTTATTTGTTTGTTATTTTATGCAAGCAGTATTAAGTTGTTATTAGTTTAAAATAATGGGTTATAACATAATATTTGCAAGCCTCATGATAACCCCAAATCAAAAAGCATACAAGAAATGCACACAAAATAAAAAGCAAGAATTTAAATCATACAATCAAAAAATCACCTTCACTAAAAGGAAGAAAGGAAAGAAGAAAATAAGAAAGAGAATACCACAAAACAAATAACAAAATGGCAGGAGTAGGTGCTTACTTATCAATAATAACATTGAATGTAAATGGACTAAACTCTCCAATCAAAGGACATAGAGTTGCTGAATGCATTAAGAAAACAAGATCCAATGATCTATTTCCTAAAAGAAACACAGAAAAGCCAAAATAAATAAATGGGATCTAATTAAGCTAAAGAGCTTCTGCACAGCAAAAGAAACTATCATCAGAGTGAACAGGCAACCTACAGAATGGGAGAAAATTTTTGCAATCTATCCATCTGACAAAGAGCTAATATCCAGAATCTACAAAGAACTTAAACAAATTTACAAGAAAAAAAACAAACAACCCCATCAAAAAGTGGGCAAAAGATATGAACAGATACTTCTCAAAAGAAGACATTTATGCAGGCAACAAACATGAAAAAAATGCTCATCATCACTGGTCAGCAGAGAAATGCAAATCAAAACCACAATGAGATACCATCTTGTGCCAGTTAGAATGGCAATCATTAAAAAGTCAGGAAACAACAGATGCTGGAGAGGATGTGGAGAAATAGGAACACTTTTACACTGTTAGTGGGAGAGTTAATTAGTTCAACCATTGTGGAAGACAGTGTGGTGATTCCTCAAGGATCTAGAACTAGAAATACCATCTGACCCAGCAATCCCATTCCTGGGTATATACCCAAAGGATTATAAATCATTCTACTATAAAGACACATGCACGCATATGTTTATTGCGGCACTATTCACAATAGCAAAGACTTGGAACCAACCCAAATGCCCATCAATGATAGACTGGATAAAGAAAATGTGGCACATATACACCATGGAATACTATGCAGCCATAAAAAAGGATAAGTTCCTGTCCTTTGCAGGGACATGGATGAAGTTGGAAACCATCATTCTCAGTAAACTAACATAAGAACAGAAAACCAAACACTGTATGTTCTCACTCATAAGTGAGAGTTGAACAGTGAGAACACATGGACACAGGAAGGGGAACATCACACATTGGGGCCTATTGGGGGGTTGGGGACTACGGGAGGGATAGCATTAGGAGAAATACCTAATGTAGATGACAAGTTGATGGGTGCAGCAAACCACCATGGCACGTGTATACCTCTGTGACAAAACTGCACGTTCTGCATGTGTACCACAGAACTTAAAGTATAATTAAAAAAACAAACAAAAGAAACACACTTCATGTATAAAGAGACATATAAACTAAAAACTTAGAGATGGAAAAATATAACATACCAATGGAAACCAAAAGAGTAGGAGTAGCTATACTTACATCAGACAAAATAGAATTCAAGACAAAAACTGTAAGAGACAAAGCAGGTCACTATATAATGCTACAGGGGTCAATTCAGTGAGAGGGTATAACAATTTTAAATATATATGCACCCAACACTGGAGCACCCAAATATATAAAGCAAATATTATTAGAGCTAAAGAGAGAGATAGACTCCAATACAATAATAGCTGGAGACTTCAATACCCCACTTTCAGGATTGGACAGATCTTCCCAGAAAATCAACAAAGAAACATCAGACTTAATTTTCACTATAGACCAAATGAACTTACTAGATATTTATAGAACATTTCATTTAACAGCTACAGAATACATATTCTTTTCCTCAGGATATGGATCATTCTCAAGGATAGACCATATGTTAGGTCACAGAACAAGTCCTAAAACATTCAAGAAAATGAAATATTAATAAATATTTTCTCTGACCACAATGGAATAAACCTAGAAATCAGCACAGCACCAAGAGGAATTTGGAAACTATGCAAATACATGAAAATTAAACAATATGCTCCTGAATGACCAATGGGTCAATGAAGAAATTAAAAACGAAATGTAAAATTTCTTGAAACAAATAATAATGGAAACACAAAATAAAAAAGCTTATGGTACAACAAAAGCAGTACTAAGAGGGATGTTTATAGCTATAAGTTCCTATATCAAAAAAGAACAACTTGAAATAAACCACCTAATAATGTCTCTTAAAGAGCTAGAAAAGCAAGAACAAACCACATCCAAAATTAGTAGAGGGAAAAAAAATAATAAAGATCAGAGTAGAAATAGATGAAATTGAAATGAAAAAAAAAAACAAAAGAGGAATGAAACCAAAAGTTAGTTTTTTGAAAAGTTAAACAGAATTGACAAACTTCGAAGATGGCCAAATAGGAACAGCTCTGGTCTACAGCTCCCAGTGTGAGCGACACAGAAGATGGGTGATTTCTGCATTTCCATCTGAGGTACCGTGTTCCTCTCACTAGGGAGTGCCAGACAGTGGGCGCAGGTCAGTGGGTGAGCGCACCATGAGCCAGCCGAAGCAGGGAGGCGAAGCAAGGGGTCAGGGAGTTCCCTTTCAGGGGTGACAGACGGCACCTGGAAAATT
Source organism: Pongo pygmaeus (assembly GCF_028885625.2). NCBI lineage: Eukaryota > Metazoa > Chordata > Mammalia > Primates > Hominidae > Pongo > Pongo pygmaeus. The sequence goes on along the minus strand of NC_072379.2, from coordinate 140,764,075 downwards.
GGGCCACTCCCACCCGAATACTGCACTTTTCTGACAGGCTTAAAAAACAGCGCACCAGCAGATTATATCCCACACCTGGCTCAGAGGGTCCTACGCCCACGGAGTCTCGCTGATTGCTAGCACAGCAGTCTGAGATCAAACTGCAAGGCGGCAGTGAGGCTGGGGGAGGGGCACCCGCCATTGCCCAGGCTCGCTTAGGTAAACAAAGCAGCCAGGAAGCTCGAACTGGGTGGAGCCCACCACAGCTCAAGGAGGCCTGCCTGCCTCTGTAGGCTCCACCTCTGGGGGCAGGGCACAGACAAACAAAAAGACAGCAGTAACCTCTGCAGACTTAAATGTCCCTGTCTGACAGCTTTGAGGAGAGCAGTGGTTCTCCCAGCACGCAGCTGGAGATCTGAGAATGGGCAGACTGCCTCCTCAAGTGGGTCCCTGACCCCTGACCCCCGAGCAGCCTAACTGGGAGGCACCCCCCAGCAGGGGCAGACTGACACCTCACACAGACCTGCAGCTGAGGGTCCTGTCTGTTAGAAGGAAAACTAACAAACAGAAAGGACATCCACACCAAAAACCCATCTGTATGTCACCATCATCAAAGACCAAAAGTAGATAAAGCCACAAAGATGGGGAAAAAACAGAGCAGAAAAACTGGAAACTCTAAAAAGCAGAGTGCCTCTCCTCCTCCAAAGGAACGCAGTTCCTCACCAGCAACGGAACAAAGCTGGACGGAGAATGACTTTGATGAGCTGAGAGAAGAAGGCTTCAGACAATCAAATTACTCCGAGCTACGGGAGGATATTCAAACCAAAGGCAAAGAAGTTGAAAACTTTGAAAAAAATTTAGAAGAATGTATAACTAGAATAACCAATACAGAGAAGTGCTTAAAGGAGCTGACAGAGCTGAAAACCAAGGCTCGAGAACTACGTGAAGAATGCAGAAGCCTCAGGAGCCGATGCGATCAAATGGAAGAAAGGGTATCAGCGATGGAAGATGAAATGAATGAAATGAAGCGAGAAGGGAAGTTTAGAGAAAAAAGAATAAAAAGAAATGAGCAAAGCCTCCAAGAAATATGGGACTATGTGAAAAGACCAAATCTACGTCAGATTGGTGTACCTGAAAGTGACGGGGAGAATGGAACCACGTTGGAAAACACTCTGCAGGATATTATCCAGGAGAACTTCCCCAATCTAGCAAGGCAGGCCAACATTCAGATTCAGGAAATACAGAGAACGCCACAAAGATACTCCTCGAGAAGAGCAACTCCAAGACACATAATTATCAGATTCACCAAAGTTGAAATGAAGGAAAAAATGTTAAGGGCAGCCAGAGAGAAAGGTCGGGTTACCTTCAAAGGGAAGCCCATGAGACTAACAGCAGATCTCTCGGCAGAAACTCTACAAGCCAGAAGAGAGTGGGGGCCGATATTCAACATTCTTAAAGAAAAGAATTTACAACCCAGAATTTCATATCCAGCCAAACTAAGCTTCATAAGTGAAGGAGAAATAAAATACTTTACAGACAAGCAAATGCTGAGAGATTTTGTCATCACCAGGCCTGCCCTAAAAGAGCTCCTGAAGGAAGCACTAAACATGGAAAGGCACAACTGGTACCAGCCACTGCAAAATCATGCCAAAATGTAAAGACCTTCGAAACTAGGAAGAGACTGCATCAACTAATGAGCAAAATAACCAGCTAACATCATAATGACAGGATCAAATTCACACATAACAATATTAACTTTAAATGTAAATGGACTAAATGCTCCAACTAAAAGACACAGACTGGCAAATTGGATAGAGTCAAGACCCATCAGTGTGCTATATTCAGGAAACCCATCTCACGTGCAGAGACACACATAGGCTCAAAATAAAGGGATGGAGGAAGATCCACCAAGCAAATGGAAAACAAAAAAAGGCAGGGGTTGCAATCCTAGTCTCTGATAAAACAGACTTTAAACCAACAAAGATCAAAAGAGACAAAGAAGGCCATTACATAATCGTAAAGGGATCAATTCAACAAGAAGAGCTAACTATCCTAAATATATATGCACCCAATACAGGAGCACCCAGATTCATAAAGCAAGTCCTGAGTGACCTACGAAGAGACTTAGACTCCCACACATTAATAATGGGAGACTTTAACACCCCACTGTCAACATTAGACAGATCAACAAGACAGAAAGTCAACAAGGATACCCAGGAATTGAACTCAGTTCTGCACCAAGCGGACCTAATAGACATCTACAGAACTCTCCCACCCCAAATCAACAGAATATACATTTTTTTCAGCACCACACCACACCTATTCCAAAATTGACCACATACTTGGAAGTAAAGCTCTCCTCAGTAAATGTAAAAGAACAGAAATTATAACAAACTATCTCTCAGATCACAGTGCAATCAAGCTAGAACTCAGGATTAAGAATCTCACCCAAAACCGCTCAACTACATGGAAACTGAACAACCTGCTCCTGAATGACTACTGGGTACATAACGAAATGAAGGCAGAAAGAAAGATGTTCTTTGAAACCAACGAGAACCAAGACACAACATACCAGAATCTCTGGGATGCATTCAAAGCAGTGTGTAGAGGGAAATTTATAGCACTAAATGCCCATAAGAGAAAGCAGGAAAGATCCAAAATTGACACCCTAACATCACAATTAAAAGAACTAGAAAAGCAAGAGCAAACACATTCAAAAGCTAGCAAGCAGAAGGCAAGAAATAACTAAAATCAGAGCAGAACTGAAGGAAATAGAGACACAAAAAACCCTTCAAAAAATAACTGAATCCAGGAGCTGGTTTTTTGAAAGGATCAACAAAATTGATAGACCGCTAGCAAGATTAATAAAGAAAAAAAGAGAGAAGAATCAAATAGATGCAATAAAAAATGATAAAGGGGATATCACCACCGATCCCACAGAAATACAAACTACCATTACAGAATACTACAAACACCTCTACGCAAATAAACTAGAAAATCTAGAAGAAATGGATAAATTCCTCAACACATACACCCTCCCAAGACTAAACCAGGAAGAAGTTGAATCTCTGAATAGACCAATAACAGGAGCTGAAATTGTGGCAATAATCAATAGCTTACCAACCAAAAAAACTCCAGGACCAGATGGGTTCACAGCCGAATTCTACCAGAGGTACAAGGAGGAGCTGGTACCATTCCTTCTGAAACTATTCCAATCCATAGAAAAAGAGGGAATCCTCCCTAACTCATTTTATGAGGCCAGCATCATCCTGATACCAAAGCCGGGCAGAGACACAACCAAAAAAAAGAATTTTAGACCAATATCCTTGATGAACATTGATGCAAAAATCCTCAATAAAATACTGGCAAACCGAATCCAGCAGCACATCAAAAAGCTTATCCACCATGATCAAGTGGGCTTCATCCCTGGGATGCAAGGCTGGTTCAATATACGCAAATCAATAAATGTAATCTAGCATATAAAGAGAACCAAAGACAAAAACCACATGATTATCTCAATAGATGCAGAAAAGGCCTTTGACAAAATTCAACAACCCTTCATCCTAAAAACTCTCAATAAATTAGGTATTGATGGGACGTATCTTAAAATAATAAGAGCTATCTATCACAAACCCACAGCCAATATCATACTGAATGGGCAAAAACTGGAAGCATTCCCTTTGAAAACTGGCACAAGACAGGGATGCCCTCTCTCACCACTTCTATTAAACATAGCGTTGGAAGTTCTAGCCAGGGCAATTAGGCAGGAGAAGGAAATAAAGGGTATTCAATTAGGAAAAGAGGAAGTCAAATTGTCCCTGTTTGCAGACGACATGATTGTATATCTAGAAAACCCCATTGTCTCAGCCCAAAATCTCCTTAAGCTGATAAGCAACTTCAGCAAAGTCTCAGGATACAAAATCAATGTACAAAAATCACAAGCATTCTTATACACCAATAACAGACAAACAGAGGGCCAAATCATGAGTGAACTCCCATTCACAATTGCTTCAAAGAGAATAAAATACCTAGGAATCCAACTTACAAGGGACGTGAAGGACCTCTTCAAGGAGAACTACAAACCACTGCTCAAGGAAATAAAAGAGGATACAAATAAATGGAAGAACATTCCATGCTCATGGGTAGGAAGAATCAATATCATGAAAATGGCCATACTGCCCAAGGTAATTTACAGATTCAATGCCATCCCCATCAAGGTACCAATGACTTTCTTCACAGAATTGGAAAAAACTACTTTAAAGTTCATATGGAACCAAAAAAGAGCCCGCATCGCCAAGTCAATCCTAAGCCAAAAGAACAAAGCTGGAGGCATCACACTACCTGACTTCAAACTATACTACAAGGCTGCAGTAACCAAAACAGCATGGTACTGGTACCAATACAGAGATATAGATCAATGGAACAGAACAGAGCCATCAGAAATAACGCCACATATCTACAACTATCTGATCTTTGACAAACCTGAGAAAAACAAGAAATGGGGAAAGGATTCCTTATTTAATAAATGGTGCTGGGAAAACTGGCTAGCCATATGGAGAAAGCTGAAACTGGATCCCTTCCTTATGCCTTATACAAAAATCAATTCAAGATGGATTAAAGACTTAAACATTAGACCTAAAATCATAAAAACCCTAGAAGAAAACCTAGGCATTACCATTCAGGACACAGGCATGGGCAAGGACTTCATGTCTAAAACACCAAAAGCAATGGCAACAAAAGCCAAAATTGACAAATGGGATCTAATTAAACTAAAGAGCTTCTGCACAGCAAAAGAAACTACCATCAGAGTGAACAGGCAACCTACAAAATGGGAGAAAATTTTCACAACCTACTCATCTGACAAAGGGCTAATATCCAGAATCTACAATGAACTCCAACAAATTTACAAGAAAAAAACAAACAACCCCATCAAAAAGTGGGCGAAGGATATGAACAGACACTTCTCAAATGAAGACATTTATGCAGCCAAAAGACACATGAAAAAATGCTCATCATCACTGGCCATCAGAGAAATGCAAATCAAAACCACGATGAGATACCATCTCACACCAGTTAGAATGGCAATCATTAAAAAGTCAGGAAACAACAGGTGCTGGAGAGGATGTGGAGAAATAGGAATACTTTTACACTGTTGGTGGGACTGTAAACTAGTTCAACCCTTGTGGAAGTCAGTGTGGCGATTCCTCAGGGATCTAGAACTAGAAATTCCATTTGACCCAGCCATCCCATTACTGGGTATATACCCAAAGGACTATAAATCATGCTGCTATAAAGACACATGCACACGTATGTTTATTGCAGTATTATTCACAATAGCAGACTTGGAATCAACCCAAATGTCCAACAATGATAGACTGGATTAAGAAAATGTGGCACATATACACCATGGAATACTATGCAGCCATAAAAAATGATGAGTTCATGTCCTTTGTAGGGACATGGATGAAATTGGAAATCATCATTCTCAGTAAACTATCGCAAGAACAATAAACCAAACACCGCATATTCTCACTCACAGGTGGGAATTGAACAATCAGAACACTTGGACACAGGAAGGGGAACATCACACTTCAGGGACTGTTGTGGGGTGGGGGGAGGGAGGAGGGATAGCATTAGGAGATATACCTAATGCTAGATGACGAGTTAGTGGGTGCAGCGCACCAGCATGGCATATGTATACATATGTAACTAACCTGCACGTCGCACACATGTACCATAAAACCTAAAGTATAATAATAATAAAAAAAAGAATTGACAAACTTCTAGCCAGACTAAGAAAAAAGAAGATTCAAATAAATAAAATCGGAGATGTAAAGGGAGACATTACAATTGATAGCACAGAAATTTAAAAGATCATTAGTGGCTATTATGAGCTATTATGTGCCAATAAGTTAGAAAACCTAGAAGAAATTGACAAATTTCTAGACACATCCAACCTACCACGATTGCAGCATGAAAAAATAAAAAACCTGAACAGATCAATAGCAAGTAACAAGATTGAAGCCTTAGTAAAAAGGCTTCCAGTAAAGAAAAGCCCAGGACCTGATGGCTTCACTGCTGAATTCTACCAAACATTTAAAGAAGAACTAATACCAATCCTACTCAAACTATTCCAAAAAATAAAGAAAGAGGGAATGAGGCTAGTATTACCCTGATATCAAAATCAGACAAAGATACATCAAAAACAGAAAACTACAAGCCAACATCACTGATGAATATAGATGCAAAAATATTTAACAAAATGCTAACAACGTAAATTCAACAACACATTAAAAAGATCATTCATCATGACCAAGTGGGATGTGTCACTGGAATGCAAGGATGGTTCAACATATGCAAATCAATCAATGTGATATATCAACAGAAGGAAGGACAAAAACCATTTAATCATTTCAATTAATGCTGAAAATTCAATTAATAAAATTCAACATCCCTTCATGATAAAAAACCTTCCGAAAACATGAAGGAACATGCTTCAACATAATAAAAGTCATATATGATAGGCCCACAGCTAGTATCATATTAAGTGAGGAAAAACTGAAACTGAAATCCTTTCCTCTAAGATCTAGAACATGATAAGAATGCCCACTTTCACAACTGTTATTCAACATACTGCTAGAAGTCCTAGCTAGAGCAATCAGACAACAGAAAAAATAAAGGATATCCAAATTGGAATGGAAGAGGTCAAATTATCCTTGTTTGCAGATGATATACACATTTGGAAAAACCTAAAGACTTCACAAAAAAACTATTAAAACTGATTAACAAATTCAGTAAAGTTGCAGGATACAAAACAAACATACAAAAATCAATAGCATTTCAATATGCCAACAGTGAACAAACTGAAAAAGAAATCAAAAAAGTAATCCCAATTACAATAGACACAAATAAAAGAAAATATGTAGGAATTAACCATCGAAGTGAAATATCTCTATAATGAAAACTATGAAATACTGATGAAAGAAATTTAATAGAACACCAAAAAATGGAAAGTATTCCATGTTCATGGATTGGAAGAAGCAATATTGTTAAAATGTTCATACTGCCCAAAGAAATTTACAGATTCAGTGTAATCCCTATCAAAATACCAATGACATTCTTCAGAGAAATAGAGAAAACAATCCTAAAATTTATATAGAACCACAAAAGACCCAGAATAGCCAAAGCTATCCTAAGCAAAAAGAAAAAAACTGGAGGAATCATATTACCTGACTTCAAATTATACTACAGAGCTATAGTAACCAAAACAGCATGGTATGGGCATCAAAACAGATACATAGACCAATGGAACTGAATATAGAACCCAGAAACAAATGCACACACCTACCAAGAACTCGTTTTCAACAAAGGCATCAGGAATATACACTGGAGAAAAGACAGTCTCTTCAAAAAATGGTGCAGGGAAACTGGATATCTATATGCAGAAAAATAAAACTAGACCCCTATTTCTCACCATATCCAAAACTCAAATAAAAAATGGAATAAACACTTCAATCTAAGATCTCAAATTACAAAGCTACAAGAAAACATTGGGGAAACTGTCCAGAATATTGGCCTGGGCAAAAATTTCTTGAGTAATACCCCATAAGCACAGGCAACCAAAGCAAAAATAGACAAATGGGATCACATCAAGTCAAAAAGCTTCTGCACAGAAAAAAGAAAATTAACAAAGTGAAGAAACAACAAATATAATGGGAGAAAATATTTGCAAACTATCCATCTGACAAGGAATTAATAACCAAAACATATAAGGAGCTTGAACAACTCTAGAGGAAAAAAATCTAATCATCCCATTAAGAAATGGGCAAAAAATGTGAATAGACATTTCTCAAAAGAAGACACAAATGCAAAACATGCATATGAAAAGGTGCTCAACATCACTGGTCATCAGAGAAATGCAAATCAAAACTACAATGAGATATTATCTCACCTCAGTTAAAATGGCTGATACCCAAGACAGGCAATAGCAAATGCTGGCAAGAATATGGAGAAAAGAGAACTCTCATAGACTGTTGGTGGGCATGTAAATTAGTGCAACCACTATGGAGAACAATCTGAAGCTTCCTCAGAAAACTACCAATAGAGCCACCATTCCTAGGTATATACTCAAAAGAAAGGAAATCAGTATATTAAAGAGATGTCTGCATTCCAATGTTGGTTGCAGCACTATTCACAATATCCAAGATTTGGAAGCAATCTGAGAGCCCATAACAGATGAATAGATTTTTAAAATGTGATATATATACACAATAGAGTACTACTCAGCCATAAAAAGAATGAGATCTGCCCTTTGCAACAACATGGATGAAACTGGAGATAATTATGTTAAGTGACATAAGACAGCCACAAAAAGACAAATATCACATGTCCTCACTTATCTATGGGAGATAAAAATTAAAACAATTGAACTCATGGAATTAGAGAGTAGAAAGATGGTTACCAGAGACTAGAAAGGGGGACAAGGGAATGGTTGAATACAAAAATAATTAGAAAGAATATGTAAGACCTAGTATGTAAGACCCTCAATGTGGGTGGGCAGCATCCAACCGCCTGCCAGTGTCAGTAGAAAAAGCAGGCAGAAGAAGGTGGAATAAACGGTTTGCTGAGTCTTCTGGCTTTCATCTTTCTCCCATGCTGGATGCTTCCTGCCCTTGAACATCAGACTCCAGGTTCTCTGGCCTTTGGACTATTGGATTTACACCAGTGGTTTGCCAGGGGCTCTCCAGCCTTCAACCACAGACTGAAGGCTGCACTCTCAGCTTCCCTACTTTTGAGGCTTTGGGACTGGGACGGAGTCACTACTGGCTTCCTTGCTCCTCAGCTTGCAGATGGCCTATCATGGGGCTTCATCTTGTGATCCTCTGAGTCAATTCTTCTTAATAAACTCCCTTTCATATATACATATATCCTATTAGTTCTGTCCTTCTGGAGAACCGTGACTAATAGTTTTATTTCTTCTTTTCCTTTAGTTTATTTTTCTAATCTCATTTCTGTCTATCACTACCAGTATAATGCTGAATAGCAAAGGTGGTGATAGTTGGCATTTCTGTCTTGCTCCTCGGTGTAAAGGAACAGCTTCTACCATTTCCTCACTTAGAATAATGTTTGTGATTTTTTTGTTATGTTTATCAACTTAAGGAAGCTTCTTTCCATTCTTGGTTTATTTTTTAAAAAGTTATCCAAATGACTAGTGAATCTCATCAAATATTTGCTTTGTATTTTTCAGATGAGTATGTGGTTTTGAATAACAGCTTTATTTGGATAAAACTCAGATACCATAAAACCCACCCTTTTAAAATATACAGTTCAGTGGGTTTTATGTATTAATAGAGTTATGCAATGATCACCGCTATTTAATTTTAGAAAATTTTCATGATCCAAAAAGAAATGCTATACCCATAAGCATTAATTATCCATTCCTCATATCCACCAGCCCCTAGCAACCACTAATCTACTTTCTATCTCTATGGATTTGCCTGTTCTGGGCCTTTTATATAAGTGGAATGATATAATACATAGTCTTTTGTGACGGCATCTTTCACTTAGCATAATGTCTTCAAGGTTCATCTATGTACTTCATTCCTTTTTATGACTGGATAATATTCCATTGTATGGATATACCACATTTTTTTAGTCCATTCATCAGATTATGAACAGCTAGGTTGTTTCCACTTCTTGGCTGCTTTAACTTTGCCATGAATATTTGTGCACAAATTTTTGTATGGCTATATATTTTCATTTCTCTTGGCTATATACCTATAAATGGAATTCCTGGGTTATAGGGTAACTCTGTATTTCACATTTTGAGGCACTGACAAACTGTTTTCCAAAGGGGCTCACTAGTTTATATTCACACCAGTAATGAATGAGAATTCCATTCTCTCCAAATCTTCATCAGTATGCATTATTGTCTTTTTTCCTTTGACCATCCTGATGGGTGTGAAGTAGTACCTCATTGTGGTTTTGATTTGCACTTCCCTGATGATTAAGGTTGTTAACCATCTTTTTATGTGCTTATTGCCCATCTGGATATTTTCTTTGGAAAAATACCTATTCAAACCCTTTTGCCCTTTCTTACTTGTATTGTCTCTTTACTAGAGAGTTGTAAGAAGTCTTTATATATCTTGGATTCCAGTCCCTTATCAGATATATTATTTGAAGTGTTTTCTACCATTCTATAATTCATTCTTCACTTTCTTGATGGCGTCCTTTGAGGCACAAACGTTTTTAAAATTAATTAAGTCCAATTTATCTATTTTGTTGTTTTTGCTTGTGCTTTTGGTGTCATATCTAAGAAACGATTACCGATGGTCACAAAGATTTACTCCTATAAGTTTTCTTGTTAAGAGTTGCATAGGTTTGGCCGAGCGCAGTGACTCACGCCTGTAATCCCAGCATTTTGGGAGGCCTAGGCGGGCGGATCACGAGGTCAGGAGATTGAGACCATCCTAGCTAACACGGTGAAACCCTGTCTCTACTAAAAATACAAAAAATTAGCCGGGCGTGGTGGTGGGCACCTGTAATCCCAGCTACTTGGGAGGCTGAGGCCGGAGAATGGCGTGAACCTGGGAGGCGGAGCTTGTAGTGAGCCAAGATCGCACCACTGCACTCCAGCCTGGGCAACAGGGCAAGACTCCGTCTCAAAAAAAAAAAAAAAAAAAGAGTTGCATACTTTTAGGTATTACATTTACATCTATGATCCAAGTTCAGTCAATTTTTATATATGGTATGAAGTGAGAATCCAACATCAAGGCAGGCACAGTGGCTCACACCTGTAATCTCAGCGTTTTGAGAGGATATCATGGGAGGATCATTTGAGCTCAGGAGTTCAAAACCAACCTGAGTAACACAATGAGACCCCATCTCTACAAAAAAAAAAAAAAAAAGTAAACAATTAGCCAGGCATGGTGACATGAACCTGTGGTCCCAGCTATTTGGGAGGGAGGCTGAGGTGGGAGGATTGCTTCAGCCTAGGAGGTCGAGGTTGCAGTGAGCCATGACTGTGCCACTGCTTTCCAGCCTGGGCAACAGAGCAAGACCCTGACTCACAAAATAACAATAATAATAATAATAATCCAACTTCATTCTTTTGCATGTAAATATCCAGTTGATCCAGCACCATTTGTTGAAAATAGTTATTTTACCATTGAATTGTCTTGGCACCCTTGACTAAAATTATTTGACCATAAATGTGAAGGTTTAATTCTGGACTTTCAATTCTGTTTCAGTGATTCATATGTTATCTTTATGCCAGTACCACAGTGTCTTGATTATTGCAGTTTTGTAGTAAGTTTTTGAAACTGAGAAGTGTAAGTTCTCAAAAATTTTTTCTTCTTATTCGAAATTGTTTTGGTTACTATAGCTCTCTTACAATACTATATACATTTTAGAACCAGCTTGTCAATTTCTGCAACAACAAAAAAAGCCAGCTGGGATTTCCATAGGGATTGCATTCATCAATTTGGGGAGTATCAATATCTAAACAATATTAATCATTCCAATTCATGAACATCAGATATTGTTCCATTTATTTATGTCTTTTCTGATTTCTTTCAGCAATGCTATTTGGTTTTTTAGTGTTAAGTCTTGCACTTTTGTTAAATTTATTTCTAAATATTTTATTCTTTTTAATGCTACTGTAAAGGGAAGTGTTTTCTTAATTTTTGAATTGTTCATTGCTAGTGTACATGGATACAATGGATTTTTGTATACTGATCTTGTATTCTGCAAGTAATTTTTTTTTCTAAAGCTTAGCATCCACCAGAGGAAATGTGTGAGTCTTTTATTACTTACTGAAGCCATTTATTACTTTTAATGGCTTTTTAGTGTAGATTCCTTAGGATTTTCTATAAACAAGATCACACAATCTACAAATTAAAAGAATTTTATTTCTTCCTTCCTAATCTGCATGACTTTTATTTCTTTTTCTTGCCTAATCATCCTGGCTAGAATTTCCAGTACGATCATGAATAGAAGTGGCAAGAGCAGATATCCTTGCCTTGTCCCTGATCTTAGGGGAAAAGCATTAGTCTTTCACCATTAAGTATATGCATTTTGTAGATACCTCCTATCAGGTTACAAAAGTTCCCTTCTGTATTAGTCCATTCTCATGCTGCTACAAAGAACTGCCCAAGACTGGGTAATTTATAAAGAAAAGAGGTTTCATTAACTCACAGTTCCACAAGTCTGGGGTGGGGGGCCTCAGAAAACCTGCAATCATGGCAGAAGAGGAAGCTAACATGTCCTTCTTTACATGGTAGCAAGAAGGAGAAGAATGAGAGCTGAGTAAAGGGGGAAGCCCCTTACAAAACCATCAGATCTCATGAGAACTTACTTAATATCACAAGAAGAGTGTATTAGTCCATTTTCATACTGCTATAAATAAATACCTAAGACTGGGTAATTTATAAAGAAAAATAGGTTTAATGGACTTACAGTTCCACATGGCTGGGGGGCCTCAAAATCATGGCAGAAGGTGAAGGAGGAGCAAAGGCACATCTTACATGATGGCAGGCAAGAGTCATGTGCAGGGGAACTGCCCTTTATGAAACCATTCACTATCACAAGAATAGCATGCGAAAAACCCACCCTCCATGATTCAATTACCTCCCTCCAGGTCCCTCCCATGACGTGGGGATTATGGGAGCTACAATTCAATATAAGATTTGGGTGGGGATACAGCCAAACCAAATCACATAGCATGGGGGAAACTGCCCCCATGATTCAGTTACCTCCCACCTGGTCCCTCCCACCACATGTGGGGATTATGGGAACTACAGTTAAGAGGAGATTTGGGTGGGGACACAGCCAAACCATATCACCTTTTATACCTAGTTTGTTGAATGGTTTTATCACAAAAGGGTGTTGTACCTTGTCAGATTTTTTTTTACATCTATTGAGATGATCATATGAATGTGTGCCCTTTATTTTATTAATATAGTATATTGCATTAATTTTCAGATATTGAAACAACCTTGACCAAATTCATTAATGCAAATAAAAACTCAAAAAAGCCTACAGGCCTTAGCCTACTATCCCTGCATTAAAAATTTTGGTTGAGGTGACCTTGGAGCATAACTCAACCTCTGAACAACCTAAACTAAGACCTCACTAGTCTAAGCAGGTTAACACACATTGACCCAACAGTTTGATCAACGGAATAAGTTACCCTAGGGATAACAGTACAATCCTATTTTAGAGTCCATATTGACAATAGGGCTTACGACCTCGATGTGGATCAGGACATCCTAATGGTATAGCCACTATTAAGGGTTCATTTGTTCAACGATTAAAGTCCTACATGATCTGAGTTCAGACCAGAGTAATGTGGGTTGGTTTCTATCTATTTAACATTTCTCCTAGTACAAAAGAATGAGAGATAGGGCCCACTTCATAAAGTGCCCTCACCCTGTAGATGATCCTATCTCAATCTAACAAATCACCACACACCTTAACAAAGATCAGGGTTTGTTAAGATGGCAGAGCCCAGCAATTGCATAAAACTTAAAACTTTATAACCAGAGGTTCAACTCCTCTTCTTTTTTTTTTTTTTTGAGACACAGTCTCATTCTGTCGCCCAGGCTGGAGTGCAGTGACCTGATCTCCACTCACTGCAAGCTCCGCCTCCTGGGTTCACACCATTCTCCTGCCACAGCCTCCCAAGTAGCTGGGACTACAGGCACCCACCACCATGCCTGGCTAATTTTTTGTATTTTTAGTAGAAATGGGGTTTCACCATGTTAGCCAGGATGGTCTTGATCTCCTGACCTAGTGATCCACCCACCCCAGCCTCCCAAAGTGCAGGGATTACAGGTGTGAGCCACTGTGCCCGGCCTCCTCTTGTAACAATATGTCTGTAATTAACCTTCTCCTACTTATCATTCCCACTCTAATCGCTATAGCATTCCTTGTACTCATTGAACAAAAAATCTTAGGCTATATACACCTATGCAAAGGACCCAACATTGTAGGTGCCTGTGGACTGCTTCAACCATTTGCTGACGCCATAAAACCTTTCATCCAAGAACTCTTACAGACCTCAACATCTACATCTACTATCACCCTTTATATTATTGCTCTAACCCTGGCCCTTTCTATCGCTCTCCTATGTGAAGTCCCCTCCCTATACCAAATCCCCTAATTAATTTTAATATAGGCCTCCTATTTATGCTAGCCACATCAAGCCTAGCCGTCTACTCTATTCTATGATCAGGATGAGCATCTAATTCAAATTATGCACTAATCAACGTGTTACGAGCTGTGGCCCAGACAATTTCATATGAGGTCACCCTAGCCATTATCCTCCTATCAGTCCTACTGATAAGTGGCTCATTTAATTTATATGCACTCACCACAATGCAAGAATCTCTCTGACTGCTTCTACCGTCATGGCCCCTAGCCATAATATGATTTATCTCCACATTAGCAGAAACTGTCCGAGCCCCTTTTGATCTAACAGAAGGAGAGTCAGAGTTAGTCTCAGGCTTCAACATTGAATATGCCACAGGTTCATTTGCTCTCTTCTTTACAGCAGAATATATGAATATTATCATAATAAATGCCCTAACTACTACTATTTTCCTACGAGCACTGCACACTATATATTCACCAGAACTCTATTCCATAAATTTCACTACCAAGACCCCCCTTTTAACTGTCCTGTTTTTATGAATTCAAACAGCATACCCCCGATTCTGCTATGACCAACTCATGTATCTTCTATGAAAAAATTTCCTACCACTTACACTAGCATTTTACATATCATGTATCTCAATGCCTGTCCTAATTTCCAGCATTCCACCCCAAACATAGGAAACATGTCTGACAAAATAATTACTTTGATAGAGTAAACAATAGAGGTTAAAATCCTGTTATTTCTAGAACTATAGGAATTGAACCTACCCCTGAGAATCCAACATTCTCCATGCTACCTACTATACCACATCCTAAAGTAAGGTCAGCTAAATATGCTATGGGGCCCATATCCCAAATATGTTGGTTATGTCTTTCCTGTACTAATTAATCCATTAGCTTGGCTTATTATCTCACTTACTATTTTCACAGGAACTCTTATCACATGCTAACTTCACACCGATTTCTCATCTGAACAGGCCTAAAAATAAACATACTAGCTCCTACCCCAATCTTAATTAAAAAAAAAAATCGCTGCTCTACAGAAGCAGCTACCAAGTATTTCCTTACACAAGCAACCACATCTATAATTCACATAATAGGTATCCTTTCCAATAACCTGGCCTCCAGACAGTGAACAATAATAAACACTATTCATCAATTTTCATCCTTAATAATAATAACGGCCCTAGTAATAAAACTAGCAATAGCCCCCTTTCACTTCTGAGTCCCAGAAGTAACTCAAGGAACCTCTCTGATGTCTGGCATACTTCTCCTCACATGATAAAAACTAGCCCCTATCTCGATCATGTATCAAATTTTCCCATCAATAAACATGAACATCCTTCTATCACAATCCTATCCATTATAGTAGGTGGCTGAAGAGGACTTAATCAAACACAGCTGCATAAAATCATAGCCTACTCCTCAATTACTCACCTAAGTTGAATAATATAAGTAATAATTTGTAACCCAAACATTACCATTCTAAACCTGATTATTTAACAACTACCACATTTCTAGCACCCAACCTGAGAATAAGCACAGTCTGTCACTATCTCCCGCCTGAAACAAATTAACATGGTTAACACCTATAATTCCACTAATTTTACTATCCCTAGGAGGCTTACCCCCCATTAACAGGATTTCTGCTTAAAGGAATCATCATTCAAGAATTTACAAAAAAAACAATAGTCTTATTACCCCTACCATTATAGCTATCATAACCCTACTCAACCTGTACTTTTACATAGGCCTAATTTATTCCATCTCAGTAACAATATTCCCCACATCGAATAATATGAAAATAAAATGACAATTCGAAAATACAAAAACCATATTTCTCTTCCCCCCCCCCCACTTATCATCTTTTCTACCTTCCTTTTACCTATCTCTCCATTGACACTGACTATAACATAGAAATTTAGGTTACATAAGACCAAGGACCTTCAAAGCCCTTAGTGTCAGGCCTCTGAGCCCAAGCTAAGCCATCATATCTTCTGTGACCTGCACGTACACATCCAGATGGCCGGTTCCTGCCTTCACTGATGACATTGTCTTGTGAAATTCCTTTTCCTGGCTCATCCTGGCTCAAAATGCTCCCCTACTGAGCACCTTGTGACCCTCACTCCTGCCCGCCAGAGAACAACCCGCCTTTTCCTTTACCTACCCAAATCCTATAAAACGGCCCCACCCCTATCTCCCTTCACTGACTCTCTTTTCGGACTCAGCCCGCCTGCACCCAGGTGAAATAAACAGCTTTATTGCTCACACAAAGCCTGTTTGGTGGTCTCTTCACACGGAGGTGAGTGAAACTTGGTAAGTAAATTGTGTTTAACTTCTGTAACAGACCTAAAGACTACCAGACTCTATTCTGCATCAATTGAATGCAAATCAACCACTTTAATTAAGCTAAACCCTTGCTAGATTGGTGGAATTCAAACCCAGGAAAATTTAGTTAACAGCTAAACACCCTAATCAACTGGCTTCAATCTACTTCTCCTGCCATTGCCGGGAGAAAGGCAGGAGAAGCCCCCAGCAGGATTGAAGCTGCTCCTTTGAATTTGCAATTCAACGTGACAAATCACGTCGGGGCTGGTAAAAAGAGGCCTTGACCTCTGTCTTTAGATTTACAGTCTAATGCTTACTCAGCCATCTTACCTTTTTTTCCACTTACGTTCATCAATCGTTGATTGTTTTCAACTAACCATAATGATTTCGCAACATTCTACCTGCTATTGGGCGCATGAGCGGGGAGTAGTGGGCATCGCCCTAAGCCTTCTCATTCGAGCAGAATTAGGCCAATCAGGAATTCTGCTAGGAGATGATCAGATGTAGAATATTATTGTTACCACCCACGCATTCGTCATAATCTTTATGGTAATACCAATCATAATTGGGGTTTGGCAACTGACTAGTCCCTCTGATAATTGGTGCACCCGATATGGCATGCCCCCCGGATAAAAAATATAAGCTTCTGACTTCTCCCCTCCTCCCCTTTCCTACTCCTGCTTGCATCATCAATAGCAGAAGCCGGCGCGGGACCAGCTGAACAGTATACCCCGCCTTTAGCAGGAAGTCTAACACATGCAGGAGCCTCTGTGCGTCTAACCATTTTGTCACTCCACCTAGCAGGTGTTTCTTCTGTTTTAGGGGCCATTAATTTTATTACCACAATTATTAATATAAACCCCCCAGCCATATCCCAGTATCAAAACACCCCTTTTCGTGTGATCAGTCCTCATTACGGCAATCCTTTCTTTCCCAGTCCTAGCCGCCGGCATTACCATACTATTAACTGACTGTAACCTCAACACTACTGTTTTTTGATCCTGCTGGTGGGGTTGGCCCTATCTTATATCAACATTTATTCTGATTCTTTGGTCACAAAGAATCAACAACCTTGTATTGCTTGAGAAAATCCCACCTGTTTGCAGTATATGTTGCCGGATTCAGTTTGCTAGTATTCTGTTGAGGATTTTTGCATCTATATTCATAGGAGATATTGGTCTGTATTGCAATATCTCTGGTTTTGTTATCAAGGTAAAACTGGCCTCAGTGAATGAGCTGGGAAGCCTTCCTTCCTTTTCTATTTTTTGGAGGAGTTTACCAAAAATTGGTATTAATCCTGTAAACGTTTGGTAGAATTGACCACTGAAGCCATCTGGTCCTGGACTTTTCTTTGCAGGAAACTTTTGTCTTTTAAATTAAAAATTCAGTATATTTTTGTAGGTCTATTCAGAACTTCTATTTCTTTTTGATTCAGTTTTGGTAGTCTGTGAATCATATAGCTTTTATTCTTTATTATGTTCCTGGAGCAAATGGTGTTTATATAGTCTTAATGGTAAGCTATCCCTGCTTTCATGGGATAAACAAATTCATCATGATGTCTAATTGTTTCTACCAACTGTTGAATTCTGGTTTTAAATAATTTAGTAACTTTTATTTTAAACATTTACTTCTATATTTATATGTTAAGCAGGCCTGTGCTTCTCATTTTTTATTTCTGTCTGGTTTTGGCATCAAAGTTATATTGACCTCAGAGTAAAGCTTAAAGAGTATCTGCCCTTTTTATTCCTATCCTCTGGAAGTGTTTGTTTAATATTAAGTTACAGTTTGGTAAAATTTACCTGCAAAAATACCTAAGCTTGTTTTCTATGTGAAAATATTTTAACTACTGTTTCAATTTATTAAATTAAATAAGTAGCCAGATTCTTATTCCTAAATCAGTGTTGGTAAATTGTATTATTCTAGAAATTTGCAATTTCATCTAAGTTTTCAAATTTACTGAAGCAAAGTTATGTATAGTTTTTTTAATATTTTAATATTTTCTGTATCTGTAGCTAAGAACCATTCTGCATTCATATTATTTAGCATCTCTCTTTTATTCCTAATTTATTTTATCCGTGGTTTCTTAGTCTGCTCAGGATGCCATAACAAAATACCATGAACTGGGTAGCTTATAAACAACATAAATATATTTCTCACAGTTTTAGATGCTGCAAAGTCCAAGATCCAGTCACCGGCAGATTCGTCTGGTGAGGGCCCACTTCCTTGTTGATAGACAGCCATCTTTTCCCTAAGGGCAAAGGAGCTCTCTAGGGCCTCTTTTATAAGGGCACTGTATTAGCCTGTTTTCACACTGCTGATAAAGACATATCCAAGACTGGGCAATTTACAAAAGAAAGAGGTTTAATTGGACTTACAGTTCCATGTGGCTGGGGAAGCCTCACAATCAAGGTGGAAGGCAAGGAAGAGCAAGTCACATAGTACCTGGATGGCAGCAGGCAAAGAGAGGAGCACTTGTGCAGTGAAACTCCCCTTTTTATAACCATCAGATCTCTTGAGACTTATTCACTATCACAAGAACAGCATGGGAAAGACCTGTCCCCGTGATTCAATCACCTCCCACTCACAACACGTGGGAATTCAAGATGCGATTTGGGTGGGGACGCAGCCAAACCATATCAGGCACTAATCCCATTCATGAAGGCTCTACCCTCAGGACCTGACAGCATCCCCAAAATCCCACCTCCAAATACCATCACATTGAGGATTAGGTTTCAATATACAATTTTGTGGGGACACAAACATTCAGCCTATACCAAATGAGCTTTTTTCTACTTTATTACTCTTTTCAAAGAACAAACTTTTGGTTTTCTCGTATATATCAGTCAGAAAAACAATACACTTGAAGAAATAAATGAAGAAAATTTCATAAATAATTTGTGAGTGCTTGGGAAGGATTAAAGGAATCAAAATCATTTGAAATTTTATTTATATTTCCCACTGATTTCTTCCATATCTTTATTATCTCGTTCCCTCTAGTCCTTAGTCCAAGGCCATTGAAAATTAACTTTTCAGTTTGAAATTTTGCAGATCACCCATGTTCTGCCCTGAACCCACAATTTATTGTATCAATCCTATTCAGTTTAGCATTTAAAATGCTTCCAATTTTTCAGTTTTATAAATAAATGTGTGATGAACATCTTTGTAAAAGCAACTTTACATAGATCTTTAATAGAAATATATTTACAAAGCATAATTGCTATATCAAGATATATACATGTGTGTTAAAATATGCTGCCAAATTATCCCTCAGAATATTATACCAATTAACACATCCATCTTCAATGCATAAGAATATCCTTTCCCCGTATTCTCATAAAACCATTATCTTTCATTTTTTAATCTTTGCTACCTGGATAAACACAAATGGTATTACAAAAAATCACTTTTTTATGACTAGTGAGAAATAACAATGTGTTTATAAACTATTTATATTGATTCATTTTTTTAATTGCCTCCAAAGCCTTTCTCATTTTTCTGTTGGAATGTTATGGTTCTTTTTAATAATTTTGTAACAATTAATAACTCCTTCTGGTTATATATGCTTAGTTGCAATTTTTTCCTCCATTTATCCATTGCTATGTAAATTTATATGCATGTTGCTTATGACATAAAGTTTTTTTTAATGTGATCATATATGTTAATAATTTTTGGATGATTCTTGTCCTTGATAGCATAATTAGAAATTTCTTTCATACCCCAATAATTTATTCATCTATATTTTCTTTGAGCTTTTATGGTTTCATTGCTTACACTTTATTCTTTACCTCAAATTTAGTAAAGACAATGTGAAGTAAAAATCTAATCTTACTATATCCTAAATGGTTAGCCACTTGTTTCAGCAGCATTTATTGAATAATCCTTTTTGAAAATAAGACATTTATCACCTGCTAAATTTACATATTTATCTGGTGTTTCAATTCTATTTTATCTTTTAATTATTCTTTGCAAGTGCAAATATTTAAAATTATTTCTTCTAGGCCAGGCACGGTGGCTCAGGCCTGTAATCCCAGCACTTTGGGAGGCCAAGGCGGGTGGATCACGAGGTCAGGAGATCGAGACCATCCTGGCTAACATGGTGAAACCCCGTCTCTACTAAAAATACAAAAAAAAAAAAAAATAGCCGGGCGCGGTGGCAGGCGCCTGTAGTCCCAGCTACTCTGGAGGCTGAGGCAGGAGAATGGTGTGAACCCGGGAGGCGGAGCTTGCAGTGAGCCGAGATAGCGCCACTGCACTCTAGCCTGGGCGAAAGAGCGAGGCTCAAAAAAAAAACAACAACAATTATTTCTTGAAAATCCTGTCATTTCTGACAATATGAATGGACCTGAGGACATTATGCTAAGTGAAATAAGCCAAGCACAGAAAGACAAACACCTAATGATCTCACTTACATGTGGAATCTAAAACAATCAAACTCATAGAAGCGGAGTGTAAGATGATAGTTACCAGAGGCTGGGGGGTGGACGGAATCAGGAGATGTTGATCAAAGGGTAGATTGTTGCAGTTAAGTTACATAAGTGGAATAAATAAGTATTTAAGGTGATAGATATATTAATTAGCTTGATTCAATCATTCCACACTGTTTATATATAACATCACTATCACTGTGTACCCCATAATTTACATTATTATAATTTGTCAAAAGTAAAAATTATTTTTCCTAAATAGTAGTATGATAATAATATTAAGGATAAAAAATTATATCTATTATTATATACTGGGTACTCTTGTAAGCCCTTTACATCTATTAATTCATTTAATCTTCATGACAACCTATGAGGTATATACAGGCCTTCCTTCATAAAGTGATATATATGTTCTTGTAAAACTTTAAATTCTGCAAAATCATACACAAAATATGAGTGTATTTGGGGGTAGGACAGAATAAGGTTGGAAAAGACTATTGAAAACCGATGTAACTTTGTAACTAGAGCACTAACTGAAATAAAAAGAACCCTAATAAAAATCCTAGAATGATATATCTCTATAGCTTTTGCACTCAACATCTGTCAATCAATCATTCACAGCCTTTATACTGGGGCTTATTATAGATCTTTGAGGGAATTAATTTTTAGAGATTAATTTCATTACAATTAAAAATCTGAACCAGTGTAGGATGACTATAGTTAACAATAAGGTATTACATTGTTTCACATAGCTAGGAGGATATTGAATGTTCCCAACACAAAGAAATAATAAATGTTTGAGATGACAGATGTGCTCATTCCCCTGATGTGATCACAATACATTATGTGTATCAAAACATCACTAAGTACCCCATGAATATATACAATTACTATTTGTCAACTAAAAAAGATAAAATTTAAAATCTGAACCAGAGTACAACTGTGTCTATCAATACACTTTTTAAAACACAGGAAGAATGTTTTTGCTGCTGTTTAATCTTCACTCAGTTTCACCAAAAACTCAACAGATGTGTAGAATGTGGAAGTCCTTGAAGCCACTCCAGTAGCTTCCACTAAGGGAGATCACTGCAGCAATGTTTTCAGCTTCTTAAGATGCTCATATATTGTTAAGGCTTTCTCTTTAACTGGGAGAAAGTTTACCCTGTTTGTTTCTTTTTTTTTTTCTTTTTGAGACGGAGTCTTGTTCTGTCGCCCAGGCTGGAGTGCAGTGGTGCGATCTCGGCTCACTGCAAGCTCCACCTCCTGGGTTCATGCCATTCTCCTGCCTCAGCCTCCCGAGTAGCTGGGACTACAGGTGCCTGCCACCATGCCCAGCTAATTTTTTTGTATTTTTAGTAGAGATGGGGTTTCACTGTGTTAGCCAGGATGGTCTCAATCTCCTGACCTCGTGGTCCTCCTGCCTCGGCCTCCCAAAGTGCTGGGATTACAGGCGTGAGCCACCACACCCAGCCCCCTGTTTGTTTCTTTTGTATTCAGTTGAAATGCTTAATTTTTCCTGTTTTCTTTACTGCATTCTAACAAATTCTGATGCACTGGCAATTATTTGTACTACTTTTTTTCCCTCCAGAGTCATCTCCAATTCTATACCACACTGACTCCCTTAATTCATTCGTGTGTATTAACATCACAATCTCTCCAAATCGTTTAGTTTCAAGATTTTCTTCGATTGTGCAAATGTTTCAGAATTTGCTCACTAACCTTATGATAATCAACCACTGAGCCTTCACTGACATTTTTAGAATTAACTCTCCATTTATAATTAATATAAAATATGTTCCTAGCCAGAAAAATATTTCTAAACTTTTCTTCTTGGTGTTACTTGAAAATAAGAACAAAATATTTACTAGAATAAAATGTCATGCAAAATCTTGTTCTGTATTCTCCTGAGAAATGTCAATCTGATTCTTGATCTGTTCTTCAAAATTTTGTAAAATTTCCTGTCTTCGATATTCTTAAATCTCTACAATGTGTTTAAGTGTGACGAATTCCTCCCACTTTGTCTGTCTTCTTTGACACCCCTTGAGCCCTTTTAGTCTTTTTCCATCGTTAATGCAATTGTTGGTCATTAATTCTTCAAATGTTTCACTCCTTGTGCTCATGTTTTCCATCTCCTTCTGGGGCTCCAATCATACCTATGAGTGTCCTTTTATTTCTGTGTGCCATATTGCTTTGCTTTTAAATTTCCCATCTCTTTATTACTTCACCATATCTCCTGCGAGAGTTCTAGAGCTGGCCTTCCAGTGCATCAGTTCCACACCAGGAGCTGTACCCATTCTGCTGCTTAGTTCAATGGTGGAATAATTTATTTCACCTAATTTAAAATGCAAATTTCAGAAGCCAAAGGGAAACCAGGCTTTTCCTCACCCCAGGGCCTGTCAGCTAGGGTAGGCCTGTGATCTAGAATCAGCCAGCCAAAAATCCCACGCAGGATGGCTCAAAGAGACACAGTCTCAGAGGCAGTGGCAGTGTCAAGAACACAATGTTAACAGCTGAACAGGAGAGGTGGTGCCAGCATCAGTCCCTGTAGTGTGACTTGATTGTGTTCTTGTTTATTTAACCCCTCTTGGTTCCCATTCTGAGGTTGATTCTCCAGCCTTCTCCCTGGTTCTATAATCTAGCCATTTTCCTTTTGATAAGTGTACTTTCTCCTGAAGTCAAATGAAGTTGTTTATAACTGATACCACAGGTGACAGCAGTTTGGATATGGGAGAAGTGCAGGACTGGTGAAGCACTAATTTCTTCCTCCTATATAATCGGGACTCTGTGGATACTGTCATAAGGCATGGTTCAAAAAAGCAGGGTAGAAAATATATTACTTACAATTGTAAAAGTAATGACTGTTAGAACAACAAAATAAAACTAATCAAATTTAGGAGAGGAAAATGGATTAGGGGTAAAATGAGATAATCCCCAAACCTTGATGAATGGGACTCAAAGGCTACAGTTTAAAGCTGATAAAACAAGTAAGAGAGCCAAAATCTTACTATTTAGAGTCGTAAAAAATAACCACTAAAGGAACTAACACAAGTGATAAGATACAATTATATCCAGGCAGTGGGACTAATAATGGAAGGTGGGAGGGAAAAACGTTGCTGTTCATTTTCTACCTTTCTGTCCTGTTCAAATCGTTTTTAGCCATGCTCACATATCACATTTTAACATTTCACATCTCCTCTCAGCTACACCACCACAGAGCATATCACATAATTAAATGTAAGGCCATTAATATCTACACACACACACACACACACACACACACACACACGGATCCAGCTGCAACTCTAAGAATGCAAATTATAAAAGATTCAATTACATAGGAATCAATTCAAGAGTATATATTTGCCTTCGGATTTGTTTTCCTTGCTAAAACACAAAGCAGTCTCATACGCATCATAAGGTAAATTGTGTACAGAAAAAGAAGGAAATCAAATCCCAAAAGGTGATGTGGAAAATGCAATAATTTTTTCTGCTTTATTGAGGAATGATTGACAAAAATGGTATATATCTACAGTACGCAACATGATGTTTTGACATATGTATACACTGAAATTATTACCAAAATCAAGTTAACATATCCACTACTTCACAATTATCTTTGTTGTTGTTGTTAGCGAAAACATTTAACATCTACTCTGTTCGCAAATTTCAAGTATATAATATGGTTCTATTAACTATCGTCACTATGCTGTACATTAGATCTCCAGAGCTTATTCATTCTGCCTAACAGAAACCAAACATCTCCCCATTTCCCCCATGGGGAACCACCCTGGCAACCACCATCCTACTCTGCTTCTGTGAGTTTGGCTTTTTGAAATTCCACACATCTGTGAGATCTTACAGTATTTGTCTTTCTGTATGTGGCTTATTTCAGTTAGCATAATGGTCCTCCAGGTTCATCCACATTTTTTCAAATGACAAGATTTCCTTCTTTTTTAAAGCTGAATAATATTCCATTGTGTGTGTGTATACATATATACACATACATATGTATACTACATTTTCTTTATCTGTTCAAATGTTAAAATGTGATATTTGAGCATGGCTAAAAACAATTTGAACAGTACAGAAAAGTAGAAAATGAAACAGATACACATACATGTATACACTACGTTTTCCTTATCTGTTCATGTTTTGATGGACACTTAGGTTGATTCCATACCTTGTCACTAAGAAAAGCAGATCATAAACTTTGATCTGTTATGATTTTGGATCTTAGCACCCAGGCATTCCATCAATACCAAATTTGAAAGATTAGTTGCTTATTACATGTGTGTAAAAATACTCACAAACTTGAGGGAAGTTCCACAGGCTAATCCTAGTTTGAAGTCTTACAAGTATGAACAATGAGATACTTAGGATTTACTGGAAAGAGCACAAGACTTGGAGTCAAAAAATTTGGGTCTGCTCCATCTGCATTATTTACAAGTTCATGATCTTGGGCAAATCATCACTCCAGCCTGAGTTTTGTCACCTGTGAATTGGGGATAAAATTGCTAACTGCACAGAGTTGCTATTAAAATCAAATGAGATAATGGACTATATATGAGATTGTCTGGTAAAATGTAGAGCCCAATACAAATGTTCAATACTATTGTCACTATTACAACAATTGGTCAAAAACGACATCTGTAAAAGAAAATAGAAATGGCATAATGAAAATTCATCCTACTAACAAAAATATAACCAAGCAGAAGCACCTTTCTATTTAAAAAGAATGAATATGATCCTTCCCAGGACACAAAATACGGTACTTGACCTCACACAACTCACAGTGACAGTGGAACAAGTCTCCTCCTGTGTGATGACTAATATCCACATGTGCCTAGCATGTACCTCAATTCTCAGCTTCAGGTAAGAAAAAGATATGTTTGAGAGAATAGATTCATGAAAGTAGATTAGTATGATCCATAGGAAGTGAAACAAAATGTTTAAGGACGCCAAGTGTTGTCCTTTGGATTTCAGATCCCCCTGGAACTGAAACAAAGAAGGCTAGAAAGAAGGAAGAGAAAGAGGAGTGTAGAAGGGTCTGTAGAAAGAGGCATGGGGTTCCAAGGAGGGAAGGACAAAGCTAGCTCATTAGGGAAGTAGCATGTTGTAAAGGAAAGAGCCCCGGACCAGGAGTCAAGAATCAGCTCTAGTCCCAGCACTGCCACAGGCTCTCTATGAAACCCTGGGCAGGCCACTGCCCCTCTCTGGGTGTCAGTTTCTCTACCTACAATACAAAGGAGGCATTGTAAAACCAGTTAGCGCAGCTACTCAATCATTTACAAAATATTTATTAAGCGTTTGTTATGCGATAGGCAGTGTTCTAGTCACAGAGACATGGGAGAAAATAAAAACAGACACAGTTCCTGCTGCCATGGATCCGGCATTCTAAATGATCTCCCTGCAACTCAAAGACCTGGCACACTAGAACGCTGACTGTAGGTTGTGGTGCGGCCACAGTAGACAGGCAAAATGGCTAAATGACTGAAGAGCAGACAGCATGACCTCTTCAAAAGCATCTATTTTTTTTAAGCAGAAGCAAGTGCCCCTCACTCTCATATTGCCCCACTCCAGCTCCTGGGCCTTGGAGCTTAATACAGATCATGGCATCCAACTGACTTTTATTCTGCTTTTTTTTTTAAGACAGAGTCTCGCTCTGTTGCCCAGGCTGGAGTGCAGTGGCACGGTCTCAGCTCACTGCCAGCTCCACCTCCTGGGTTCACACCATTCTCCCGCCTCAGCCTCCTGAGTAGCTGGGACTACAGGTGCCTGCCAACACACCAGGCTAATTTTTTGTATTTTTAGTAGAGACGGGGTTTAATCATGTTAGCCAGGATGGTCTTGATCTCTTGACCTCGTGATCCGCCCGCCTCAGCCTCCCAAAGTGCTGGGATTACAGGCGTGAGCCTGACTTTTATTCTGAAAGCCAAGCCTAGGGCTCAAAGAAACTTCCAGAAATATAAAGATGTTTTGTTTTGTTTTTCAGTTAGATGATTAGATTCATTACAGCAGAGAAATGGGGAAATTATTTGATACTTTTTAAAAAGCATATCTAAAATGACTAACATTAATGTATAGGTAAAATTTCATAAAAATTAATGATCACTATAATTGTTCCTAATCTCTGTTTTCTATATTAGGAAAAACACAATTTATATATGAATTTTTGCTATATGTAGACAGAATTGTTCCTAATCTCTGTTTTTTATAATAGGAAAAACACGATTTATATATGAATTATTTGCTATATGTAGAGAGAATATAATACCTCTTTTACCAAACATGAAGCCCTAGCCTTGATTTCTGTGGTACATTAAAAAAATGTACTTTGCATTGCCAAAAGAGAAATAGTATTGGTTTTTGATCCGTATTTTCTGTTGCTCATTCATTAGATTGGTGTAAAAGAAGGAAAATCTTAAAAGACATGGAAGGCAGCTCCCCTATAGACAGCTATCAAAAGAGCGTCCCAAGAGTGCCCTGATCACACTTTTCTTCCCAGATCATGGGCCCCAGCATCTCCAAGCACACACCGTCTTCCATAGGATCTTCTGACAAGTCTGCTTCACCCTAGGAATCCCCATGATCAATATGAGAGAATGAAGAGAAGGATAGGCCACCATGAGTGTCTCCCAGATGAAGACACTGGTGAGATCAGGAGGATAAGTCTTGGAGGTGATGGAGAAGGGGCTGGCCAAGATATAAACCAGGTGAAGTAAGAGGAAGCAGCCCAAGGACTTCAGGGCAGTGATGTGAGCCTTGGCCCGGGCATCCCTCCTACCAGCTGAATGGGCCTTCATCTTCTTGTGGTGTGTATACAAAGAGACGATCAGCATCCCAGAGGAAACAAGAAACACCATTAAAGGCAAATAACTTCCTGAATTGAGCTGAAATGCATACAGGTACTGCCAGCTTTCAAAGGGATACCAAATGCTGCTGTTTCCTTGGGGAGGATGATAGAACGTTAAGCCAATTTGGACTGTAAGTAACACATTGATTATAAAGTAGCCCAGAAGGCACCAGAGACTCAGATGATAGGCCCTCTGCTTCAGCCACAAGTAGGCCGGGCGATCGAAGGTCATGATCTTCTTGCAGTAGAAGACACTGAGGAAGGTGGCAAACCATAAGCTGGCCTGGCTTACCAGGACCCAGAAGATACTAAGATAGCGAAGCCAACGGCTGCTCTGGAAAAGTGGAAACAAGCTTAAGTCCAAAATGATCAGCCACTGCAGGAGAAATCGACAGCCAGCCAGGCCCAGGATAATGAGGTTATATGAGGACCAGTTGAATTTTCTGATCCATTCTCTAAAACTCCAGACCACAAGGACTCCATTTCCAATTAAACCGATGAGAAATTCAACCACTGCCACCAGCATCAGCAGTCCTAGGCCAGTGCTCAGCATGGCTGGGGAGAGGAGGCTCTCACTGCTCCTGGCTGAGGTCAGATCCCCTGGTAGCAATAACACACCAGGGTAAATTTGCACACCACAAAATCTGGATTTGGCCTTGTCCTTCTGTAATCTGTCTTCAAGCGAGACTGAACAGCTGTGACGAGGAACAGAGAGGCTGGAAGTTATGATACCGTCTGTATTTGCATCTACATGAATGAACCCTGAGTGTAGAACCAGAGATTGCAAACAGTACCACAGACACTGGCTCTCCATCTCAAAGGTTTTGGGCCAAAGTATAGACACCAGGATATAACGTAACAAGGCCCCTCAACAAGTAAGACCAAATCAAAACATGCTCAGGTGCTATACAGTGCCAGTTATGAGCTCATATGCTATATAAAAAAAGAAATTTTATTTCCATAAAAAGAACATTGGGCCAGGCATGGTGGCTCACACCTGTAATCCCAACACTTTGAGAGGCCAAGGCGGGCGGATCACCTGAGGCCAGGAGTTCGAGACCAGCCTGGCCAACATGGTGAAACCCCATCTCCACTAAAAATACAAAAATTATCTGGGCATGGTGGTGGCTGCCTATAGTCCCAGCTACTCGGGAGGCTGAGGCAGGAGAATCACTTGAACCCAGGAGATGGAAGCTGCAGTGGGCCAAGATCACGCCACTGCACTCCAGCCTGGGCAACAGAGCAAGATTCCATCTCAAAAAAAAAAAAAAAGTAAGCATGCTGAGAACTCTCTACGAAGCTGTAGGTAGACAGGCTACTGCCCCTCCCTTCTCTGGGCCTCAGTTGCTCTATTAATAACTGAATGGATTGTAGGACTAAATTTCCATTCCTTCGGATTAAATTTACAGAGTGCTTATTTCGTGTCAAACTACAGTCTACTAGGCACAGGGGACAGCGCCATTATAATACACAGCCCCTGCCTCCAGGTAGCATTCATTGTACATCATCTCCACCCAGCTGCAAGGCCTGGTACTCTAAAACGCTGGCTGTAGGCTATGGAGGGGCAGAGAAGGTCATGATCTTCTACTGGCCTAAAAATCTAGATGAGACTTGAACTTGTCCAAAAACAGTGTTTCTTCAGCGACTTTCTGAAAGAGACCTAGTGGCTCTCTCTCCCCGCCTGCCCCAAGCTAGCCTGGCAGTGGAATTTGCCACTGATTCTGGTAACCAACTGACATGTTTCCAGAAAGCTAGTCTGGCATCAAAAAAACCAAAGTATCCAGAAATATAAAGATAGGTTTTTGACTACTTTACTACCAGTGTTGAGAGGCTAAACTACATAGAAAATTGAGATAATAATTTAGCTAATTCCCCTAAGAAAAGTGCTTGCCTAAAAAATATACAGGCTCACCTCTTTTTAAAATACATTATTTTCAAACTATAGCTATTTTCTACTTCCTTTTATCAAAAACATAGCATACTGGCAAAGAAAACTGGATTATCTGCAGTAATTTTTTAAAATGTGATACTTTCCATGCAAAATATGAAAACTCGGTTTTGACTTCTGTAGTTTATTAAAATGATGTGATTTGCATTGCTTAGAGAGCAATAAGCTCCAGTTTCTAGCCTGTTTTTCAGGTTACCCTTTCA
This sequence comes from Pongo pygmaeus, assembly GCF_028885625.2. Classification (NCBI taxonomy): domain Eukaryota; kingdom Metazoa; phylum Chordata; class Mammalia; order Primates; family Hominidae; genus Pongo; species Pongo pygmaeus. The sequence goes on along the minus strand of NC_072379.2, from coordinate 140,734,186 downwards.
TTTTGTTTCAAAATCAAAGAAGAAATGAGCAGAATTGAGAATAAAAATTTCATTTTTCTAAAATCTACAGTTATTTTTACTGTTGTCAGTGATACAGTTAAGAGCCTGATTAAATCCTTCTCCCAAGTCATGGCCTCTAGAATTTCCATGTACATATCATCTCCTACAGAATTCTCTGACAAGTCTGATTCCCCATAACCATTACAATAGACAGAAGTGAAGTATAAACAGCCATGAGTGTTGCAGAGATGGCAAGAATGGTGAGATCAGAGGGAGATTAGAAGGTCATGGAAAAGTGGCTGGCCAAGGCAGAAACCATGTAAAGGGGGAAGTTCAGAGCGATGAGCACCTTGGTTTGAGCCTCCTCCTTACAGCTGTGTGGTCCTCCATCTTCCTGTAATGTCTATACAAAAAGACAAGTGGAACAGAAACATCACAAATGGCAATAAGTTTCCTTCACTGGACTGGAATCTATAAAAATAACAGATTTAAAATGGGATCCAGGATGTTGCTGTTTCTTGTTAATTTAGGTTTTTAAAGGGTCCAGCCAACAAGAGCTGAGAAATAAAAAATGATCTTGAGAGACACTAGCGAAAAACGAAAACCCAGCCTTTTCAGCTACAAGAAGTCAGCGGGACAAAGGTCATGATCTCCATGCAGCAGAAGCCACTGAAGAAAGTGGCAAACCACATGTTGGCCTGGCTTACCAGGACTCGAAGACATTAAGATAGTAAAACCAACCACTGCTCTGGAAAAGTGCAAACAGACTTACATCCAACATGATCAGCCTGAGTAGGAGAAAGTGGCTACTTACCAGAATCATGAGGATTTATAGGGACTCCTTACATTTTTTTGACCCATCCTCTAAAACTGCAGACCACAGGGACTCCATTTCCAACCAGGCCAATGAGAAATTCAGCCACTGCAATGGGCATCAGCAATCCTAGGGCAGCCGCCAACATGGCTGGGGAGGGGAGGGTCTCACTGCTGAATCAGGAGGTGCCCTGCTTCAGTGCTGATGAACATGTACTGCTCCTGGCTGTGTCAGAATCCCTGAGGATGGTATCAGTATTATGGCAGAGCATTTCACTTCTCACCACTCAGTTTTGTTACTGTCTGAAATCCCTTCTCTGGTAAAGATGTTACAGCTGTGACCAGAAGAAATGTTCTTGAAGGTAACAGTCCCACCTTCACTTACATCTACCTGACACTGGCCTGGGATCTGAGATTAAGTACAGAGACGCAATTACAGAATGGCCTTCCGAAGGAAAGAACTAAAATCCAGACAGCCTAGAGCACAGTCTCCTGAAATCCTACTTCCACCCGACCTAACTCCACAAAACCTAAGTAAGACAGTCTGAGAATTTAAACAGTGGCAAATGCAAGGCCCCTCGTGTTATAAAAAGGGAAAGCATGGGCCGGGCACAGTGGCTCATGCCTATAATCCCAGCACTTTGGGAGGCCGAGGCGAGTGGATCACTTGAGGTTAGGAATTTGAGACCAGCCTGGCCAACATGGTGAAACCCTGTCTCTACTAAAAATACAAAAATTAGCCGGGCATGGTGGCACACACCTGTAGTCCCAGCTACTCAGGAGGCTGAGGCAGGAGAATCACTTGAACCCGAGAGGTGGAGATTGCAGTGAGCCGAGATCATGCCATTGCACTCCAGTCTGGGTGACAGAGCGAGACTCTGTCTCAAAAAAAAAAAAAAAAGGAAAGCATGACATTTATCAATTATTTAACCAATATTTATTAATGACTACTATGTGCCAGTCCTCTGTTCCAAGCTCTTGGGATACAATGGAAAGAAACAAAGTTGCTGCTCTCATGCAGCTTATGTTCTGGTGGGCGAGGCAAATAATTAATGGTTTCAATATGTTTGAAATTTGAATATATAAACATGAGGGCGAGGCAAATTATTAATGGTTTCAATATGTTTGAAATATGAATATATAAACATGAGGGTGAGGCAAATAATTAATGGTTTCAATATGTTTGAAATTTGAATATATAAACATGAGAGCCATATTTACACCTATGCAAAGGCTTATTGCAATGACAATGAAAACAAAGGGAAGGATAGGGTGAGCAAACAAGCAAAAACAAGAAGAAGAAAGGATAAATATCAACTGCTGAATAATAAATTCTAGGAGAGGTGAGGCAGGAGAGAAATCTGTGAACTACGGCTGCTACTTCATCTCCACACAGAACTGTTCAGCCTATCGGCATCCACACCAAAAGCTGCAATGAAAGGGTGTATGTTGAGGTAACAGCCTCGGTGCCATCCACTTTACCAGAGCAACAGTATGGTTTTTACTTTTGACACAACCAAAATGTGTCTGCCATAATACTACCATAACTCTTTCTACCAAAGTCTCTTGTATTCATGCTCCTATTCCCCACTGCTCTGAGCCCTCAGCTACTTTAGCAGTACCTGAACCAAGAAAAGAAAGCTGATGAAAGATCAAGCGGGATGCAAGCATCCAAAGAGACGCTCACAGGGGCAAGTAAGTAATGGCTTTACACTCAGCGTCAACAGAGCAGTCTATAATATTAAAAAGAATGCAACAAAGAACAAGCATTGGTTTCCAAAACCTGGCACTTTCACCCAAAAAATCACCCTGTCCTGCTACCAGACTCAGTACAGTTCCATCTTCCATCCTCTATTCTACATCTCTCTTGCAAACCTGTATTCCTGTACTCGAGACTTTTTAAAATGCTTCTCAGAATTGTGCCTATATTGCCACTAGATGGCGTCAAGGCAACGCCTCTGTAGAAGCTGTTGACCTAAGTATACAAATTCCCTTAATGAGCTGAATTAGTTCAGATATTCAGAAACTGAACAGATCAAGCATGTTTTTAATAAGCATGTGTAACAGGAACACAATTTATCAATGTACACAAATTCATAGTCTTGCCAGCTTCCTTCCTCACAAAGCACGAGGAAGAGGAGTCTTGCTCACCAGTCATTGCGGCCTCTTTGGTGCTGCAATTTAGGCGTTCGGAGAGAGGAGGAAGCACAAACTACACCACTGAGGCTGCTGTGTGCAGCAAAGATCACAACCCCGAGGAAGAAGATGACCAGCATCGGCAACGTTATTCAGGGCAGGAAAGTGAATAGAGTAAAAGCGGGCTAGTGAGGGGACTGCAGATGAAAGGGGGGGGAGTTTTTTTTATTATTTATTTATTTTGAGACGGAGTCTCGCTCTGTCGCCCAGGCTGGAGTGCAGTGGCGCGATCTCAGCTCACCTGCAAGCTCCGCCTCCCGGGTTCATGCCATTCTCCTGCCTCAGCCTCCTGAGTAGCTGGGACTACAGGAGCCCGCCACCACGCCCAGCTAAGTTTTTGTATTTTTTAGTAGAGACGGGGTTTCACCGTGTTACCCAGGATGGTCTCGATCTCCTGACCTCGTTATCCACCCGCCTCGGCCTTCCAAAGTGCTGGGATTACAGGCGTGAGCCACCGCGCCCGGCCCGGGGAATTATTTTTGTGTGCTTTCATGAATATGAAATTTGGAGGGCTGAGAATTTTTAACTATAGCAGGCAAAATGTGGGGAACCCTCCAGGAGGTGCACATAATTTCCCTCCCTCTGAGTTTGAACTGGACATAATGACTTGCTCCCAACGAACAAAGTGTGGAAATGGGAGAAAAAATAGTAAGTTTACAATGTTCCTGGCAGACACCACCTTCACCGAGTGATCGATCAAGGTTAACATCACCAGTGACCAGTCATGTTAATATCACAGAACTGCTAACGTGATGAGGGGGGCACTTTACCTCAGTCTAACAGAGAAAAATATCAGACAAACCCAAATTGAGGGACATTCTACAAAATGCCTGAATAGTAATCTTTAAAACTGGCAAGATAATTTTAAATAGAGCTGAGAAACCGACACAGACTAGAGATACTAAATGCAACTGTACCATGGTTATGGTAGGATATAAATATTAGCAGAAACTGGGTGAGGATGATATTTGAACTCTCTGTATTCATTCTGCAACTTTTCTATAAAATATTAGAAAATAAAATGAAATAAAACATTTTAAAAATGTAAATAAAACTCGAGAGATAATAATTACATTTTTAGCATTTAGCAATGAGAATTGTGCGTATCCAGAAGACACTGAGGTGTTCCCATAATATTGCAAAATCACACTAAGGAAAGGGTCAAGCAGCACAGGCTACAGACAGGGCTTTCTGGGTGTCTGCCCATCCAAGGCAAAGAGTTCACATGTTCATGCTAGCACCAGCTCTCAGTGGGACACAGGCCTCAAGATTAGCTTTCTGTTAGATGTATTAATCAATGGGGCACTTGTGGCCATGCAGAGAAAGGCAATGTGTTTTGAAGTCGGACAGATTTGGGGGTGCTCCCAACTCAACCAGTTAGCAGCTAGGTCCTTAGACAAGCCAATTAACCCCTCTGAGCTTCAGTTCCCCCTCTATAAAAATGATGATAATAACGTTTACCTCACAGAGCTATTGTGATGATAAAACAAATTACCTAGCCTGTTGCTTCCCAAATAGTCTAGTGTTATTTTTCTTTCCTTCCCTGGTGATTTCTCTCCCTACTACTTTCAATAAAGTCGGAAAGCACCTGAAGTCTGTTATTCACGGTATGCAAATCCAGGATGAACTGAGCTACTGATTCTAGACACAGGTGTCCAGTTTCTGCACAATTCCAGAATGTCTGGAAAGCATGAATAAAGATGAGAGACTGATTAATCCAGGCCTTTAAAACACATAGAAGTCAAAGATGTAAAGGGTTGGGTGGGAGTTAGGAGAGGTCTTTTCTGAGTAATATCAGTGTTTAGCTATTTCTTCTCTTGAGGTACCTGGAGTTCAGATCATTACAACCACAGTCATTGTCCCATCTGTGAAAGCAGCAAAATTGAGACAAATAATTTTTCCATATTTAAAATAGGTCAGAAATGTTATCAGGCCAATCAAGTATGCACCTGTGTTTAGATATCTCATTTGCAAGCTAGCTGTGCACACACCCAGTCATTTGCCCAGGGCTCCTGGCTCCTTCCTGCTGACTCAAGGCAGAGTTACAGTCACCCCATTTCCCAGACCCCATATGTCCACATAGACATAACACAGAGGACAATCACACTGTGGTGAAGTGATGTTGACCTCACACCTCTGCCAGGCATGGGGAGGAGGGTGTACAGACTGCACCCCTCCTGCTGCTGTTGACCTTACCCTCATGTCTCCCCTTTCCTCTCCTCTTCTCCCACCCCCATTAACCCATATCACTCTCTTGTTAATTTCTATGCCAGGCAAATTCTTATACAAACATGGAATTTGTTTTCACACTTTTTTCCTCATGGAGAAAAACTGGCCTTGGGGTCTTCTCTTAGAGGGGGAAATAAACGTATATCTGTGCCTTTCCTTAGACCACAATATCCAAATCCCTAGGGAGTTTTGTCAAATTCCACTTCCCCCTTCCACTCCCACACCCAGAATGAATGAAGACACTGTATATAAAATGTGAAAAATAAAAATTCCCAATGGACTCTGACATACTTCTCACCCTCCCAGCCCTCTTTGAGAACCAGTGAACTAGACTAGATGATCCATCTCCAGCTTTAACTTGTAAAAAAAATTATATTATTGGAAAATTTATTTTAAATGCCTTCAGTAAGCTTCAGTGTCACCTGAAGACTGTGGCTTTTGATGCTACCTTAAAAGTTACATTCCGTTCACGCTTTAAAAGACTCCTTTCCAGTAATCTTTTCTCTTTTTTTAAAAACTGAAAATGGTTCATTAACAGAATGCTAGTAGCAATGATCAGGGAAACCCAAAGCCAGACATGTTTAGAAATGTTTAAGTGAAAGTTAAGCGATATAAACAAGCTTTTAAAATCTTTGAAATTTTTACGAATTTCATTTAGTTCTTACAGAAATTGTATCTACCTTCTCATTACATTTCTGTTGGCCTATTTCTTCCCAAGTAGCAACATTCAAAAGCAATCTAATCATTTTTTCTTCTTTAATGTTACCACTTTTTCATCTAAAAACATATCTCATATAAATCTCAAGGCCTAAAAGCCCAGAGTCTATGTGACACCATGACATTCATTTCAGCTAAGGAAACTAAGCAGCCACAATAATTTCCTACTTTCAGAGACTACACTGGGAGCTCTGGATCTATTCCTTCCTAGTTCTGCTATTATGAACCATTCATATGGCTTATTTGGGCCTTAATTTTCTGAACTATATAATGGAGACAATAATAGCTACCTTACTAAAGAGGTTATGACCAACTAAAATAATAACATGGAAATGTAGCTCATACAGTATTGGGCATGTAGCAGTTAAAAGTTAAATGGCAATGACCCTGAGTTCTGGTTACCACGGTGGGTGTTTCATGAGGTTGTACACTGTCCTGACACCTCTCCTGCACTTCAGAAAGTGACTTCTTAACAAAGAGTTTTTAACCTCCCTCTATGCTCTGCCTACTGCAGGAAAGGGAGAGGCATGCGGGATATTATTTTTATTAGAGAGCCTCTAAGTTATGTGTCTTGAAAAAAATCAAACCAAAATCCAAATTGTTTTAAATCCTTGGTTAATAAGTACTTAGTGGTGGGTATTTAGCAGAGCATATTAGAACCAGCAAAACTCTAAACATACAGCATTCTTAAAAGCTGTGCCCAAGGGAGACTTTGGGCAAGTGCCTGGACTGAAGACTTTCTTCCAACGGCAAAAATAGTCCTAACACAAAGACAACACATCCAACCCAGAGAGGGGAAAATTGAAGACAGTGTAGGACAAACAGGAGACAAATTGGCAGAACTTTGCCAATACAATAAAAAGAATCCAGACAAAGCAAGACAATGCACTTACCTTTCTTAGTGAGGAGAAACTGGATGTTGACCTCAGAACTCCCTCTCTGTCTTTTAGGTAGGTAGGTAGGTAGGTAGGTAGGTAGGTAGGTAGGTAGGTAGTTAGGGAGGTGGGTGGGTGGATGAATGGACGGACAGACGGAGGGACGGACAGACAGACAGACAGACAGATAGATAGATAGACTGTATATACATTTTAAAATATTTTTGATTATATAAAAATGTTATAGAAAACTTGAAACATACAAAAAAATTTCCTGGTTCCTCCCACCTAAAATAATTACTGTTTACATTTTTATACATTTCCTTTTAGACTTTTCTTCATATGTACACATTTTTACCAAAAAAATGGCATTATACCACGTGTGCAGGTTTTATTCCAATTTCACTTAGTAGGTCATACAAAAATGTTCTTTGACTATAAGATGGTAAACAGACACTATTTCATCATAAAGATATATATTATTGTATATATTTAAGGTATAGCATAGGTTATTTGACTAAGGTAACAGAGACCAAAAATCCAGCACCTGAAAGAATGGAGACACTGATTTCTCATCAACAGTCCTGGAGTTCAGGCTTGAGCAGTCCAGAGCTGGTGTGACAAGTCCACAGTGTCAAGAACCATGGAGCCAGCTCTAGGATGGAGAATTACTCCACTATCTCAAGCATTCACCTCATCTGCATTGTCCAAGATAGACAATCATGATGTCAGCATTCCAGCTCATGGAGGGAGTAATGAAGAAAAGATTAAAGAAGGGAAGGCAGGACTGCTCTGAAGCACCACCTAGAAATTATATACATCTTTTCTGCTCACATACATGGCAATAATGGAATTTGCTGCCAAAATTCTGAACAGCTAATGATTTGATTACTATGGAAGAGAGGAGAAAGAACAGATACTGAGGGACCAATGAGGGTTTCTGCCACTCATTTAGAGTTCTTAAGACGTAGTGTGCATTTAATCACTCTCAGTAATCCTTTTATCTCTCTTAGGATTTAACAGGATGAATACCTCCAGGTTTCATAGCACAAAACATTGGCTTGGGTAATTTTTACTGAATATTGCAGTCAAGATTCTGGTGGCCAGAATGAGAAAAGTCATGTAATTTATAAAATTTTAAGATTTATTTGACATATGTAAATATTACATAAGCATTTTATGAACACCAAAAAATCCTAAATAAATACAAATTATGATTCCCCAATTCACATTCCAAAACTTGTCAACATCCCATCTTCAGACTCTTGTTCTTTTGGAGCCACAGTCCTATTGTCCCAACCACAGAAACAACATTCTGGGAAGAACTGTGCTGTGCACAAATGTATAAGCAGATGAAATAAATTCACCACAAGTCAAGCACTCCCATTACCTGTCCAGTGCTTCTTTGGCTTTCCACTGAGTTCCATAGCCTATGGTGAGGTACAGTATTTTGTAAATTTGTATTCATGTGGTGTTAATTTCATTATCTAGCACTTGCCTTTGACCTTAGGCTGACTTCCCTGGATTTTAAGATTTTTGGAACCATTCTTGATTCAGTTTCTTAAATACTAATCACTTCCCTCTACTTACCAACTCTGGCAATATCCTCTTTTCCAGAACAAGCCTAGAAACCTTAGGGTTTCTTGATAGGAATAGCTCAGTTACTATTACCCAGCAAGTGTGAGGACACTTTTTCTGTCTTGTCCCAGAGTGTACGCCTATTTCTTTTCTTTTTTTTTGAGACGGAGTCTCACTCTTTCGCCCACGCTGGAGTGCAGTGGCGCGATCTCATCTCACTGCAAGCTCCACCTCCCGGGTTGACGCCATTCTCCTGCCTCAGCCTCCCAAGTAGCTGGGACTACAGGTGCCCGCCACCATGCCCAGCTAATTTTTTTGTATTTTTAGTAGAGATGGGGTTTCACCATGTTAGCCAGGATGGCCTCGATCTCCTGACCTCGTGATTCGCCCGCCGCAACCTCCCAAAGTGCTGGGATTACAAGCTTGAGCCACCGCACCCAGCCCAGTGTACGCCTATTTCTTTTCACCTTTCTCTTTCCTTCTTTTCTCTCTGAAACCTTCCTTTTTTCCTTTTTTCTTTGCACTGAACCCCCTTCCTCTGCTTTCGGTCAGTCCAGTGGCTCCCAGTGACCACCTATCCACTGCTGAGCCCTTACTCAGGGCTCCTCAGCTAAACCACAAACATTTAACTCATCACATGCACCCCAATGTATTCTCTAATTTGGAAGAATTTCCCATTATACTTTAATAGACAATGAAACAATGTGATGATTTCCATTATCCATGGATTCAATGGCCATGCAAAATACATGATAAATAATGCCTCAAAAAAGTTTCTTACAGAATGTGCCTTATTTTAAAATACATATCAAAAAAAATTACAGAATGAACTGAAATTCAGGCACTCAAAAGCCCACGACATCAGATCAGCAATCACAAAACTGAATTCCTCAGACCACTTGGAAAACTGCAAACAGAAAATCTTTCCCCCAAACCATCAGGTGAATCTAGGTATTGCTTACTGAAATTCCACTATTTTTTGAAACAAAGAATCTTCTTTGCTGTTGTTTTCAGTTTAGGATGTGTGATAATAATGAGAACAGAATGTCCTGGAGAGTAAAGGGTGGCAAAAATCAGACAAATGGCTTTGGTCCCCATATCCATCCCTACATAAAAGGGGAGATACTGGACCAGTGTAGCAACTGAATATGGAATGTAGAGGATGAGGAAATAGATCATCAGCTTCATAGCACCTACATGAGCTTCCGTCTGGGGATTCCAGAAACCAGTGGCATTTTTCTGCATCTTCTGTATATGTCTCCTCAAGGAGTGTATTAGCAAGGAAGCAGAAGTCACATTAATGATGAACTGGAGAGATGAGCTCAAGACCAAAGAAACCACTAAAGACAAGATGCCTTCATGGGTATTAAATGATGTGTTATTTCTCTTAGTCACAAGTTCAGGAAAAGGTGATGCCTGGCTAAGAGTGATGTACAGGCAAGTGGTGAAAGCAGAAATCAGCACACAGGCCAGCAGCAGCCTGGGGATCTTTGGGGAGATATTCTGCTTCAGCAGGAGAAACACTGAGTGTTGGAAGTTAGTAATCTTCACACAGTACAAGATATTGAGCAAGGTCACAAACCAGAGACTGCTTGAGTCCAAAAACATGAAACACAACACAAAAAAAGCAGACAGGTAGACTGACCTTTCCGTATTTGAAGAGACGAAGAAGATGGTATTCACCAGAAATAGTCCCAGCATAAGAAACCTGGTGATGCCCAGGCTGAACAGGATCCTATCAGAAGAAGAGATTCTATGGCTTTTGACCCAAGTTTTGCAATTGACCACCATAATAAATAGATTCATAATGATTCCTACAAAATTTAAAATAACTGAGGCAATAATAGCAGAGAAATAGAATAACTGAAGCATCTTTACTCATTGAGGATTCAGCAGTTGTGGTGCTGATAGTGGAGGCAGGAGAAATACCAAAATGTATAAGCAGACACCAGTATCCAGCCAGGAAGGACATCTCCTTTTTAATTTTTCCCAGCATGGCAAATGAGCCATTCATGATCAAGAGCCAGCTGCTTTTACTGAGATGCAAATCTTCCAAGGATTACATTACTATTTCTTCATTAGTATCCTGTTATCCTTAGAAATGCCTAATTACAGCAAGCCTAGGTGATGCTGGGAGTCCACTCCTCCAAGAGCAGTAGGGCGAGAAGCAAGAGTCACAGGAGGCTCCCAAAACTTAGAATCCAAATCAGAGCTTGAGTCCAGCAATGTTTCTGTCACTATTTTACAGTAAAGTTTTTCTTCATAAAAATGCCAGATTATGGTGGAAATCCTAATTCCTCACTCCTACCCACCCACCTCGTAGCCACATATTCATGGATGACCAGAATCCAATTTCTCTCTCCCCTCTAATCTGTTGCTGCCACAACCAGTTTCACCAATTGGCCACACCAATGCCACTCTTTCAACCTTAGTGATTCACCTATAGCGATTTACAGTGATCTAATAGATCAAGTTCAAAGACCCAATATCTCCTTGAGAAAACCTTTCTCAATTAATCCCATTCTTTCTGATGCCCTTTGCTTTGCATTCTCTATCTACATACATAGATTTGTGCCATAACCATTTGCTATGTTCTGGTTTTTCTTAGAAAAAATTAAGTCAGCCCTTGTAGGTGTTTCCTTTATAAATCTGGGTTTATGTTTAGATCATATGTGGCTATTTTCTCTTAGGCATTTAACTGTCAATCCAGGTATCCTGGAATGAGATACACAGTAATGCATTAGTTGTAGTTTTGTGAGCCAAACAGCTAGGCATCTCATTGCTGGATTTCTCTGTACTTGCTCAGATGGGAAATGGCACAATATCCCTGGCAAATGATATTATGGAGGCCCATAGGTGAATGTAAGAGTATGGCATCTCTTATCTACTCTAGCAGCTGAATGAAACCAAGGTGCAATCCTGGATGCAGCCACATATGTTACCAAAGTAGCATCAAGGTACAGCACACAGTCCTACTGCCAAGTCCAAATAGAAATAGACAAGAAAAAGGAGCTAAGATTTAATGATAATCAGGTCCAGAAGGGGGGAATACATTCATGAGGCCCTTTAAGACAGATGACAGGAAGGCAAGCCTGGAGAAATTCTCTGACCTGGTGCCCGGGTGCTTACAGAAGCTTTTTATTCAAAACTAACAGGCACTGATAGAGGCATGCCCATATCAGTTAAGTAGGCAAACAGAATGAGCCAGGAAGACTATGACTAAAAGGAAAATTATAGCACAGATTTCCAATTAATTATCCATAGATGGCTGCATTAAATTGATGAAGTTGAAATATTACTAACATCACATTTAAATAGAATAACTAATATAGAGTAAGCCATAAGAGATAAATGTGGCCAAAAGAACAGGAATCCCAGAATTAGATAGTAACAGACTCTATCTAGAATGTACTATACCAAATTGTTGGGTTATCTGTAGGAGGAAGTGCTATAATTAAGATGTGATAAGGTTGGCTAGCATGATCAATGAATGAGCTCATTCAGTTAGAAGTTCATTCCACAAGAGTCAGTATAGGAAAAGTGTTAGCAGAACCCTTTCTCCCTCTGCATGAGAATTTGACCTATGGTTAAACTTCGTAGCTGTTTTCCTTATCGACCTGATAAGGGTAAGAACATCAACTATGTTTCTAGACCAAAAAAAAAAAAAAAAAAAAAAGACTCTTGATTGGCAAATTGCATTTTGAAGGGAAGGAACTATAAGTGAACAGTAATAAGTATCTTATGGAGACTACATGCATTGGGCTTCCTTCCCATGTGCCTGTACCTTGACTCAACCCTAGAAGCTTTGTCTACAAAATTATCACAAGATAAATTGGATCTTTTGGGACATGAAGCTTTTAATTTGCAGCAAATCCCACCCTTACCCTAATGTGGATCTCTTATTACTGTACCTGAACTGTATGGCCTGCACCAAAGACTCTGCAAAAGAGGAAGGCCTGACACTGCCCTGCTGGTAAATCGGGTCCCTCAACTATATCCACCTGAGTAGGCTGGTACCAGAGTGGCCTAAGATAGTCTTATAAGTTTGATTATTTACTAGAGCCCAAGAAGACCAACCAACAGGCATTGCAGTCATGGATCCAAACTCTGCTTTTTGACAGGTCTGTAAGAAAGGCTTTAGGGTAAATAGTCAAAGCAAATGAATGGCACTAAACTTATTTGATGACGGCTCTGAAGAATGAGGTCAGTCATGAAGAAACAGGAATTTAAAAGTTTGCAATTTTTTCAGGTGGAGCCAAGATGGCCAAATAGGAACAGCTCCAGTCTACAGCTCCCAGCATGAGTGAAGCAGAAGACAGGTGATTTCCGCATTTCCAACTGAGGTACCGGGTTCATCTCACTGGGGAGTGTCAGACAGTGGGTGCAGGACAGTGGCTGCAGCGCACCGAGCGTGAGCCGAAGCAGGGCGAGGCAACGCCTCACCCAGGAAGCACAAGGGCTCAGGGAATCCCCTTTCCTAGTCAAAGAAAGGGGTGACAGATGGCACCTGGAAAATCAGGTCACTCCCACCCTAATACTGCACTTTTCCAGTGCTCTTAGCAAATGGCACACCAGGAGATTATATCCCGTGCCTGGCTCGGAGGGTCCTACGCCCACAGAGCCTCGCTCATTGCTAGCACAGCAGTCTGAGATCAAACTGCAAGGTGGCAGTGAGGCTAGGGGAGGGGAGCCCACCATTGCAGAGGCTTGAGTAGGTAAACAAAGCAGCCGGGAAGCTCGAACTGGGTGGAGCCCACTGCAGCTCAAGGAGGCCTGCCTGCCTACCTCTGTAGACTCCACCTCTGGGGGCAAGGCATAGCCAAATAAAAGGCAGCAGAAACCTCTGCAGACTTAAATGTCCCTGTCTGACAGCTTTGAAGAGAGTAGTGGTTCTCCCAGCATGCAGCTGGAATTCTGAGAATGGACAGACTGCCTCTTCAAGTGGGTCCCTGACCTCCGAGTAGCCTAACTGGGAGGCACCCCCCAGTAGGGGCAGACTGACACCTCACACAGCCGGGTACTTCTCTGAGACAAAACTTCCAGAGGAACGATCAGGCAGCAACATTTGCTGTTCACCAATATCCACTGTTCTGCAGCCTCTGCTGCTGATACCCAGGCAAACAGGGTCTGGAGTGGACCTCCAGCAAACTTCACCAGACCTGCAGCTGAGGGTCCTGACTGTTAGAAGGAAAACTAACAAACAGAAAGGACATCCACACCAAAACCCATCTGTACGTCACCATCATCAAAGACCAAAGGTAGATAAAACCACAAAGATGAGGAAAAAACAGAGCAGAAAAACTGGAAACTGTAAAAATCAGAGCACCTCTCCTCCTCCAAAGGAACACAGCTCCTCACCAGCAATGGAACAAAGCTGGACAGAGAATGACTTTGACAAGTTGAGAGAAGAAGGCTTCAGATGATCAAACTACTCCGAGCTAAAGGAGGAAGTTCAAACCCATGGCAAAGAAGTTAAAAACCTTGAAAAAAAATTAGATGAATGGCTAACTAGAATAACCAATGCAGAGAAGTCCTTAAAGGACCTGATGGAGCTGAAAACCACAGCACGAGAACTACATGACAAATGCACAAGACTCAGTAGCTGATTTGATCAACTGGAAGAAAGGGTATCAGTGATGGAAGATCAAATGAATGAAATGAAGCGAGAAGAGAAGTTTAGAGAAAAAAGAACAAAAAGAAACGAACAAAGCCTCCAAGAAATATGGGACTATGTGAAAAGACCAAATCTACGTCTGACTGGTGTACCTGAAAGTGACGGGGAGAATGGAACCAAGTTGGAAAACACTCTGCAGGATACTATCCAGGAGAACTTCCCCAATCTAGCAAGGCAGGCCAACATTCACATTCAGGAAATACAGAGAACACCACAAAGATACTCCTCGAGAAGAGCAACTCCAAGACACATAATTGTCAGATTCACCAAAGTTGAAATGAAGGAAAAAATGTTAAGGGCAGCCAGAGAGAAAGGTTGGGTTACCCACAAAGGGAAGCCCATCAGACTAACAGTGGATCTCTCAGTAGAAACTCTACAAGCCAGAAGAGAGTGGGGGCCAGTGTTCAACATTCTTAAAGAAAAGAATTTTCAACCCAGAATTTCATATCCAGCCAAACTAAGCTTCATAAGTGAAGGAGAAATAAAATCCTTTACAGACAAGCAATTGCTGAGAGATTTTTGTCACTACCAGGCCTGCCCTAAAAGAGCTCCTGAAGGAAGCACTAAACATGGAAAGGAATAACCGGTACCAGCCACTGCAAAAACATGCCAAATTGTAAAGACCATTGAGGCTAGGAAGAAACTGCATCAACTAATGAGCAAAATAACCAGCTAACATCATAATGACAGGATCAAATTCACACATAACAACATTAACCTTAAATGTAAATGGGCTAAATGCTCCAATTAAAAGACACAGACTGGCAAATTGGATAAAGAGTCAAGACCCATCAGTGTGCTGTATTCAGGAAACTCATCTCACGTGCAGAGACACACATAGGCTCAAAATAAAAGGATGGAGGAAGATCTACCAAGTAAACGGAAAACAAAAAAAGGCAGGGGTTGCAATCCCAGTCTCTGATAAAACAGACTTTAAACCAACAAAGATCAAAAGAGACAAAGAAGGCCATTACGTAATGGTAAAGGGATCAATTCAACAAGAGCTAACTATCCTAAATATATATGCACCCAATACAGGAGCACCCAGATTCATAAAGCAAGTCCTCAGAGAGCTACAAAGAGACTTAGACTCCCACACAATAATAATGGGAGACTTTAACACCCCACTGTCAACATTAGACAGATCAATGAGACAGAAAGTTAACAAGGATACCCAGGAATTGAACTCAGCTCTGCACCAAGTGGACCATCTACACCAGCTCTGCACCTCAGCTCTGCACCAAGTGGACCATCTACAGAACTCTCCACCCCAAATCATCAGAACATATTCTTTTCAGCACCACACCACACCTATTCCAAAATTGACCATGTAGTTGGAAGTAAAGCACTCCTCAGCAAATGTAAAAGGACAGAAATTATAACAAACTGTCTCTCAGACCACAGTGCAATCAAACTAGAACTCAGGATTAAGAAACTCACTCAAAACTGCTCAACTACATGGAAACTGAACAACCTGCTCCTGAATGACTACTGGGTACATAACAAAATGAAGGCAGAAATAAAGATGTTCTTTGAAACCAATGAGAACAAAGACACAACATACCAGAATCTCTGGGACACATTCAAAGCAGTGTGTAGAGGGAAATTCATAGCACCAAATGCCCACAGGAGAAAGCAGGAAAGATCTAAAATTGAAACCCCAACATCACATTAAAAGAACTAGAGAAGCAAGAGCAAACACATTCAAAAGCTAGCAGAAGGCAAGAAATAACTAAGATCAGAGCAGAACTGAAGGATATAGAGACACAAAAAACCCTTCAAAAAAAATCAATGAATCCAGGAGGTGTTTTTTTGAAAAGATCAATAAAACTGATAGACCGCTAGCAAGACTAATAAAGAAGAAAAGAGAGAAGAATCAAATAGACACAATAAAGAATGAGAAAGGGGATATCACCACCAATCCCACAGAAATGCAAACTACCATCAGAGAATACTATAAACACCTCTACACAAATAACTAGAAAATCTACAAGAAATGGATAAATTCCTCGACATATACACCCTCCCAAGACTAAACCAGGAAGAAGTTGAATCTCTGAATAGACCAATAACAGGCTCTGAAATGGAGGCAATAATTAATAGCTTACCAACCAAAAAAAGTCCAGGACCAGATGGATTCACAGCCAAATTCTGCCACAGGTACAAGGAGGAGCTGGTACCATTCCTTCTGAAACTATTCTAATCAATAGAAAAAGAGGGAATCCTCCCTAACTCATTTTATGAGGCCAGCATCATCCTGATACCAAAGCCTGGCACAGACACAACAAAAAAAGAGAATTTTAGACCAATATCCCTGATGAACATTGATGCAAAAATCCTCAATAAAATACCGGCAAACCGAATCCAGCAGCACGTCAACCATGATCAAGTGGTTATCCACCATGATCAAGTGGGCTTCATCCCTGGGATGCAAGGCTGGTTCAACATATGCAAATCAATGTATGGATTACAAATAAATGTAATCCAGCATATAAACAGAACCAACGACAAAAACCACATGATTATCTCAATAGATGCAGAAAAGGCCTTTGATAAAATTCAACAACCCTTCATTCTAAAAACTCTCAATAAATTAGGTATTGAGGGAACGTATCTCAAAATAATAAGAGCTATCTATGACAAACCCACAGCCAATATCATACTGAATGGGCAAAAACTGGAAGCATTCCCTTTGAAAGCTGGCACAAGACAGGGATGCCCTCTCTCACCACTCCTATTCAACATAGTGTTGGAAGTTCTGGCCAGGGCAATCAGGCAGGAGAAGGAAATAAAGGGTATTCAATTAGGAAAAGAGGAAGTCAAATTGTCCCTGTTTGCAGATGACATGATTGTATATCCAGAAAACCCCATCATCTCAGCCCAAAATCTCCTTAAGCTGATACGCAACTTCAGCAAAGTCTCAGGATACAAAATTAATGTGCAAAAGTCACAAGCATTCTTATATACCAATAACAGACAAACAGAGAGCCAAATCATGAGTGAACTCCCATTCACAATTACTTCAAGGAGAATAAAATACCTAGGAATCCAACTTACAAGGGATGTGAAGGACCTCTTTAAGGAGAACTACAAACCACTGCTCAATGAAATAAAAGAGGATACAAATAAATGGAAGAACATTCCATGCTCATGGGTAGGAAGAATCAATCTCGTGAAAATGGCCACACTGCCCAAGGTAATTTATAGATTCAATGCCATCCCCATCAAGGTACCAATGACTTTCTTCACAGAATTGGAAAAAACTACTTTAAAGTTCATATGGAACCAAAAAAGAGCCCGCATTGCCAAGTCAATCCTAAGCCAAAAGAACAAAGCTGGAGGCATCATATCACCTGACTTCAAACTATACTACAAGGCTACAGTAACCAAAACAGCATGGTACTGGTACCAAAACAGAGATATAGACCAATGGAACAGAACAGAGCCCTCAGAAATAATACCACACATCTACAACTATCTGATCTTTGACAAACCTGACAAAAACAAGAAATGGGGAAAGGATTCCCTATTTAATAAATGGTGCTGGGAAAACTGGCTAGCCATATGGAGAAAGCTGAAACTGGATCCCTTCCTTACACCTTATACAAAAATTAATTCAAGATGGATTAAAGACTTACATGTTAGACCTAAAACCATAAAAACCCTAGAAGAAAACCTAGGCAATACCATTCAAGACATAGGCATGGGCAAGGACTTCATGTCTAAAACACCAAAAGCAATGGCAACAAAAGCCAAAATTGACAAATGGGTTCTAATTAAACTAAAGAGCTTCTGCCCAGCAAAAGAAACTACCATCAGAGTGAACAGGCAACCTACAGAATGGGAGAAAAGTTTTGCAATCTATCAACCTGATAAAGGGCTAATATCCAGAATCTACAATGAACTCAAACAAATTTACAAGAAAAAAAGCAAACAACCCCATCAACAAGTGGGCAAAGGATATGAACAGACACTTCTCAAAAGAAGACATTTATGCAGCCAAAAGACACATGAAAAAATGCTCATCATCACTGGCCATCAGAGAAATGCAAATCAAAACCACAATGAGATACCATCTCATACCAGTTAGAATGGTGATCATTAAAAAGTCAGGAAACAACAGGTGCTGGAGAGGATGTGGAGAAATAGGAACACTTTTACACTGTTGGTGGGACTGTAAACTACTTCAACCATTGTGGAAGATAGTGTGGCGATTCCTCAGGGATCTAGAACTAGAAATACCATTTGACCCAGCCATCCCATTACTGGGTATATACCCAAAGGATTATAAATCATGCTGCTATAAAGACATATGCACATGTATGTTTATTGCGGCACTATTCACAATAGCAAAGACTTGGAACCAACTCAGATGTCCAACAATGACAGACTGGATTAAGAAAATGTGGCACATATACACCATGGAATACTATGCAGCCATAAAAAAGGATGAGTTCATGTCCTTTGTAGGGACATGGATGAAGCTGGAAACCATCACTCTCAGCAAACTATCTCAAGGACAAAAAAACCAAACACTGCATGTTCTCACTCATAGGTGGGAATTCAACAATGAGAACACATGGACACAGCAAGGGGAACATCACACACTGGGGCCTGTTGTGGGGTGGCGGAAGGGGGGAGGGATAGCATTAGGAGATATACCTAATGTTAAATGATGAGTTAATGGGTGCAGCACACCAACATGGCACATGTATACATATGTAACAAACCTGCACGTTGTGCACATGTACCCTAAAACTTAAAGTATAATTTAAAAAAAAAGTTGGGGCAAAAAAAACATACACCCTATCTTAAGCTTTTTGTAGCAATGATTTCTATAAATGAGACTTTTTAAGGAGACCCTAAGTTAAAAGTTATTGATAATCTAAAATCAAAATTGGCATGAAGATTCTTTTATTAGCTAATATTTCAGAAGTTTTAAGAAAGTAATGTAAACATTTCCAGATTTTTTACTTTTATTTACTCTTTTAAAATTCTCTTCAAAGAAATTTAGTCTTCTGTCAATATTAATTTATATGAAATAGTAGCTAAACTTCTCAGTTTTCAGATAGAAGGTGATTAAATTTAAAATAAGAAAAAAAAGAAATTTTTTCAAAAAAGTATACATGGCACTTAGGAGAAAGAAGAAAACTTCCATTACTTGTGGTTTTTTTAAATGCTTGCTATGTTCCCAGCAGTGCATCAGGCATCCTAGGAGGAGTATATGGTTATCCCTATTTATGAGTGAGGAAAATGAAGATCAAGGAAAATAAGTGACTGCCTAATACCAGAGCAAATGCCTTAGCCCATTTTCTGCTGCTATAACAGAATACCACATATTGGGTAATGTATGAAGAAAAGAAGTCTAGTTGGCTCACAGTTCTGGAAGCTGGGAAGTCCAAGAGCATGGTGCTGGCATCAGCTCAGCATCTAACAAGGGCCTACTTATACTTAGTACTTCATAACATGGCAGAGGGCAAGAATGTGTACATGAGAACAAGACAGGAAAAGGGGGCCAAACTCCTGCAGTAACAAACCCACTCCTGCATTAATCCATTCATGAGGGCAAAGACCTCATGACCCAATCACCTCTTAAAGGCCCTGCCTCTCAACACTGTTACAAGGGCACAATTACATTCTGTCATGAGTTTTGGAGGGGACATCCAAACCATAGCAGCAAACAAGTAGCTAAGCTGAAAGATCTGAGACTGAGCTCTTTCTACTACATTAGACTTCCCCTCACTGGTTCTTTCATTCTATAAACTGTTATTATCAGCCAGACACTGTTAGGTGCTGGGGAAATAGAGAAGAATCACCCACAGCACATCCTGCCTTCAAAGAATATACAAAATAGTAAAAAAGACAGACGAATAGACAGAGTTGAGAGTTTTAGATGCCATAATAAGGAAACACAAGGAGCACAACATGAGTGTTCAGGAGGCACACTTGATCCAGTTTTGGCAGTTCAGGAACTGAGAAGACATATAAATTAAGTTTTAAAGGATGTAAAGAGATTATCCAAAAAAAACTAAGGTAGGGAGAAAGAAGGATATTGGAAACAGAGAACTCTACATGCAGACTAAGAGGTGATAGTGTGTGGTGGGTTCAGAAAACAGAAGAGGGGAGGGGTACAAGGACAGGAAAAGAAGTAGTGGGAGATGAAACTGGAAAGATAAATCAGTAAGTATCTATGCCATAGTAGGTACAGAATTTGGACATAATTATTATACTAATGTGATCAGAGGCATGTACAACATTAGAAAAACACAAAGAATAAGTGCTTAGCTTCACCTAAAAGAGTCAGAGAAAGTTTCCCAGAGGAGGGAGGTCTTGAAGAATAAGAGAAGTTGACACAGCTGATAAGAAAGATAATTCTAGGCATAGAAAGCAGCACATGGAAAAGCATAGCAGCAAGAAGGGTATGGCATATTTGGGAACTAGTAGTTCAAAGTTCTTTTGCAAAAGCAAGGAACAAGAAGATGAAACTAAAAAGAAGAAAACAGAGACCAAATGATGACTGACTTTATGCTGTAAACTAAGTAGTTTGGACTTTACCCAAAGCAATGGAGAGCCATTGCAAGACTTTCAAGAGGGGAGCATTACTTTCATATTTTCACTGAATGAAGAACACAATCTAAGTAATGAAGAAAGGCTTTGCTGGAAGGGGATGGAGCTGGAAACAGGAAACTAGTTAGAATCCTGTTGCAATCACTCTGATGGGCTGAAAAGAGTGGAAATGGAGACTAGGGAACATTTGAGAGAAATGTTTTGAAGTACAACCAAGGGGATCTGGCAACTAAATGGATATTGAGGCTGTAGGAGAAGGCAGAATCTGGAATGATTTCTAGAATTCTGGTGCACTTAGAACACACACACACACACACATGCACATACACTTATATGTCTTTCAGTGAGTATCTTTATCATCTGCACTAGCTTTTTAATAAAGAGATTACTTATATAAGAGGTCTGCCAAGAGGCAGACGCTTAAAAAAGATTAGATGTGCAAGAGATGTTAGGTGGGTGGGAGCCAGAAGAAGCGAGCAGAGTATTCAGATAGCAATGTAGGTCTGACAGCTATAAAAGGAGGGAAGAAGTAAAAGGGGGTATGGAATAATTGGGTAGAGAGAGTTCTAAAGTGCAGCAGAGGTCCAAGAAAACTTCAACCAAGCTGATGCAGAGTCCTTGGCCAAAATTGCCTGTTAGAGGAGTCACATGTCTCAGAAAAAGAGACCTGCCTTAGTACTCCACAGTGCTCCACCACTGGCTGGGAGAAGCCTGCAGGAAATGTGGCCTCAAGGTAGTGGATCTCCAAAGCTGGAGCCATCAGCCAATTGTGTCTCCACAGCAGAGATCAGAGCGCACATTTTCAAGGCTGCCACAAAAGGGGTCTAGAGACAAAGATCACCTGCACCAGGACCCTCAAGATAGGATGATCCCTTTATTGTACCTGAAGCACCTGTTTCAGTGATGCAGAAATTAAATACTTGTTTCTGTGTCTATATTACCCACTAAGTAATGTTTTTGAGAACAGAACAGTGTTCAAGGAACAAGCGTCTCGTACAGTGCTTGGTCTCGTACAGTGCTTGATGCACACTAAGTGTTAAATAAATGTTTGTGGCAGGAAGGAATGAACTGGAATCAAGGTTAGCCAGAATCAAAATGAAGTGAGCAATGTATTCATTCCTGGAATATTACAGCAACATCCAGAAGCTAGGCAGAACTCATCCCTTTCTCAGGGGGATCTGCTAGCTGGGCAATAAGGGGAGAAGCCTGAAAAGCCAAGGACAATTCAGAAATCTTTCCTCTCTGGCTATGAATACCCTGTCTGGCCACAAATGGAAATTGAGACCAGACAGAACACGGCCAAGAAACTCCACTCATTAACTCCTGAAAATACGTATTTCAGAGTTAACCTGGAAATCTTGCTCAGACCATTGGCCAAGCTCCACCAAGTCACAATGACAATTTAATGATAGTGGGGTTAACAAAATTTACTCACTCTACAAGCTCAAATGTGCTGAAAACAAGTCAGTTCTTTATTTTATCTATCAATAATATGGTTTTTCTCCTGAACCCCCACTTGCTGGTTGTGGAGGTGTTTAATCCAATGGGATAATGCAAACTGTGCAGACCAAAGGAAATTGTATTCCCGTCATTTTAGAAATTAACATATAAATCCCAGAACTACCCTAATGTTAATTTCTGGTTACATATGACCAAATGTCCAGTAATGTAATGGGCATTCATGCTATGTCCAAATATACTCCTTTTTATTATGTCAAAGTATGCTTCTTTGCAAAAAATAACAACGATAGCAGTTTTATTGTGTTTACTCCATGTAGGACTCTATGCACTTTCCATGTGTTAATTCACTCATTCCTTCCAACAACTTTATCCCAGCACACACATACACACAAACACAAATTACTATTTCTATTTTACAAGTGAAGAAAGTTAAATAGAGACTGGTTAAGAAGTTTCCCCAAGGTCACCCAGTTCAAAAGGGCCAAAGCCAGATTTAAACACAGGTTGTCTGGCTTCAGGGTCCACATTCTTAGCCACAACAGTCCACTTCTGAGAGTCCCGTTAGGGCTAGAAATCCACATTTCTGAATAATGCCATGTGTATTAACTGAATATGTTTACAAATTTGAGAATTCTTCAGGATATTAAGTAATATCTTTTCATTGACATGTCAAGATTGTTAATAACAGGAAGTAAATCAATGCCTATATACTTCTATTTAAATAAAAGTGATTAAACTCACAAAATTTGCTTATATTACATTTGATAAAACTGTAATTTTAAAACCAGGTAGGCACCTTGGTCAAAAATAAAAACAAAACTACTTGGTCTTTTGCCCAATCTACAAAATAATTACTTGAAAATGTACTTTAGCAAAATGATCATGAAATGCAAGACTGAATTGGAATCTAGAATCTAAAGGTCTTGATTTTCTTTCCACTGTTTTCATCATTACACAATGGGTTTGTGGGAACTGGAATCATATGGAAATTGCTGTTGCTGCACAATCCAATATTAGCACAATAATAGCCTTCACTTACTGAGTACTGTACACAACACACTGTGCTAAAATGGCCAGTAGGGATCAGAAGAGGGGATCAGACAGGTAATTAAAGTAACTCACCAGAGGCCAAAAATCTTGGCCAGAATCAGAATTCAAACCCACGTCTATAGGACTGCAAAGCTTTTGCTCTTTCCTTCAAGTCTACTATGTAATTTTATGTTTATCACTGTTAGTATCTAATTTAAGTTGAAACTAGTAATCAGACTCATTATGTTGAGCTGATGATTATTAAAATATAGCACCATGTGTTTATAGTGAGAGTGTTCTTACAACATTGTCACTTCCAAAAGACTACTACTCCTGCACCCTCCCCACCTCCACAACCACCATACAGAGAGGCCGTGAGAAGCATGGCTTTCACCTTGGAACATCTCCCCAGGGACCAGGGGCAAAGCAGTCAGTGTTTCTCTCCTAGTGATGTTATGGAACTGGTATCACAGGAGGGTCAGGAAGAGTCCTGTAGTCTTGAGCCAGGCCAAAAGGCTCACGGGCTCCACCCCATGCCCTCTGTTACTCTAAGAGAAAATGGGTCCCTTGGATCCAGGCTTCAGATGACCAGACTCACACCTGAGCATCTCTACAAATGTCTGCTTCAGCTTGCTGTTCCCCAGAATGAGAATAAATGAGTGGCCAGCAGGATAAAACATTGTCATTACTTCGCCAATCATCTTAGCCATCTTGGTTTTTGGTAGGAAATTACCAAATGACGCAATTAAAAAAGCAAGAAAGTAAAGTAAGAAGAGAAAGAAGGAGGAAAGGATGATTCTGATGGCCCTCTTGTGGGCCTCAGTGCTTGGATCTCTGGAGCTTGTACCATTTTGCAGCATCTGCCGTGTGTGCCTCCCCAGGGAGAAGATGAGCAAAAAGTAGGCGGCCAGGGACACAATTAAGGGAGGCAGGTACCACAGAGTCCCAAGAACATGGATCAGATAATACTCACTCCTCTTCTTTCTGAAGTGTTCAGTCACATTTCTGGTGGCCTCAATTCCCCTAAAGACAGAATAGAGCTTAAACTCATTGATCAGAGATGCAGTACTACCACAGGATAAGAGCAGTACACCCAACAGCATCCATACCATCACCCTAGAAACTCTCCACTTGAGCCAGAGGAATGTGGGGTGAGAGAAACTGGCGATTTTCAGGCAGTAGAGGACACCAAGACAGGTGGCAAGCCAAATGCTCAGATGGTTTGTAAATGTCCAGGAAACATCAATAATTTGCATTATTACCCCTGAATCATGTGCGTTGGGTGAGAATTCTATTAAAAAACTATCAGTCAAGATAATACACAGCAGAATGATCCTCAAGAATGCCAGGGTGGTGATGATGAAGTCAGACAAAGACATTCTCTTGGTCTTGAACCAGCTGCTACCATTGACCAACCCAATGAAACAATTGACCAGAATTCCCAGTGCGAACTGAGTGCCAGACAGAATCAGGAACAACCCCTCGGTGAGTCCCATCATGTCAGCAATTAGGCAGCCCTGATCTTTGTTCTTTCTGTTGATATATAGAATCTCCTCATTGATTTGATATTTTTCTCATTAATCTACTCCTCTACCTGTTGCTTCACTGTACATGTCTCTTGTCTCTGCCCAATTTAGTCTGTCGTAGAGCACAGTTTAGGGAATCCTCTCTGGCTCTTTCAGGTTAGTCTGTCCTCTTCACAGATGATATGGATTGTCATATTCCATCTATGAACCTAAACTTGGCAGCTCTTTGCTAAAATGCAAATGAGTAGTGTCCAGTGTCACACAGAGAAGGAAGAGATCCAGGTCACAAAGATGATGGAGGACTTGGACTCAGTTTCAAAGGGTGTAAGGCTCTGAGTTACCCACAACAGAAAGATGAGCGGCACCAAATGGAGGAGGCTCAGAATTACTCAGAAGAGTAAAAAGTCTCATTCCTCAGGAGGGAGAGGACTCAGAGATACAGAAAAGGAATTCCACTAGGAGCCACTATCCACCTGGAGTGAGGTTTAAGTGCATAAAATTGTAAAAGTTCAGTGCCATTGATCATGGATTAGAATGAAAAGGCATGCCCCTTGGAGCCTGGCTTACATGCAGGGAGATGGCGGGAAGCTACAAGCTAGCAAGAGAAGCCTCACCAGAAAGTGGCCAAGCTTACATCCCGATCTTGGACTTGCAGTGGGAAGTCTCAGACCCACTCTGGATTGCTAGTCTGCTATAATACTGCCAAGGGAGGCTTAAGAACAATACTTCTGTTCTTAACCTAAGAGCTCCTCTATTTAACAAGGGGCTATTAATTAAGGATCTTCATTCAGGACTATACGCAGAATTAAACAGTACGTAGTTTATATTAAAGTATGCTTATGTTGACTCTTTTTAAAGCTAATTGCTAAGGTTTGTGTACTTTTTACGTCCCACTCCCTTCCCTAAATTTAATGAGACATTGGTTTAAAACCTAAAGGATTGTGGGAATAAAGAAAAGATTTTACTTCTACTTGCCATGAAAGGTCATGTAAGAGAAAGATAAGAGTAAAGAGTTGCTCATGTATATGGAGATAAAGTCAACAATGTATGAATAAGAAAGAATTAGGTTTAAGTACACAACACAAATAAGTGGCTTAGAGGACAGGTATATTTTTGTCTCCCAAAGCAGTCCAGAGGCAAACTGTCCAGGCTGGTATGGTGGTTGCATGGTGATCGCAGATCCCAGCTTCTTCTATCTTCCATTCTGAAGATTGCCTCATGGTCCAAGATGGCAACTGGAAATCCAGCCATGAAATGTCCACATTTCAGACAAAAAAGAAAATGCTGTAGGACAAGAGTCTGGGGAAACACACAGGATACGCCTCCCAAGAGTAACTCATACAAAAAGTTCCCTGAGAGCATCACCAAGTGACTTCTGCCTATAGCCCCTTGGCAACCCCTAACGGAAAAGAACAGGAATGCAGTACATGTGCTGTGCACCCTGTCACATCTGGGTTCTATAAATACAGAAGGGACAATAGATACTGGGTAGTGCATTAATCATGTTTATTTTCTGTATTTTATGCTTTGACACTTTTGGGCCTTGCAGACCCAGAGAGGGCATGCCCTCCCAAGGTTAGCTAATTCCTAGAGTTAGCAAACAACTTGCCTGAGAAAACTCCTTTGATAAGCAAACCAGCCAATCCTGAATCCATACTGCCCCTCCCGTCTACCTCCTTTGCTTAGGAGGTAGAAAACCAGGACACTATGACCTTGCTTTCAATCACCCCAGGGCCAGGCACCTGATAACTAGGGACCATCTTGAGAGCCTGCAGCCTGCTGAAATTATTCAAACTACCCAATCCTAAACTTGCTCAGCATTCCACCGGTGCCTTACTCATTGCTTCCCTATGAAAAACACAACAAAGGCTCTGGCTCATGTTTTCCCCTCTCCTTCCTCCTGACCAACTCCAGTGCATCCCTGAGCGGCCTTGCATGGCATAGCATGCCACCTCCTATTGGGAACTGTGAAATAAAAGACTCTTCTTTCAAAGCAGTTGTCTGTGTGACATGATTAAAGCAGTTGTCTCCTACCATACATGATTAAGGCAAGTCCCAGGTACATCTTAAAACAGGTAGGCAACTGGAAATCTTTTCCACAATATGGTTTTCTATAACAGAAAGCTAGAATCTACAACAGAAAGCTAGAATGCTTTAAAGTTATCTCACAGCCAAGCATGGTAGCTCATGCTTATCATCCCAGCGACCCAGGAGGCCAAGGTGAGAGCATCACTTGCAACCATGAGTTTGAGGCTGCAGTGAGCTATGATCGCACCACTGCACTCCAGCCTGGGCGACAGAGCGAGACTCCAAAATACATACATATGTTATAAATAAAGGATAAATAAATAAAATTTAAAAATAAAAAAAGAAAATAAGTTATCTCATAAACCACTTATAGTGTGTTTAGCAGAAGAAAAATAATCACTCCTGTCTCAACTTCTCCTTGGAGCTCCAGACTAATATAATTAATACCCTGCCAAGGAGCCGTTAGAAAGTCTACAGATAAACCATATTCAAAACTAAGCTCATTATCTTTCCCCCTCTCAACTCTGCTCCCACATCCATGTTCCATAAACTCAGAAATGAAGTGCTACTATCCACGCATGTCTCCATGCAGGATCCTCAGAATCACCTCTGAATTGCATTTCCTCTTAGCAATAGTGGTCGTGTCACCACCAGATCTTGGGCAGAAGCTATAAGTGATTTTCTGCAGTATCTCTAACACAGAGCCTAGCACAGGGTCTGGCACAAAATTGGTACACAATTACTATTTGTCAAATCAATTTGAATCCCAAACACCCCTCAAGTCACCTCTCATCCCCACTCTTGCTAACCTTTCTAGGCCTATTAGAGCTTCCTAACTGCTCTAGGCTTTCTCCTTCTAGCCCTTCACTCTGTCTTTGTTGTTCTTCTAAAGCACAATTCTGATAAGATGTCCTTGTTTTCAAACCTTCTATTGCTCCCCGTTGCCAAAGTTCTCTGAAAGCTTTCAAGGCCCTTTACTATCTAGCCCCAACCCACTTTCCATGCCTCACCTTTGTTTCATAAACTTTTGTTTCTCGATCTTTGCTCATGCTGTTTCCTCTGCTGAAAGCTAACCTATCTATTCTCTTCTAAGCTACTCCTCACAACCTATCACACTTAGCTACAAAAGTTTCTGCTTATCCTCCCTAACCCCCCATAAGCTTAATTGTGAATTCCTTCAGTGCAGGAATCCTGTTACATTCATCCCTACATTCAGGTCCTATATGCATGACATATAGCAGATGCCCAACTGAACCTTATATTTAAGAGAAGCAGAGCATAAAGGTTTGGAAAATGTGCAGCCTGACCATGTGGTAGAAAAGAAAAACCAACTTTCTGAGGAGGAATTCAAGCTGGCTGAAGAAATTTGCATAAGTAACAAGGAGCCGAATGTTAATAGTCAAGACAATGGGGAAAATGTCTCTAGGGCATGTCAGAGACCTTCACGGCAGCCCCTCCTATCACAGGCCCAGAGGCCTTGGAGGGAAGAATGGTTTCCTGGCCAGGCCCAGGGCCCAGCTGCTCTGTGCAGCCTCGGGACTTGGTTCCATGCATCCCGGTGGATCCAGCACCAGCCACGGCTAAAAGGAGCCCTCAAGGAGAACCTCTGCTATGGCAATGTGGAAGGAAAATGTGGAGTTGTAGCCCCTGCACAGAGTCCCCACTGAGGCATTGCCTAGTGGAGCTGTGAGAAGAGGGCACCCATCCTCCAGACCCCAGAAAGGTAGATCCACTGACAGCTTGTACCTTGTGCCTGGAAATACTGCAGGCATTCAACACCAGCCCATGAAAGTGGACGCAGGAGCTGTACCTTGCTGAGCCACAGGAACGCGGGGGCAGCTGCCCAAGACCAAGACTGTGGGAGCCCACCTCTTGCATCAGCATGCCCTAGGGTGGCATACATGTGAGACATGGAATCAAAGGAGATGATTTCAGAGCTTTAAGATTTAATGACTGCTCTGCCGGGTTTCAGACTTGCATAAGGCCTGTAGCCTCTTTATTTTGGTCAATTTCTCCCATTTGGACCGGAAACCTTTGCCCAATGCCTGTACCCTCATTGTATCTTAGAAGTAACTAATTTTATTTCACAGGCTCATAGGTGGAAGGGACTTGGCTTGTCTTAGATGAGACCTTGCACTTGGACTTTTGAGTTAATGCTGGAATGAGTTAAGACTTTGCAGGACTGTTGAGAAGGTATGATTGGTTTTGAAATGTGAAAAGGACATGAGATTTGGGAGGGGCTGGGGCAGGATGATATGGTTTGGTTATGTCCCCACCCATATCTCATCTCAAATTGTAATCCCCACGTGTCAAGGTAGGGACCTGGTAGGTGACTGGATCATGAGGGTGGTTTCCCCCGTGCTGTTGTCCTGATAGTGAGGGAGTTCTCCCCAGATCTGATGGTTTTAAAAGTAGCAGTTTCCCCTGTGCCCTCTCTCTCCTGCCGCCTTGTGAAGAAGGTGCCTGCTTCCCCTTCACCTTTTGCCACAACCATAAATTTCCTGACGCCTACCCAGCCATGCGGAACTGTGAGTTAATTAAACCTCTCTTGTTTATAAATTACCCAGTCTCAGGTAGTATCTTCATAGCAGTGTGAAAACGGACAAATACAATTGGTTGTGGGAATTTGTGGATGTGAAGGGCCAGTGGAGAATGAATACAAGTGGAGGCAGGCATTGGGAAGAAAGCAAAATGCAAACTTCACATACCTGAGTTCAAACTCCAGGTGTGCATCTTGGAAGATGCATGACTTTGACAAGTTATTTAACCTCTCTCAGTTTTGGGTTTCCTCACCTGTAAAATGGGATTATTGTACCTTCTTCTTAGGATAATGGCTAAATGAGACAATGATAAAAAGTACTTAGCTTAGTGCTCGGTACATAGTAACCAGAAGAGAAATGACAGTCATTAATATGATTATTGTTACATCTTTAAGAGATTTCCCTGTAATTCATTAACCTTGGACTTGCCTCTCATTTTCCACAAAGATTTTCTTGCTGTTACTCCCACAAATCTTCACAGAATATTACGCAAACTCTAACAGAAAAATAGCAAAGTGATCCTGCCCTCATTTTCAAGTCCCAACTAACTGAATGACAAACATTTATCAATTTCCATGTCACTGTGCAAAGCTGAGTTAGATTGGGGAAAAAGGGTGGTTTTAGTAAAAGAAAACCCTGCCTTCAAGAATTGCCATGATCTCATTTGGGAACAAAGGGAAAACAGCACTAATTTCTCCTAACTTGGCTGCAAAAGTTACGCTGTAATCCACATTGCAATGACAAGTAATTCCTAAAGAAATGTATACTCTATTGCCAAAACTGCCACAGAAATAAATCTTTGGTGTTTTTGGATTATCTTTGAATAAAATGTCCAGTGTATTTTAAGAAATGATTGATTCTTTGAGAACTGTAAAGGCAACAAAAAGTAGATCTCATATAGGTTGGTTTTTTTTTGTTTGTTTTGTTTTTGAGATGGAGTCTGGCTCTGCCACCCAGGCTGGAGTGCGGTGGCATGATCTCGGCTCACTGCAAGCTCCGCCTCCCAGGTTCACGCCATTCTCCCGCCTCAGCCTCCTGAGTAGCTGGGACTACAGGCACCTACCACCACACCCAGCTAATTTTTTGTATTTTCAGTAGAGACGGGGTTTTACCATGTTAGCCAGGATGGTCTTGATCTCCCGACCTCGTGATCCACCCGCCTCAGCCTCCCAAAGTGCTGGGATTACAGGCATGAGCCACCGCGCCTGGTTAGGTTGGTGTTTAAAGTAAATCATTTTGGGCTGTGTACACGTATTAACAGATGAATGAATTATAAAAGCATGAGATGCTAAAATACAGATGGTGGGGGAAAATACATAAAAGATTTTCTTGTTCATATCCAGTGAAGTGGTACTCACTAAAAGTGAATGAGTAAAGTAAGTCTGGCTCAGAAATAATGGAAAGATTTTTTTCCCCAAATAAAAAGTTTTATTTTTTTCTTATTATAAAAGTAATATATGTTCAATGCTAAAATATATATATATATATATATATAAAACTGTAAAGAAACAAGGAAAATCACGCATAATCACCCTCTCTAGAGATAATAACATCCTCATGTTTCTCCCTCCGGACATTAGGCCTATCTTCATTACAACTTCTTTTTCAAAAATGGGATACCCCAGACATACTGTTTGAAACTTTTTCTCCCATTCTTCTAGGTATACTATTCAAATCTTACCATTTAACAGGAAACCTCCAAATCGAGGTCACAGTACAGTTTTCTGAGGTTTATTCCCCGACACTATCATATCAAAAACGGAAATGCAAGACCTAAAACTTGGGTTAGAAGATCCCTAGTCTTTTACTGCTATTTACTGCTATCATATTTCCAAATGTGCTCTTCCTAGACCAGCTAGGGAGCAGGAGAAAGTTTCTCAGCAGATGGGGCTTCCCAGGGGTGGGCAAAGTTTCCCTAGCAAGTCTGACTGACTTGAGGCGAGAATCATTCTGCTAGAATCATACGCATGCTGAGGACTGCACGCTACACACCTAAGTCTGATAAAGCACCACTGCTTCAGCTCCACAGCCTTTCAGAGGTGTGGAGAGAAGAGGCAACCTCCAGGGGAGAGTTTAAAGCAGAGCCCCTTGGCTCACAGTGATCCAGCACAGCATCCTCTTCCGCCCCTGCATTCTGGACTGAGAAACTGCTCCAGGTTGGTAATTAAGCTCTTCTGTTCACCATGTCATTTTCCCAAAGCAGAGATTTATCACTCTGCTTAAACAGGACTGTTAATCTGCATAATTTCTCACATTTAAGGAGTATAAAAGCTGCTGTGCTGATGGAAGAAATAGAGTTGCTCAAAAGATAAATTTTATACACTTCCCAATTTTGCTTAAGGAATGTGGCATAAAGGAATAAAGACTACATCACCAGGCAGTTTTAATGTGTGAACTTAAGAGAGCTGAGTTGATATGCTGATTATTGTCCCAGCTGCAGGAAAAAGAAAGATGGCTGGCAGGAGAAAACAGCAATGAATTTTCTACTGTTCCTGAGCAAGGAGAGGATAAAGCTAAAAAATTCCATCTTTCCTCAACCAAAATGCATTGTAAGTATAAAAAAGCTACTCAAGTGTGCAGAAAATACCTTAAAACAAAAAAGTCACGGACCTATAACATAGCTTGTGAATTTTGAACCTAATAAAGTCCAATATGACCTGAGCTGCAGTTAGCACTGTACTCGTACTCTCAGGCAGAAAGGACAGAACATGTAGGCTGGGGAGCAAATATATAGGCTGGGTCAGAGGCCAAACTGGAGACAGAGTGGCCTAGACAGTATGAGAGACTTCTACCATTTGAACAAAACAACCTGCAGAGTGGCAGCCAACCTTTGGGATACAGCAGCAAACTGGCAGGCAGACCTCGGGAGGGCTGATGCAAACTTTAAAGGGCAAAAGATGCACTGAAAAACTGAGTTACTATTTCATCTTTATTGGTAAATTATTAGTATTCTAAAATTTCCTGAATCTTGTAATAAAAAGTAAGATTACATGATGTACATAATGATCCATGTGGAAAAATAAAAGGAAAATGTAGGACCTAAGGCTCTGAGGGAGGCACTGACAGAGGTTGTTAAGAGGATCCTCTTCTACCTTCCCCGAGAGTTCTGAAGAAGACTCTAAAAGGATAGATAAGGGGTGGAGAAAGACAGAATAGAACCACAGCTCCTGTGGCATCACCTGGAGATGAACGATTTCATCTCTAGTTATATTTCAGGTCCTTATTGCTGGTAAACTATGTTTCATCAATGCTACTAGTGAAACTGTCCAAAAACAAAAGATATGAAGAAGGTAGGTTAGTCTTAAAGATGTTTAGGTTAGACACTAACCACTGCTCAGCAACCCCCTTCAATTTGAGCTGAAGCTTAGAATCCCATTGGGATGATTCATCTATCAATGCCCCATCCACAGGTGTGGAGGGGCAGGCCACCCCTTCACCTGGTGCCCAACGTGGGTGCTTTTCTCTAGGGTGAAGGTATGCTCGAGCGTGGTCATTGAGGACAAGTCGACGACAGACTCCCAAGTACGTCTACAGTCAGCCTTGCAGTAAGCTTGTGCGCTCGGAAAAAGCCAGGGTAACAGTGGGGCGAACTAAAAGTAAATACGCCTCTCATCTCAACTCTATTAACATTCTTTAAAAAAAAGGGGGAGTTAGAGTTTCTACAAAAAAATCTAATCACACTATTTCAAACGATAGAAAATTTTGCCCATGATTTCTAGAACAGGGAACTTTAGATGTAAAAGATTGGGAAAAAATTGGCAAAGAATTAAAACAAGCAAGTAGGGAGGGTAAAATCATCCCATTTACAGTATGGAATGATTGGGTCATTATTAAAGTAGCTTTAGAACCGTTTCAAACAGAAGATAGCATTTCAGTTTCTGATGCCCCTGAAAGCTGTGTAATAGATGGTAAAGAAGAGGCAGGGATAAAATCCCAGAAAGGAACGGAAAGTTTACATTGTGAATATGTAGCAGAGCCGGTAATGGCTCAGTCAACGCAAAATGTTGACTATAATCAATTACAGGAGGTGATATATCCTGAAACGTTAAAATTAGAAGAAAAAGGTCCAGAATTAGTGGGGCCATCAGAGTCTAAACCACGAGGGCCAACTCCTCTTCCAGCAGTTCAGATGCCTGTAACATTACAACCTCAAATGCAGGTTAGACAAGTACAAACCCCAAGAGAATATCACATAGAGAAAGATAAGAGTCTCTGTCACGGCAATGCCAATCCAAATACAGTATCCACAATATCAGCTGGTAGAAAATAAGACCTAACTGCCAGTAGCCTATCAATACTGGCCGCCAGCCGAACTTAAGTATAGGCTGCCCCCAGAAAATCAGTATGGACAGCCAAGAATGTTCCCAGCACCACGGCAGGGCACCATACCCTCAGCCGCCCACTATGAGACTTAATCCTACAGCACCACCTGGTGGGCAGGGTAGTGCATTACATAAAATTATTGATGAGGCAAGAAAACAAGGAGCTATTGAGGCGTGGCAATTCCCAGTAATATTAGAACCGATACCACCTGGAGAAGGGGCCCAAGAGGGAGAGCCTCCCTAGCTGAGGCCAGATATGAGTCTTTTTCTATAAAAATGATAAAAGATATGAAAGAGGGAGTAAAACAGTATGGACCCAACTCCCCTTATATGAGGACATTATTAGATTCCATTGCTCATGGACATAGACTCATTCCTTACGATTGGGAGGTTCTGGCCAAACCATCTCTCTCACCCTCTCAATATTTACAATTTAAGACTTGGTGGATTGATGGGGCACAACAACAGGTCGGTCTGAAGAAATAGGGCTGCCAATCCTCCAGTTAACATAGATGCAGATCAACTATTAGGAACAGGTCAAAACTGAAGCACTACTAGTCAACAAGCGTTGACTACTGAAGCACTACTAGTCAAAATGAGGCCATTGAGCAAGTTAGAGCTATCTGCCTTACGGCCTGGGAAAAAATCCAAGACCCAGGAACCGCCTGCCCCTCATTCAATACAGTAAGACAAGGCTCTAAAGAGCCCTACCCTGATTTTGTGGCAAGGCTCCAAGATGTTGCTCAAAAGTCAGTTGCCAATGAGAATGCCCCTAAGGTCAGAGTGGAGTTGATGGCATACGAAAACGCCAATCCTGAGTGTCAATCAGCCATTAAGCCATTAAAAGGTAAGGTTCCCACAGGATCAGATGTAATCTCAGAGTATGTAAAAGCCTGTGATGGAGAAGGAGCGATGCATAAAGCTATGCTTACGGCTCAAGCAATAATGGGAGTTGCTTTAGGAAGACAAGTTAGAACATTTGGGGGGAAATGTTATAATTGTGGTCAAATTGGTCATCTAAGAAAGAATTGCCCAGTCTCAAATAAACAAAATATAACTATTCAAGCTACTACTACAACAGATAAAGAGCCACCTGACTTATGTCCAAGATGTAAAAAAGGAAAACATTGGGCTAGTCAATGTCGTTCTAAATTTGATAGAAATGGGCAACCATTGTCAGGAAACAAGAAGAGGGGCCAGCCTCAGGCCCTGCAACAAACTGGGGCATTCCCAATTCAGCCCATTGTTCCTCAGGGATTTCAGGGACAACAACCCCCACTGTCCCAAGTGCCTCAGGGAATGAGCCAGTTACCACAATACAACAATTGTCCCCCACCACAAGTGGCAGTGCAGCAGTAGATTTATGTACTATACAAGCAGTCTCTCTGCTTCCAGGGGAACTTCCACAAAAAATCCCCACAGGGGTATATGGCCCACTGCCTGAGGGGTCTGTAGGACTAATCTTAGGAAGATGAAGTCTAAATCTAAAGGGAGTTCAAATTCATACTGGTATGGTTGATTCAGACTATAAAGGCAAAATTCAATTGGTTATTAGCTCTTCAATTCCTTGGAGTGCCAGTCCAGGAGACAGGATTGCTCAATTATTACTCCTGCCTTATATTAAGGTTGGAAACAGTCAGATGAGAAGAACAGAAAGGTTTGGAAGCACTGATCCGACAGGAAAGGCTGCATATTGGGCAAGTCAGGTCTCAGAGAGCAGACCTGTGTGTAAGGCCGTTATTCAAGGAAAACAGTTTGAAGGGTTAGTAGACACTGGAGCAGATGTCTCTATCATTGCTTTAAATCAGTGGCCAAAAAATTGGCCTAAACAAAAGGCTGTTACAGGACTTGTCAGCGTAGGAACAGCCTCAGAAGTGCATCAAAGTACTACGATTTTACATTGTTTAGGGCCAGATAATTAAGAAAGTACTGTTCAGCCAACGATTACTTTAATTCCTGTTAATCTGTGAGGTTGAGATTTATTACAACAATGGGGTGCAGAAATCACTATGCCCGCTCCATTATACAGCCCCACGAGTCAAAAACTCATGACTAAGATGGGATATATACCAGCAAAGGGACTAGGAAAAAATGAAAATGGCATTAAAGTCCCAACTGAGACTGAAAGAAATCAAGAAAAGGAATAGGGTATCTTTTTTAGGGGTGGCCACTGTAGAGCCTCCTAAACCCATTCCATTAACTTGGAAAACAGAAAAACCCGTATGGGTAAATCAGTGGCCGCTACCAAAACAAAAACTGGAGGCTTTACATTTATTAGCAAATGAACAATTAGAAAAGGGACATATTGAGCCTTCACTCTCGCCTTGGAATTCTCCTGTGTTTATAATTCAGAAAAAATCCAGCAGATGGCGTATGTTAATGGACTTAAGGGCCGTAAATGCCGTAATTCAACCCATGCGACCTATCCAAACCAGGCTGCCCTCTCTGGCCACGATCCCAAAAGACTGGCCTTTAATTATAATTGATCTGAAGGACTGCTTTTTTACCATTCCTCTGATGGAGCAGGATTGTGAAAAATTTGCCTTTACCATACCAGCCATAAATAATAACCAGCCACCAGGTTTCAGTGGAAAGTGTTACCTCAGGGAATGCTTAACAGTCCAACTATTTGTCAGACTTTTGTAGGTCAAGCTCTTCAACCAGTTAGAGACAAGTTTTCAGACTGTTATATCATTCATTATGCTGATGATATTTTACGTGCTGCAGAAACGAGACAAAAATTGACTGTTACACATTTCTGTAAGCAGAGGTTGCCAACGCAGGACTGGCAATAGCATCTGGTAAGATTCAAACCTCTACTCCTTTTCATTATTTAGGGATGCAGATAGAAAATAGAAAAATTAAGCCACAAAAAATAGAAATAAAAAAAGACACATTAAAAACATTAAATGATTTTCAAAAATTGCTAGGAGATATTAATTGGATTCGGCCAACTTTAGGCATTCCTACTTATGCCATGTCAAATTTGTTCTCTATCTTAAGAGGAGACCCAGACTTAAACAGTAAAAGCATATTAACCCCAAAGGCAACAAAAGAAATTAAATTAGTGGAAGAAAAAATTCAGTCAGTGCAAATAAATAGAATAGATCCCTTAGCCCCAGGTTGGGCGCCAGATGAAGGGGTGGCCTGCTCCTCCACACCTGTGGTGTTTCTCGTCAGGTGGAACAAAAGACTTGAGAAAAGAAAGAGACACAGAGACAAAGTATAGAGAAAGAAAAGTGGGCCCAGGGGACCGGCGCTCAGCATACGGAGGACCCGCGCCAGCACCAGTCTCTGAGTTCCCTCAATATTTATTGATCATTATCTCTACCATCTCGGAGAGGGGGATGTGGCAGGACAATAGGGTAATAGTGGAGAGAGGGTCAGCAGGAAAACATGTGAACAAATGTCTCTGCATCATAAACAAGGTAAAGAAAGAGGTGCTGTGCTTTTGATGTGCACATACATAAACATCTCAATGCCTTAAAGAGCAGTATTGCCGCCAGCATGTCTCACCTCCAGCCCTAACACGGTATATTCCATCTCAGTAGATTGAATATACAATCAGGTTTTACACTGAGACATTCCATTGCCCAGGGATGAGCAGGAGATAGATGCCTTCCTCTTATCTCAACTGCAAAGAGGCCTTTCTCTTTTACTAATCCTCCTCAGCACAGACCCTTTACGGGTGGCGGGCTGGGGGACAGTCAGATCTTTCCCTTCCCATGAGGCCATATTTCAGACCATCACGTGGGGAGAAACCTCGGACAATACCTGGCTTTCCTAGGCAGAGGTCCCTGCAGCCTTCCGCAGTGTTTTGTGTCTCTGGGTACTTGAGATTAGGGAATGGTGATGACTTTTAACAAGCATGCTGCCTTCAAGCATTTGTTTAACAAAGCACATCCTGCATAGCCCTAAATCCATTAAACCTTGAGTCGACACAGCACATGTTTCTGCGAGCACAGGGTTGGGGGTAGGGTTACAGATTAACAGCATCTCAAGGCAAAAGAATTTTTCTTAGTACAGAACAAAATGGAGTCTCTTATGTCTACTTCTTTCTACATCGACACAGTAACAGTTTGATCTCTCTTTCTTTTCCCCACAGATGAGAGGGGCAGAGAAAGAATAGAACCACAGCTCCTGTGGCATCACCTGGAGATGAACGATTTCATCTCTAATTATATTTCAGGTCCTTATTGCTGGTAAACTATGTTTCATCAATTTTACTAGTGAAACTGTCTGAAAACAAAAGATATGAAGAAGGTAGGTTAGTCTTAAAGATGTTTAGGTTAGACACTAACCACTGCTCAGCAACCCCCTTTGATTTGAGCTGAAGCTTAGAATCCCATTGGGATGATTCATCTATCAACGCTTACTGAGTGGCTATTCTATGTAAAGCACTGTTTAAAGTGCAGGCAAACAGAAGATTCAGTCCTTGCCTTCATGTCTACAGAGCAAAACGGTAAGAAAATCAATATTTACAAACATGGGATAAATGTCTCACATACAGTGATGCTCAGTAAATTTACTGAGTGGACAAATCAATATTGTAATAGAAGTGTATACGAAAACCAGGAGACCTTCCCAAAGCATATTTATCCCTTTGCCATAACACAAATGAGCCTGAAAGTTTACTATTTTGTATACCTGTACATAGAAACCACCCCTAAAAGAATAAACAACTAGTAAATGCCATAACAGATAGTAGCTACCAAGATTATACCACAAAAAAGAGAGCGAGAACAACAGTCAGAAAAAAGATTATCACTCATTTTATGTAAAGGAGTATTTTAATTCTTCTTCTTGGGAGCGATAAAGATTATACATGACTTGGAAATGAGACTGTACCAAATGATGGCCAAAGAAGAATCATCCTTTCTACTCCTTCTCTTTCGTCTGGTCACTCAGAAATATAATATTATCTGTAAAAAAGCCAAAATGTAAATATTAATTTCATTACTCTTTCTCCATCTCATTCAATAATTCTCCTCTAATACATACAACTTTAGTACTGTTCATTAAAAGGATTTTAGACATATTTTCAAAGTATTAAATAACTTGCTATGCTCACAAGAGGTATATATACAGTTGGCATAAGTGGAGCTACAAGTTAGGCACTGGCTGCTTTTCGAACAATTCAGATCTTGTTGGAAGAGGTGGGATATTTCTTGTCTTCCAGTCTTCTCAGAAACAATTTCCTGCAAAAGAACTGGTCACAAAACTGGATGCTTGGAATGGTCAGGCAGATTCCATGACACTAGGCAGCACATCCTCAGAGAAAAGGACAAAAGTGTATCACATTCTACACTCTGGAGGTCTAGAGGAAAGAGTAAGAGTCCATATGTGGCCCTGTTAGCAATGACAGGATTTATTTATGTTTTTAACTTTAAAAATTCAAATAGAAGAAATTTTATTTTTAAATTATTAAACAGAATAACTTCTTATTTTTCCTTTGGAGATGGAGTCTCTGTCACCCAGGCTGGAGTGAAGTGGTGCGATTTCAGCTTACTGCAACCTCTGCCTCCTGGGTTCAAGCGATTCTCCTGCCTCAGCCTCTCCAGTAGCTGGGATTATAGGTGTGCACCACCATGCCCGGCTAATTTTTGTATTTTTAATAGAGACCAGGTTTCACCATGTTGGCCATGCTGGTCTTGAACTCCTGACCTCAAGTGATCTGCCCGCCTTGGCCTCCCAAAGTCCTGGGATTACAAGTGTGAGCACCGCACCTGGCCCAGAGTAATTTTAATATACCAATTCTTGGGAACATTTTATGAATCAACATCACAGTTAGCATTTTTATCCAAAAATATCAGATGTTGCTCTTAAAATGCTATTCCAGAGGGAGTTAGCTAAAGATAAACAAAAGAACAGAGGCAAGTAGTAGTCATCCTTCAGTATCCATTGGGGGACTGGTTCCAGGACCCCTATGGATACCAAAATCCACAATGCTCAAGTCCCTGATATAAAATGGTAATAGTAATCACATATAACCTATGTACTTCCTCTTGTATACTTTAAATCATCTCTAGATTACTTACAATATCTAATACAAGGTAAATGCTATGTTAATAGCTGTTACACTGTATTGTTTCGCTTGTATTTTTGTTGTTGTTGTATTATTTTTATTGGTTTCTTTTTTTCAAATACATTCAATCTGTGCTTGGTTGAATCCACAGATGCAGAAACAAGGGACATGGAGGAATGACTGCATTTCCTTTATAATTCCAAAAGATTCTTGTAACTATAGAATTATCCACCAAGGACTGAATATTTGTTCATGACCATAGTCTTCCAAAAACTAGAATGTTTTGGTCTAGAACGGTTACTTCAGAAGAGACTACTCGAATTAATATCACTGTGGAAAAAGCCAAGAGTGCCATCCACTGGTGGTAGTTTTTTAGTTACAGATAGGATCCCTAGGAGAAAAAAAATCACCAATAAAACAGATCAACCAATAAACTCTATTTTCTTCAATTCAAATGTCACTGAAGAGCTCTTCAATTTTACCATTAGACATAAACCTAAAGTAAACTGACTGTGCTAGTGGAACCTAGTGACAAGGAAAAAAAAACAAAACAGCAGATCATCTGAAATGCTTCTGTTTGGCTTGATTAGTAACAACTCA
Source organism: Pongo pygmaeus (assembly GCF_028885625.2). NCBI lineage: Eukaryota > Metazoa > Chordata > Mammalia > Primates > Hominidae > Pongo > Pongo pygmaeus. The sequence continues at coordinate 140,694,006 of NC_072379.2, read as the reverse complement.
ACAATCTGAAAAATCTAAAGTTTGCCCACACTCTTGATTTATATTGGGACCCACAGGAAGGGAGGAAAATACCTACACTGCTTTTCAAGGTTAACATACTTTCAAAGAAACTTAGCAGTAAGAAAACATGTGAGCATTCTATACAACAAATTATAAATTATTAATAAGGTATGGTGGTTAAGACATGAACTCTGGAGCAAAGGAAAGAAGAAAGAAAAAAGGAAAATCTAAGAGACTTAAGGTAGAAATCATGTAATATAATGTATGAATGAATGTTTATGAAGTTATCAAGGAAATTTGAACACTGATATTTAGTAAAAAAATTAACAGTAATTTATTAATATTAGGTGTGATAATAGCATGGTAGTTACATTTTCAAAAAGACACCTTATCTTTTAGCGATTCCTATGGAAATTTATGAATAAACTTATGTCTAGCATCTGTTTCAAAATAATCCAGGTGTAGGACAAGTTGCTGGAGGCATGGATATAAAACACTGTCCATCAGCTGACACTGAAGCGAAATGGTAGGAGTTCATTTTACCATTCTTTCTGTTCTTATATATGTTTGACTTTTTCCATAGTAAAAAAAAAATTTTTTTTTCTTTTTTTTGAGACAGTCTTGCTCTATTGCCCAGGCTAGAGTGCAGTGGTATGATCTCAATTTGCTACAAACACTGCCTCCTGGGTTCAAGCAATTCTCATGACTCAGCCTCCTGAGTAGCTGGGCCTACAGACACGCATCACCAGACCCGGCTACTTTTTGCATTTTGTGTAGAGACAGGGTTTCACTATGTTCCCAGGCTGGTCTTGAACTCTTGACTTCAAATGATCCACCCACCTCAGCCTCCCAAAGGGCTAGGATTATAGGCGTGAGCCACTGCACCCAGCCCGAAAATTAATTTTTAAAAATATTATCTAATTTGGGCATATCTCAGAAGTTCGTAAACACAGAGACATTACTATAGTAAAATTTAGTTTACTGCCATGTATTTATTTTAAAAAGCTTTCTTAGTATTTATATCCATAAAAGCAAACAAAAAGCACAAAATTCACAATGTCTAATTTTAGCAATTTACTCAAGAAGTGAAAAAAGCACCATCTATCTCATTTAAAGACATATTTCCAATATAATTTAAATACATTAAAATTGTTTCGGTCAATTAGGTACTAAAAACAACTTTAATGATAAGTCAATTGAGGAGAATTTGTCATAGAATTCTTTTAAATATTTTAAAGTTTCTTTTATGTATGCATTTTTGTTACAAATAGGGTAATAAAAAATTCTTAACTATACCATATACTATTAAGATACACTTCTGAGGGGAAAATAAAAATAGTAAAACAAGTTCAAAGAAAAAAGAATAATGTAAAATTTCCAAATGCTGAATTGCTATTTTTTTACAGGATAGTAGGTATCACATTGCTATGCTATTTAGATTCCATTGATACATTTAAAAATAACACAATCTTATATTGAAAAAAATTTCTTAATGTTGCTTGCAGACATCCAGAGGGGTGCATTATTTTCAAAATTCTTATAGCATTTTCAAAAGTTTAAAAACTCTTTCCTAAGGGATATCTTCTTAATCTTCTTTAACCTTTACGTGTACATCTTTTCTATGTTGTACTGTATTTTGTTTAAAGAGAATATTAGGCTGGGCATAATGGCTCATGCCTGTAATTCCAGTATTTGGGGAGGCTAAGGTAGGAGGATCATTTGAGCCCGGCAGTTGGAGACCAGTCTGGGCAACGTGGTGAAACCTCATCTCTACAAAAAAATTGACAAATTAGCCAGGCATGATGGTGTACACCTGTAGTCCCAGCTACTCAGGAGAAGGCTGAGGTGGGAAGATCACCTGAGCCTGGGGAGGTAGAGGCTGCAGTTAAGCTGTGATCACGCCATTGCACTCCAGCCTGGTTGACAGAGGGAGACCCTGTCTCAAAACAAAAACAAAAAAAGAGAACATTAAAAACTTCTTGGCTGGGCGCAGTGGCTCATGCCTGTAATCTCACAACTTTGGGAGGCCGAAGCGGATGGATCACCTGAGGTCAGGAGCTCAAGACCAGCCTGACCAACATGGTGAAACCCCGCCTCTACGAAAATTACAAAAATTAGCCAGGTGGTGTGGCACGCACCTATAATCCTAGCTACTCAGGAGGCTGAGGCAGGAGAATCACTTGAATCCAGGAGACAGACATTGCAATGAGCCGAGATCGTGCCATTGCACTCCAGCCTGGGTGACAGAGTGAGATTCTGGCTCAAAAAAAATAAAATTAAAAAAATCTTAATTTCAAACAGAAATTTCACATACTAAGTACCAAAGAGGATCTGAATAAATCTGCACACTCCCATTAGTGTAATTCTTATCTTGGCATACGCTTCTTCCTGGTTAGGGCTAGATCCTTCCAAAAGACAATACATTCAGAGTTTTTGTAGTTCTCAACAATAAGTACTGCGATGGACAATTCAGTTTTGGGCTTTATTCAAAAGTTACTTGTGACTAAAACTGTGAGTATAAAAATAATTTTTTAAAGGAAGGGATAAATGTAGAAACTCTTAGCAAGTAGAGAAATCAGAGTCATGGACATCTTCTAGTGAGTTGTCTTACCTCGTAAGTACTGGTACTCTTAACCCTAGTTAGTTACAATGTAGCCAAGTTTTTAAAAAAGGAGAAAAAGAAAAAAACAGCTATTTTCACAAGCTTCTTACCAGCTATGATTGTTGTTGCTTGTCGCCTCACATTATTTTTATCCATGTATTCACCATAGTCTATTTTCCCTTCCAAATAAATTCGAGACCTGATATAAATAAAATGTACAGTTTTTAGTTGAGATCTTAATATGCTTTATAAGAGTCAGGCTGGGGTGGTACTGAGTATATGACAAGGATGAAATATATAATCATACATAAGCTAATTTTTGCTACCACTTCTCAAGGTTCAGGATTAGGAGTACTGAAACAGTGTCCAAACAGACTTGGTAACATCTAGGTAAAACGGACAATGTTTTCATCTGTCAGCTATTTCTCTTATGGAAGTTAAAAAATATAACAGTTCAAAGGGCAATTTAGTGGCAACCTTTAAATCTCTAGGAATAATTTCCAATGTATCATTTTCCTTGACCTTTGATTTTGGAGTCCCTAACAGACTTGATTTTCACTTATTTATCAATTCTTTTCTATGACCTTAGAAACTTAGATGATTAAAATTCAAAATATGGATTTGTAGCTTAGTATGATATTACCCTGAGTTAATTACTAAGACTATTTCTACACTGTATCAGCTTAGTATACCACTTAGAGGTAATTACTAAGACTATTTCTACACTATCTAGAAAGCTAAACTAGATAACAAACCTAACCATGATTTTCAAGAGTGGAAAGATGACAATAGCACCAGTTTTGAGCGTCTACCACCACCAAAAAAGTACAACACAGAAAGATTAGTGAAATGTCAGGTGCTCCCCTCCCCACACACACACCCATCTATCAGTAAGCGGGAGTGCAGACACTTCCCTTGAAATACCTTATATGTGTTTGTGTGTGTATGTGCACATATTCATAAACACATACATAAAGGGCAATGAAGATACATAGGAAGAAAAGCTATACAGTTATTGAAAAGAAAAATTTTAGTGATTGCTAAATTATTTTTCATAAAATATGTTTTATTTCTACAAAACAAGTACATTTCTAAACATATTAACTATCAATACAACTGCTGTTATACACACCATTTTGTCCTTCTATAAGTTTGGGAAACATACTTTTTATACATACTCAATCCAAGCCTTCCAAAAGGGAACTATTAAGCCTATAGAAAATCATCAAATATGAAATAACTGCCACGAAGATGAAGTCCGCGTATCAGGCTTCAGACATTCCAGATCCTCTGCTGGAAATACCACGTGGCAGCCAACATGCAAGAAGCCACCCTCAGCATCCCCGGCCACAGAGGCACAGGAATTCCTCAAAGCAGATGTTCCACTTGCTCGAATGCCACTTGATACACTTTGCCTTCTCTCCTGCCTCATCTATTTCTATTTATATACACACCCTGTTTGCCCTAAACTGTAAGTTCTTAGAAAGCTAAAACTATGTTTTATATACCTTTGAATTAGTCACACATGGCAACATGCCATGCATATAGTATCAAGGACTTAGTAAATATCTCTTAAATTAATACAGTCATTAGTAGTACTCAGGGATTTAAGACACTACACACTCCTTGCCATGAGAACACTTCTTATCAGTTCTTTAAACCATTCAATCCATAAGATCCTTCCTTCTTCAACTTACCCCTTTTTCACATACTGATATGCCACGTCTCTGAGGCCTGGCCGGAATACTGATATTCTGTGCCATGTTGTCTTTTGACTGATATCACCTAAATCATAAAAATAGGAAATTGGTTATAAATGCCAACAGACAACATGCCCAGGAAAACCAATGTCACAATTTCTAACAGACCAAACAGAATGAATGACAGATCTTGTTTAAAGTGGTTTATCTCTAAATTAGATAACTGGCAATAAATAGTATCTATTTATTGCTGATAAAATTAAAACCCCAGTCTTTTCTACTCACCCAATTGGTAAACTTCACTGTCCCCTGATCGCCACATCTCGTTAGTTGCTAGGGAAAATATTGTGACTGGATTTTTTCCTTCCACCTGTCTCAAGACAGGGTCCTGACCCACTCGCCCAAGTAAATGCACACGATTCAGGGCTGAAACACAACATCAAGACCAAATGAGACAGACAACCTGCTACAGACTGAGTATTTGTGCCCCTTCCCCCAAAATTTGTATGTTGAAGCTCTAACCCTCAATGTAATGGTATTTGGAAGTGGGGTCCTTAAAAGGTAATTAGGCTCAGATGATGTCATGAGGGTGAGGTGTCCCTATAGGAATAGGAAGAGTTCAGAACTTTCTGTCTCTACCATGTGAAGGCACAGTGAGAAGGCAACCATCTGCAAGCCAGGAAGACAGCCCTCACCAAGAGCTCAATCATACTGGCACATGAATCTTGGATTTTTAGCCTCCAGAACTGTGAGAAATAAATGCTGTTGGTGAAGCCACCTGGTCTATGGTAATTTTTTATAACAGCCTCTAAGCTGACCATTAAAGAAATCCACACCTGGCCAGGCGCGGTGGCTCATGCCTGTAATCCCAGCACTTTGGGAGGCCGAGGCGGGTGGATCATGAGGTCAGGAGATCAAGACCATCCTGGCTAACACGGTGAAACCCCGTCTCTACTAAAATACAAAAAATTAGCTGGGCGTGGTGGCAGGCGCCTATAGTCCCAGCTACTTGGCAGGCTGAGGCAGGAGAATGGCGTGAACCCAGGAGGCGGAGCTTGCAGTGAGCGGAGACCATGCCACTGCACTCCAGCCTGGGCCACAGAGCGAGACTCTGTCTCAAAAAAAAAAAAAAAAAAGAAATCCACACCCAAGATTGAGAGAAATGTCCAGAAGAAATGCTATAAATATGACTTCAACTTCAATCTCTGTATTAAGTAAAACCCAAGTTCTGGAAGATCAGAAAATAAGTTAAGGAATGAATAAGGAGAGGTTGTGAGAGAAAAGAGAGTTGGCAAGAAAGAAGAAAATAGTCATAAAGAAAGCAGCCCCACACAACAAACTGTAAGCTCTAGATCTTAAATTCTTCTTTAAGGTATCTTTTTTAACTGACTGTGGAGCTAAAAGAACAAATCTGAGATCTGAAAATCTTTATAAACACAAAGGAATATTTCCGTGAAGAAACAATATCTTTTACAATCTCAGCTTAATACAACAGAACCTGGGAAGACTCAGATAACCAAATATGACTCAAGGAAATTCTTATGCAGGACAGTGTTGACGAGAATGAGTAGTAACTGGCTGATAAGGAGACTAGGGGCTCAGTTTATACTATGTCTCCACAGCCTGATGGGTCAAGGCTAAGATCTGAAGAGCAAACATGAGCTAAAAGCACAATGAAAGCATGGTTAACCCAAGCAGCATACCTCTTCTATAACACATTTGAGATTGGCAAATTACTAAAAATAACATTTTAAACTTGGAAATTAGCTACTTACATCTTTCAAGAACCAAACTGCTAGCTGTTTCGGACTCATGTCTTACAAACTGACGAAGTACCTAAAGAAGAACAAATGAGTAACATGGCTTTAATTTTTTAGGAAAGGCAAATGCAAACAGAAGAATTACTCACATTCATTCACCATGTAGTCAGTAGTTCCTGTAAATTCCAGAAGAGAAGAGAAGCTCTTCTCATGTTCTCCCAGTAGAGTGCCAGAAGGCCCCGGCAAACACTTCAAGAGCAGCCTACTGCAGAAGCCCAAAGGTACAAGGAAGGTACTAGAAGGCATGCTCAAGAGTTAAGTTATAGTACTCCCGTTTATTTTGCGACAATCTCCTTGATTATGGCACTTCTGTGTTTGCACACAAAAGGAAAAATCAAAATAGTATCACTTTAACATTACAGAGTATGATAATATTTGTAAATCCAACCTGTACCTAAGAGTTGCTGCCAAGTATTTTCAAAATCCAGCTTTCATTAGCTGGAGAGACAAAAAGAGACAAAAAGTACTACATATATCTAATATATACATCCTCTAATTTTTTTTTTAGTGTAAATAACTGGTATATTATTACTATATTTTGGTTATAGTAGACTTTAGAAATTAAGAAATTTAGATCCAACATGGGTACTGATTTAATCCATCATTAGACCAAAGGAGAGTTAAAAGAGATGTTTTATAATTAATAATTTAATAAGTAGATTCATTAATAACATATGCAATGACCAAACAAGTGTCAGGAGGTGTGGAATAAATGCAAAGCCTCACTCTCAGGCATAACGAACAGCCAGTTAGAGGAGGGTCGCCAACCTCCAGGGCCGAAGACTAGTAGAGGTCTGTGGCCTGTTAGGAACCTGGCTGCACAGCAGGAGGTGAGCGGCAAGCAGCGAGCAAGCATTACTGACCGAGATCCGCCTCCTGTCAGATCAGCAGCGGCATTAGATTCTCACAGGAGCAGAACCCCATTATAAACTGCTCATGCGAGGGATCTAGGTTGTGCACTCCTTATGAGAATCTAACTAATGTCTGTTGATCAGAGGTGGAACAGTTTCATCTTGAAACCATCCCCGCGGCACCCCCCTCCTCCATGGAAAAATTGTCTTCCATGAAACCAGTTATTGGTGCCAAAAAGGTTGGGGTCTGCTGGTTTAGAGAACGAGAAATAGGTTAAATTCCAACAAAACAATACATTATTAAACTAATGACATGAATGACTTTCTGACACAGCAACAGGAACATTATCCAAAGTCAGATTCCCCGTGTCTATGAAACTGCCTTCCCTGGTTGCTCCTTCAGACCTTAAAAGGAATTAGGATACCTAATATGATTAATCTAAAGTGTTTCATTTTAAAATAAGCAAAAATTATGACACATAATATCTAACTCACAAGGCTATTGCAAAAATTAAACAGCTTCAGTAGTGAGCTTAGACTAATACAGTTTTTATAAATATTTCATGGGAAATTTCATGTTTTCAATGCATCAGAAAAGGTCTCATAAATTTGATTCTTTGATTAAACACAAAGACTCGACTGTCCAAGGCAGTCACATCATTGTTGGAAAAGGTAGTCACTACCACATAATAGCAGCAATCATTACTGAATATCAGCTAAGGGATTTATCTATTATCAATTCTAAAACTAAATCTACAAGTTATGTAAAATTATTCCCATTTAGAGCTGAGAAAACAACCGCAGAGAGACTGCATAACCTGCCCAAGATCCTGCAGGAAGTATGTGGCAAGTGATCTCAAGGACCCAGGGCCTTTTGACACCAATGCTCCTGCTTTCCCAAAGCCCTCTGCTGCCTCCTTAATTTCATCTGTAAAGATGGGAGTAGACATCACTGAATTCAGAGTTCAGAGATCTAGCCATTCTATCAGAGAAACATTTTTGAAGGGCAGTACTGTTAATATAAAAAGCAGAAGTCCACCAATCAAATAAACACCAATTCCCAGGGTGCTGTTGGCTATCTAATCCTATCACTAAACTTAGAAGCAGAGGGTGGATAAGAAAATAAAGATATGAGTACAACATACTATAGAATCAAACTGCTAACGAGAACCTGTGTCATGATTCCGGAAATGTACTCATTTGAGTGCTCAGACAAGCTAGAGTTCATAAATCTTACACAGAGATTTATAATAACAATGTCTCATTTGGGGCACACAAAAATCAAGACCTAGTGGAGATTAGGAAAGGATTATTTAACTTGGATAATTTTTTAAATTAAACTTAACTCTTATTTAAAGACATTTTAATACTGTAACGTTAGTGTTATTAAGAAGTAATAACTTTTTCATGTTTCACATTTCAATACACAAAAAAATAAATTAAAGATACAGGTTAAAGTGCAGATCCAAGAATATAGGATTAAGGTGGGGAAAATGACAGTCATGGAGGAAATGATTCTTCATTGGTCTTCACAGGAGGATGGGGAGTAGGAGAGCCAAAGAATCTACAGGAGTTGGTGCCCGAAGGTGGTAAGTAAGGCAAAATGGTAGTCTAAGCTGGCTCAAGGTGGGCTAGAGTGACTGGAAAAGTGAGGAGCCATACTAAGTGGAATGAGAAGGCATTTTCTACATAGTGAAATCTATGGTGACCATTGAGACTTGAGCTGCTCTCTTCAGTGTGGAAAGATGGGGGAAGAAGAACGTTTAGCAACACAAGAGGGAGATGGTCAAAAAAGCAACCACATGCCTTAAGAAAAAAGTTGGAACAATGATTCCTACAGTCTTTAGGTCACTAAAGACCTTTAATGTCCTCTCACTGGTTAAATTCAAGCAACACACACACGTTTTAAAAATTAATGACTCCTATCACATGTGTGAATAAACCTGAACTTTTTTTTTTAGTGAACATAATTTACACTGGCAAAATCGTCCCCAATCCTCCATATCAAATGAGTACAGAGGTGGGTGGGTGAGCTCAAAGGTCTTTTGCCCCTGTAGTTAAAAGCCTAAAGAAGTCTTCTGATCACTGTGGCTGATAGTAATACATCTCAGTACTAATACAGACAAGCGACTACCTGTAATACAGGTCTTCGAAACATGGCTGCTTCTATTTTCTTTTCTTACAGTCTAATCTTTAGGCTCTTCCTGAAGGAAAAAAACAAAATAAGAAAAAAACATTACTTCTTATGGCAAAAGTACAACTCACCAGTCTTAAATTCCTGACTATATTCATAATTTTTATGCATTCCAATTTTGTGACCACCACGTACCAACATTCCTGCACATCTGATGAGGATTCCTTCCTCCCTCCCAAATAAACTCACACCTGTATGTCTTTTTGGTCCCAAATAACTTCCTCTTCCTCCAACCCATAGACAAAATTTTGATTCTGAGTTAATCCCACTTCCAATCCACTGTCTTCTCAAATTTCATTACAATGCAAGCTCCCTCAGGGCAGAGATTTTTATCTGCTTTATTCACTGCCATTTTCTAAACTTCTAAAAAAGTTCTTAATGCATAGTAAGGGCTCAATAAATATTAGCATCACCAAGGGACTTATATCTGAAACCTGTTGCTGAAAAATTACTGCCTTCATCTCCGTTAGCAAAGACCAAGCAGCGTACAGACCCCCGGGCTAGCCAGCCACACCTTAGGGAGAGGTGGGCACCCTTTACCGAAGATGGCGCCACCACCCGAAAACCGAGAACTGGAAGGAAATCACGCGGTACTCCGCACGACTGATGAAAGGGCCAGACACCTACACAGAAACACCTCCCGACCCACGCAGGATCACGCGCAGCCAAAACACACGACTCTAGCACTTCCTTCGCGCTGGCTATCTCTTTCTCCCTCACCTGACGCTCTAACCCGAGCAACCCAGTCACGCAGGGGATCGCTTCCTACGCACAGGGAACGCAAATCTCGCTAGAGGAAAAAGGAAATAGAACCTCCGCAACTTGCGCCTTGGAAACACTGCCGGCTAGCGCTGCCGGAAACGCCTCCCCTTAACTCTGAAGTTCCGCGATCTTCTCTTTGTGGGCGGGCGGATGGATCAACGCCGCCAAGTGGTGAGTTTGAAAGGTTTCAAGTTTGGAAGGTTTCAAGTTTGGAAAGAAATGAAATTATGTGATGAGGTTTCTAACTGGGCCTGGGAGGGGGCGAGGCAGGCAAAACAGAGACTAGCTCTGCCTGGGGGAAAAAAAAGCAAAAAGATTTGTGACCAGCCTAGGCGACAGAGTGAGACCTGTCTCTACAAAAAATATAAAATTAGCTGGGCGTGGTGGCGCGCGCCTGTGGTCCAAGCTTCTCGGAAGGCTGAGGTCGGGGGATCGCCTGAGCCCTGGAGGTCGTTGCTGCATTGAGCCGTGAACGCACCACTGCATTCCAGTCTGGGCAACAGAGCGAGACTCTATCTCAAAGCAAAACAAAACAAAACAAACAAACAAAAAAAAAAAAAAGAGAAGAAGAAAATTAAAGAAAAAGAAAAAGAAAACGTCCCAGGTCTGTTAAAGCACTAAGAAAAGCAGAAAAAGAAAGGGGAACTGGGGAAGGGCTGACAGGCTGTGAAATTTAAGGGAGCACCAGAAAAACTGGCAATCAAATAATATATTAATGTAATATTTTAAAAGGTAAAAATATTTAAAAGGTAAAAAAATACTTTGTTCCGGGAGGAACAAAATAAGAGTCATGTGTACCTTAACAACAGGGAAAGGTCTGAGGATTGCGTCATTAGGCGATTTTGTTGCTGTGCGAACACCATAGAATGTACTTTCACGACCTAGATGGTAGAGCCTGGCCACACCTCGGCTGTGTGGTGTGGCCTGTTGCTTCCAGGCTGCAAACCTGACAGCATGGGGCGATACTGAATACCGCAGACCATTGTAATTCATGGTAAGTATCTGTGTGTCTAAACATATGTAAACATGGAAAAGGTACAGTACAAATGCAGTATAAAAGATAAAAATGGCACACCTGTATGGGGCGCTTACTATGAATGGAGCTTGCGGAACTGGAAGTTGCTGTGGGTGAGTGAGTGAGTGGTGTCCCAACATGAAGATCTAGGACATTATTGTACCCACTAAACACTTCATAAACACTGTACACTTAGGCTACACTCAGTTTATAAAAAATACTTTTCTTCCTTCAGTAAACTTTTGCTTACTATAACTTTTTAAATCTTTCAATTTTTTTACGTTTTAACTGTTTTGTAATAACAATTAGCTTAAAACACACACTGTACCACTGTACAAAAATATTTTTCTATCCTTATTCTACAAGCTTTTTTCTACCTTTGCTTTTTTTTTTTAGCCATTTTTTTAAAAAACTAAGACATAAACACACACATTAGCCTAGGCCTACACAGGGTCATTGTGATCAGTCTCAGCCTTCCACCTCCACGTCTTGTCCCACTGGAAGGTTTTCAGAAGCAGTGACACACAGGGAGCTGTCATCTCCTATAACAATGTCTTCTGGAATCCCTCCTGAAGGACCTGCCTGAGGCTGTTTTACAGTTAACTTTTAAAAAATAAGTTAAATAATAAAAAGTATAGTAAATACATAAACCAGTGACATAGTCATTATTAATATCAAGTAACACATGAGTAATACATTGCATTCTGATGTTTTAGCAGGTATGATGTCACTAGACGATAGGAATTTTTCAACTCCATTGTAATCTTATGGGACCACCTTTGTATATGCACTGTTGTATATGCATTCTTTTTCCAAAACATCGTTATGAAGTGCATGATTGTATTAAAATTTTAACTGAATACAGGATCCAAGCCAGACTGGAGCCTGAGGCACAAGGAAGAATATGCACCCCTGTATATATGTGTGCTTATGTATTTTTAAAAATTGGGGCTAGGAACGTTAGTGGGGGGCTGGAGGGAAGGTGGGGATGGTTAATGAGTACAAAAAAATAGAATGAATAAGACCTACTATTTTCGATGGCACAATAGGTTGACTATAGTCAATAATTACTTAATTGTACATTTTAAAATAAGAGTGTTATTGGATTGTGTGTAACTCAAAGGATGAATGATTAAGAGGATACCCCATCCCCCATGATGTGCTTATTTGACGTTGCATGCCTGTATCAAAATATCTCATGTACCCCATAAATATATACACTTCCTTTGAACCCATAAAAATTAAAAAGACAAAAACAAGAAAATTTTTTAATTAAAAAAATTTTGGCCAGGTCCAGTAGCTCATGTTTGTAATCCCAGCACTTTGGGAGGTTGAGAAGGTGGATCACTTGAGCCCAGGATTTCAAGACCAGCTTGAGCAACATGACAAAACCCTGTCTCTATAAAAAATACAAAAATTAGCCAGGCGGCCAGGCGTGGTGGCTCAACGCCCATAATCCCAGCACTTTGGGAGGCCGAGGCGGGCCGATCACAAGGTCAGGAGATCGAGACCATCCTAGCTAACACGGTGAAACCCCGTCTCTACCTAAAAATACAAAAAATTAGCTGGGCATGGTGGCGGGCGCCTGTAGTCCCAGCTACTTGGGAGGCTGAGGCAGGAGAATGGTGAGAGCCAGGGAGATGGAGCTTGCAGTGAGCTGAGATCGCGCCCCTGCACTCCAGCCTGGGCGACAGTGCGAGACTCCGTCTCAAAAAAAAAAAAAAAAAATTAGCCAGGCGTAGTGGTATGTGCTTATAGTCCGAGCTACTGAAGTGGGAGGATCGCTTGAGCCTGGGAAGTTGAGGCTTCAGTGAGCCATGATCACACCACTGCACTCCAGCCTGTGCAACAGAGTGAGACCCTGTCTCAAAAAATATATATATGTGTGTGTATATATATGTGTATATATATCAATATATATCAATGAAATATGTGTGTATGTATATATCAATATATATACACATATTTTTTGAGACAGGGTATATATATATCATCCCACAAAATATATGTATGTATATATGTGTATATATATCAATATATATGTATATGTGTTACATATCAATATATATAACACATATATTTCCAGAACATTAAAGTAGTTGAAGAAGTATTGAAAATTTTTAAAGTAGGTATTGTAACAAGAAAAACCCAGAATTGCATTAATAAAAACCTTCCCCCAAACTGAGAAGAAGCCGAGAAACCAAAGATTGACCCGGACAAGTTCAGCTTGGCGAGTAGAGGAGTTTATCAGGACTTACATACAAGGCACTGCTAGATGGCAGCAGGACAGCTGTAGAGATCTGCCTGGCCTCCCATCCCTAAGCTACATGTAAGCTAATTTTCTGGCTTTTAGCCTACTGTGTGTGATGGAGCTGTTTTCTTTGGTAGGTTCTCAGATATTCTCTGGGATGTTTGGCTTCTCAGAAACACCTGCTCTTTGGCTGGTCATCATGGCCTTGGCATATGGCCTGGCCTTCAGGATTCAGGCAGTGGACATACACTCTTTAGTAACCCAGGGTGGGGGGACCTGTTACACTACAGGTGTATTAAAATTCACAACATTAAGTTTAAATATTTTATTTATGCCAAGATGGATATAACTTTATTTTTAATGGAAGTAAACTGATCAGTAATGTTTTCAAATCGGCTTTGCTTGTTTTGAGAGAATTGCCATGCCTTCACAATTTTTCTAGACCAAGTAACAATCTTAAATAATTTTAATTAACTTCAGCTTACTGATCTTGTATTTAAAATTTTGGTATTTTATTCATCATGAATTTTTTTCATTAGTTTTAATATTTTAAGAATATTTCATTAAAGTATCACAAATCTTGATTGCTGAGTTCCTTGGTACCCCTTAAATTCCGTCTCATTCACGCTAATCCTGGGCCTAGTGGGAAAAAGGATGTATGGAGCCCCATAAATTGCAGAACCCACCACACCAGCGGGGGCTGCCCCTTCCACTCCTTCTCCTGGTCCTGGCACTGTCCAGACTGTGGAGAAAGAAGTTACCCACCATATTGTTCTAACAGGCAAATCACCTCCTCAGGCCTCTACCTAAAACCTTTCATCTGCCCATTTTTGCCATTTAGGGATAAAATCTTAAGACAGCTTCCAACACACACACTTTAACCCCCTCCTGAAGGTCTTGCTCACCAGTTGGTATACTGTATTTCTAGATGCTTACCTCCATTTTACTGGCACCTTCACAATGTTGAGCTGCTAAAACATACCATGTTATACTGCCTTCAAGCCTCGCACAGGAATTAGTAATCCCACACCCCACCCGCTATGTTACTACTGTCAATGACTTCCAATGGTTTTCTCTTTAAAAATCCTGCTTCCATTTGAGGGGTAGAGTCAAATGAAAAAGTAAATTCACCCTTTTGCCCAAAGTCAGTTTCTCCCTTCTAAGCTCCTTGTTTAATGGTAGCAATATTCTCCCAGACTTGAACTTTGTAATCATCTTCATCTCTCTCTCACCACCCACATCCATTCACCTGTATCCAATCACTTGGCTCTAAAATTTCTTTCTTCATGTGATGCCACTAATATCTCCCTTTCTATTTGCATACTTTGGAGTAAGGAGTGTGGGAGAAGTTGTATAAAGAAAAATGCAGAAAGCACCATGCAAATTGAAAACAGACAACCTTGAGCAAACTCTTACAACTTTATAAGTAACACCTTAGTGGAGAGTCTGGAGTACTCTGAATTCTCAGACAGGAATTGCCAATACACATTCTCCCGAGATTGCTGGCTGAAGAGAATCACAGTGCTGCTACTTCAGTTTTTTTTTTCTTTGACAAAGAAAAGCATGATAAAATGTACACAGTTTTTTAGATATAAAATGTCATGGAGAAATTAAAGCATTTTCTTCTATTATCAAATGGATCCCTCTTCCTAACACAACAAATGCTTCTGTTGCATTGCTCTGTCCTCAGGATCTGAACTGCCCTCCCCTCACACACTTTCAGACTTCTGTACTCAAACGGTCCTTCCTTTCTGTTCTCCCATTTCATTTTCTTTCCTCACTCAGTCCATCTTATAACAAATGATCACAAAGTCACCTCATCCCTCCTGTTAACTGCGAGCTCTTAGAGGTCAGGGAACTTGTGAATATCCAGTTCACAGTATACTTTAAAACAAGGACAGGCTAGTAGGGCCCAGGTCACAGGCCAGGGTATAGAAATAAGAATCCAGAAGGGATGCTCAAATAAGCATTCTTATTTCTGGGAAGAATCCAGAAGGATGCTCAAAGAGCCCTAAAATTATTTTTTTAATTGAGGACTTGGAATAGTGACTCCAATATATTTTTGTATCAGAGATACCCCTTCAGAAACCTAGATTTTGCATTTTGACGAGGAAGCCCTGAAACCTCTCCATAGGATACACATACACACACTTTGTGTAGTTCATCCATGGACCCAGAGATGGCCTTTCCAATGCTGTGAAGTGGTGACAGGTAGCATTATGGCTTTAATCAGCTTTAATGCCTGGCAGTAGTAGACTGACACAGGGCTTTTTATCATTTGCAAAGACGAATGAGAAAGAAATGTGTATCATAAATGCCCAGGGGTGCAAAGTCATCTTTGGCCTGACTTATTTCTCCCTAAATTAAAAAGGTTTCAGCTATAGGCATCCATTGGTAGAGACCAAGACTGGCAATACTTTATCATAAATAGGAAGCCTTGGACAGTTTTGCTGTAAATTATCCATTTTTAAAGAAATTTTAATCAGGTTTTTACTTTGATTTTAAATCAGCTTCTCTAAAGCCTCATAACTGCTGAAAAATTGCAGCACTTATTACCTACACTGATTACTTGCATATATTTTAGAATGGTTTGAAAGCAATTTTAGCAATACTTAGTAGTTTTTATGGCTATTTTTTAAAGAAAAACCTGACAATTTTTATCTAATTCAAGATTGAAAATATGGTTCATCTAGAGATAAAAAGCCTTAGTCGTTCAGGCTGAAAGGTTCATACCTTTCAATATTCACCTTTCTACAACTTTCAGTAAATGGCCTCTCTAAACTGGTCCATGTGTTAGAGCTTATTAGACCAGTAGAGCGCAATAGTGTTCCTCTAGATCTCAAGATTATCTGTTGGTACCTTAATGTCAGTGTTGACATTTAGAATACATCCATAGAGAAGTAACATATTTTCTAAAGTATTTTAATTTAACTTCTTTAATGTTACCAGCCCAATGATGTTAATAAAATAATTGTGATAATTAGTTTCCAAGTTATATAATGATCTCTGTGCAAAAACAAAACTTACTGAGGTAAGAAATAAGCGTCTCACTGAAATGGAAGGGATGAAACGCCAAGGCCAGTGAAGACCCAGTCCCTCACACTCAGTAGTATCTATGCAGATATCCTGCTACTGTAGAGCCAGAGAGAGAGAGCCAGTCAGAGCCAGAGAGAGAGAGCCAGTCAGAGCCAGAGAGAGAGAGCCAGTCAGAGCCAGAGAGAGAGAGCCAGTCAGAGCCAGAGAGAGAGAGCCAGTCAGAGCCAGAGAGAGAGAGCCAGTCAGAGCCAGAGAGAGAGAGCCAGTCAGAGCCAGAGAGAGAGAGCCAGTCAGAGCCAGAGACAGAGCGAGAGCGGGCCAGAGAGCGCGAGAGCGGGCCAGAGCCAGAGAGCCAGAGTGAATGAACCTGGCACCAGGTCCATTCAGGTGCGAAGCTAGGCTGAGGAACACAGTAGAGAAGAGGCTGTAGACCCAAATAGTCATAGTCATCAATGCCTGAGAAGACTAGTATAACCAAACACTTCTCATCTATACATTGGATGTACTTAATAATTTCCCTGTTTCTAAATCACAAATTATGGTTGACCTTGTACTATACTACAAGGAACATGGCCTGGTGTGTGTGTTGTTGTTGAGGGGGAGGTGGCAAGAGATAAACTAACCCATTTTACAATTTTGAATAGAGCCTAGTAAAGAAAAATGGCAATGGGCTATAGGAAGACCACCACCACACTTAATTGCATGGAAAGAATTGCTACTCCAAAGCAGAACAAAGAACAGTATTAGGGTTTATTCAGTTAAAAAAACTTCTAGCTTTTAAAAATGAGGGGAAAAGAAGAAAATCAAGCAGCAAAAAAGCCATTATCATTAACAGGTTGCATTCACTAAGATGATACAAACAGAGCTCATCAAATACCTTTATGACCAACATAATTTCCTAGCAGATCCTGACCATTATTAACTGTTGGATCTACGAAGCAGAGACGTGCCACCAAGACCTGCTACTACTAACCCACTGAATTCTCTTACCCTTTTATTCGTAAAATGTTCTCCGACATAAAATTCTCATTCTTTGTTAGTTACATTTTACAAAGGATATTTTACCTGTAATTAGGCTTTGGACAAGACAAAAACCTTTATTTAAAAATACAGTATTCTCTTCCTTTAAAAACGTGTACAGAAAAAGGATTTAGATAAAATATGATTTTAAAAAACAGGAAACAAAGCCAAATTCTCATAAAAACCAAGAGAAATTGGTGAGGCCCAGAATATCAAACCAACCAGAACAGCCAGAAGAGAGGCAGGGCAAATAGATGGAAAACAACCACAGGCACATCAAGTTTTCCCTGAAGCCTCTCCCCACAGCATTTTTGTTCTGCAAGTTAACAACCAGCTCAGAGATGTCCAAGTTGCATACAGTCTAACTTTTACCCACCTCACATAATGGCGAAACCATTTATTTAATAAATACAATATCAGAAAGGGTATACATTAGGAGACCCACTTCCTCAAAGAAGCTGGGAATTCTCTCTTAGGAACAGCATCATGTAACCTGAGAAGCACTGTGGAAATCCAGGCACATTTTCTGTAAGCTCTGACTTCAACTCTAAACTAAATCCTATTCCTTTCTATGTACAATGAGTCCCTGGGATCCTTGGTGGGCAATCAGCAACAGCAACCTCGTAATCCATAGGCCAAACCAAGGGCTGTTTTCCTTTTCTTCTTTTAACGCAGAGGCTCACGCTCTCCTGCTGTTCATCAAAAGTGTGAGAAGTAAATAAGTTACTGATCAGTGGCATTAGGAATATAACAATAGAAAAGAGAAATGGCTTCCAATTATTGTATCTGGGACCCTTGCGAAGACAAAGCCTTACTAGCTTTAGGATCTTGGCTATAAATGGTAAATTAGTAGTAGCTTTTGAAATCCTTGGGCATTCAAGTTTGGCTAATTTTTTCATTTTATAAGAGGAAGGTTGGGACAGCTGATATCTATTTACAGAGGTTCTACAGTAAAAGGTTGGCTGGTACAGAATGAGTTTTTTTTGTTTTTTTGTTTTTTTCTAGATATAGAGTCTTGCTCTGTCGCCCAGGCTGGAGTGCAGTGGCGCGATCTCGGCTCACTGCAAGCTCCACCCTCCCGGGTTCAAGCGATTCTCCTTCTTCAGCCTCCTGAGTAGCTTGGACTACAGGCGCCTGCCACCTCGCCCTGCTAATTTTTTGTGTTTTTAGTAGAGACGGGGTTTCACCGTGTTAGCCAGGATGGTTTCGATCTCCTGACCTCATGATCCGCCCGCCTCGGCCTCCCAAAGTGTTGGGATTACAGGCATAAGCCACCACGCCTGGCTGCAAAATGAGTTCTTAAGGGGAAGATTACTCACAGGTAAAGCTTGAAGACCTTGCACTCTTTCCTCCCACCAGGCGTTTTGTGCTTCTTGATCCTGTGTGGGTCCCAGAGACCCCAGTGTCACCATGATGGGTATCTCCCTGGGGTGACTGGGCCTGCTGGGCTTCTCTCAGTTCCCTGAAGTGCAAGGGGGAAAAAGCAAAGGCTACTTGATCTCCAATCAGAGATATGTATGATCAAAACTAATATGTAAATGTTTTTCTTTTTGTTTCAGTATTTACAGAAACAAAAAGCCTGAGCTATGTACAGAATAGAAAATTCAGTTACTATGGTTGTCATAAAAAATGATTGACACACACATGTCATACAACATGGTAGGTTTAGCTCCCCAGGCTCTGCTGATTGGAGTGTAGGTGATCTTTAAAATATTTTAAATTAAGTGAACAGCTCTTCAGGCTACATATGAAAGGTACCAGGGTCAACAAACCACAACTTCTGAGTCAGATCTGGCCCATCACCTGTATTTATAAATAAAGTCTTATTGGAACACAGCCACTCATTTATAGTGTAAAAACACCCACTGACAACATATAACAGCAGAGTTGAAATCATTCCAGCAGAAAGCATATGGCCCACAAAGCATAAAATATTTACTCTCTAGCCCTTCACAGAACAAGTTTTCCAACACTTGGTCTAGACCAGCAGTCCCCAACCTTTTTGGAACCAGGGACTGATTTCAAGGAAGACAGTTTTTCCATGGGTGGGGAGTCGGGGGAGGAGATGGTGTCAGGATGAAACTGTTCACCTCAGATCATCAGGTTTTAGATTCTTGAAGGAGTGCACAACCTAGATCCCTCACATGCACAGTTTACAATAGGGTTTGTACTATAAGAATTTAATGCTGCCACTGATCTGATGGGAGGCAGAGCTCAGGTGGTAGGGCTCACTCACCCACTGCTCACCTCCTGCCATGCAGCCCGGTTCCTAACAGGCCACAGACTGGTACTGGTCCATGGCCCAGGGGCTGGGGATCCCTGATCTAGATAATTTCAAGATGCTCTCTGCCCCATCTCTATGATAGGTGCCCATCACTGGTACTGGCTGATGATAGTCACCTGTGTCTCCATAGCTGGCTTCCCAGAATGTACACCACACCTTAAGAGGTACTTATATTCTTGTGAATAACATATGTAAGTATAGTACTTTGTACTTTCTTTATTAGCTGGGACAATGGAATTCAAAACTAGAACAGAAAAATATTAAGTGGCTTATTAGGAAGATTTACCTGACTAAAGGCCAACAGTCTCTACAAGTTATTATTAATACTAAGAAATCAGGTTAGGAATGCTTCAAAGCTAATCTTTCCAAGATGGATGACTGTATATCCAAGAGAAGTTGGACTTCTAAGCTTATTTTAAGCAAGGACGATTTTTCATTTTCTTCTTTTGTATTTTCAACAGTGTACAGTATATGTAATAATTACTCAAAAATGCCTTCAGAACGCTGCTCATCTCCAACCCCACCCCATCAATTCCTATTTTTTTGTTTTCGTTTTTCAGGGGAAAGCACGAACACAGTCCCCCACTACAACAAATTATGCAGTCGAGTTTTCCACATTTGGGGATATCGCAGGGGTCAGCACATCCGGAGTGCAATCGATGAGCCTCACACTGGGAAAAACCACCTTCGTGATCATGATATCTTCCCTGCCAGGTAAGTATTTGAATTCCCATTTGCTGAAGGAATGGATTAACAAGTAAATATATGCATGAATACAAGCCCACATGAGTAGGGGAACAGATTGTTTTCTTTGCTCAGAAAAATAATCCTTCCTCCAAATGTGTACCAGGACAGTATGTTTACCTGCCTGCCCCTGAAATTTAATGGGTTTCTAAAATAGGTCTTACCCATCTTACCTGTGGTTATCTTATGTTAGGTGATCACCAACCAGTTACTAGGATACCCGCTGTCACTTAGAATCCTAAGTTTTCTTTACTGGTATTTCCTTATATTCCTCACTCTTGTTTCCTTTGTTTGCATTAACTGGAATTTTCTCTCTCAAGCAACCTAATCACAGAGCCTCCCAGCCTGATGCTACAAAGAGCCGCATGCTGCCAGTTTCCTTGTGGGCAGGGACCTATGTATTATAATGGTGAATATATTTATACTTGAATCCACAGAGAAGACACAGTAGACTAGTCATACCATTGTGAGTAGTACTCAGATTCTCTCTTGACCCCCCATCATCCAAAAATATACCTTTCCAGTGTGGCAGTCTTGAACTTTTCCAAATTCAGCTGCTGTTGGAGCTCTTCTGTTTTTCCCAGGGAAGGCCGGAGAACTGTATTTCTGGCCAGAGCTGCTGCAGAAGGTCTCTGTTCAGCATCAGGGTGGATCATGTTCTGAAGATATAGGACCAAGAGGAAAGAAACAGAAGCTTCACTATTGGGAAAAATCTTCCCATTCAAGCCAACTCCAACCCAGCTTCTCCTGGTGGATTTTGTAAGACATTGCTTCTGCTTTGTGCAGAGGAAAGAAATGAAAACTGAGCTCCACCTGGGGCAGGAGGATTGTCCATGTCTGGTAGCACCAGTTGTCCACACCTCTGATTTGTCTTTAATCATATTTTGGAGCTGGCTGGCTAACTAGTCTATTGCCTTAGTTTTAAAGCAGAAAAAACTAAGACTCTCGATAAAAATTATCCAAATTACTGGAATGGCCAAGACCAAAACCCAGTTTGCCCAACTCTTACTCCAGTTTACTTTCTACCACATCATGTTGCTTTTTCACTTAGTATTAATAACTCAACATGACAGTATTCCTGAAGCATTTATTTTAAGGTAGATGATGTAACCTATCATGATTTGAATATAGTAGAAAATACCTAATTATATACAGCAACTGACACTGTCATATAATGAAGAAAACACTGAACCAAATTCAGACCAAATTCAGAGCCGACTCCACCATTTGTTGTATAAACTTTGCTGAAGCTCCATTTCTCTTACCTGAAATTTGGGATAATTATATTCACTTTCTTAAACTATTTTTAGAATTTAACAAATTAATATATGTATTATCTAGTACAGGGCCAGCATTTAGGTACTGAAATATCAACTAAATGCAAAAGTGGTTTACACATGGAAATAGGTGATTAGACTGAACAAAAGGAAGGAGGAAGAGTTTGCCTCTTTCAGGAAAGCAAAAGAAGTCAGGAAGAAGGACAGATTTGTAAATACATTTGAAGTTTGCAGGTAAACTGTGAAACTAATCTCCCACACCTGTAGTCCAGCTACTCAGGAAGCTGAGGCAGGAGGATTGCTCAGGAGTTCAAGGCTGCAGTAAGCTATGATTGTGCCACTGCACTCCAGTCTAGGCAACAGAATGAGACCCTGTGTCCCCCCCCCCAAAAAAAAAAAATCTAATTTCCAAGGAAATAGATATTTCTAAGGCTGTTTTGGGAATCCTAACCAATCCTGTTCCTTAAGACATGATTTAAAATCATATATACATTTTTCTTGACATGATTAAGCTTCTTGACAGTATAAGCTTTTTGTGTCTATTGCAACATAGTATCTTTCTTTTCTTGTCCCCACACTACTCAGATGTCATTAAGTACAAGTAAAACATAGATTTTTGAATTGACATTCTGCCTTTTTTCTAATAGCTCAAATAATTGGTATTATCAATTATCAATAAAGTAGTCTTATACCTTCTTACATATAATAGAAATTCATTCTTTTAGTACTATCACTGTTATCACTAACAATAGTTAAAACCCTGAAGTAGGAGCTAAAGGACCAGATTTGATTTTGGAGTTAGCCAGTCATTCATTGTGACTACAGGTGTCAAGGAGCTGCTCTGAGCCATGGTTTCCTCAATTGCAGGATAAGATGCCACCTGTCTACCTTATAGCATTGTTAGAAAGGGCAAATGAAAAATGTTTGTAACAGGATTTTTAAACTAAGCATGAAAAGATTTTACAGTATCTTCCGAGTTTCCTTAAGAAATTCTCGATCCACACCCCCTCCGCCGCCTTTTTTTTTTTTTTTTTGAGACGGGAGTCTTGCTCTGTCGCCCAGGCTGGAGTGCAGTGGCCCAGTCTCGGCTCACTGCAAGCTCTGTCTCCTGGGTTCAAGACATTCTTCTGCCTCAGCCACCCGAGTAGCTGAGACTACAGGCGCCTGCCACCATTCCCAGCTAATTTTTTGTATTTTTAGTAGAGACAGGGTTTCACCGTGTTAGCCAGGATGGTCTCATCTTATGACCTTGTGGTCCACCCTCCTCAGCCTCCCAGATTGCTGAGATTACAGGCGTGAGCCACTGCGCCTGGCCCCGCCCCTTATTTTTTCTGGACTTCTAGTCACGTTCCTTTTTCTGTTAGTGACACTACCAGCATCTCTATTTTTCTTTGCCCAACTACTTGCCATCGCATTAAAAAAATAGATATTGCATCTTCTGTTCATCTCGTAAGAGATATCACCTTGAGCAGACTGGAAAAGCTTTCTGAGAGCTCCTGAGGAACATCCGGAAAGTTACCCTTGCGGATATGGTGCCATGCAGCACCATTGGTGGGCAATGACTCTGCTCCTGCAGCCACTGCAATTGTTAATCCCAAGGCAAATATGTCTGCTTTGGGAAGGTGCCGGTAATCCTTCAAAACAGAAGACAGGAAGGCCAGTTACTATGCCAAGCAGAGTGAGTCTAGATTAAAATATAACTAGTAGGAAAGGTTCATTCGAGTGCATATAAGGTCTAAACAAACACGATGGCCAAAGGTACATTCACTGTAGTTAGTGATTTCTAGAGAAGAGAGAATATAAATCTACCTGATTAACACTGCTGTGCCTTGAGGAGTCCAAGGCAGAAACTTACTGCCATTTTGCTGTCAGGCTCAGAAAGGCTTGCTACATAACTTGGCTGATCACAGGAAGGAAATACTCATTTTTACCTGATTATCACCCAGGAAGAAGTTATATCCTTCCTAGGCCTGACTCAACAGACATTGGAGAAGATGGGCAATGACTAAACGTCATTTCAATAACCAAAACTAGTGGTGCTATCAGAACGATAATGGCATGATAAAGATGATTGGACCAATATGGGCTTGAGGAAAAGGCTTCTTTCTTAGTAGGCAATCCATGAGGTTAGGAAGTCTAAGAAATATTGGAAACAGTAAAGGGCATTTAGAAAGAATAGTCTGAATACTGATTCATCCTTGATTGAGCCAGCTTTCCTCACTTTTTTGGAAGAGTTTCTCTCCTATCTTTGGTCTCCATTCTGAATGGGAAGAGAGGTACTATAATGATAAATATACAGTTTTAATGTTTTGCACTGAGATCCTCCATTTGAGAGTCAAAGGTTCAACGGATCATAAAATACCCTCCATTTCCCTAATCTATACCTCTTGCAAAATCTCATTAGCCAGGAAGCGACTATCTCCTTCTTCCACTTTGGGTTTGTTTATTGATGTTGCGTGGCCCAGGTCACCTAAAAAAAGATAGGAAAAAGGAAAAAAGAATAAAATCAAACAAAAGAGCTTTAAAAGCATGTCTTTCTTAAAATGAATAAATTGAGTCATCAGTATAAATTTTATAGGATAATGGTAACTAGTAAGGCTATAAGGCAGACTAACCAATTTTATACATCACATTGGCAGAGAGAAACCAATCAGCTTCATTTTCAACTTCTTCTATGACTCCAGAGGATTCACTTTGCATCTTGTGACAAATGAAGATATTACCTGGAAAAAAAAAAAGACAGGATAGATGTAAGTAATGATTTCTAAGCTTTTTCCTCTCAAAGATTCATTTCTGTATTTGACAATTCAGCTTCTCTCCTTTCTTCTTTTGTGTGGACATAGCAAGACTACTAAGGTTTTTTTTTTTCTATGAAATCTCACATCATTTCTGAACAGCTAGTGATTGACAATACCTATTTAAGTTGAACTGACCTCCTATATTCTCCATTCTCTGAAGGGGCCGGTATCAGAGTACTATTGTCCCCAAAATAAAAAAATAGTAAGAACTTGTCCTTGGGTTTCACATTAATGAGTGACAGTTACTCATTTCTCCTTAATCAGTGCAGAGTTAGAATGAGTATAGTCCTAGTCGTAAACACAATCAGAATGTAGCTGATATGCTGTCACTTGCCTTTGTAGTAAATTAAATACCTAATTTTACTTTTTTGGCCTTACTACTATATAGGTAAGAGTCTTTTTTTCTATGTCCGTTGGGCCTAGGGGAGAATAAAGCTATTTAACTGATTTTTTAAGAACCACAAATGGAAGAAAGGGGTTCTGCCAGCAAACACTGTCTTTGACACTTGATAGACATACAGACCTAGATTTTGATGATAGCACAGAAAGAACAAAATACGGTAGAAGTGGCAGAAGGGAAACACACTGACTAGGTTTGATGTCCAGGTGTACCATGCTAGAGTTGTGGATGTAATTAAGGCCAAGGGAAATCTGTAGAAGGATGTCCTTGAGTTTTGGCTCTTCAAAATGATTGCCAGACTTAGTGTTTTCAGATATAGCAGCTTGCAAACTCCCACCTGGGAAAGAACAACAGAGAATAGCCCCACAGTATGAGTCTTATAGATGAAAGCATAGTAAATACAATTGGCCTCCCATATCCTCAGGGGATTAGTTCCAGGACCTCCTGCAGATATCAAAGCCCCAAATGCCCAAGAGCCTTGTATAAAATGGCATAGTACTATGATCAATACATTCCTCATGAATGGCTTCAGTCCAACAAATAGATTACTTCAGTGTCGGTGCAAAGCATAATATCTGCCCCATTTATACCACAGACATGTTGGAAAGGAGAATTACAGGGCTTTCAAAGAGGAAAAGAAAATGCCAGTATCTCAGGTATCCAGTATATGGCCCCATTGATTCAAGTATGTACCAGCTAACATTTTAAAAGTTTTACCTAATTATTAACTAGAAGATCAATCAGGCATAGTCATATAGCTACTATTGGTGTCAATGATTAGCTCCATGTCAGTGTCAGGCTAGTAGTTATAGGCCATCAGTAATTTTAATTAATTGAGTCTAAGTCTAATTTCATTAGAAATAGATCATAAAATAAGAATATTTAATGACTGCCAACCCAAGGAAAATATAAAAGCTGCATATACACCTAAATCTTATTTGAGCCACAGTATTTGTACGTCAACTGTACTCGATTTATTGTTATCAATTAAATAAAAGGCCTGGATTCATATAGCTATCTGATCTTGATTTTAAGGTATTAGAATGCTTCTGAACACTTTTTTTTTTTTTTTTTTTTTGAGACAGAGTCACCCAGGCTGGAGTACAATGGCATGGTCTTGGCTCGCTGCAACCTCCGCCTCCCGGGTTCAAGTGATTCTCCTGCCTCAGCATCCCCAGTAGCTGGGACTAAAGGTGCATGCCACCACACCTGGCTAATTTTTGTATTTTTAGTAGAGATGGGGTTTCACTCTATTTGGCCAGGCTGGTTCTCGAGCTCCTGACCCTGTGATCCGCCCGCCTCGGCCTCCCAAAGTGCTGGGATTACAGGCATGAGCCATTGTGCCCAGCCTCTGAACACTATTAATTAGTGTTCATTGGCAGGTTCTTCCAATTATAGAGACCTAGCTCTAACTGGCAGTTACAAAGACCATAGCTCCACTCATTGAGCTCTGAGATAGTCATGGAATTTGAGGGAATTCATATTTAAATGCATTCTGTGTAAAATTGACTTTAAAGAATTATTTTAGCATGACATGTAAGTTCAGAAAGGAGAAAAATTTAGCTCCTTTCGGAAACACAAGGAGGGCTACAGTAAAGTTTTTTATTTTTTGCAAGTCTTCTTAGAATTTATACACTATATATGACTTATTAATTAGAAAGAATAAGTAAGGAAAGAGAGCATTTTGGAGCTTGTTAAAAATGAAGTCACTCGACTAGATGCGGTGGCTCACGCCTGTAATCCCAGCACTTTGGGAGGCCGAGGCGGGTGGATCACCCGAGGTTGGGAGTTCAAGACCAGCATGACCAACATGGAGAAACCCCGCCTCTATTAAAAAAAAAAAAATACAAAAAATTAGCCATGCATGGTGGCGGGTGTCTGTAATCCCAGCTACTCGGGAGACTGAGGCAGGAGAATTGCTTGAACCCAGGAGGTGGAGGTTGTGGTGAGCCGAGATCGCACCATTGCACTCCAGCCTAGGCAACAAGAGCAAAACTCCATCTCAAAAAAAAAAAAAATGAAGTCACTCCAAGACAAAGTGTGTAGGTGAGGTCATGAGGTGCTACCAACAAGGAAGAGGGCTGCAGCCACCAAAGCTCTGGTTTCTCTACCAGCCTGGATGTTGCTTAAGGGGAGGGAGCACATCTAACTCATCTTTACTTGCCCAAGGTCTAGCATGGAATAAATATTTTCTGAACTGAATGATTATCCTGACAACAGAAGGGCAAGAAAGAATAAGTCGAGGACCCCTTTAAGAGGAATAGAAGCTCTGTACTTCCAAGCAAGACTATAATATATAGTATAGACTTTTTGGGTATGTCTGCTATCCGTGGAATGAACTATGAGGAGGAGGGAAAGTTTATTTCTGAAGGCTTATAAAGTTCATCTCCCTCTTCGTAGATATTCATCTATATACTACTTACCATTGCAGTATTCATTCTGAATGATCATGTGGTCATCTTCTGCCCATGAGGAATAGTAACGTACCACATGGGGGTGATGCCCAAGCACCGCGTGAGCATAAACTTCATGCAAAGCCGAATTCCTACGAGACAGAAAAGCATTGAGGAATAAAAACATCAATCAAGATAACGTACACAAAAATGTTTCTTAAAAATATGAGGCTTTATTAGCAATGGCAGAATATTTATTGAGAGCTCACTGCTTGCTTACTATTTTGTCTCATTGAATCTTAATAATCATTTGGTAATATACAGTGGAAAGGATGAAGGCTCTTGAAAGTAAGTGGCCCAAAGTCGAACTGGTAATAGTAGACTTAAGAGCAGAACTTTGGTCAGCCTGGTGCCAAAGTCCATTGTTTTTTTATTTTAACATGGCATATGTAAAGAGGAGCTTTAAGTGGTTATGCCTCAATGGCAGATGTACGTCAGGTCTTCATTTCATCCTATCACAATCAAAACATTTTAATGGGCTTAACGAGAAGGCCACTGTACACCAGATTGTGGATATTGCAATGGGCCTTCGATTCATCTCTATAAGGGCTAGGCAGTCATTAGAGTGAATGTTAGCCTCAGCCAATATGATATCTCACAGGAATAGCCTTGGGGAGAGATATTCCTTATGGAATAGAAAATCCCAACACAAATTAAGCAAAATAGAGTACTCGATGAATCTCAGTATAAAAATGAAGAACTAGCCAGGTGTGGTGGCACATGCCTATAGGCCCAGCTACTTGGGAGGCTAAGGCAGGAGAATCACTTCAACCTGGGAGGCGGAGGTTGCAGTGAGCCAAGATGGTGCCACTGCATTCCAGCCTGGGCAACAGAGCTAGATTCTATCTCAAAAAAAAAAAAAAAAAAAAGGAATTCTAAAACCTGTATAAAACCTGTAATTCTAGATTCTGCATGTTAAGTATATCCTCACAGTTCATAAAAAGCCTTGGCTGATCTGAAAATATGTGTTTTCCTTGTGATTAAGGAAGAACTTTTGAACAGTTCTGGGAATCAAACAAACTTTTATTTTCCCTTGCATGTAGTCTCTGAAACTTTACTATTGAATTCATTGTTAACGTAAAGTAAAGATAAACCAGTGAGTTTATAATAACTTTCTATTTGGTAATATTTCTAATAAATGAAACAGACACCAGAGGACAATTCCACAAATCTATTCATTTTTTAAAAAGAAAGACCAGCAGTAGAAAGTAAAAGCCACAAAAAAACAAAACAAAACAAAACAAAACACCACATCATGATTGGCCAGGTGCAGTGGCTCATGCCTGTAATCCCAGCACTTTGGGAGGCCAAGGCAGGCAGATCACAAGGTCAAGAGATCGAGACTATCCTGGCCAACATGATGAAACCCTGTCTCTACTAAAAATATAAAAATTAGCCAGGTGTGGTGGTGTGCGCTTGTAGTCCCAGCTACTCAGGAGGCTGAAGCAAGAGAATCACTTGAACCCAGGAGGTGGAAATTGCAGTGAGCCAAGATCACACCACTGCACTCTACCTGGTGACAGAAAACAAACAAACAAACAAAAACACATCATGATCTAAAATGATCATGTTATATTTTAGGAAGTAACACCTCTGAGCTGGAAAACTCAGAAAGGTTATGAATATGAGACAACATATAACGTGGGGTGATTTTAAAACAAATGATTTTTAGTGACATCGGTGCTTTAATTTAAAATAATTTGACAAGAAACAGCTCTCCAAATCTAAGTTTATACTTTTAGTGCATTTCTAAGGTACTCACTCATTTGATAATTCTGCAAAAGTTTTCATAGAGCGCTTTATTGCATAAACACATCCATCCAGCCTCTTAATGCACTTGTAGACTGTACCAAATTCGCCAACCCCAATTTTTTCGACCTCCAAGAATTCTTTTTCATAGCGGGAAGCCATGTTGGTTTCTCGTAAAACACATCTCTAAAGTATTTTAATAAAAAGGAAATTAGAGTAATTCTACCATGTTGTAAGCAATAAAATTAAACAGTATTACAGTCCTAAGTTGCTCCAAGTTTTCAAAAAGACTTTTGACTGCAATGAATTCTACTTGGGTCAATATTCATGGTAGCAAGAATCTCCCCAACTGCTGACTATCTTCTTTGTTTTCTTTGTAACCTTCTGTACAACCCTGTACTGACAATTCTCACTTATTTTTCAATATTCTTTTCTCTATCTGGGCATACTGTTCTTTTCTACATGTTCCTAAGGGGACACAACTTCTCACACCCAGAGCTACTGTCCCTTAGTTCAAAGAATAGCTGGGACCTGGGTGGAGCAAATTAAAAGAAATGAAAGACCCCCCTTCTTTACGTGTCTCAAAGTCTGAATGCTAATGTTTCCATTTCAAGCTGAACAAGCATACTTGTTTTCTGTTTCTTTTCCCAAAAATACCAGCCTGGAGAAATGATTTTGTCAAAATTGTCAAACTTTGACAATTTTGGTTAGTTCAGACTATGTGCTCAGGTCTAGCAACCACTCCCGCTACTGGCCAACTAGCAACATCACTCATTGCCCAGGTAGTAAATAACCCCAGGCCAATCTGAACTCCTTTCAGTTTTCCCATCTGTAGGATGAAGATCATGGCACCTACTCTTCAGGGTTCTTTTAAATATTACATGAGAATATTCAGTATTACATATATTATAAGTAACATATCTTAGGACAGTGTCAAGTACATAGTAAATTCTCATTAAACTATTATGACGAAAAATCTCCATAAATTTATATGAATCTAAATCCAAGCTGATTTATCTCTCAAAGTCATCTTTTCTCAGTGTCCCAATCCTGAAGAATTTTTCTCCAACTTTATGAGTTTGAAAAATCTTGGGTTTTACTACTTCCTCATTTTCAACATCTAATTCTAGTCACTTTCATCAGCAAGATCTCTTAATTTTCATAACCCTTAGCTAGTCTCAAGCTCTGTTCCCTTCTTGTCTGGATTTGCTACAGCTACCAGCCCTCTCTTCGACTCTTCTACTAGTAAGAGTTATTTTTGCAAAATGATACCATAGAATCAGACATGCCTAATTGTTTCCCATGAGAAATTCAAACTCTTGATAAGAAAGCCTCAAGACCTTCTACCAACTGCACACTCACTACTTGACTACCTTCCCTCTAGATACCAACAAAGCCAGTATACCATCTGCATCTATCCCTGACCACTCCCCACCCACCATACCCCTCTTACACATGAGCTCTGTTCTCCTGCCTTGATAGCATTAAAAGTTATTTACTTCCTTAGCCTAAAATTATCTTAATATACAATCTCTTCCTACCCAAGCCCTATTTCATAGAAGTATTTACTAACCCCTTCTAGATTTTAAATATATACATGCATATGTATATTCACATTGCACATATGTACATACACATACACAAATACACATATCTCATAGCTTCTAATTTACGTATAGATTGTTTTGAAATTTCAAAGGTTTTTAACTCCTGTTTGGGCAGATGTTTTTCCTTAAAGGGTCTAACTAAATACAATGCTTTGCACTTATTTAATGTTCAATAAATATTAGAATTTCTATCTGAAATCAAGAGATAAATTATAAAATAAGTGAGGAATAAAATCCAAAAGTAAAATAATGGAGGCATAAGTCAGAAACATTTGCATATGAAGGAACGCCTGTGCCAGTGGCCTTCTTTTCTGTGATGTTTACAATAGCCAAGTGCTAACATTTTAACATATTAACATATTTATGTACGCAAATGAAACTTGCTTCAGAAAACTTTAAAAATTTAAAGGAAAAACAAATACTAAGTTTCCGCCATTCAAAAATGTTGAAATAGCAGTGGTTATAGCTCCATTTCATTCTCCCTGTGATTAATGTGCAATAGATAGTTATGGTCATTCAGCGTATAAATTTTGATTCTTTTGCACACTAAACATTAAACATACGCATGTTTTCAAGGTGTTATAAACATCTTAATGGCAATTTAATATTTCACTGACTTAAAACTGTAATTAGCTTAGCCATTTTTTCTATTATCAGGCATTTGGTCTCCCCCCTTTTTTGCTGTTACAATAAACATCTCTAGGGATAATGTTTACAGTATTACTTTCTTAGGTTAGATTATCAAATGAGGGATAGATCAAAGATTGTGAACATTATAAAATCAAATATTGATACATTTAAGAGCTAAAATTTTACATATAAATCTCTGGCTCTATGCCACTTTTTTCCATTATCTTTTTCTTTTTTGAGACCAAAAATATCTTAATTTTCCCTTCACTTCTCTACCCCATGAGTATAGAATTTTTCTCCAGATTAAAGATAGTAGCAGAAATATTTAATTTTAAAATACTCTAAAGTAATGATTCAGCATATACATATCAGACACTGCCTGGCAAAGTTACAACTAGCTGAGAACACAGACCCTGACTAGGGTCCAGATAAATTCAGCTGCAAAGCACATTTACAAAGCTAGCGTGTGAGATGGGGTGAGGTGGGGAGGGGAGGAGAGAAGGAGAGTAGGAGAAAGGAGGGGAGGAGGGGAGATGGGGAAGAGAGGGCAGAAGGAGAAGGGCAGAAGGAGAGGGTAGAAGAAGGGGAGGGAGGGTGCAGAGTGAAGGAGAGGAGGGGAGGGTGAGGAAGGAGAAAAGGGAGGGTAGGGAAGAAGGGAGGAGGGAGGAGAGAGAGGGAGAAGGGGAGGGGAAGAAGAGAGAGAATAGGATAAACTGCCTATATTGTGGCAGCTGGGACAAAGAACTTACCTTGGCAGGCAGCCCTCCCTTGCCTTCCTCTGGACCAGCTTCCTCACTTAAAAAAGAAAAAAAAAGTTTATCAACCTATAATTAATATTTATTGAGGCTGTACTATGCTAGGTTCTAGGGATGTAAGAGTAAATAAGACAATTCATTTCTCTTCGGTTTATATGTGGAGGCAGGGATAACCAGGAAATTTCGATACAAGAACCTAGAACTGGATAAGATAACAACGATACCATGGACAGCACTCAATTATTTCAAGAGTGAAAAGCTTTCCCAGAAGAGAGAATATATAAGCCAAGATTCTGGGAATGAGTAGGAACTAGCTAAGGGAAAAGAGTGAGGTTTTCAGCAGGTAAAACACCATGTGCTGGAGCAAGAGAGCACAGAACATATGTGCAACTGTTAAATGGGTATCATTATCCCCAAACTAGGAAAGCAAGACAGAGAGAGGTTAAATAACTCTAGGTCAAACAATTAGCAAGTGGCAGAACTGGGACTTGGAGCCACGTCAGACGCCAAAGCATTTGCTCCTCACTGCCACACCACACTCTCCTTCCAACACCCACCCCTCCCCCAGAACCTGGCTTTGTAATCGGTTCACAGGTAGACTACAAGTAGGGCAGAATCTGCTCTAACCTGGGATGAGATATTTTCAATTACTCTTCAATAAGCTAAGTGACCAGCAGACATCCTCTTTGCCATGCATACTTGTGTTCTGGATCCTTAAGCAAGATTTCAACTAGCTATAGATTTTTCTTTTGGAGAAACACAAGGTAGAAATGGCAAATGGAAGGCACTGCATTCATGGAAATAAATCGATGCTTGGTATTTGTGATTTAGTACCACATTGTAATACTTTATGAAGTGTTTATAAATTATAAAAATAAGGAAAAATACTCTCTTAGAAGCACCAAATGACACTACAAAAGTGTCAGGATTTCAAATTAGCTGTCTTTGTTGCTGGCTTTGGTGAGAGTGTAATGATTTACAGAGACTCCTAAAGAACTAAAACCAATCGAATTCTTGGTAGCCAAAGTAGGTGGGTGGACTTGTGCTGAAGTCCTGTTTATTTAAGTAAGAAGGAGATAGTGTTGAGAGAACCTATTCTGGTCAAAGACTGATTAACACATACTCATTGATTCCAAAGAAACAACTTGACATAGCACATTAAATGCTCTGCAAAGTTTACATTGTTAGCTGTCCATTTATTTCGCTGAGTACATATGAACATAAATGACCGCCCCACTTTGGAGGCGATTCCATTCTATAAAAAAGCCTTGAAGAGACATAGTAATGTTCCTGAGTAGTATGTACAATCCTTATTTGGATGATTTCTGTCATTCAGGGCCCTTTATGGAATAGTGCAGTTTGGCTTTCTATTCTTTAGCAGCTCTGAAAGCAATGCTTTTTTGCTTCAGCCAATCTTCCATCACCCGCAGAGAAGTTCAAATCCTTGCTCTATAGCTTTCATCACTAGTCACACAAGACTCAAAGCAGCAACATACTCTTTGAAGTTTGAACTACACCTTCCCCAACTGCCAGCCTCATATTAACCAGAGGGGACCCCTTGAATGCAATTCCATAGCCCACTCAACTTCCTAATAGAAGCCAGAGACCTATTGCTTATTCTGTCTTATCCTTTTATAGAGAAAGCATCTACAGTACACATCGGAATGGAAACATGTTGGAATCTGTGATAAAGCAGGTAAAACCAGCATTGATATCTAGGGAGGGGAGAATATGTAAGCACATACATTTCATTCAAATAGAGTTCTCGTTCCTAATCTTACTTTAACACTCACTTCTTACTGCTTGACTGTAAGTAGTAGAGCACTTACAGATCTCCTCGCATTTTCCTCTTGCCACCAGATTGAAGAAATAATTTTTTATAGGACTCTGGAGTGAAGGGATTAATATTGACCAGAGCCAATGAGGTCATCTCATCCTTGAGGGGTGCAGGTGTGAGCTTCAAATGCTTAGGGCCTCTGGAAGGAAGCTTCCCTGTTGGAGAAATCGCCAACCGGCTCAGCATGCTCTGAATGAGGATGACAAAAGGCAAGTCATAATAGCATTAGTAAAGACATTCCTTATCAGTTAGCCAGTTAATATTCGAATCTAAGAATGCTTTTGCTGAAGGGGCCTTAGAGATTATCTGGTTCCATGCGAACTGGTTGCATTGTAACTGCTCCTCTTATGAAAACTATAGAATCCCAGTCTCTACCTCTAGATATTCTGATTCATGAAGTCAACACAGGAATCTGTACTTTAGTCAAGCTCCAACCCCTTCCCCTGGGCAATTCTGTTAGCTGGCTATGAAAACCAGTTGTAGTCCTATCTCCAGTTTTTAAAGACATGGACATTAAGTTTAGACAAATAAAAATGACTCTATATTCTCAGAGCTTATGCTTTAACTTCCCCTCAATTATTCATCCAAATATTTGTTTGGTGCCTACTATGTAGCAGATGCTGGGTTAGATGCCAAGTGGTACAGAAGTGAATTCTAAATCTTAAGGAATATATAGTTCATTATTCAGCAGTTCATCAGTGTTTCAGAAATAATCACCTTGTAAGGAAAAGATTTCATAGACTATTTAAACATGAAAAAAGTTTTAAATTTCACTTAAAATAAAGCACTAACTGAGAAGTGCTTCATGAAGTGGGGTAATGAGATTGAAAATTAGTACTCTAAGCCCTTAAGATTCAGATCTTTGCAGTGGCTACAACCAGCTACCAACAAATAGGCAAATGTGCAGGACTTACCACTCCAAGTGGCATACAAGAAGAGAACATCAGCCTAAACCTAACCAGAATGAAACCAAAGGGCAAAAGGAAAAGCCAAAGAATTCCAAGGCAGAATGCTGACCTGATGTCAGGGGACAGAGGAGTAGCTGTGTTATGGATCTTCAGGAGTATGGCAGCACACACGGGGGCCACAGTATAAGCATTGCACTGTGAGGCTTTTTCTAAAAGACTTCTACAGTTCTGATCATCTCTGCCCATGATATTTTAGTGTAGAAGCAGAAGCCAGATTCCATGATTCATTAAAGAATGTGAGTCTACCAAAAATGAATATTGGATCTATTGTAAATACTAAATAAATGATTGAATAAGCAGGAATGAAGGAAGCTATAGAATATACACAGTAACCTAGCCTTTTTTTTAAGTGAAGAAAAATGATGTCATTGCCAGAGTCAAGTGTTTCTCCTATCTTGGAGTTCATAGGGCTGCTTGAAGAATCCAGGGGGCAGATAAGCCCTCATTGACAGACTCACAGCTTTCCTGTGTGTTTATCATGAAGACTGAGTATTGGTTCAAAATAAGTGAAACTATAATGATATTTCTCAGTTATCAATGTGATTTGCAAAATGAACCTAGCATTTTGTAGTAAGTCATTCTGAGAATTCGTTTTTTGTAATGCTGATTATCATATGGAAAGTAAAACACATCTATTACATATGAAACAGTGGGTAGCCACACCTGGAATGCAGCACATAGTTCTAGTTGCCACATCTCAAGGAAAATATAAGGGGCCTAGAAAATATGCAGATAAAAATTATTCGTATCAGGGAAGACAATATTAGAATTTCTAGTCAGGAAATATGAGGGCCAAGAGAATTTGTGAGTGCCACTTATGATGTAGGGAAGGATATTAATTATGTTAATATAGTCGTTATTGCTGGAATAGTAGAATTATGAGTAATCCTTTCAAAATCTCAAATAACAGTTTGAGATAAGACATATGAAAGAACTTCTGCTTGGAAGTAGAGCAATTTGAAAATTTATTGAAAGATGACACAGGTTGAGAGTATAAATGTGCTCCAGAGAAGGCAAATAATTCCATAAGGAATAGCTCTAGCACAGATGATTGAGGGAGATAAGTGAAATTTGGGGGATAGCTACTTGACTTATGAAGATGGTGAGAAGAGAAGGCAACCTCTCACAAAAATACAAACATAGTATCTTGGGACAGAGAAGGATTTTAAAGGCCCAGTCAACATGATTAGTCCCCTGATGCTTGAATCCTGATACTATTGGGATGTTTGGATGTTTTAAAGGCCTAGTCAATATGATTAGTCCCCTGATGCTTGAATCCTGGTATCATTTGGATATCATGTTGAAATATAATCCCCAGTGCTGGAGGTAGGGCCTGGTGGGTGGCATTTGGATTACAGAGGTGGATTCCTTGGTGCCATCCTCATGGTAATGAACCAGTTCTCACTTTGTTAGTTCACGCCAGATCTGGTTGTTTAAAATGAGCCTGACACTTCCTTCCTGTCTTGCTTCCACTGTCTCACTTTTTCTCTCACCGTGTAACAAGCTGCCTTGTTTCTGTCCACCTTCTGCCATGATTGTCAACTTCCTGAGGCCCTCACCAGAAGCAGATACAAGCAATATGCTTACTGTACAGCCTGCAGAACTGTAAGCCAAATAAACCTCTTTTCTTTATAATTTACCCAGTCTCAGGTATTCCTTTGTAGCAAGGCAAACAGACTAACAAATCCCTTCTGCCGTATTCCTACCAAGCGCTCATCAGTGAGTGTTCTATGCTTTTAGCCACAGGGAGCATACACCTCCTAAGCATGCTCTTCTATCTCTAGATGATTCTGTCAGGAAGTCCTTACAGTGAACTGAATTTCACATGATTTTTGGTTCCATCCCTTCGACAGGACTGACTAAGCCAATCCTCCTTTCCCATGCAGCTTTGTCTTCTGCGTAACAATGATCAGCCGTCAAGCCTCTTTCCTCTAACACAAACTATGTTTTCATAAAGTATGTACTTTCCCAGTTGCATTTCAGTTTTGCTCCCAAGCCCTGTTCTCTGCCTCTCCCTTAAATGCATTATCTAAGATTTCTAACTGGGCCACTTCTCTCCTTACTCTGGCACTCAGGCTATGTGACCTTATGTGACCCTTATGTGACCCATGGCCTCAACTACTTCCTAAATGCTGTAGATATCCAAATACGGATTTCCAATTTTCATTGTTTTCTTGTGCCCCATACCCAGTTATCCAACTTTTTGTACCACATCTCTGCTTTTCTCCAAACCCATATATCCCTTAGTGTCATCTATCTTGATTCGGTCTACTGAACCAAGCAAGAAACCTCAGTCATCAGATTGTTTTCGTTTTCCCTCAACCCCTCCCATGAAGTCATCTCTTAACTTTTCACTGTCCTAGTCCAGGCTCTTCTCTGTTCAACAGGGCTATTCTGAATACTGCTCTACCTCCAGGCTCTCTCATGCTCCATCCCATCATACATACAAAGGTCATGATTTTTCCAAAAAAATTCCTCTACTCAAAACCGTGGTAATGGCTCTCTTCAACACTCTCAGGATTAAAATCTTGATCTAGCTTCTGCCCACCTACACTGGCCTCATCTCTTGCACTCTCTCACACACAGGCCCCTGTCACACTGAATAACACACTGTTTTCCAACCGTAGCAGCTCCTTCCCCTCCATAACTTGGTGGATGCTTTTCCCTTTGCCTAGAATTCCTATTCCCCTCTTTGCCTGGCTAACTCCAAATATCCTTTAAGACATCTCTCAAACATTACTTTCTTTGGAAAGTCTTCCCTGATAGAGATTTAATTCCTAATTCCTTCTCATCGTGCTCAACCATTCCTCTAGTACACATGTTTTGAACTTTATTGTTTCATTTGTTTAATCTTTATTCATTTTGTGGGCTCTTTCTGAAGACAGTGAATGGGTTTTGCCAGCAGAGGGTCTGCTAACACATCAAGGTGTTCAGTTAAGCTGTGAATGATCAAATGAATGTCATGTTTTCTTCTCTGTGTGTTGCGGGAAGTCAGGGACCCCAAACGGAGGAACTGGCTGAAGCCATGACAGAAGAACGTGGATTATGAAGATTTTATGGACATTTATTAGTTCCCCAAATTAATACATTTGTAATTTCTTATGCCTGTCTTTACTGCAATCGCTAAACATAAATTGTAAAGATTCCATGGACACTTATCACTTCCCCAATCAATACCCTTGTGATTTCCTATGCCTGCCTTTACTTTAATCTTTTAATCCTGTCAGCCGAGAAGGATGTATATTGTCTCAGGACCCTGTAATAATTGCGTTAACTACACAAATTGTACAGCATGTGTGTTTGAGCAATATGAAATGTGGGCACCCTGAAAAAAGAACAGGATAACAGCAATTGTTCAGGGAATAAGAGAGATAACCTTAAACTCTGACCGCCGGTGAGCCGGGCAGAACAGAGCCATATTTCTCTTCTTTCAAAAGCAAATGGGAGAAATATCGCTGAATTCTTTTTCTCAGCATGGAACGTCCCTGAGAAAGAGAATGCGCACCTAGGGGCAGGTCTCTGAACTGGCCCCCCCGCAGGGCGTACCTGTCTCTTATGGTCGAGATTGCAGAGGTGAAATAAACTCCAGTCTCCCATAGTGCTCCCAGGCTTATTAGGAAGAGGAAATTCCCACCTAATAAATTTTGGTCAGACCGGTTGATCTCAAAACCCTGTCTCTTGATAAGATGTTATCAATGACAATGGTGCCCAAAAACTTCATTAGCAATTTTAATTTCGCTTCAATCCTGTGGTCCTGTGATCTCACCCTGCCTCCACTTGCCTTGTGATATTCTATTACCCTGTTAAGTACTTGATGTCTGTCACCCGCACCTATTCGCACATTCCTTCCCCTTTTGAAAATCCCTAATAAAAACTTGCTGGTTTTGTGGCTTGTGGGGCATCACAGATCCTACCAATGTGTGATGTCTCCCCCAGATGCCCAGCTTTAAAATTTCTCTCTTTTGTACTCTGTCCTTTTATTTCTCAAGCCAGCCGACGCTTAGGAAAATAGAAAAGAACCTACGTGATTATGGGGGCAGGCCCCCCGATATCTGTGTACTCTTACTCAAAGCCACATTCTCTCAGCCCATTCTCCCATGTATCAAAACTGGACCAACTTTCATTGTCCTTCCTATACCTTTCTTTCTTTCCTCATCACCGCACTGAGAATCTGTCCAGCGGGTTCTGATCACACTTATCACATAGTACCTTTTGGCATAACCCCTCTCTCTCTGCTAGACTGTAAGCTCTTTGAGGGCAGAGACTGTATTATATGCTCCTTACCTACAGGGAATTCTCAAAGAATAAATGGGTGATTAATTGGCTGGTGCTGTGACCATTGAAAAACCTAGAGATAGACATCAGAGCATATTAGTTTTTCTACAATTCAAACAAGCAACTTAGAATTTCCTGGTACACACGGTACCCACACCCAGCAGGTACTAAAGAGACCCGCTGACAGCAACTGTGCCCCAGTGAGGATCACAGATGTTATGATGATGATCTTAAGTGCCTCAAGCTGAACCAGCAGGAAGCCGAGCTAATACCAATCCTAGGACTCACACACCATGGCACCAGAGTTGATTAGAGGTAACCCTGCCCCAACTATGGCTTTAATAACATGAATGATGCAACAGGACACCAATCACAACAAGAATAAAAGAATATACTACTAGGGACTCTTGCTTATTTGCCATCCTCAGCTTATGAAGAAGTATCAACAAGTTTCCTCTTTGCTGACATATAATAGAAGAACCTCCAGGTTCTTCTATTAGACCAAGGAGGGGAGAGGAGTTGCTTCTGGGAGGAGCAGCAGCAAAGAGATATGACTATGTTCAAACAGTGAGTGTGGACATTCTTATATTAGAAAGTATTAGTAAATAATCACACAAAAATAGAGCCAGTTGGCGTAATGGAAAGAATAGACTAGGCCAAAAGATCAGATTTCTAGTCCTGTCTGTAACATTGGCTGAGCTATGAGACAGTTTCTGTCTTGGGCCCTTCATTTTCTCATATGTAAACTGCACAGCTGGGGCTCTAAATCTCAATATTCCTTCCACTTCCAATATTCTTTAACTAGGAACTTTTTTCTACCCAAGATTTGTTTGTGGCCAATAGCCAACAGTTACTGGCACCAGTGGTTTTGAGAAGACAACTGGCAAACCATTTAATTCTGTCCATTTTCTGGTAATTTTAATTTCTTCATTTTCATCAATAAATGTGTAATTGAGGATATACACAGCCTGGAGGTGACTGTCATACACAAATGAATCCACTCTATCAGCTAAACTACAGGAAAGCAGAGCTTGGCGACCTGCGTCCCTTTTTCCCCCACCCCTTACTTACTTTGGGAGTAGAGGGGCTGTCACTGGGCAGCAGCTTGCTCCTGCTGTCTGGTTGGGCTGGTGTCTCAGGACATTTGAGAGGGTGTGACACTGGAGTCCTCAAAATCTGATCTGGACTTTCTTTATCTTTTTCCGAAGATGTGTCGAGCTCATGCACGTTGCTAAGGGGAGTCCGAGGTGGTGTACCCTTTGCCTCTGAATCCTGCACTTCACCCTTCTCTGGGGTTTGGCTCAAAGTCTCCCTGCTTTTTTCTACTTTCTTCTGCTCTTCAATCTCAGTCTCCTCACAATAGGAAAAGTTTAATTTCTGCCTTAGTTCTTTGTCAATATCTTTGTCATCCATCTCAGCCAAAGAGCTTTACAACACAGACAAAAAGCTCTATCAGAAGGGAACACTGTGAACTTACAAAAGCAGGGAGGAGAAAATAACTTAACCTGCAGGTTTCACGACGGTAGCCTGAATCTCCCTCTGCCAACTAACAGCTACAAGACACGGTGTTAATTTTCTGCCTTAAGTACCACCAATCTATAAGACCTCAGCTTATCCTGATTTCCATTCTGATTAAAGAAAGCTCCAGTGACTCTCGGAGCAATTAAATGCAGTTCATGTACAGAACTCTTCTGGATATGACACATAGTCTCCCTGAACCCATGTGTTACCAAATACTAGTGAGAAAATTGGATTCCTTTAATTTAGCATGGCTTTAAAAATACCCATTAGCCAATTTGGGAATAAGCTCATATTGAAAAGAAATTATTTTCACTCCTTACACCTGCCATTTATAAATATCACCCTCTCCTCCCTTCTCCTCCCCACCCACCCAATAGCTAACAGCAGGTAATTACAATTTAGCATCACCTGGCTATCATAATGATCCTTAAACAGCCTCTAACATATCTTGACTGGAGTTTGTATCCCTGACAGAGACACAGCTTAGCTCTGTGCCAAACACACCTGCCCTAATTCAGGCATCTCCTTCCTGCAGCTGTTAGCTGTTAGCAGTTAAAGCTTCTAGGGAATTGAACAAAAATTTAAACTGACAAAAGAAAGGCTACAAAGATCAGCAACCCATAGAAACAGATATTGATTACTGGAAAACAGCAATGGCTTCTGCCAAAAATGCCTTATATTGTAAAATGCTTTTTAATATCTTTAGTACACATTATTTAATTTCTTTCTCAGAGAAGCCCCTATGAGAAGGATGAAAAACTCTTTGAAGAAAAAAACAACTATTATACAATCAAGCTATCCCTCTTCTCTTCCAGTTATATAGCCAAAGGAAATAAAATCACTGTCTCAAAAAAATACCAACACACCCATGTTCATTGCAGCATTATCCTCAACAGCCAAGATATGGAAACCACCTAAATATCCATGGACAGATGAATAAAGAAAATGTGGTGGATACACACACACACAATAGAATATTACTCAGTCATAAAAAAGGAAAGCCTGCCGTTTGTGATAACATGGATGAACCAGGGGGATATTAAGTGAAATAAGCCAGGCACAGAAAGACAGATACTACATGATCTTATATGTGGAATCAAAAACAGTTGAACTCCTAGAGGGAGGGAGTAGAATGGTGGTTACCAGGATCTGGAGAGGCAGGGGAAATGGGGAGATGCTGATCAAAGGGTACACACTTTCAGGTAAAAGATGAACAATTCTGGGGACCTGATGTACAGCATGGGTGCGTATGGGCGTGGTAATTTTTTGGTAATCATTACACAATGTATAGGTATATCAAAGGAAGAAGGCCTCACTGATATCACATTATAGAAGAAAACTATGTGAGAGGCAGTCCATGAAAAAGGAAAATGATACACTCATGCCCCTCAAGGAGGCTTCAGAGGAACCGCAAATGAGGAATTATTTACATGATAAACATGGGCCCAAAGAGAGCTTGATGAGTTTGAAACAAATGTTATTTCCCTTCTCTTTATAGTCTTTGCTACCTGTCTTCCATTTCCCTCTCTTCACAGATCTCTCCACCACTTTCTCCTAATTCCTTCCCCATTCCCAACCAGAACTCCTGATGAGGGTAATCCAAATGAAAACTAACTGGGGAGACTTCAAAGTATTTTTTCAGCTCAAAGCCTTCTCATGCTCCAGCCCTTTGTAGGTGGGCCCACCAATTCATCCTTCCTTGGCCCTTCCCTACAGCCTCCCACCCACACAAACTATCCCAGATAATTCAACAGGGGGTAAAATATTGCTCACAAAATGCAGTAACTCACTGCCCACCACCTTTGTCAGAGATTCAGTATCCTGCAGGGGCCAATAAAAACAGAATCAGCAAAGAAAAAGGAGAACTCGTAGGTTACCAGTAATGCAATTATTATCAACTGGGATTCTCAGCCTAGGAGTGTCTTGTTTACAAATCAGCAAGCCAGATGATAGGATTTCTTTTCTACAGCCTTGATGTTGATGAATTTCCCCTCACATTCCATGGCTTGTCATTCCTGCCTCTCCAGGCCAGCTAGAGGCTGGCTTTGCTCTCAGTACAACAGGACTGACTCAAAACACTGGCTATATTATTGTCCTGGAGACAGGGCACAGGGGCTGGTTTATTAGGTATTACCCAAGTAGACCGGGTTTTCTTTTTTTTTTTTCTATCACCTGCTGCTTTTTCTCTCTCCCTTGCTATAATTCTTGATTACCCTTATTTATGACTACATTGTTTGCCTAGGGAGGCAGCTATGCCGTTGCAATTGTTGAGGTCTCATGTTATCGGCAGTAATACTGTTAGAAACTTGCACCATTCACCTTTTCATGTATCGTCACTCAGAAGATAATGATTGTGGCTAAGTATTCAGAATAAGAAAGGTATAACAATGAGTACAAAAAAGATATCCCAAATTTGGACAACTAAATAATAAGAATTGTATAGTTGCTGATCTAGATGACCCAAGGGAATCCCTAGAGGTGCTACCTGTGGCCTCTGGCCCATGGCCTCACTATTTTTTTGGTCACATTGTAGCCTTTTCTTCATTTTTAGCCTCTTTCCATTATGAAAAATTTCATCTCTGCTTCAGTATATGTTAATCCCACAGGCATCCATCCCAGCATAAAGCTTCAGGTGATAGTTGAGATGATGTGTCAAAAGGGGGACCCATGTAATCTGTGGCAATAAGAGGAAAAGGGAAGGGTTTTCCCCTTAATGCCTAACATATAGTAGGTGTTCAATAAATTGTTTTTGGATGAATTTGGGGAAATAAATTAATATATTTCAATCATGTTTAAAATACTCCATATTTG
The DNA here is from genome assembly GCF_028885625.2 of Pongo pygmaeus. Classification (NCBI taxonomy): domain Eukaryota; kingdom Metazoa; phylum Chordata; class Mammalia; order Primates; family Hominidae; genus Pongo; species Pongo pygmaeus. The sequence goes on along the minus strand of NC_072379.2, from coordinate 140,650,646 downwards.
ACTTTTTTTAAAAAAGTTTGAATTTTTTTCTTAATGTGTCAGGAGTTGCTGCACAGGGGGAAAGCGAAGTTCCCAGGAGTAAGATGTGCAAGAAGGAGGCAGTCTTGCATCTCAGGGCTGATTCCCTAAACTCTGTGCTTGAGGGAAGTTCTCCCCTTGCAGACACACTGCTGAGTGACAAGGAAGCGCCTAGACTCCACTCTGACCAGACTTGGTTCTGAGGCCTATGAAATGTTGATGGGAAGAACAGAAGCAGGAAAATCTATCTATTCAAATTTGCAAGAGGTGGAAACTTTTATTCACCTTCCTGGATAGACTGTTCCTTTGTCAAAGTAAAGCTAAGGCCATGGAAAATGAGCTATTTGAGAGTCTGTCGCTCCAAGGAAGAACATGCTGGCCTAATTGTCCCCCAAGTCAGGAGAGAGAATTGTAAAAAGCACTTAAACAGGCCTAAGTAAAAGTCCAGCACATTATTTATTTAAGACTGAATTAGGACTGAGTCATTCCAACTCTGAAAAAAGAGTGTTGTTGGATTCTTATATATTCGATGGGTCTGCCCTATTGAAAACCATTGTGAAGTCTGGTTTCCCAAGCAAGAAGTGACACTTTCACTGTCAGTCTTTCTAGGAATCTGGCAGAATCCAGGACTAGGATTACCCTTATTTATGAAGCGACCTTAGACTAACAGTGGCTCTCTGGGCCTCCAGACAATTGGCCAGGGACTCTAAAAACCAGAAACAAAGTTGAGAGAACTCCAGGCTGGTGGAGAAAAACAGCTGGCGTTTATTACCAGAATGAGCCCCATAGAAGCAACAAAGCAGCAAGCGATGTTCTTAAACAAGGGCCTGTGGGCCTTGTCAAGATCTGGAGGAGCCATCTACAACTCACTGCTGAGTGAGAGGGCTAGGCAGTGTCTTTAAGGTCCTGCCAGCTTTAACATTGTATGCTTTTTCTTTTGTTCAATCTCTCACCACAACTGGAAGTGTTGCCTCAACTACACAGGAAAAGTTTGCAGTAACTTAGAGAAAACATTATTTTAATCACCAGTGTATGTTCTCTGGCTCCCTGGACAAATCCATCAGCAGCGGCAACACTGACCAGGTCCAGACTGGGGCCACTGCAGTGGATGTGAATCCATTGAAACCAGGGGTCTCCAGTGCTCCTGATTCCTCACAGCTCTGTTCCTATGCCAAGGATGGTCAGCAAAGCCAGCAACCTTGAAGGGGGACCTTCTCCTAATCTCCTCCCTGCCTGCTGAGAGAGTGTACAGAAGCAGCTGCGATGAATCCAATGATAATTACATAAATCATTAACAATACTTGATATTTGCCCATCACATTTCTCATTTCAAAGTGCTCGTAAAATTGTATCTCATGGGTGGCGCTGCCGGCACAACAGAATTCCAAGGAAGGATTACTGGCTAAGTAAATAAGGCCTGGAGGCTGCTTTAAAGCCTAGGAGTCTGTTATTAATCCTTTCCTCCTTTTCATTTAACTTTTTCTTATGGAATGTTCCAACATACGAAAAATAGAGAAAATATTATAATGAGTCCTTATGTATCCATAACCTTTCTTCGAAAATTATGTATGGCTTTACAGTCTTGTTTAGTTCATAACTGCAACTTCATTGAGGGTGAGTGCTGGGGTATTCGTGAAGCAAATCAGTGACAACATATTTTACCCATGGATACTTTGGTGCCATTAATAAAAACCCCTAGGTTATTCTATTAATTTGAAATCTACTATAAATCTATCTGATGAATAAATCAAACAGATTTTAACAAATTGCTTCTCTTGCCAAAGTTTCCCATTTGCTAGAACTAGAGATTATTCATCAAAATAGCTGTGACAGTAGAAACACACCACTTGTCCACTCACACAAGACATAGCGTACTTAGAATAGGAATAGATCTCTGATTTGATGTCCCAGTAATTTAGAGATTGATGATATCCTACTGATACTTTCAGGAGCAGACATTTTAAAACGATGGTACAGACCCACTAGTCTGACCTTTTCTCTGTTAGTCACAGTTAGGCTGTGGTCATTCCCAGATTCCCTAAGATTAGAACAGGTAATGGGTCACCTGTGTGACCTGCACCAAGGCCAGCCCCACCACCCCCGGCCACAGAAATAAGATATCTCTCTCTCTCTCTCTCTGTGTGTGTGTATGTATGTGTGTATGTCTATTTCTGCCTCTCCCACATCTCACACACACACACACACACACACACACACAGCACCTCACTGGGAAGAAATGAGCAGGTATGGAAGAGACATTCTCAGAGATGGATCTCTACTGTGCTCAGTCTTGACTTATCTGCTGTCAGTGCTCCAGGGGATGAGCTCTGGAGGTCACCAGTAACTTGGTCAAACATCCCCACCTACTTCATCCTTCTGATCCAATCAAGAGATTCCTACACTGAAGTTTTACAAAAACTTCATAAAACATTTTGTGATTTTTTTGAATGTGGTAAAGAAGAATTTAAGCTCTTTTGCAGGAGGTAACTACTAGAAACTGAAGATAAACTGTCAAAAGTGGCTGTTTCTAAGGATGGAGAAAGGGATGGAGGGGTTAGAGGAGGTGGTTGCTGCACAGTGTGTCTTGTGTGCAATTTGGTCATTTAACTTTTTGCCATAATACATACTCATTAAAATGTTTAAAATAAACTTTTTAAATGTAATCAAGCAAACACAGAAATGCACATATTTTTTTAAACTGGCGAATAAAGTGCTTGAATCTTTTTGCTCCCTCATTTTCATTTCCTGACCTCTAAACTCTGGAGGCCTCTGGGCTCAGTTCCCCCAAATTTTCCTCTTCTCTGTATGCACTCTCTGTCTTGGAATATCACTCAGCCCACAGCTTGAAACACTGAATTTATAAGCTGGTAGCCTCTGAATTTATATCCAAGTCACAGAACTTTAACTTACTCTTCAGATTTGCAACTGCCTTATCAAATTGCCTCTGGATGTCTAATAAGGCTTCAGTCTTAACATGTCCAAAACATCCCCATCACATCCACTCCTCCTGTGATGTTTACTATGTCAGGAAATGGAAACAAGTGAGTACTCCTTTCTTTCTCTGCAACCCCACATCAAATCCATAAGAGATCCTTTCAGTCCTATCCTGCCTCTGAAGGAAACAGCCTCCTCTTCATGGGCATCTTTTGCTCTTCCCCTTGCCTTGTTGCTTTCTATTCCACACCTAGTAACCAGTGGGATCCTTTTAAAAAGTAAGCCAAGGCCAGGTGCGGCGGCTCATACCTGTAATCCCAGCACTTCCGGAGGCTGAGGCAGGCAGATCACTTGAGGTCAGGAGTTTGAGACCAGCCTGGCCAACATGGTGAAACGCTGTCTCTACTAAAAATACAAAAATTAGCCGGGCATGGTGGTGGGTACCTGCAATCCCAGCTACTGGGGTGGCTGAGGCACGAAAATCACTTGAACCCGGGAGGCAGAGGTTGCAGTGAGCTGAGGTGGCGGCACTGCACTCCAGCCTGGGTGATAGCATGAGACTCCATCTCAAAAATAATAATAATTATTATTATTATTAAATAAATAAATAATTAAAAAAAAGTAAGCCAGATGCTGACATTCCTGGACTCAAATCCTCCAGTGCCTCCTAATTCACTCAGAAGACAGAGCCAGCCCCCACACCAAGGCCCATGGGCCACATGGTCCATCTCCAGCCTGTCTGACTCCTGCCACCTTCCCCATCAGGCATTCTGCTCTAGTCTTCTCACTATTCCTTCAGATGTCAAAATCTTTTTTGCCCCAGAACCTTTGCTCCTGCTGGCATGCCCTTTCTCCACACCTCACTCACCCCATCTCTTCCTGCAGGTGTGTGCTCAAAGGTCAGTTGTCAGAGAGGTCTTCCCTGATAACCCTGAAGAGTACCCACACTCATTCACTGGCCCCTTGCCCTGTGTCACGTCCCTTCACAGCAAGAATCCTTAAATCATGCATTATATATTTAATGGTTCATATTTAATATTGTCTGTCTCCCTCACCCCACTCCCAATAGAATCTAAATTCCATGAGGAGAGGGGCTTAACTCTTATTCGGTGCTCTATTTCCATTACCTGGATCAAGTCTTGGCACACAGTAGACTCAATAAATATGTCCAGAGTGAATCAAGTATGTTAAATATTCTATCTATCCCCATGATGTACACCACTGCAGAATGGATAGCTTTTATGAGGTTTCAAACTTAATTTTCAGCCCCAATACAAATTTAAAAGGACTAAAAGGGAGGGATGTGCTGATTTTAAATAATGTATTAATTTTTAAAATCTACGTCATTCTATGAATCTCTATACCATTTCTGGCACAACTTGAATGTAACCTCTGCGGCATATGATTTACTGTGCTTTAAACTTGGGCCACACCAACAAGCACCTGTAGCACAGATGACTTGGGAAGGAAATACTAGTGCAGACAGGGCTGATATTACAACTAGTGTGGTCTAATGTATAAAGTGGATGTTAGGAAATAGGGAGACTGGAGCGGATGCACCGGGCTTCGGGTCCTCTCAGAATCTGACTGCGGAACTTCAATTCACGGGACAGATAAGGGTATAGATATTCCTTAGACCACTACGAAGATTATTTTCTTCATCTTGTCCATTCTTAATTTCATCCCTGCAACACCTCGGCTTGTCTCACAATTTGGATTCTTGTCTGGATCACCAGTATTTGTCTTGGTCAACTAATTGTGCATATTAATTATGAATGCAGAGCTACCTATTCCTTACCTCTATGGAACACTGTTCCTGAAAGATAGAATAAAATGACTCAATGATAGAAAGATGCTGTTTCTTCTTTCTTTATATACAGTAAATATATATTTCTCATGCAATTTGAATGAAAACTCACTTTTTTGAGAAATTAGATAAAATGATTTTAAAGTTCACATGGAAAAATAATAGTCAAAGAATAGGTGAATAATTTTTTTAAAAGACAGTAAAGGAACAAGACTACTTGTCATGGAAATAAAAGTTTAAAATATATGTATAATAGTGTGGTACTAGTGTAAGAACAGACGGGTCAGTGATGAGTGATACATACAGAAATTTACTATTGTACTTAAAGGAGAATTACAAGTCATAGGAAGTGAAATAACTATTCAGTAAGTCATGCAGGAATTATTGATTAACTGTTCAATGCAAAATTTTTAGTCTCACTTCTTACCACATATCAATATAGGCATTGAATAGATTAAGAAATTAAATGTAGGAAATCAATTTATAAATAACCAAAAAAAAAAAAAAAAAAGTGGGCCAGGCGCGGTGGTTCACACCTGTAATCCCAGCACTTTGGGACGCTGAGGCAGGCAGATCACTGGAGGTCAGGAGTTCCAGACCAGCCTGGCCAACATGGCAAAACCCCGTCTCTACTAAAAATACATAAATTAGCTGGGCATGGTGGCGTACACCTGTAATCCCAGCTATTAGGGAGGCTAAGGCAGGAGAATCACTTGAACCCTGGATGCGGAGGTTGCAGTAAGCCTAGATCGTGCCAGTGCACCCCAGCCTGGGCAACAGAGCAAGACTTCGTCTCAAAAAAATAAAAATAAAGTGAATGTTGATCAAATTTTTGTGGGGGATCAACTTTCTAAATGTCAAAGCAACATAAAAAGTCACAAGAAAACTGATTATGTAGCAAATAAATGGCACTGGAAACATACAACACATTATATTAACAATTAAATAATATTAAGTATTATGCCAGACAAAAGATTAATATTCTTTTGCATAAAGAACTCATACAAATTGGTAATGAGTATTGGGCATCACAGACAGATGGTGCAAATGAGCAAAGGACAAGCGAGCAAAGGGCATCACGGACAGACGGTGCGCTGAAGAGGAACCACAGTTCGCCAATATGTAGTTTGAAAACATGATTAGAGATTTAATTACAAAACATAAACATGAAACAAAATGTTATTTTCATCTGACAAATTGGCAAAAAGAATTTTAAGTGGCAATACCTCATTTAGACAAGGGTGAAATGAAATTGATACTCATATACACTGGTGAATCAACAATTTGGCAGCACAATCAAGAGAACCTTAAAATTGTGAACGCACTTTAACCCAGCATTACCACCTTTAGCAAGCTATCATAAGCCAGCCACCTGAATGGCAGATCACATTTGCCTTACCTGTCACCCTTCGTTCTATATTTCATTTCTTGCCTTGAAGCTGTCTTCCCTGCCTGGCTGTGTGCCTGATGAGAAGGAGCCTCTGTTTTCTTCCCAGCTGTCCCAGTGCTATGCGCAGGGCTTAGTATCGCAGGGCTTAGTAAGAATGATATTTGGTCAAAACTTTAGGCACAATAAAAAGGGAGGGTCTTGACTATCTAGCAATGAAAGATGGCTAAGTAAATTATCAAACACACATACAATGGAAAACATACATAAGAATGATGCAGGACATTCCATCTCAAAAAAAAGAGGATGCATATAAAAAGTTTCTAAATTGGATCTCAAAATGTTCATATTCTGATGTTAAGGGTAAAAAGAACACAAAATGGATATAGAACATAATTTCAACATGTAAACATAAATATATCTATTTTAAGATATACGGTCCTTCCTCGGTATCTGTGGGGACTGGTTCCAGGACCCCTGTGGATATTAAAATCCATGGATGCTCATGGCCTTGATATAAAATGGCATAGTATTTACATGTAACCTAGGCACATCATCGTATATACTTTAAATAATCTCTAGACTACTTAGAATACCTAATACAATGTAAACAGTCATTCTACTGTATTATTTAGGGAAAAGTGACAAGAAAAATCCGCGTATGTTCAGTGCAGATGCAGCCTTCTTAGGCCTAACTGCATAGTACCTGTCAGCAACAAGGTAACATTACCACCCATGATGAACCTGTGAAGGTGGAGGGCCGACTGTTCTATTATATTTGTGTGCCTTCAGAATAAAAAAATGAGAAGTCTAATAGGGGTACCATGAATAAACTGTGGCAAGTAAACCTCCCACACGGAGAGATTTGACAAGCAAGAAAACGTGCTTGTCTCAACTGGGTCACTAGATGAAAGGAGAATAAAGGCTTGCCCAAGAACGTGAACTACAAGTCAGTACTGAAGCTAGGTTGCGTGGTTGAATGAACCTCAGTGGAGAATTATTCAAAGCAGTCTCAGGTTGGTGGTGCCTCCAGATGGCTGACAAAAGCAAGTCAAAATGTCCTCTGTGAGAACTAGACCTCAGCAGGGACCAGCAGCGATCGTAAGTCACTATGGCAACATTAAAAACTAAAAATGTTTGCATCCTAGAATTGATGAAATAGGATCAGCAAAATCTTAACAGTGGCCAACTCAGTGGTGAGATTAATCAAAAGTATTTTTCTGTATTTGATATAACAGACATATTTAGCATTTGGGAAAGTAAAATAAATTTTCAGTTTTACACATATGGTGTCCTAGGTGAAATCATTTTGAAATATTACATCAGACTAGGGTGCCTAAATATGATTGCCCCTTCCTCTCTTCTTTTCGTCAACAGCAGAGCTATTCTAACAGCGAAATTCAATTAGTTCTCTCCCTATCATCTTGTGAAATTCAGTCATCAAAGAGAAGATAACTCTGATGGTCAGGTATACTACCTCAATCAGACTGTGAATGCATGTGCCAAGAGGGATGTCATCACTGTCATTAACATTTTTGAACACCTCCTATGTCCAAGATATTAGATAAAGCCTGACAAGAGGGCCCATTGCACAGAATTGTAAGTCTCTACTTTCGTTCATATATTTAATTGACAAGTATTTTTGGGCACTTATTAGGCACTAGGAATTTAAAGATAGACATTGTGGTTCGTAAGCCAGGATATACATACAAATGAAGACTGGAGAAGGCCATAGGCTTAAAGTTTGGAAATTTTGCTTTTCTGTTTATATAAAAAACTGATTGGGAGGGGAATTATGAGCTTATTTCCTGGTATATACACAGCTTGAGGGTATTAAATCTAGGATGTGCTGGGGGGTGGGGGTGGTGGAAAATGGCTATTCCTACAAAAGATCAGGACGACGAAGTCCCTCCAGGGAGAAAGAGAAAGTCCATCAGCCCTAAAGCCAATGGCTTTGGAAATTGTTTATTCTCTATGAACCTCTACTTTATATTTAAAAATAAAATTTTGAATGCCTCAACCTGAAAAGCTTTGGCTATGGCCTGATCCTCTGAAGCAGCGGGCTTTGGAATCCGGCTTGGAGTAGTTTGGATATAGCCTAGTCTGGTGTGCCTTTGAATGAGCCAGATAATGCCCTGGCCCTGGTGTTGGCTGGACCATGCCTGGGGCTCCCCATCTATTTCAGTGACTGTCTACATACTCCAGGGAGTGAGTGTTGAATGGTCACTTACTTGCCCTTATAAGCTTGCCCTTGTAAGGTCGGGGAAAGGCTGAACTAAATATGTAAATAATGAAAGTAGACCCTGTTCTTGGGGGTAAAATGCTGCATAAGTACATTATTGTTATATCATAGATTTTAGACTAGAAGTGGCAGCCTAGGGCAGTCACTGATTATCTCCTTAGGGATAGGGGTTACATCACATTATCATTGCACTGCTGGCATGTAGGACACGGAGGTTCATAAACATCCCCTGGAGTAACACCCAACACCTAGCTCTACTGGGTCCTTTTGCGAACAGGCAAACCGTGGAGCCTTGCTGAACCCTGGATGACCTGTGTACCTCCTTCTCTTGCCACCTCCTTCTTTCTTACTATTTTGACAACTATTCCTATTTTTATACACATCTCCTCTTAAAGAGTTACTCAGTTGCTAGATTTACCTCAAGGATTGAGGCATTTAAAATTTATTTTTAAATATAAAATGGGGGTTCACAGAAAACCCCTAATCAATTTCCAAAGCCATCAGCTTTAGAGCTGACTTTCCTCTTTCTCCCCTGAGCAACTTCCTTTTCCTGATCTTCTGAGGGAATATCCCTAACCCCACAAATGCTCCAGCACCTCCTAATTTAATACCCTCAAGTTGTATATATACCAGGAAATAAACTCATAATCTCCATCCTAATCAGTTTGTAATAGAAAAGGAAGAGCAAAATTCCCAAACCTTAACCCTATGGCCTTTTCAGTGTTTATTGATGAGTATATTGCAAACACCTGGGTAGCCAGGGCCCCTCTGCTTCACTCCGCTACTTAGAAGCAGCTTCTGCCACACATCCAGGATTATGTAATACATATCTGTCACGGTCCACAGGACCAGGGGACTTTAAAAAATAATGGTGACATAAAAACTCACAGTGGTAGCTATACCACGGAACCCTAGGTGAGAAGGCGCCTCCACCCGCACACAGGTGTATGGACGCAAGAATGAACGTTCCGGCCGCACGCGTCCCACACACGGACGTGCACACGGGCGCCTCCGAACAGGCTCGCGGTTCCTTCCCGAAGCCAGCTCCGCGGACGCCTGCTCTGGCTCCGTGGGAAAGGCGCCTCCGCGGCGGGGCCCCGGGCAGCGCCAGACCCGGCGGGCGGCGGCGGCGGCGTTGGCGCGGCCAGGCGAGGGGGGTTCCCGCAGCCCGCCCGCCCCGCCCCTCGCGCCCGCGGCTCCGCCTCGCCTCGCCATGGTGGAGCAGGGAGACGCTGCGCCGCTGCTGCGCTGGGCCGAGGGCCCCGCCGTCTCCCTGCCGCAGGCCCCGGAGCCGCAGGCGGGAGGCTGGGGCCGGGGCCGGGGCGGCGGCGGGGGCGCCCGGCCGGCCGCGGAGCCGCCCCGGAGGCGGGAGCCCGAGGAGCCGGCCGCCCCGGAGGTGCTGCTGCAGCCCGGGCGCCTGGAGCTGGGCGACGTGGAGGAGGACCAGGTGGTGGCCGTGTTCGTGGTCACCTTCGACCCCCGCTCGGGTGAGGGCCGCGCCGGGGCCAGGCGCGTGGGGGAGGGTCGGGGTGCCCCCGGGTTTTGGGGGCGCGGGGGAGGGGCTCGCTGCGCGCGCACGTGCCCTCCCGGCCCCGCACCCCGCACCAGGGCCGGCCCGGGGCTCCCGGGCTCGGGGAAGGGCGGGGGTCGGCCAGTCCTCAGCTCTCTCCCTCGGGGCGCAGCTGGGTGCTGGCGCGCGGCCTCTCGGAGCGGCCCCGAGGGCTTTGTTCCAGCCCCGCCGACCTCCTCTCCCCTCCCCTCCCCTCCTCTCCTCTCCTCTGAGTCCCAGCCCCATAGTGGTGTTCGCACTTCAGTGACAGGGCATCCGGTTTGTGGCCACGTTGGGTTTTGTTTTCTTTTCTTGGGGGCCAGAAGATTTTTCACGTTGAGCGGAGGAAACCCCCCGGGCGAGCGTCCTGAGCTCCCCGGGCGCCCCCCCTCCGTTCCCCCGTCCCCCGCTCCCCGCTCGCCCTAGCTCCCCGTCGCTTCCTCTGGGGTAACTTTCCTAGCGGCCAAGTTCACTTTCTCTGACTGCATTATTTTGAGGAATTAACGCCAGGAGCATTAAGGAATGGGGCTGAGGGATTCAGCTGAAGGCTGATTAAAGGAGAAGCCTCCCCGGATAGGCTGTCTTTCGGAGATGCTTGGAGAATTAAAGTCTTATCCCACATAATCTTAGCCTAACCACCCGGCAGGGGGGTGTGCGTTTTCCAGGTGAGAGTCCACGGGGAATAGAAAGTGGAAGAACGACCCTGAGCGCCCAGGAAGCCTTGGAGGGTCAGCTAGGGACTTCTGACACTGAGAGCGGCTCTGCTGTTCGGTGTTGGGGGAAGGAGGTGTCATCGCAGGAGTCGTGGTGTCAGGGCTTAAGGAAACCCAGGTGTGACTGTCAGTGTCTCCAGGGCAGCTGCTGGAGTGTGGAGTGCCTGTTCGTGCGGGAAAATATTGGCTGCTTTCTGGGATGAGGTGGGATGGAGTGGAGAAAAAAAGGGGTTAGGATCTGGAGAAGGGGAATCCGGTATGGCAGCTGATGATGGGTTTCAGACCGGTAACTTTGGGGTTCTCAGCTGTAGGACACAGGAAGAATGTGGGATTCACTGTGGAGCTCCATTTGCAGGGACAGAGTTTGTGGGGACAATTCAGGCCTTTGTGACTTCTGCTTGTTCCTTTGCCCCATTTCCATGGCTTTCAAACTTTTTTGACTGACCTATCATGTGAAGTTAATTTTACATCACAAGCAATATGCTCACATACATACAGTACTTATGTAACTGAAATAGACATTTCATGAAGTAGTGCTGACTCCTTCTACATGTAATGCATTCTTTTTTTTCTCTGTCTCTTTTTTTTTTTTTTTTTTTTGAGACAGTGTCTCACTCTGTTGCCTAGGCTGGAATGCAGTGGCTCTTTTCTTTTTTTTAAGTGTTCATCACACATGCTGGTTGACTTGCATTTGAGATTCCTAGATACCAATAGTTTGAAAAATATTGGTCTTTTTTGACCAAAGTAACCCATAATGCTAGACAAAAACCAATACTTTGTAACTAATCATATTGCTTATACCATACCCCATCATTTACAGGTAAACAGCTACCAGCATTTGACTTATCCTGGGAAATATTTCAGAGTAACTAGAAGGAATGGAAAGAGCACATTCACACGGTCTGATTTAGTATTGGTAGCTCCAGTGGTGGAGTCTTAGGGAGGGGAAAGAGCAAAGAAGTTTTATACTAATTACAGACAGAGTGGATAATACTGATAATTGATCAGTTATTGATATGGGCCAATTGGTATCTATAAATTGATAAAAGCACCAGAGGGCTAGTACCTGCCCCCATTCCTTGTCAGTCACAGGCAGTGAGCATGGCTTTGTGAATTTGTGTATACAGAGTGTGTGTGTGTGTGTGTGCATGAGAGTGATGGTTTTCAGACTAAGGCTACTGTGCAAAGAAGGGATTGTAACAGATATTTAGACATTTTGTGCAGGCATTTTACTATAATGCTGTTTGATTTATTCTGATCACTGCTCTGTAATTTGATGATCATTTATACCCAATTTATAAATGAGGGAACATACCAGGGATGGTTAGGTAATTTCGGAATATTAAGTAGCCAATAAATACTTGACTGTAAGTCCTGTTGTCTTTCTAGTATACTATGCTGCCTGAACCCCTGCTCCCTGGCATCTGATCCTTACTTATCCAGGGATGGAGGAGGAAGGAGGGAGGAAGAGAGAGCGCAGTGTGAGAGGGAGCACTTGTAACTTTGTGTTTTTTTTTTTTTTTTTTTTTTGGTGGGGGGAAAGCAGTCCTTTACTGACCATAAATGTGTTTGTCTCTTTTGTCATCTATCCTAGTCCTAAATGGCACTTTGCATCCTGTAAAAATACTCTGATAGACCTTGTACCATATAATTTTATTTTATATATATCTTAAAAGTAGGAGATGTAGTGAATGAATGCTACTGAGCTTCTGAGGGCCTCAAGGTTAGCACTAGGACAGGGCCCTCAGAGAGTGCCTGATGTACCCCTTGTGTGATGGTTCCGGTGGCGTGAGGCCCATAGTGGTACAGTGAGCTGGAAGCATCACTGGCCTAGCATCTTCCCCCCTTTACTGCTGAGGCAGATCTGCTATTTGTTCCTATTTAGTATTGACCCACCCAGACTTTTGCCCCACCTTCGCCTGTGTTGCCAAAAGCGGTAAAGTGAATATTGACTTCTTTACCAAAATTAGAGCATATTTTAGAAGTTCTTACATAGGTGTGATTTGTCTGCTGTTTAGTTTCTCTCACTGGCCTGCCTGTTTAGCCACTTCCCCATGTCTCTCCCACCTGTGTCCTCAGTTTCCACTCCTAGGAGATCCTTCCTCCCCCCACCCCACACCCACCTCAACCCTCCGCCACCCCATCACTTACTGCCCAGGCCATGGCATTATGTGCATCTTCCCATGTAATGTGGGTAACTGTTGGCATGTGTCCAAATCAGTGTATGTGCATGAGAGGGAGAGTGTAAAAGAGGGAGAAGAGAATTCATAGCTGTACATTCATTAGGAAGTAGAGTAAGAGGGAAAAGGAGGGGTGGATCCTTGTTAGAAAGGGTGTGTGTGTGTGTTTGAGCAGGAATATATGCAGTGATTCTCTAAGATGTGGAAATAAGAGTAATCCTTTTGCACTTTTAGATACAAGTTTTGGAAAGCTAGGCTGGCCATCTGTGGGAAGAATCAGAGAAAGAGTCTTAAAGCTTATTTCCATCAGACTCATGGATTGAAAATTATGGTTGTTGAGTCTACAGATGACTTAAGAACTAGGAGCTTCAGTTTCAAAGTGAGGCTTACACATACACTCAGTCCTCATCTGGAGCTGGGGGCCCTAGGATGGTGGTGATGATCATCTGGGCCACAAAGCTGCTATTGAAACCAGACCCGGATGCTAACTCTGCAAGCTGGGTGGAAGATGTTGGAAGCCAGAATATTGCTGTTTCATTTTGTTCAACCCCATGATTTAGAGCCTTGATTTTAATTTTACTTCATTATTTGGGCTTCTAGTAAAATGTTCTTAGTCTGCTTAATTAAAGGAGAGGATATCGTCACACTTGGGGAACGTCCCTGCCCCCAGATGGTGGCAAGAGTGGTATCACCGTGTGGCTGAGGACTTGTGTGTGGGCAGGATGGAGGCCGATGAAACTTTGAACATACAATGTCTGGACATCTGTGCATCTGCCTCATTAGACTGTTCCTTTATAAGAGATTCACTTTACACTGCTGCGTTTAGAGTTTTATTGTGGGTGTCTGGGAGAAATCCCTGTGCTCCGTGTGTTTGTATTGGGGCAGCTTGCAAAAGGAGGGATAAGGTGAGAGGCAGATCACCTGCTGAGGTTTTCAAGATGTTTCTTCCTTTCTTCTTGGGAATGAATTTCTACCTGTTCCTCCCTCAGCCTCTAGCCAGTGCCCAGATTACATCTAAACACCTATTTAATTTAATGTATCTGAGCGCTTCTATGTTTATGTCACATGAGTATATTTAAAATCACACACACTAATATTAATCTCTGTGGATTCCCTGTATAGTCTATGAAACATAAGCATTTTTTTTAAACAATGGAGATGATGGAGACCCAGTGAGAACAGGGCTAGGTCTGGTGTCTGAGGCACCACTTGGAACGCTGCCCAGGTCATCTGACTCGTGGCAAATAATAAATGGCTCCAGCAATGGGTGGGAAAGTGACAAAGTAGAATGCGAATGGAAAATTTGGAGGACAATTTTAAGATGCAAAGAGCAGTCGTAAGCATGGACAGCTCAAATGCAGGCAAAGAAAAAGGCTGTTCTGATATCCGGCCAGAACGTCTCGCAGGAAGAGAAACTCTGTCATGTCGCCATCCCTCCCCTTTATTTCCACCAAATGCCAGTGGAATACAGTTGTGGTTCATTTGCTTAATCCCACCCTGGCAGAATCTTTCCCAGGCTATTGGTGATTCACCTGCTTGTGGTTTTCAGGGAGAAATCAGTTTGTAGCCATCTGCTGTGAAGTCAGTTTCTTCTCTTGAAAATTGAGGAGGGGAAAATAAAAATGGTAATTGTAATACCCACCACCTCCTGAGTGCCTGCTGTGTGCCAAGGACTGTGCCACATGTTTCAACGACCTGCCTCTGATCCTCCCGACAGGCTTCACCATAATCACGAGAAAAACAGGTGCACAGAGCCATTAAGTTGTCTAAAGTTAGGGCCAGAGCCCAAGTCTACCTGCACCCCTTATCCACACCACACCACCACCCAGTGGAGAATGATATGGGATCTGTGAAATGGAAGGTCTTTCTTTGTAAAGTGAATGCATTGGAATTCAGCCATGGATTGGCATATAGCTGACTTTAAATCAGCAGGATTAGCTTCTTCCTGACTCAGAATTCTTTATCCTGATGCTTTTCTCTTTGCTTTGGATGTGCTCTCAACCTAGGTGGTTTTAAGACTGTTTCAAACCGTGTAAGACCCAAAGTCAACTCACATGGGTTATTTACTTTTCTGGCGTTAGGGTCTGAACCAAATACTCTTTGGAGGTTTCCACCTGTGGGATCTGGTGGCCCCTTTAGGTGGTTATGTGAAAGGAATGTATTGTTGGGACCTAGAATACTCTTGGATTCTTGCCTTTATTCCTGAAACAGGATTTGTTTTGACTTCCTGATTACAATCAGGGCATATGTATACACAGATGGGAAGAGGCCCGTGGAAAGAGTAAAACCTCAGGCACGTGCGGGGGTGGGAGTTCCACTCCTGAGGTCAGAGGAGCTGGAGGAGGATCTCCACCTGAGGCAGTCTCTGGATAGGAAATGAAGAGCTGAGGAAGAAGTGCTTGCTTGGGAGCTATCTAACAGAGGAGGAAGAAGAAATTCACATATTTCCTGTTAAAAAGAGATTGTTTTGGTTCAAGATCATTGCTTTCTCTATTTTAAATATTTTGAGGTGAACTTTCTAGCAGGCAGCAGTTACTGCAGTTAATGTCCAATCTCCCTAGGAAATAGTGATGAATTTTAAGACATCTGGGGGTTTGGTCATTTCTCATTTAAACAGAACTAGTTTTGGAAGACAGAGGCAGTGGTCAACCTAGATAGGACAGCCTACATCTGGCCTAGCCCATGGGCTTATAAAACCCCAGCTCTGGGAGGCCCTGGTGCACAGAGCTGTCAGGCTGACCTTCGGAGCTGTGGAGTGGCAGAGTTCAGACCATCTGTATGTCCTCAGCCAGGTGCGACACTGGCCTTCTGGCTTTCCCTGGGTAACTGAGCTGCCAGCCTCATAGTCGGTTAGTCCAAGTTCCTTTAAACACAGACATATTTGCCTTTGCATGAGTTCAGCACCTGGCAGGCACCCTGCTGCCAAGTTGTGCTCCACCAATATTTGTTCAATGACCAGCTGAATGTACACAATGCATATTGCCACATTTGTGCCTCCCGTGGTCATGTGAATCCCTCCTCAGAAGTTGTCTTTGCAGTAGAGGCTAGGAAGTGCCTGTAAGTACCTGTAATAGGCCCAAGTCATGGTCCAAGATGAGAAAGGACACAGAGATGGAAGGAGAGCAAGTTAGGGGAGAAAAAGGCACTTGTCAGTGGCAATTCCTCTCTTTGATGAACTATCCGTGAGATGACCTCTTCTGTTGAATTTTCCAGGCCCCAGCTCCCTGGCTGAGTTCTTAATACAGTGAGGATATCTGGAAAACCTAAAAGCATGGAATGTGAAGACTGAGCCTGGGATAAGTAGCAGTCAGGATGAGTTTCTTTCTGATATTAAATGGCATCCCATAAGGATTACTAATTATGCAAAATCACTTTCCATTAAGCCTCCTCAAATTCCATATGTAAGCTGGTTTTCATTTGTAATGTTTCTGTAGGATAGCCTCAAGCCCTGATAGCGCTTCATTCCCTATTATCTGTGGTACATTGCCTCAATTATTTTTGGCTTTTGCAAAGGCCTTTATGCTCTCCTTAGGTTTTTTGACATTGCTATTATTTCAATTATTTTCCCCAATTTGTAAGTTGAAATGTTTTGAAAAGTTGAAAGAATAGTACAGTGAAAACCTGTATGTCTTTCACTTAGAGTCCCAGTTTATTGACATTTTGCCCCATTTGCTTTATTCTTACATAGTCACTTCCCTGTAACATGAAATATGTGTTCCAAAAATCACTGTGCGACAAAAAAATCATGAAGTAAAAATCACAGGGCTTATGAGAAAAACTTTGTCAGTGGCACATTTTTTTTTAAAAGATAGGAACCTACCAAAAACTACAGGACAGTTTTGCATATGATAAATGGTTAAGAAATACATACTCAGTAAATGTGGAACTGTACCTTTAAAAGACCTGGTGTTTGTATCTGGAGGTGAGTGCTGAAAGGATTGAGCCTGTGAATTACTATGTGTGATGGGAGGGGGGCTGTCTGAAATCAGAGGCAAAACTGTGATGCTAGAGGTGCATGGCATGGCCCAGAACGAGGTGACCTGAGGTAGCAGGTAGAAGCTTAAGGTGGGTGTGTTTTGTATATTCCGACATGGCTTGATTCAGCTGGGTGTAGTTTTCCACATTGACTTTGTGTTTTTTATGATTGAAATCATGCATAAGCAAATGTCAGATTCCCTAATACGTGGATTGCTTTGGAACAGATTCGACAAGCATTATAGCAGAACTGACTGTGTGTAGAGATATAAATAGACTTTTCTTTTTTTGCTGAACTATTTGAAAGTAAGTTGTGGATGTAATGGCATTTCATTTCTAAATTATTCAGTATGGGCTGGGCATGAATATGTATACCAACGCCTGTAATATCAACACTTTGGAAGACAGAGGCGGAAGGATTTCTTGAGGCCAGGAGTTCAAGACCAGCCTGGGCAACATGGTGAGACCTCACCTCTACAAAAATTTAAAAAATTAGCCAGGTGTGGTGGCACATGCCAGCAGTCCCACCTGTTTGGGAGGTTGAGATGGGAGGATCATTTGAGCCCTGGAGTTAGAGGTTATAGTGAGCTATGATTGGGCCACTGTACTCCAGCCTGGGTAACCCTGTCTCTTAATAAAATAAAATAAAATAAAATACTTCAGTATAAATCGCCTAAGAAGAAGGCTGTTTTTCTACATTACCATAGTATCATTGCCACTCTTAGGGCAGTTAATTTAGGTTAATTCATCAATTAGGGTTTTTTAAATAATATATTTTGTTTTTTAGAGCAATTTTAGTTTTACAGAAAAATTGAGCAGAAAGTACAGAGTTCCCATATACTACCTCCCCCTCACTCATACACATATAATTTCCCTTTATTAACATCTTTCATTAGTGTGGTATATTTGTTATAATCGATGAACTAATATTGATACATTATTGTTTATTTAAATCCATAGTTTGCATTAAGGTTCACTGTTGTACAGTTCAGTGGGTTTTGAAAAATGCACGATGTTATGTATCCACCATAACAGTATCATACAGAATAGTTTCACTGCCCTAAAGATCCTATGCTTGACCTATTCATCCCTCCCTTCCTATTGATCTTTTTATTGTTTCTATAATTTTGCCTTTCCCAGAATGTCACATAGTTGAAATCATACAGTATGTATCCCTTTCAGGCTGGCTTCTCTTATTTAGCGACATGCATTTAAAGTTCCTTCATGTCTCTTCATGGGGCTTGATAGCTCATTTTTCTGTATGGCTAAAGAGTATTTCATTGTATGGATATCTCACGTTTTGTTTATCCATTCACCTATGAAGGACATCGTGGTTGTTTTCCAGTTTTGGGCCATTGTGAATAAAGCTTCTGCAAACATCTGCATGCAGGTTTTGTGTGGATGTAAGTTTTCAGCTCATTTGGATAAATACAAAGGTGCATCGTTGCTGGGTCATATGATAATAATATGTTAGTTTTGTAAAAAACTGCCAAACTGTCTTTCAAAGTGGTTGTGCCATTTTATATTCCCACCAGCAATGAATTCCTGCTATCCCACATCCTCATCAGCATTTGGTGTTTTTGATGTTTTGAATGTTAGCCATTCTGATATGTGTGTCATGATATCTCATTGTTGTTTTAATTTGCAACTGGTAATAAGCATATGAAAAAATATTCAACATCGTATGTCATTTGCCATCTGTGTATCTTCCTTGATCAGGTGTCTGTTCAGATCTTTCACCCTTTTAAAAAGTTGGATTGTTTTCTTATTGTTGAGTTTTATGAGTTCTTTGTGTATTTTAGATAACAGTCCTTTATCAGATATGTGTTTTGCAAATATCTTCTCTCAGTCTGTGGCTTGTCTTTTCATTCCCTTAATAGTGTCTCTCATAGATCAGAAGTTTTAAATTTTAATGAAGTCCAGTGTATCCATTTTTCCTTCATGAATTGTGCTGTTAGTGTTATATCTAGAAACTCATTGCTAAACCCAAAGTCACCCAGATTTTTCTCCTGTGTTATCTTCTAGAAGTTTTATAATTCCGCATTTTACATTTTGGTTTACATATTTTAAAAAATTATTATTATTTTAGAGGCAGGGTCTCACTCTTTTGCCCGGGTTGGGATGCAGTGGAGTGAGCATAGCTCCTTGCAGCCTTCAACTCCTGGGCTCAAGTGATCCTCCCACCCCAGCCTCCCAAATAGGTAGGACGACAGGCACACACTACCATGCCTGGCTAATTTTTTTTTTTTTAATTTTTTGTAGAGACAGGGTCTCGCTATGTTACCTAGGCTAGCTACTTCCCATATTGAATAAATTTTTGTGAAAGGGGTAAAGTAGGTGTCTAGTTTCATTTCTTTGCACGTAGATGTCCACTTGTTTCAGCACCATTTATTGTAAAGACTATCTTTTCTCCATTGTATTGCCTTTGTTCCTTTGGCAAAGATTACGTGATTAATTTGTGTGGGTCTGTTTCAAGGCTGTCTATTCTGTTCCATTAATCTATTTGTCTGATAGTTCACCAATACCTACTCTCTTGATTAATTTTATATAAGTCTCGAAGTTGGGTGCACTGTTCGTCTTCCAATTTTATTGTTCTTCAGTATTATGTTGGCTATTTGGGGTCTTTTGCCTTTCCATGTAAGCTTTGGAATTAACTTGTCAATATCCACAAAATAATTTGCTGGGATTTTGATTGGAATTGCATTGAGTCTATAGCATAAGTGAATGGGAAATCCCCTGTGCTCAAATTGCTCTCAAGTACATGTGTTGCATTGACATAAATCCAGTAAGTGGTAAAAGTAGAACTGACTATATACAAATATGGATATGCCTTTTTTTCCTGAACCATTTGAAAGTAAGTCACAGATATGATAATATGTCACTCCTAAACGTTTGAGTATTAACCTTCTGAGGATAGGAACATTTTCCTATATAACTACAATATTATTACTATTTCTAAGGTAATTAACACTAACTCATCAGTTTTTTAAAACACATGCGTGCCCTTAATAAATCTGTTTTTTTTAAATACCTATTCTGTCCTGTGCAAGGCATGATTCTATATAGAAATGTGAAGACAAGGAAAATTCCCACCTTGTAAAAGTTCACAGACTTCTGCAGAGACAGACATCGAAGACATGATTATGATATGTAGAGATAAGGGCCATAGTAGCTCTACCTGCTTTCCTTTCATTCAAGGAGTTGTCAGCAGGAATGTGCTTGCCATGGGATAAGGATACCTCTCCCCAGAGTGGTGTTCTGGAGCCTGTGCCCTGTTCTTTGATTTGTCAGCCTCTAATGGATCTTTCTTCCCAACCCAGAAGGGCTTATGTCCACCTAGAAGTGAAGGATGTAACTAACAGTATGTCATTCTCTCCCTCTGTTCCTTTCTGTTTCTGTGCAATTAGATTTGATAGGCACAGAGGAGCAAGGAAGAGGGTTTGAGAACCAGGCTAAGGAATGGGGACTTTATCTTCTAGGTCAGCTGTACTAAGTAGGACATAGGCTGGACATGAATACTAGAAGCCCAAATCAACAGTGGCATGATCAAGATAGGAGTCGATTTGTTTCTCATGTAACAATCAGGTGATAGCAGCCTAGGGCTAGAACACTGGCCCAAATCTCCAGGGTCATCCAGGGACCTAGACCCACGTTGACTGATGGCTCCAGCATCCATCCCCTCTGTGATACGATGCTACATCCACATTCCAGGTAGCAGGGTGGAGAAAGGGGCAGTGTGCTCCTTGCCTTTCAGGCACCTTCGGGAAGTGGTGCACCTCACTTCTGTCCACATGACACCAGAATTCACTCATGAAGGTACTGAGAAACATAGCCTTCATTCGGGAGACCATGCACCAAGCTAAAACTAGCAGGTTCTGATTCATATAAGAAGGGAAGAGTGGATATGGAAGGACAGCTTGCACACCTGATATACCTGTATTTCTTTTTTTAAAAAAATACCTTCTATAAAATTAGTCTCTTAAGATACTCCTTTAAAAAAGATTTAAGATACTCCTTTAAAAAAGATAATTTGGGGAAACATTAAGCACTGTATTGATCTCATGGAGATTCATGATGCAGAGTGGCTTATTAAAGGCTCTGAGAAGTTCTGCAATAAAGGAATGTGTCTAGCTTTGTTTAAGCTAAGATAATTTGGCCAAAAACACACACATTTCACAAAATTTTGTTTTCTTTTTTGCAGAAGCCCTATTAACATAAGCTTAGGAAATACTACCTTGGGAATCATTGAAAGTGTCTTAGTTTGCAGTGATGCAAACATTTTTAAAGCAATTCTATTCCTAGGGATGTAGTCAGTAGAAATGTGCATATTGTGTTGGTCAAAGTTCAATCAGAGAAACAGAAAAACTAGGAGATACACAAAGGAATTTGTTGCAGGGATTTGGTTTTATGCAACTGTGGGAGCTGTTAGACAATCTATATAAGGCTATTCTTTGTGTCTGATGTCGGAGTTTGAAGTCTACTGGGCAGACAGTTATGAAGGAAGAGAGTAAACTTGTGAAGAAGAGGAGAAGGAGGAGGAAAAGGAAGAATAAGAAGCTGAAACTCATGAAGATAGATGGGAACGTGGATCAGGCTGTTACTGTATCCAGCTTTGGTGATGTGGGTTTCCTAAGGAGAAGCTGATGCCCTTTATTATGGAACTAAACATACGCCTGGCTTAGGAGTCAGAGAAACTGAAGGAAGATCGAGGGATGGTGGCTGCAGCATCATCAGGGCTGGCTGCTGCCCCTCAACACTGTAGTGAGCCTGCAGAGAAGCAACTATGCAGTGGACCTTCTGCACTGACCTTACAGATGCAAACATAACATGGCTACTGATTCACTTCCAAATCTCAGCTGGAAACATACAAAGAAGGGAATTCTGAGAAGGATAGTTCAGCCCAACCAGGTCAATACATTACAATGCCACTTTATGCTATTTCAGCAGATGACAAATACAGGATTGTTTACAGCAGTGCCCGTTGCTGTAACTTCAAATTGGAAGTAACCTAAATGTGCATCACCAGTTATTAAGCAGGTAAACTGCTGCATGCATATAATAGAAGTAATAGATGAACAAACTATTGCTACACACATCAGCATGGATGACGTAAAAGACATAAAAGAATACAAACTATAATTACATTTGTGGAAACTCAGAAGAGGCTAAGCTAATTCATGAGAGAGGGTTAATGACTTGGAGGCTCTATGACAGAGGTTTCTGATGTACAAATAATGTTCTTTCAGCTTCTTGATCTGGGTGTTACTTACACAAGTATGTTTACTTTGGGAAAATCCATTGAGTTGTACTTTGTGCACTTTTCTTTTTTTAAAATTTTAAGTTCCAGGATGCATGTGCAGGATGTGCAGGTTTGTTACATAGGTAAATGTGTGCTGTGGTAGTTTGCTGCACCTCTCAACCTATCACCTAGGTATGAAGCCTTGCATGCATTAGCTATTTATTCTAATGCTTTTTCTTCCCCTTCCCCGCCGACAGGCCCTGGTGTGTGTTGTTCCCTTCCCAGTGTCCATGTGTTCTCATTGTTCAGCTCCTGCTTATGAGTGAGAACATGCAGTGTTTGGGTTTCTGTTCCCATGTTAGTTTGCTGAGGATAATGGCTTCCAGCTCCATCCATGTCCCTGCAAAGGACATGATCTCGCTCCTTTTTATGGCTGCGTAGTAGTCTATGGTGTATATTTACCACATTTTCTTTACTAGTCTACCATTGATAGGCATTTGGGTTGATTCCATATCTTTGCTATTGTGAATAGTGCTGCAATAAACATCTTTGCACTTTTCTATACTTATGCTATACTTCAATATAACATTTGGGTAAATAAAGTTTTAAGACACTGAGTAGTCGTGGGCAGGCTGGGTTGCAGGAAAGAAGCTAAGTTTGAGCTAGCTGAACCCTGTAATGTGTGGCATGTGGGTAAACAAGGCAGTAAGTATTAGAAGAAGCAGGTTGGTTGAGCATGAGGAGGACAGAGCCTATCGAGGGTCATTGTAGCTCTGTCCCAGACTGTCCCTTTCCTCTGCTGACCATGTACTGCCGCTGTGAAGGGTTAGGAGTGTGTACACAGAGGCCCAAGCAGGGGCTCTTATCGCTGGCATGCATCAGCAGAATCGCCCTCTGCAGGGCAGGGAAGATGGTGATTCTGTAGACCTAGGGTAGGCCTGGCACCTTTTAAAGCTCCCTAGCTGTCCTGATGCATTCCATAGGAAAAAAAACCACTGGACTGTGGAGGTAATAAACATGGATGGTAGGGGAAAATATAGGAAAGCGTGGGGGAACTTGGTGCTTAAAAAGCTCATCTTATCCCCAAGGTCAGCCCTCTTTCTTTCTGAGTGCTTTTTCTTATCTTTGACCCTGACAAACATAACATAGTTCGAGGCTTTCTGTTTTATGAACTCTTAATCCCTTTTTCATGCTTTTCACTTTAGTGAATTGACTAAATGATCAGAATCATGATTCCTCTTTTGAAAATAAACTATTTGAAAGTGACTTGGGCTGTTGAGTGTGAGATTCGACAATGCTCTATGATATCTACCATGTCCTGAGACTAGATTGTATATTCTCTGATGCCCTGAACAGTTATCTTAAAGCGTTGTTTGGCTGGGATTATTGATGATTTTTCTAATGCCTAAGCAAATTAGGATTTGGGGTGTTAATAAGAAGTTTGTTCTGAAATGAAATCTCACAAGTAACTTAGTGTTTTGCTTTAAACCCTTTTGAATATGCATGAAAACAACAGGGAGTCCAGATGACACTGCTATTGTGTAGTTCCCTGATTCCCGCAGCCCGAGGCATGCTTGTACTTTTAAAATCCTACTTTGGCCTGGAGCGGTGGCTCACGCCTGTAATCCCAACACTTTGGGAGGCCGAGGCAGGTGGATCACCTGAGGTCAGGAGTTGGAGACCAGCCTGGGCAACTTGGTGAAACCACATCTCTACTAGAAATACAAAAAAAAAAAAAAAATAGCTGGACATGGCTTGGTGCGGTGGCTCACCCCTGTAATCCCAGCACTTCGGGAGACTGAGGTGGGTGGATCGCGAGGTCAGGAGATCGAGACCATCCTGGCTAACACGGTGAAACCCCGTCTCCACTAAAAATACAAAAAATTAGCAGGGCGTGGGTGGTGGGTGCCTGTAGTCCCAGCTACTGGGGAGGCTGAGGCGGGAGGATGGTGTGAACCTGGGAGGCGGAGCTTGCACTGAGCCAAGATCGCGCCACTGCACTCCAGTCTAGGTGACAAGAGTGAGACTCCATCTCAAAAAAAAAAAAAATTAGCCGAGTGTGCTGGTATGCACCTGTAATCCCAGCTACGTGGGAGGCTGAGGCAGGAGTATCGCCTTGAACCTGGGAGGTGGAGCTTGCAGTGACCCGAGATTGTGCCACTGCACTCCAGTCTGGGCGACAAAGTGAGACTCAGTCTCAAAAAAAAAAAAAAAATCGCACCTTATCCTCTGTTATAACATTGATCCCACTGTACTGTAACTGCTGATCTCTTCTAGTTCTCCTCATTTCTTTCTGAAATCTAATCTCACTGAGGTCAGGGACTTTGTATCTCCAGCATCTAGCTCAGGAGAAACTGAATAATCAATGATGAGTGAATGAGTCCCAAAATTCTGGAAGCAAATATCATTGTCCCTTGAAGAAGGACCTCACTTAGAGAGGAGAGAGAGGGGGAGGGAAACAGAGTTACGTTGGTCAGAGAGGTAGGAAAAGCATTAAAATAGTATTCTATCATGGAAATCTAGGAAAAAGAGGAGAAATGTTTGAGGAATTAGCAAATGCTACCTAGAGGTAAATGAGAATGAGAATTTAAAAAATGTTTTGGGATTTTTCCCAGTCATTAGTGGCTATAGATAGAATCAAGATCTCAAGGGATTAAGGAGAGAACACAAGATAAGGAAACGAGGGCGGAAGGTTAAAAAAACATGGAGAGAAGTGAGGCCGCAAAAGACAGACTTGAAAGTGGCTGAGCAGAATGACAGAATCAAAGGCAGCATCCTCATGAGGGAGGAGAACAGTGTTTGAGGGCAGAGATGGGAGGTTCCTTTAGTGTCCATCTCCACATCCTCTGGCGTCACCCCTGCCGGTGATGGAGGAGCTGAGCTCTGAGCATCTCGCTGGTCTGTGTCAGGCTGAGTCAGCAGTCGGTTTATTGAAAAACCATGTGTGCTAAGCCCTGTACTAACCCATTTTCTTTGAATGATGTTGTTTCTTTTAACTCGCATCTTCCTTTTCCTACAGGAAACATGGTAGAATGGTGCTTACCTCAAGATATTGACCTCGAAGGTGTTGAGTTCAAGTCTATGGCCAGTGGGTCCCATAAAATCCAATCTGATTTCATGTAAGTACTTCTGAACTGGAGTCTCTTCGTACCATTCCCCCTGCCTCCACACTTTCCCCAAAGCAGAAGGGCTCTTATCAGGAGCTCTTCATGTGCTGTGTGTAAATGCCTTGAAAATACATGGATAGTTTTGTGTTCACATCATTTTTCTAGTGAGATGTCTAGCTTTCATCAGGTTCTCAATGGGCTTCATGACCTGTAAATCTTAAGAATCTCTGCCTGTAGAGGTTCTGTCACTTTCTCGGAAATTACATGGACCTCACCTGAGGTTTGGTTTTAATGAGAGTGCACAGTTTCAGCCCCGTGTGAGTTAACAGAGGACAGCTATGTGTTCAACCTTGAAATTCCAGCTTTAAGTAAGGCCATTTTTTAGTCCTGTGTAGTGGGGCATTCAGAGAGTTTTGTGAGAAGGAACAATGGAAAGAGCTTAAGGGTAATGAAGTGGCTTTAATCTCCTCATGGGGCTGAATTCATGACTGATACAAGTGTGAGAAAGAGGAGGAAATAAAATGGCAGCTCAGTGAAAAATATCAGAGCCTCAGGAAGTAAGGGAAGAATCACTGCGGTTTATGCTGCAAAAGAGAGTCCTAGTTCCAGAGGAGTCTGAAGAGGAATGTTGGTTCTGCTTCTCCCATCCAAGTCATTAGTTGTAGTGCAGGAGAGAAGAGACGTGTCCATGATCGTGGGCAGCTGAGCGGCAGGCTTGCCACGGACTAAGTCCCAGCTCCAGCCGAGTGACCCTTGGCAAGTTATGTAATCTCTTCAAGCCTTGCTCGTCTCATCAGTGAGGTCACATGGCTTGGCCCACTTGTTTTCTTGAGGCTGAGCTTTGTCATTGACAGCCCCGAACACAGTTCATTTGTTTTGTTTAGGATTGCATCTCAAAATTCCTCTCTGATCTTGAGCCACACTACGTATTTGGTCTCTTCTAGCTATTTCCGAAAGGGGCCCTTCTTCGGCCTGGCCTGCTTTGCCAACATGCCCGTGGAGAGTGAGCTGGAACGTGGCGCGCGGATGAAGTCTGTGGGCATCCTCTCTCCCTCCTACACACTGCTTTACCGCTACATGCACTTCTTGGAGAACCAGGTTCGGTACGTGGCTTCCGTGCATGTGCAGGGAGGCAGCAGGATCCACCAGCTGGTGCATATGGCACGAGCCCTCGGAGACAGCACTTGCGTGCCAGAGCAGCAGATGTCTTTCCAAGAACATCCATGGCGATGTTTCACGCCTCGGATGGTGTCCTTTCGTTTCAGCCAACGTCCTGCATGATGAGTCTTTACTCTATAATGAAAAGCTGGGGTATATTCTGCCTTCAGTTTGGATTTAATACTGCCATCACTTTTTAAAATTAAGTCATTTGTTGACGGGTACATGATCTTTGTTTATGCAAAGCCGCAATAGTTACCTCCTTGCGTCAAGTAGGCAAAGAAATCCTAAACTTTTTAAAAGCCTACTCCTTTTATTATTGGGATTCTTACTATGATTGGGATAATAGAAAGATAACTTAAACATATATATATATATATTTTTTTTTTTTTGGTAGAGACAGGCTCTTACTATATTGCCCAGGCTGGTCCTGAACTCCTAGAGTCAAGTGATCCTCCTGCCTCAGCCTGCCAAAGAGCTGAGATTATAGGCGTGAGCCAAGGTGCCTGGCATAGGAAGAGAATTTTTAACAGAAGCAGCAAAATGATTAGTTACTTTACATTTTTTTCATCATGCAAGTAACCTTATTACATTTCAGATTTTGAGGGGAAAATTTATCCCTAATCCCTGAAGCACTGATAAAATGTTACCACTTCTTTTCTGTGTATGTGTGTATGTTTAAAATATATATTTGGCATCATACAATATATATCCTTTTTTATAGTCTATACTTTTAAAATTTATCACTATGTAAACATTTCTATGCAACATTATTGTGATCTTCAGCTTTGAAAGCATGAACTTTATTGTTTGTGGAAAACACATGTTTATTATTTTAAAATTTATATGAAACTACAAAGGATTTTTAAAAATCCTCTCATATATTAACACTCACAGATATCCATTGACAATATTCCATGAATGCGATTCTGGAATACAAATATCTTTACAAAAATAGGATTAATATTTTATGGATTTAATTTTCTCAAATAGCAGGCTGTGTTAATGAAATATATTAAACATAATTTTACTTATAACTTCAAGTAAATATTTTTTCACAGTAAGATATACTATTCCTTGAGATATTCCTCCAAAATTAAGAAAAACGATTATGAAAAACGTGACAATATGATGTCAGTACTTTACTGAGAAACAATATATAAACATTAAAATTGATCAGGAATGGTGGCTCACGCCTGTAATCCCAGCACTTTAGAAGGCCAAAGAAGATCAATTTAGGAGGATCAGTTGAAGCCGGGAATTCAAGACCAGTCTGGGCAACAAAGCAAGATTCCAACTCTACAAAAACAAAAAAATTAGCCAGGCATGATGGTGTGCACCTGTAGTCCTAGCTACTTAGGAGGCTGAGGTGAGAGGATGGCTTGAGCCCAGAAGTTCAATGCTGCAGTGAGCTATGATTGCACCATTGCATGCCAGCCTGAGTGATAAAGCAAGACCCTGTTTAAAAAATAAAAAATAAATCAAAAATAAAAAAAAACTTGAATGGTTGAATTTTACCATCAAGCACTTTTCTTTCTTTGAAAGGATCTTGCATGATTAATACTATTGGCCTGTTCCGTTTATCCTCAGCTGGTTGTACAATTCTTGAATGCTTTCTTCTTTCCCTCAGGATGCTATAGATATTGTTCTACTGTTATCTGAAATTAGTCGTTTTGGAGAAGTTTCTCCATCCAGATACCTATAGAGTCTGTCTTTGTCTGTGCTGTTTCTGAACTTGCCAAATGTTTTGTTTTGTTTTGTTTTTGTTGTTTTTGTTTTTTGAGATGGAGTCTCACTCTGTCGCCCAGGCTGGAGGGCAGTGGTGTGATCTTGGCTCACTGCAACCTCCGCCTCCTGGGTTCAAGCAATTCTCCTGCCTCAACCTCCTGAGTAGCTGGGATTACAGGGGCCCGCCACCACAGCCAGCTAATTTATTATTTTTTTTTTAGTAAAGACGGGGTTTCACCATGTTGGTCAGGCTAGTCTTGAACTCCTGACCTCGTGATCTGCCCGCCTCGGCCTCCCAGAGTTCTGGGATTACAGGCATGAGCCACTGCGCCCAGCCTGAACTTGCGAAATGTTTATTACTTCGTATCAGTATGTTCTGGGATTCTTTGTCCCCTTTGCTCAATAGATAGGTCTTTTATTTTTAATTTTAGGAACTTTTTCTTCTTTAATAAAATATTTAACTTTTGCATTCTGTTTTTTTCTTCTCCAGGAATATCCATTATGCATACGTTTTCCCCCCATTGTCTTCCCTGTTTGTCATTTTGATGATTATTTTAATAGCTCTTCATTGCTGGAGCTGTCCCATATATTTACTTGGTTATTCTCTGTGGCTGAACATGCAGCATGTTTCTATTTACTGTTTATTTTTTTAGCTGCTCCTCTACCTCTTGGAGCTGTGGAAAATACATTTGCACATATATCTTTTTCTGTACTCAAAATATTTCCTCAGTTTTTTTTTTTTTATCCCAGAAGTAATATTATGAAGTTCTAAAAAAGACCATTTTATTGGGATTTTGACATTTTTAAAACAATATTATTCCTTTTAAAAAGCTAATTTTCCAAGTAGGCAATACAGTTTCATGGTTCAAAATCCAAAAATGTTAAGGTGGTATTATATTAGATAGGGTCCTGGCTAAAAGGCAAGAACAGAGGCCCAAAATTACTGTGGCCCAATTAAGATAAAAGATTATTGCTCGTGTCATAGCGTAGAGGTAGGCAGGCGGTCAAGTTGGGTAGCCTGCTCTGTTCCATACAATTTTTCAGGGACCCACATTCATCTCTTGTTATTCCACCATATCCTAAGAATGGTTTTGTATTGTGAGGTGCTCTTTCCCAAATGTTAAAAGCTGGTCACTACTATTATGTTTGCATTTCAGCCCATAGGGAAGAAGGAAAGACTAGAATTTACATATCTCACTTCTCATATTCCATTGTCAAGTCCTCAATCACAGAGACACACCCAACAGCAAAGTAGACTGGGAAGCAGTGTTTACTTTACTTTACTAGGTGGGTGACCCTGTGACCGGTTAGAACTCTGGGGCATTGGTTACAAACAGGAAGAAGGGAATACTTGACTTTGAGAAAAAGTTAGCAGCTTCTGCTTCAGTTTGCCCCTCTGGCCACTCAGGTATCCATGTATACTCTTCTTCCCACTTGTAGAGGCCATTCCTCCCACCCCAAAGGAGACATCATAGAGTCTCATTCAGTTCATGCTTCCAGTCTAAAATCTAGGATTTCTCTGTAGTGTGCAGTAGTCCTTTATGTTAGGCCAGGGCATGGTTCTTTTCACCCTGAAAACTTATAAAAGAATAGACAAGTCCCTCTACTCCCTACCTCCCAAATGCAATATAGGAGGTAAAGGAGGAACCACAATACAAGCTTCTGTTTGGAAAAGGGAAGAATGAGAAATACGGGTGGTCACTAGTTCATAACAACAGTGAAATTCTGCTGAGCAGGAATTGCAGAGTCAGTGTGCTCTTGACTCAACTTTGGTTCTGTTGTGTAGAATCCCTTGTTCATTTTCCTCCATGGCACTTGGCTTTGTCTTCTAGAAGATTCTTCATTTTCCTCCATAACCACATCTACAGTGGGCATTGGAGAACATGCCTTTCTTGAGGCTGTACAGCTTTAGAACACCTTTCCTGCTGGTATAGATTTGGAGGTCTAGTGGTTTCTTAAGGGGTCAAGAAGTCACAGGCTTTTATAAGCCAAGCATGTGACAATACATGTCCCCCCAAAACTAAATTGACTTCTGGTTTGTTTGCTTCCAGTCAGTTCCAGGTAAAAGTATCCATGGCCAAAGATCTTCTTTGGGTCATGGTTTTTAATTAGCAGACTAGATTATAGTTACTGGCTTCTCTTTTTGGCCCATCCCTTTCTCCCTCATTTTCATAATGACTTCCTTGAGGTGATTCCCTAAATGTGATCTTTGTAAATAAGCTAACTCCCTTGTCTGCCCAAGAATAATAAACTGGAGACTTTCATAGATGCCCTGAGAGAGACTCCTGTCTCCTGCTTTTGGGGTACAGTAGCATTGGCTTTTCTAGCCCTGTGGGGTCCCAAATTGTTGGAATCTCAATGGATTTATATTGCCAAATTTAGAACACATGACCCTTAGTAGGCTGTATTTTATTCCATTTTTCCTTGCAAACCAGCCAGTTCTTGTTTGTTTTTATCTTATTCTTATAGTAGCTCACTAAAAGCATACAAGGGGCAGTCAACACACACCAGCATTCTATTTCCAACTGCTTCCCATAAAGCTACAAATTCAGATGACACAGGGTCTCCCAAGTTATTGAAGTTTTAGCAGTTGTTTTGCTACAAGTGTAACAAGGGTTGCCAGCTTTCTCGTCTGCAATATCTATTTTCTCACCACCCTGCCCTTCCAGCAACAAAGCCAGTGTCTCTATATGGTTTTTGATACTGTAGTAACTCATTTCCAGGTATCGTTTTTGGCTTTTAGAGTATAGGCTAAGTTGCTGTAATGAAGAAGAGACCCCCAATACAGTGACACAGTAAGATAGAATTACAGCTTTTCCAGCATGGCAGTCGTAGTAGTTCATTGTGGGTAGGTGGTTCTGTTCCACTGGTCATTCTTGGACGTGAGTCATTCAGTCTTACGTTATGTCATTTTCTAGAGTGTTGTCCTCATCCACATGGTAGAAGCTGCCTCCCCATTACATTGTCATTTTCTAGCATGTAGGAAGAGGGAAAGACCTTGGCTCCATGGAATGTGAGCAGAGGTGGTGTGTTCAACTTCCGGGATCTGGAACTTGAGGGATCTGGAAGTTGAACACACCACCTCTGCTCACATTCCATTGACCAGTTCTTGATTACTAGGCACACATAGTAGCAAGGGAATCTGGGAAATGTGGCCTTCAGCTGGGCGTCCATGTGTCCATCTAAAATTTGGAAGGTTCTATTACTAAAGGAAGAAGAGTGTGGCAGACTACCACTCACATAAAGTGAAAAATCGTCACCCAGTTCCCATATCCATTCAAATAATCTCAGTAATCATAATTCATTTCTCATGTATCATCCAAAGTGTGTGTGTGTGTGTATATATATACAAATATAAATGTATATTCTTACCGTCTCCCTTTTCTGGGAAAAGATAGCATGTTATTTGTGTTGTTTTGCACCTAGCCTTTTTCATTCAACAGTATGAAAGATCTCATATCAGTATGTTGAGAGTTTCTTCCTTGTTTTCAGCTGTGTCATATGCCTTCTATAGAATTACAGCATTTATCAAGTTCATTATTAATAGACATTTGGTTGTTTCCAGTCCATTTCCTGCTACAAATGATGCTGCACTGAATATCAGGCATTTCACATGTGAGGGGTATATCTGTATATTAAATTTTCAGAAATGAAATTGATGGCTCAAAGGATATATGTATATGTAATTTTAATAGATTCTGTCAAATTGCTTCCCATAGAGGTTGTGCCATTTGCATGCCCAGTAGTAATGCAAGAGAATGCCTGTTTCATCTCAACGTTGTCAACACAAAATGAAAGTTTGAACATTCTAACCTGATGGATAAAAGAACAGTAACTCAGTATAGTTTTAATTTGTATTTTTCTTATAAGTGAGGTTAAGCACCTTTATATATGTTTGAGTCATTTGTATTTCTTTTTCTGTGAGCCATTTCTAGCCTTTGCTACATTTTGTTGTTTACCTTTTCCTATTTCTTTTACTTTTTTTTTTTTTTTTAAAAAAAAAGAGTTTCGCTCCTGTTTCCCAGGCTGGAGTGCAATGGTGTGATCTCAGCTCATCGCAACCTCCACCTCCCAGGTTCAAGCGATTCTCCTGCCTCAGCCTCCAGAGTAGCTGGGATTACAGGCATGTGTCACCATGCCTGGCTAATTCTGTATTTTTAGTAGAGATGGGGTTTCTCCATGTTGGTCAGAGTAGTCTCTAACTCCCAACCTTGGGTGACCTACCCGCCTCAGCCTCCCAAAGTGCTGGGATTACAGGCATGAGCCACCAGGCCCGGCCTTTTCTTATTAATTTCTAGGAGTTTGTACAATACGGAAATTTTTTCTTTGTTGTATAAATTGAAAATATTTTACTACTTTGTCATTTGTCTTTTAACATTACCTTCTTGTCATGTAGGTGTTCTTCTTTGAATTCATTCATCTTTTTATGGCTTCTAGATTTTGAGTCATAGCTAGAAAGGTTTTGCAGCTTGGTGATTAAAGAGGGCTATAGGTAACAGAAGAGACTTGTATGACAGAGTATGAGGAAAAGAAAGAAGCACAGTTAGATAAGCTTAGGTCTAGGTTAGGATAATACTTGAATACAGCAGCAACTTTTACATAAATTCACTAGTCTTCATTTCTGCAACACTTAATCTGTGTTTTATATTTCTTCTGACTTATGATGTTCCAAACCTATTTACTTGTATTTCATCTACAATTTTTGTCCTCAGTATCTCTCTAAAGAGTCTTTTTAATGATTATTTCTTAATCAGAAGATATTGGAGAACTATTTCATAATTTAAAAAATTAGAGGCAAGAGGGACTGTTATTGAATAAAGGGACCTACAACTCATAACCACATTTTACCTTGCTCAGATCTCAATTCAAGCAAACCAACTGTAAAATAGCATTTGGGGGACAGTGGCTGTATTTTGAATGTGGACTGGATATTTATATTAAGGCATTATTGTTGAATGAGATAATGGCATGGTGATTATGTGTTATGTTATTTAAACAGACTTTGTCAATTACAGATGCCTTACAAAGCACTTGTCAATGAAATGTTATGAGGTGGGATTTTCTTTAAGACATTCTAGGAAAAAAGTGATGATGGTAGGGTATAGGGTATAGATATAACCATATGGATCAAATATTATTGAAGCTAGATGATAAATACATGGGGTTCATTCTGTTCTTTCTACATTTTGTGTATATGTTTGAAAATGTTCATAGTGAAAAGTTTAAAATGACTAAGTATAAAATTAACATATAGTTATTATAGGAAACTTTAAAAAATAGAGAAAAGCTCAAAGAAAAAACTGATCTCACCAGCCAGACGTATCTAATGTTAACATTTCATTTTATACCATTCTAGTCTTTTCCCATGTGCAAATATATATTATACATACACGTTTTATTTTTTTTTTTTTTATAAAGGATTATTGGCCAGGCATGGTGGCTCACGCCTGTAATCCTAGCACTTTGGGAGGCTGAGGCGGGCGGATTGCCTGAGCTCAGGAGTTCGAGACCAGCCTGAGCAACAACGGTGAAACCCCGTCTCTACTAAAATACAAAAACTTAGCTGGGCGTGGCAGTGTGCGCCTGTGGTCCCAGCTACTCAGGAGGCTGAGGCAGGAGAATCGATTGAACCCGGAGGCGGAGGTTGCGGTGAGCTGAGATCGCACCACTGCACTCCAGCCTGGGCAACAGAGTGAGACGCCATCTCCAAAAGAAAAAAAAAGGATTATTGAGGTCATTCAGTATGTAAATTTTGTAACTTGGTATATTAACCTTTCTGGTGTATCATGAATTATGTCCTCAACATTATTGTGGTTTCACAGCGTTTCAATATATAGATACATCACAATTTATTTAACCGTTTCATGCTATTGGGCTTTTAGGGTGTTCCTTGTTTTTTTCACCACTGTGAACATCAGCATCCTTGTGAGTAAATGACTGTTCACATCTAGAAATAGTGCTTTAGGCCTCACTCCGAGAAGGGGAATCACTGGATCAGAAGATGTATACAATGTACAATTTAATACAAGCTGTAAGTTACCCTTCAGAAGGTGGTGCCGTAGTATCCCTGCACCCGCAGTAAATGGGAGTGCTTATTTTTCTGCATTTGCAAAGCCAGGAGCTAGAAGACGATTTGTTCAGACAGATATATATATACATATATATATACACACACACATAAATATATATAAATGTATGTACACATATGTAAATACACAGACACACACACACACACACACGTATATATATATTTTTTTTTGAGACAGTCTCGCTCTGTCACCCAGGCTGGATGCAATGGCGTGATCTCTCTCGGTTCACTGCAACCTCTGCCTCCTGGGTTCAAGCAATTCTCGTGCCTCAGCCTCCCGAATAGCTGGGATATTTAGTAGAGACAGGTTTCACCGTGTTGGCCAGGCTGGTCTCGAACTTCTGGCCCCAAGCAATCCGCCCACCTCAGTCTCCCAAAGTGCTGGGATTACAGGCGTGAGCCACCATGCCCGGCCTGTTCAGACCAATAATTAACACAGCAGAGTGGTGAAGTGTAATTGTTGCATGAAGACATCTCTGATTCTGATCGTGGATGAATTATTGCCAGTGTGGTAGGGACAGGCAGGGTCAGTTGCACTGGGCATCTGCATGGCCACATGTGGCTGTGTTTTATCAGTGAAGGAGCTGTGGGCTTGAGAATCCCAGTGTCTCTGGCCCAGCAGCCTGTGGCTTCAGATTAATAATATATATTGAGCCGGTTATTCTCTAGTTTTTACAGTGTCACGGCTCTTGGACACTTTCCATAGGTGGTTTGGCATGCATTTCGGTGTGGTGGTTTCTCAATTTCTGCATTCTTGTAGGTAAGTTCACCAGGAAGGGCTGCTTTGACATCATCTTTGAAGACTAACTTATCATCCAGCACTCTGAGCCTTGTGTCAGTACTTTTTGGTTTTTCTTGATATTGTGGTTTGACAGTCTTGTTTGTTGCAAAATCTGTAGTGTGTTTAAATTTTGAGTCTTTCATACAACAGTTGCTTAACATTCATCCAGGAACTGCCAATTTATATTTGTGTCTATGTTCAGATTCCATATCATTGCCTTGTTCTGTCCCATCAGTCAGTAATATCTGAGGCAATCAAAGGACAGAATCCTCATATTAGTTCTTTGTCTAAAGGACTCTAACTTTTGTACTGAACTTTTCTTTAGAATCGTGGTTCAAGTATACAGTTTAATGTAGTCAAACAGAAAAGACAATTGAGCAGCAAATCAGCAAACAATAAACCTAGAAAATGAAAAAATATTACCCTTGACACAGCCCCCTTTAACACAGAAAATATAGTATTAAAAATATAATAAAATGATTCTCAGTATTCTTTTTAGGGGAATTTGATCCTAATGAAACACCTTTGAATGAAAAAATATAAATTACCCTTGACACAGCCCCCTATAACACAGAAAATGTAGTATTAAAATATAATAAAATGATTCTCAGTGTTCTTTTTAGGGAAATTCCATCCTAATAAAAACACCTTTGAACACAGTTGCCTTTGTATGATTTTCTGTGAATCAGACTTTCATCTTTTGACAAACTTCCCTAAAAAGTATCTGAAATCTGCCATCTTCTCAGAATAGTCAGACACAGCTTAGACCATGGGTTTCCTGTCTGGCTTATGAACATTTGTAAAAGTGAGCTAAGTGATTATAAGCAGCCATCTTCCAACCAGTTATTCGTTATAGGAGAACTATATTTGTTATAGTAGGACTACCACCTTGTCAAAACTTAAAATGTATAGAATCCCTGAAATTGGAGCTATCGTCCATCTTACATTAGTAATCATTATATGAATATAGTGATGATTGTTTTCCTTTTTAAAAGATAAATTTGTCTGAAGGTCTCTTGTCATCACTTTGACATATAAGAGCTGTAAATCACTCTGGAGTGGAGATGGTTGGAGAATAGAAGGCTATAGTTGGTTGATGAAAATCTTGACTCTGAACAGTTTGTGTCATAGTTTGGGGTAAGCCACTGTGGCAGTTTGCAGAGGCGGTGTGGCAGCGGGGAGTGCCTATTTTTAATCACTGCTGTTCCAGGGCCAACCGTAATTAAGGATGTTTCCCTTGCTCAGTGAAGCTATATTTTGCTTTTTGTTCATTGATTGATGGAAATTGTAGGACACTGAGAAAATAAAGATGGGCTAAGAGGGTTTTGGCACCTTTTATTCCTCCCTCAATTAGGGCTTTTCCGGGGCTGCATAACAAAGTGCCAAAAACTGGGTGGCTTAAAACAGCAGAAACATACTGTCTCACAGTTCTAGAAGCTGGAAGCCCAAAGTCAAGGTCTCAGCAGTGTGAGTTCCCTCTGGGGCTATGTGGGAGAATCCATTCCAG
The DNA here is from genome assembly GCF_028885625.2 of Pongo pygmaeus. Classification (NCBI taxonomy): domain Eukaryota; kingdom Metazoa; phylum Chordata; class Mammalia; order Primates; family Hominidae; genus Pongo; species Pongo pygmaeus. Next base: position 140,614,233 of record NC_072379.2, on the reverse strand, counting down.
GCCTCTCCCTGAGCTGCTGGTGGATGCTGGCAATCTTTGGGGTTCCTTGGCTTGTAGATGCATCATCCCAGTCTCTGTCTTCACGTTCACCCGCTGTTTGCTGTAGTGTGTGTGTCTATGTGTCCAAAAGTCCCCTTTCTATAAGGACAGCATTCATACTGGACCAGGGCCCGCTCCAGTAACTTCATTTTAACTTGATTACCTATGTAAAGATGCTATCCAAATAAGGTCCCATTCTGAGTGAGGTGCTGGGGCCCCATCTTTTTTGTGGGGACAAAATTCAACCTATAACACCCCCATTAAATAGAGTGACAAACAGTCCTCACAGTGCTCCTGCGCTCCACTAGGGGGCAGGACTCTCCACTGTTGAAATGGCCCAGGGCGTCGGTGCTGCCTTCTGGGTTCTGGGGTCTGGGGTTGGCCAGCAGGGCCAGCCACAGCCAGGCTCTGTGACCCGAGCCGGTGGGGCGGGCAGAGAAGAGATTCTGATGCTTTTTATTTCTTTATTATTATACTTGATGTAGAAATTATGAGCCCTGGTGACATCCAATAATAATTGTTTTCCCTTATTTGAGACATTGGGGGTAAGCTCCGTATTCTTCCATAACAACAAAGCAAGCAGGCAAGCGTGAGTTCTCTAAACAAAGAGCGGCTTTAAGCAGGGAATTTTAGGCTTCCAAGCTGGCCCTTCTCACAGGAAACAGCCATTCTCTGGGAAGTGGCACCCAGTCTCTGGCGTACCTTGCTCAAGAACAATAGACATTAGTCATAGTCTGTTAATTCTGTCTGTTTCCCATGAGAAAAAGAATGTGTTCCATGGTGCTGTCAGGGAGTTTCAGGCCCATGTTTGAAGTTTTCCTAAGGATCTTCTGTAACATCAAAGGAGGTGACCTAAGCAACCTCCAAATGGGGATCTTTGGAGTATGTCAGGGCCTTTGCCCCTGAGTGTTACAGCCCTTGAGGTGGGCGGGGGGTAGGAGTGGTAGCAGAGCTGTGACCAGGGCTGTTCTCACTGTGTGTGTGTGTGTGTGTGTGTGTGTGTGTGTGCATGCCTGTGTGTTTTTCTGCAGGCACCAGCTGGAGATGCCAGGACATTACTCTCATCTGGCTGCCTTCTATGAGGACAAAAAGGGGGTGCTCCATGCTGGTCCTGGCAGAGGCAGCAGCCTGCCCCCTGTCTACTGGCTGCCTTCCATCCACCGATACATGTACCCTGAGATGAAGGTGAGGTTAGCCCTGCTTTTCTTACACGATACTGGATCTGTATCTGGGAATAGTAGCTGTTGATTAATTTTTAATGAATAAAAAATTTATGTCTTTGGATCATACAAAATGTCTACTTTTGATAGAACAGAGTTGCAACATAAGCATTTGGTTTGTTTAAAACATAAGGCAAGTTATCTTTAACGATATGCTTTCCAGACACTTCTGTAATCATAGTATAAAGGCGTGTGTGATAGGCCAGTTGTGAAAAGATTTAATTCTGTTGATTGCTTCTGATATTTTAACACTAGACATTTGAACTAAAGATGAAGAGTCTGATGAAGAAGTATGACATTTCTTAGTTAAGACACTTTTAATGTTACTTCATTCTGTATTTGTTCCGGAAGTACTTTGGCTTTGGTACTAGAATATGCCTATTTACAGTTAGCAAAACACCCAGTGAAGCGTTAGGTGTTGGAAGGGTGCAAATATGACTAAGAACATGAATCTCCTCTTTCTCTTCCCTCTCTGTCCCCTGTGGTTGGTCACAGGATATTTCCATGGAAACCTAGGGCTCCCCTGGTAGAGAAATTATGCCAAGAGTCCAAGGGAGAACTCTGGGAAGATGCCTTGGGAGAGGACGTGGTCCCTGAGTATTTGGCTAGGTGGAAAGTGAGGAATGCTGATTCCAGAACCAGGAAAGGTGTGAGCAGCAGTGAGAACCATGGTCTGTCACTTTCTCAGCACCTTCTGGGAGTTATTGCATTGTGCCAGCTATTTATCTATACCTGTTGCAGCATTCTCTAAAATAAAAGTAAATGTTTTTTTGTTTTTTTTTTTTTTTAAATCCCCAGCGAAAGCAACCGAGGCTTATAAAGGGCTAGTGACTTGCTTTAGGTCTTATAGCTAATAGAAGTTAGAGCTAAGATTTAAACAGAGGTCTAGTGCCACAGCCAGTGCATGTTTCCTGCCCCACTTCGTTGTCTTTACAGAGATGTGGACACGGAAAAATGCAAGACAATTTCATGGGACATGAGCAAACTAATTTGGCTGGGATTAAATGTTTGTCAGCTGGCATGAGGGAAGTGATTGGAGAAATAGGCTGAAATTAGATTGTAGAGAGCCTTAAATAGTAGACCTTGGAACTTGAATCCTAGTAAGTACCAATTAGGGATTTACCGGGAAAAGAGACCATGTAGGTATTTCAAACTAATTTAATACAGGAAATCAGTAATATAGGAGTTGGAAGGCTGAAGGAGTAAAAAAGGAATAGGTAACCCATATTTAGTAATTATAGATAATAGCCTGACTAACACCGTATATTAGTGATCTATTGCTGTGGAACAAATCCCCAAATTAATGGTTTAAAACAGTACATATTTATTATTTCACAGCTTCTGTAAGTCAGGAATCCCAGCATGGCTTAACCAGATTCTCTATGGCACAATCTCTTATGAGATGGTATCAGCCAGGGTTATGGGCTCATCTGAAGGTTTGACTGGGGAGGTATCCACCTCTAAGACCATGGGTGTTGGCAGGATCGAATTTCTTAAGGGCTGTTTTGAACTGAAGGCCTCAGTACCTTGCTGGCTGTTAGCTGGGGGCTCCCCTCAGTTCTTAGCCATATGGGTCTCTCCACTATGTGAGCTTGCTTCATCTAAGCCAGTAAGAGAGTGTACTAGCAGGATGGAAGTCAGAACCCTTTGTAATCTAATCATTGGAAGTGACAGCCCTGCAATGTCACCATATTTTCTTAGAAGCAAATTACTCAAGAGCAAGAGGGGATTGCATAAGGCTGTAAATACCAAGAGGTGGGGATCACTGGGGACTATCTTAGAGGCTGCCTGCCACCCTTCCCTAGGGCTAGGGTAACAAAGCAAGAGAAGCAGAGTGATCAAAACCACGGGAGCCTGCAGGAGGGGTCCCTGCACAGTCAGTGCTCAGATCGCTGAGGGAGGCACTGCACATCTATGCTGGGACCTCTCAGGAGGTGTGGCTCCACCTGTGCTGTGCATGCTAAGGAAAGCTGGAGGCTGGAGTCATAGGTATCTTCTGCTGCTGGAGAAATACTAGCTGGAGCAAGAAAGGACTGCCTTTCAATCTACAGTCCATGCTCTCCATTGAAAAACTCTAACAGGAAGCCAATTGGCATATGAGTTTAGGAATTGTCATTTGCAGGTTTCCCAACCCCGTGGCATAGGCTGAGAGACAATCATTAAGAAATGGTCAGAGGGCCATTAGAGGTACTCTGGGCTTGCACTGACCTGAGTCCTGTTCTCTTTCTGCTGCTTATAACTTAGACCCATTTTTTCCTTCAGAGTCTAATTTCTATTGGAATTATCTCCAAATCCACAGGGAGGTGACCAGCATCTGACCTAAATGTACTCGTATTCTTCCCCATAAGAGTCCAGGGATGAGGGACTAAGAGAGAAAGAAAATGGCCCATTCTTTTGAGGACAGCTCATTAACATAACTGTTAGACCCTAGGAGATGCAGGGAAGAGGGTACTGTCATGGTTGCAGATACAAATGTGGAGTGTCTTCTTTTTATAAAACAGTATGTCAGCACATCAAAATAAAAAACACGGCCAGGCATGGTGGCTCACACCTGTAATCCCAGCACTTTGGGAGGCCAAGGCGGGCAGATCACTTGAGGTCAAGAGTTTGAGACCAGCCTGGCCAACATGGTGAAGCCCCGTCTCTACTAAAAATACAAAAATTAGCCAGGCTTGGTAGTGGGCGCCTGTAATTCCACATACTCGAGAGGCTGAGGCAGGAGAACTGCTTGAACCCGGGAGGCAGAAGTTGCAGTGAGCCAACATCGCACCACTGCACTCCAACCTGGGCAGCAGAGTGAGACTTCTCTAAATAAATAAATAAAATGAATAAATAAATAAATAAAACGTGTGGCTTTTGTTTCAGCAACGTTACTCCTCAGGATCTATCCACCAGAATGACGTATGTGTAACAAGATTTAATTCAACATTGTTCACAGTGGTAGAAAACTAGAATGCCGTAGTGAATAGTGAATTAGAGCATAAGAAGGTGACATGGAAGGACCACCAGATCGCATTTGTGTGAGAATAGCAAGGTGCAGAAAACTCATCATCCCTTGGTATCTGCAGGGCCTTGGTTCTAGGCACCCTCCCTCAGACACCCAAATCTGCAGATGCTCGTGTCCCAATATAGTAGGGTGTAGTATGTGCGTATAACCTATGCACATCCTCCCATATATAGATGCTCCTCAACTTACTGTGGGATTACACCCTCATAAGCCCATTGTAAGTTGAAAACATTGTAAGTCAAAAGTGCATTTAATGCTGGCAACGCAGCCGACAGTCCCTGACTTACTATGGGTCCATTTAATGTATGATTTTTCGACCTTATGATGGTGCAGAAGCAATGCGCATTCAGTAAAAGCCATAATCCCATCAAAGTCTTAAGGAGCTTCTTGACTTAACGTGGGGCTACATCCTAATAAACCCATCATACAGTTGGAAACTTGGTAAGTTGAATCATGGTAAAATCAGGGTCCTTCTGTGCTTTAAGTCATCTCTAGGTTACTTATAATACCTCATACAATGGAAATGCTACGCACATAGTTGTTATACTGTGTTGGTTTTTACATGTATTAAATTTTCTTATTGTTATTCTTTATTTTTCCAAATATTTTTGATCTGCATGCAGTTGGTTGAATCTGAGAATATGGTATTAGGGGATACAGAGGGTCAGCCGACTGTACATGTGATATGATTACACTGTTGTTAAGCAGTCACAGTGTCTGTCTAGATAGAGACACACACACACCCAGACATAAACATGGAAAGTATTGATGGGTGTATATGAGCTTATTAAGATATGTATTCCCCGGATGTGGTAAAGTATGGGATGGGGTAGGGCAAGGCTTACATGTATTAAAAAAGCAGGGACCAGGAAAAAAAATGACAGCACTTAAAAATAGCATGTATGATATAATAATACTGGTCATGGATGGAAAATAATGTAATGTATCTGTCAGTTTTTATTGAAATATAACATTTTATAGGAATAAGTTAAAAAATAGTATATATGATACAATACTTGTCATGTATGGAAAATAATATATATATATATGCTTTTTATTGAAATATAAAACTTTATAGAAATAAGTTCAAAAATCATAGGTATATAATTCAATGAATTTTTACAACATGAACACACGTATAAAGAAAAGCTTTAGTCTGGGCATGGCAGCTCATGCCTGTAATCCCAGCACTTTGGGAGGCCAAGGCGGGTGGATCATGAGATCAGGAGTTCGAAACCAGCCTAGCCAACATGGTGAAACCCCATCTCTACTAAAAATGGAAAAATTAGCCAGGCATGGTGGCATGCGCCTGTAATCCTAGCTACTTGGGAGGCTGAGACAGGATAATTGCATGAACCCAGGAGGCAGAGGTTGCAGTGAGCTGAGATAGCGCCACTGCACTCCAGCCTGGGCCACAGGGCAAGACTCCCTCTCAAAAAAAAAAAAAAAAAAAAAAAAAACTTTAAAGAAGTAAGCTTTTAATGTAGGAGTCAGATATAGGACTGTTTCAGAGGGAAAAAAATAAACTGGAAAGGAAGCAGAGGGAAGAGGAAGACCTCTCTGAGAGGTCCAGATGTGGCTGCTAAATGTTCCCCTTAGGAAAATGGGGGAGTGGGAGAGGGATATAGGGGAGGGGGGTTGGGCCCCGGGAGGGGGGTTGGGCCCCAGGAGTGGAGGGCTTCCCTAGTGGCAGGCATGGGTCTATCAGAGCCTGCTGTGGAGACTGAACTGACAGTGGTTAGGGAGTAAAAAGAAATTGGAGTGAAAAGAGGATGGAGTATGGACTTGAAAAGTTGGAGGGAAAACATGAAGGTGCGCACTGGAGACATCAAGAAAAGAGATCTCTGTAAAAGCCACAGAGAAACAAGGCTGGAAAAAGGGAAAGAGATTTCAGTGAAAGCAGGAGAAATTTCTGTTGCATGTGCAGTGAGCCTGGTAAAGTGAGGAGGGGTGAGAAGTCTCTAGAGCTGACTCTTTTAGAAGAAAGGAGGTGGCCCTGTGGGCAGTGCTTCCCTGGCATGAGCCTGGGCACAGGACCTGAACTACTTGCAGGTCCCAAGAAGAGCCATGTTCCCTCTTACCTGCAGGCCTTTGTATGTGAACACCTTCCCTCAGATTCATCTGTTTTTGTTTGTTTGTTTGTTTGTTTTGAGACAGTCTCTCATTGTCACCCAGGCTGGAGGGCAGTGGTGCGATCTCAACTGACTGCAACCTCTGCCTCCCAGGTTCAAGCGATTCTTCTGCCTCAGCCTCCCGAGTAGCTGGGATTACAGGCACGCGACACCACACCCAGCTAATTTTTTGTATTTTTAGTAGAGATGGGATTTCACCATGTTGACCAGGGTGGTCTTGAACTCCTGACCTTGTGATCCACCCACCTCGGCCTCCCAAAGTGCTGGGATTACAGGCATGAGTCACAGCGCCCGGCCTCAGATTCATCTTTATGTCGAAGCTTCAACATCACTTCCCCCAGGAAGTCTTTTCTGTCTCTCCTAGAGTGGGATCAGGCACCCTCCAGTTTGCTCCACCAACCCCGTTCTTATCTCATCATGGCTCCCGTCAGGCTATATTTTAATTGCTTGTTTACCTGTGTCTCCCACTAGCCTATAAAATATACATTGGGCAAGCCCCACCTGGCCTCTGTGTCGTGGAAGAATAAGTTGGGAGCTTGAAGATAACCAGTGGGAAAGCTGGGAGGAACCGGGGCGTGCTTTGGCACCCTTTCCTATCTGGTTGCTGTTAGACTTTGATGAGAAATAGTGATTGGAGAGATGCAACCAGCCTTGGTCACTTGGTGCCTCTCCTCCTCGTGATTTGGGATGTGGTGGCAGAGGAGTAGGCATGGGTGGCAAACAGGACATGTTCAGTGCAGGGTCGCCTTTATCCTGGCATGGGGTAGGGGAATGGTATCAGTGCAGGAGTGATGCCTTGGAAAGGGAAATCCTCTCCGGGTAGTGCAGACGCAGCTTCGGAGGGCCCAGAACAGCCCTGGCTTGGACAGGCAGAGTGCAGAGGCTGCCCTGAGGCTCAGGTGTAGGTGCCCCTGAAGGCTGGTAGTTGTTAAACCCTAGCACGCAGCCCGAGAGTCGGTGCCTCTCTCAGAAATGCTCTTGCCTGCCTCCCTGAAGGGTGATGAGCTCTTTCTTCTGGCACTTTGGCATGGAAATGACCTTTCACGAAGCTTACAAGGCGCAGGGTTTGAAGCCTTCCTGTTTTTCAAAGCAACAGTAGTGGCCCTCCCATATTGGCTCTTTTTATGTGCTATTTCATGTTTTGTCTCAGGCGATCCTTATAACCCTACGAGGTAGGTGACGATTCTGTATTTCACAGTTAAGGATAGAGAACCGGAAACATTAGCTAACTTTCCCCAGATCTCCCTGTTAGTAAATGGCAGGGCCAGGATTGGAATGCAGCTCTTCCTGGGATCAGAGCTTATGCTCTTAACCCCTATGATACTCTTTGGCTCAGTGTTCCTAGAAGGCAATTCAGGGGTTGCCAGTTAGTGTCAGAAGGAAGAGTGGGGCCAGTCATGGTGGATCACGCCTGTAATCCCAGCACTTTGGGAGGCCAAGGTGGGCGAATCACTTGAGGTCAGGAGTTCAAAGCCAGCCTGGCCAACATGGTGAAACCCTGTCTGTACTAAAAATAGGAAAATTAGCTGGGCATGGTGGTGCATGCCTGTAATCCCAGCTACTTGGGAGGCTGAGGTAGGAAAATCGAACCCAGGAGGTAGAGGTTGCAGTGAGCCAAGATCGTGCCACAGCACTCCAACCTGGGTGACAGAGTGAGTCAGACTCCATCTCAAAAAAAGAAGGAAGAGTGGTCAGAGGTGAAGTGCAGCAGGGATTATGCCAGGGGCTCCTTCCTACCTGTGACTTCTGCAGACACCTCACTTTGCACAGTAGCAGCCCCCATAGACTTGGGATCTGACTGGCGACTGTTTACTCATCATGTTATTACTTAACAGTGCTTAGTAATGTTTTCGAGTTGAGTTTTCTTATTGAAGCGGAATGTGTCTTCAGAGATGCTTTTATTCTGATTTTTTTAAATTTAAATTTAGCTTTGTTTCCTTTGCATTGTTCTCCTGAGTAAAATAATGATCTCTCAACTCAAACATCAGTGTATCAGGGAGCTGTTGTATTATAGAAATCCAGTTTAAAGGTAAGACTTTTAAAGTGAAAAACATCATTTTGTGTGGAAATAAGTATCTTTTAATGTATCTGTTTGGATGGACTTTAGAATTTCGGAGGGGGAGATTAGATACCTTTTGCTATATTTCTAACAAGCTGTTCCTCACTTTCTCTCCTCCCTATTCCCCTCAATTTTTTCAGATCACACACCCAGCTGGCTGCATGTCTCAGTTTATAAAGTTCTTTGGAGAACAGATCCTCATCCTCTGGAAATTTGCCTTACTTCGAAAGCGCATTTTGATATTTTCTCCCCCACCTGTGGGCGTGGTGTGCTATAGAGGTAACCAGAAGCCAGAGTGAGGGGTGCTGCTTAAATCCCTGGAGCAGAAACTGCTTGAGTCTTTCTGTCACTGACCAAGTTTGGAAGAGCTTGGGCCACATCCAGGGGATGGGGTTTTAAGCCTGGGAGTGACCTGATTGGCTGTGAACGCTGGTGACAATGTAGAAGATGGGTTGGATGACATATCAGTGGCCTGGCCAAAGATTAGGGCTGGATTAAAGCAGAGAAGATGCATTCTAGATGTATTTAAGAGAAACTGGACAAAACTTGTTGTCTGATTGGGTTGTAAAGGTTCTGATGTGTGTGAGGTTGCAGTGGAAGAAGAGTCTAGGATAACAAGGGTGGTGGGGCCACCAGATGGGGGACTGAGGAGGAGCCCGGGGCTGGCTTGATAAGGTTAGTGTAGGATGTGATGAGGGTGTGCTGCCTTGAGACCTTCACAGCAGGGGTGTCTGCCCACCCTGCATAGCTGGGTCGGGACCTGTGGGCGTTTGAGCTGGAGATAAAGATTTGAGGGTGGTAGATTATTTCTGCACTCATATCCAGGATGGACAGTGTTACCTGGGGAAAGTACAAGTGTGGAGGGGCGTTCCAGGCACAGGAGGTGGACCAGAAAGGTAGAAGGACAGAAAGGACTAGGGAGGGACAGGCAGAAGGGGGAACTGGAAGACACAAGGGTTACAGAGGCCGGAGTTCTGACAAGGTCAAATTCTAAGCAAGACCAGCTAGAGAAAGACTGAGAAATGTTTATTGGGTTTGGGAAGCACGTTGTTGACGTCACCTTGAGGGGTCAGTTTCTGCCATGGGACCCCAAAAGGCTTGCCACGTCGTCTCCTCAGAATGCCAGGACCACCTGGTTCCTGAAGCACCAGATAGCCTAGAGCAGAGGTGTTGAGCCGCAGGCTCCGAGGGAGGAAGGGCTGTGGAGGGGCAGACCCTCCCCGCTCACCTCCTCTGTCCCCACAGTGTACTGCTGCTGCTGCTTGGCCAACGTTTCACTGCCTGGTATCGGGGGCACCATTCCTGAGTCCAAGCCTTTCTTCTACGTGAACGTGGCTGACATCGAGAGCCTGGAGGTAGAGGTGTCCTATGTGGCCTGTGAGTACGGGGCCCTCCCCTCATCTTGCCCTCAGGTCCCAGCCCTGCTCCTCCCAGACATGGGGCTCCTGGGCGCCTTGTTTCCCAGTGGGGTCGGGTGGGTTCCCACCTCTCTAACCCCGGGTTCCACAGGCACCACAGAGAAGATATTCGAGGAGAAGCGGGAGCTGTATGACGTCTACGTGGATAACCAGAATGTGAAGACACACCACGACCACCTGCAGCCGCTGCTGAAGATCAACAGTGCTGACAGGGAGAAGTACCGCCGGCTCAACGAGCAGAGGTAGCGGCAGCTAAGGGGAGAGCCAGGGGCTCCACCCTCCTCAGGGCAGCTCCAGCGTGGGGGGTCTCTGCAAAGCCTGTCTTCTGCCCCTTCCCTGACACATTTCTCCCAGTGTCCATGCTGCCTGGGATGGAGATGGAAATGAAGGGAAGCCCCGCAGTGGAAGAGGCCAGGCTCCCTGTATGCTGGCCTGATAGGAGGGGAGTAGATCCACGGTGCTGGTTTCTTTCTTCTCATGGACTTTGGAATCTGTGGAAATTACCTTAGCTGCCAGATGCTCTCAACGTGACCTTTAGATATACCTGTGTGTGCAGCTTAGAAGCACCTTGACTGAGCACCTTCATTGTGTTGGTCGCTGTATTAGAAGCTTGCTTATATGTATCTGATGTCATTCTCAATAATCTGGTGATCCTGTGAAATAAATGTTATCATCATCATCATCCGCTTCTGATACACAACTAGGAAAGATTGCTACTTGCCTGAGATTACCAGGGGCAGAACTGGCCCTGGACCCCAGGGATTTTGAGTCCAAACCCTGTTGATCCCTTTTCTGGCTGGTGCTGCTTCCTGGGAGGTGGTGGCCCATTGAAGATGCCTGGCTGAGGCCTCACCTGTGACTGGGGTCCTGGTACCTGTACCAGAGTCTCACGGTGATCTCCTTCCCAACAGGCAGATGCTGTTGTATTCCCAGGAAGTAGAAGAAGACTACAACCCTTGTGAAGAGGACCTCTTTGTGCTGTGAGTCCTGGGGCCGTGGGCGTGGGGTCTCCCTGAGATCCCTTCGGTACTAACTGAGTGACCTGCATCCCTCCGATGTCACTCACTGCGGGCCAGGGATGCCCTTTATTGCTGCCAAGGGCACTTAGAGCCGGGCTCCTTACAGAGGCAGACCTGAGCCCTGAAATGCCATTAAGGGGAACCCAGAGGACTTAGGGAAAGAAGCAGGACCCTTAAGAGAAAACAGGAGTCTTGTTGGGCTTTTACACTGAGGACGTCTACCACATGGAAGGTCTGTCTGTCCCTCAGGACTCAGGGACTCCTCATTTCCATTGCCTCCTTTGAATAGAGTAGTTCCTTGCACTGAATATTAAGGGATAATCTGAAATTTTAATTCTTGAATCAAATGAAATCTCTTTGCCCCGTAGGTGCAGGAGCCAGGGCCTTTCCACCTCACAGCACTGATTTCATTCCTAGACAGCTGGGTGAAGTAGCCTTCTGTGGCATCAACTGAATTCTCCCAGCTTCCTGTTTGGTCTTCCAGGGATGAGGTTGTGATTTGATGTTGAAAACTTAATATGGGCATTTCTACAAAGGTGCAGCACCTTGATTCTAATAGAGAACTTCCTAAAACCTACATCCTGTTGAGGTGGAAGGTATCTGAGACTTGAGCACAGCCACAGTCTCATCCAGGTATGACATGTGCCACTGTGTCTGAAATTCCTGAGTACCCAGGGCCGCTTCAGGCACCAGGCACTTTGCTGACCTGAGAGCTGTATGGGGCTGGACTGTCTAGTCCAACTTTAGACCGACGGGGCTTGCTTGTTCTGAACGGGGCTTGTTTGTTCATAAAGCACTCTAAAGCGGTGACTTTTAAATCTTGATCTATGCATAATCTCACTCCTCCCAAAGAGTCATCAAGGGAGAGCAAACACCCAAGGGTATCGTTGGCTCAGGTTCATTTTGTTGTTGTTGTTGTTGAATTTTTACTTCCTCCTATGACTAAGCAGAAAGAGAGAAAAGCAGTGTTTGGGGGCCTCTTCTCAGGCTGTGTTTAAACCCCGGTCACTTCCCTCAACAGGAAAATGGATTTTGACAGGCCATCTTGCTTGAGATCTCCCCTAATCACACCATAATTAATGCCAAATGATTTCTTTGCTAACCTTAGTGGCGCTTGAATAATTTAACTTTTACTCTTTTCTTCTTTTAAAAGATACCTGCGAATCCACTGAAAAGTACATTAAACAAAACAGTATAGTTTTGGTTCCCCATATGTGGATTACCTGGTGAGCTTTTTTCCCCCCCTTCCTTTCCTGTGTCTTGTCTTCCAAATGCAGGTTTTTCCTAGAACAAAACAACCGGATATTTCAGACTTTGTTGGAGGTGTCTGCCAGTCAAGACAAAACTCTGACAGCAGAGCATGCCCGGGGCATGGGCCTAGACCCCCAAGGCGACCGGAGCTTTCTCCTGGACCTGCTGGAGGCCTATGGCATTGATGTCATGCTGGTCATCGACAACCCCTGTTGCCCGTAGGAGGAGCCAACAGGACTGGGAGCCGCTTGATGTGGGATGTCAGCAGCCTGGAGTTCACCCCAGGCCCCCAGAGGGCCTCATTTTTTATTAAGTTGACACAAAGGAATATTGTTTATACTTTCCAACAAACATAACTTTTGCAATTTCCTTTCTGCCCTTTTCCCTAGAGATAAGGTGAGATCGCCTTGGTTTTGTGTCCTGCCGTGTTAGGATATTGGAATCTGCCACTTTCTCCCAGAACTGCTGGTCCTTTGGGCTTGGTCATAGGGGTTGTATCACTAGGAGTAGGCTGAGCTCTGGAAACATTGGGACGGACTGTTCAGAAAGTCTGTGTGGTCTTTGTCCCTTGATGTATTTGAGAATAAGACAACCATCTGTCCTCTGTGGCCTTAGATGTTCATCTGCCTAAAGGCAGAAACTAGACCAGATGATCTTTTAAGGTTTTTAGTAGTTCTAGGAGTCTATGGTCTTGGGATCAAATCCCTTTTCTTGTTCATTAGGGCAACTTTATGTCTTCTCTGTTTACTTGAGTAGGGACCACAAAGAGGGGAAAAAAGGATGTTTTTGACACCAAATATGAGCTTAGCTTATGGTCAGAATGAAAGAGGTTGCTTATCAGTGAGCTGAAAACTAAAATTATAGAATGAAGCCTTGAAACCTTCCTCAAAGTAACTTCGTGGTGGCCATGCAATGTAATGTTCCTCTTTCTCTGAACCCCTCCTCTTGGGATGAATTGGTGAATTGCTAAGGGCCAATGCTGGCCTTGGAGCTTGCAAGCAAATTAATTTTCCAATTTAGTCTCTTAAGGGTTCAATATGCTCTTGGAGTAAGTTGGGTATTTTTAAAGGCTGAAGTTTGGGCTACCGGAGGATAGAGCAGTTGAAGTTCGAGCAGGATGGAGAAGCCACTCTAAGTCTCTTCATCTGGACATGAGTTCTCTGGAGGCATTAGCAGCAGCACCTCTGGGTCAACACAGATTTACTGGATTCCAAAATCTAGCAAGGATCTGAGCTGGTTAACTCAGAGGGTGGGGCATGATGCTAACAAGACTGTTTATCATTTTGGACCCCTCACAAACACACTTCTCTTTAGCAGAGGTGACATTCCTTAGCCTAAATAATTGGATCCAGGGACATAACAGATTTGTTGAGAGAAAATGTGGCAGTGCCTTCACCCAGGACAGTGGTCAGGAAGCCCTGAGCATCCCCGATGGATTTATCCATCCTCTTCTGAAGTGCTCTGCTCTAGGTTGGGTCCTGTTGCCACCTGCCTGATCTCTGGTTGGCTTTTGCAGGAGGGCAGCTTACGTGTTTGTTAACCAGTTAGAAAGCCAGTTCCTGTGGGTCGAGTTTAGGCCTTTTTGGCCATAGTTGAGAATTTTCACTTGGGATACTGAGTTGCTGGTGACAAATAATGTCTTCCTTTTCCCCCTTCCCACCTGGCTGGGCTATAGGAATAGCCGTCAGTGCATCCATGTCTGTGAGCAAGACCCAGCCAGACTAACATACACAGCAGAGAGAAATAACATTCAAATGGTGGGTCACACATCTCATCTCAAGGTTCTTAGGGTTCACTGCTTTATTCAAAAGTGTTTTCACTGTAGCTCTTCCATATGGAATATCAAAACTGAAGAAATTCACATGTGGAAATGCAAATAGACATTGATTAATCAAGGTAGCATGTTTATGTAAATATATAAATAAGTTTGGGCATTGAAATGTCAACTGTACAGCTAATAGACTTTTCTCCTCTGCAGTGTGGGTTGCTGTCATTTCAGTAATGTGTGTGTTTACAAAAGAAAAAAAAATCTGTGTTTCGAGGTTGAAGCCTCACCTTTTTTTCTCCTTTACATGCAGCCCTCTCCTCTTGCCCCTCAAGGGTTGAGGGGTCCTTTCTAACTTAGGCCAAGTAATGGTTACTTTTCGTGGTATCCTGAGGTTGAGGGTGTTTTAAGCTGGGGGTAGGTGGTTAGAGGCAGGAGTAGAAGTGAAAGGAAAGGTCTGATTCTCCTAGAGGACACAAGACGACCTCCTTTTTCTGGAATTAGGGAATCTGCCGGAAGGAGCTGTTTTAGGCATTTCTGCTCCGAGCCTTCTGTATGCAAACACTGCAGTTTTAACTGCAAGCTCAGTAGTGCTGGTGTAAATGTAGCAGGGTGAGAATGAAGTTCCTGTTTTTTTCCTTTGAATGGTGAGTCAGGGCTTCTGCGTTCCCTTAACTTTGTGCTTGTCTCAGTAGCTTTCCGTCTCACATCTCCACGTGTCCACCCTCCTGCTCATGCAGAGGGCCAGGGTACGGGTGGCCCCAGAGGAGAATGTGCCAGTGAGGCAGTGCCATGTTTCAGGTCACAGGGGCCTTGGGCTCAGCTGACCCCAATGCAGAACATCTCCCTTTAAGAGAGATTCCAATAAATTGGTCCTTCCCTACCTTGCCAGCTTCTTCACGGGACCAGAAATCTTGTGCAGAGCCTCTGCTTGGCTGAACAGCGTGTGCGTTATCTCTTCGGTTACCTTTGCCACTGTTAAGCATCCTCAGAGTATGTCTTGCCTGGGCTATGAAGTGGAGCCTGTGGCCTCGGAAATCACCTTTTGAAGCCTTGCTCTGTGCCAGATTCTGCTCCCCAACATGAGAAATTAACAGGCACAACCCAGGATCCTTTGCTACCAGTTCTCTATTAGGGAATCCCACGGTGGCAGCAGAAGCTAGGAGCCATGTGGACCTGCTTTTCTGCCAGTCTTGAAATATTTTCTGAGAAACCATCTGCTTTTGTTCAGAAGAAAGTGCTGAACATCGTTCACAGAGTCCTAGGTCTGTAAGCTTTTTAGGGGCGGGGATTATGATTACCTTTGGCCTCCTGGAGGAGGGTTGGAAACCTGTGGTGTGATACCTTCTGCCACCATCTCCTGCCAGGCCTCAGCCCTCGGCTGCCTGAGCAGGCCTAGTTCTCCATTGAAGCTGTCAGCCTGATCTCATGCCACACTGAAATGAACTGTGTGCCAGTTTGGAAATAATTGCTGACCTGAGATGCTGGCTGGGCTGCCCTCTTGTTCCTGAATAAGTCAGAAGAAATTCCAGGTGGGAGTAGAATTCAGGTTTGGGGCTCGTTGGTATCCATGTAAAATATGACAAAGGCCTGTTCAAGAGGGTGTTTTCAATTTTGTAGGCTCAGCAGATGATACTACCCAGCCTTTGGGAAAATGTCCAGTTGGCCCCTGGCTTAGGACTCTCCACAAGGAGTTTGAAATGTAGGGCTTATCCCCTACCAGACTAAAAGTATGGCCCAAATTATGTGTTTAGAATTTGCTTGGCCTTTAAACATGAAACATTCCCTATGCCTTGTAGAGACCATTCCAGTGTCAGTGTCCCACCTGGGACCTGTACAGTCCTCAGTAAATTATGATTGCAATGAATTAGAAGGCTTTTGCCTTCCATATCCATTATCCATTATAGCATCTGTGCTTCCATCTGGTTAGGGGGAGGGAAGCTGAAATCATTGATGTATCAATAGAAGTAATTTAGCATAGGAACTTGCATCTATAACTTGTTTTATTCCACTTTAAAGTCAAGACAAGAAAGTTAAGATAGCACACAGGTGCACATGCTTCCAGATGCCACATGTGAACATTTGTTGATCCTGTGACTACCGATGATACTTTAGCTACAAGATAAATTAAATCTTAGCTAAATCATTGTTTTTCGTTCTGGTGGCTATGAGGATGAATTTGCTCTCAGTCTTGATGCACTGAAAGCCCTTCAAATGCAATAAAAGATGAAATCACTCACCTTTAAACTGAGGCCTTCAGGGAAGCTTTTGTAAAGGACAGTAATGAATTAGGCTTTCAGTTTTAGGACATCAACCCTCCGAGAAGAGGCAGAGACCCGAGGGACCATTTATTTCCCTTTGCAACTGCATAGCCCAGGGAATGGATTAAGATGCTTTCTCCAGTCCCTGTATAGGCCATCCTTGCAGAGGTAAAGGAGGAGGGGCAGGTGGATGAATAGGATCATGCTCAGCTTGGCAGTGAACTTGCCTTAGTGTGATGACAGGTCTAACATGGGCAAGACAATTAGAATGGGGACCAACATGCCAGGCATGGGCTTTTATCTCCCTAATAGATCCCAAGCTAGTAGGCTTGGATTCTGCCAAATGGCCAGCCCTCCTGTCTTCTCCCCGAACCTTGTAGTTAGACCGAGGTGAGAATCCTGCTGACCCCAGTCCCGTGCCCTCTCATTTCAGGAAAACCCTTTTGTGATTCAGGTAGCGGGAGAGGAGGAGTTAAGGGCTCCGTTTACTCCCAAGTCATGGATTTTTAATATTCCATTTTTATTACTAATATACCTCTCTTCCTAGAAGTTACTGGAGTATTGAGTGTTGTGGGAAAAGGCTAACTGTGAATTAAGTTAATGTTTTTCTTATAAGAAATGGAAGTTTATTTTTTTATTGATATTATTATGTGATGAACTGAGTATGCATATACTGAAATGGAAGGAAATTTTAAAACTATTATTCTAGAAGAAATGGGCAGTTTTGTAATTTGGTGGTGGCTGAGACCCCATAGAAGTTTTACTATGTAAATAATTTGGAGAGTGAATAAGGAGATTGTGCTATGAAATCCTGACAGCGCTCTTTAGGAGGCAGACTTGACAGTCCTAGGAAGGTTGACATAAAAATACCAACCTTCAGTAAAGCTCTAGTACAAAAAAGGGTAAATGTCATCATTCTTATTTTTAGGCCTCTTTCTTGAGAGAGGTGGGAGTGGGAGGTAGTGTTATAACTGGCACTTTAATTTGTTTTTGGAACTAGAAGTTAGGGGCAGTTGGATGAAATTGCAAATTTAGAAGGGGAATAAGAATTTTCTAGTGCTATATAAAGAAATGATGATGGAGACAAAAGCCTTGCTTTCCTCTTTTTAGAATTTATTTTTGATTTTTAGCATACTGTGGGGCTTTTAGAGCTAATATGATCTAAATTCAGAAAATTTAATTTTCATAGTAGGCCAGGTGTGAATTACTTACGTTTGCTATAGAATGCTTATTTAGACTAATAAATTTACTTTGCTTTCTAAGGCCAGTCAGCGAATGTGGGGATGAGGCAGGATGTTTTAAGTGAGCCAGAGATGATCCACAAAGTGAACAGTCCACACAGAGGTCATTGAGTTGGATGGTTGCAAATATATTGACATTAGAGTGAAAACTCCTTCCTTTGGGTAAACTAAAGAAAGATAAAGTATACTAAAAAATTTTAAGATGGTGTTATACAAAAAAAAGTTTGGGTCTAACGTGTCCACAAAGACTGTCAAGTGAAGAATGGTGGAGATTCTTGGTGTTTGAGCAGCCAACCTGGATGAGTGACTTCAGGGACAGAGCAGAGGAAAGCAAAATGAATTTGCTTTATTTACCCAAAGCTTGTTGACTGAATTTTTGTATAGGTCTGTGAAAATAAGCCTAAACAAATAGTTGTAGCCTTAGAAAAACTGTTTTCCCATTTCTTTCTGAGTTAGAATCAGCATAGCCTCCCTGTCGCCTTAAATGTAAAAATCCTATTTTGATTAATAACCCAGCCTAAGAGTTATAGCAATACAAGAGACTGAATCTATTTTTGTTGTGGGTCTTTACCTCATATTATGAAATTAGTAAGACACTTCATAAATTTTGCCCTGAATACTGGTGTGCCCAGGTATGCCGTGCTCTCTCTCTGTTTCCAGTGGTGGTAATTTTAAGGCCTAAAGAAAGCTGGGGTTAATCCTAAAGCTAAGAGTAAATGTTTCTTGAATTGATTTTGTTCTGTGGTACAAATAACATCTATGAATATCATATCTGTATATATCTGAACCAAGTTGTGTGCAGAGACGTTGATATAACTATATTTACAGAAAATGATTTTTACAATTAAAGTTCACATTTTAACATGAACATGCGTGCTGCAATCCCTTCTCCAGTCCGAGAAATGTGGTTTGTGGTAGGAAGGAATGGTGGCCCACTCCATGAGCAGAGCCTGTGGGGGCTGAACCCGACTTCACTTACAGTGATGATGATGGAGATTGGGGAGCTGCTACCTGTCCTTCTAGAAGCCACGGTCTGGACAGACTTTCTCCAGGTAATGGGAAACAAAGTTGGGAATAACTGCGCCACCCAGAAGAGCCAGGGCTGTGTACCCTTAACCACATCAGGAACTTCTAGAATCCCACAGAGACCACCACCCTTTTACTTTACAAACTCTCTTATCAAAGTTCAGTTTAAAACTTTATGTATTTGGTATATATTTGGTGTATGTGTATATTCTAAACTTTTATTTCATTTTTAACCTCTTGGGAAGTTACAGTATGTATTTAGAACCGGTATAGAGTACATTGCTATCGGTGGCTCTGTAAATCAAGTGGCCTGGATTCAAAGCCAGGTTCCTATTTTCTGTGCTATGTAACCGTATATTATTACAGGCTGAGTATCCCTTATTCGAAATGCTTGGGACTTAGAAGTATTTTCAGATTTCAGATGTTTTAGGATTTTAGAATCTTTGCATTATAAATCCAAAACCCAAAATGTTCCACTGGGCACTTCCTTTAAGCATCATGGTGGCACTCAAAAACTTTCGGATTTTGGAGCATTTCAGATTTCACCTTTTCAGATTAGGGATACTCAACCTGTAGCTACTTCCTAGGGTTGTTGTGAGAACTGATGCATCAGTTACATATGTGAAGCACTGGCACTTAGGAAATATAACTGCATCCAGATATGTGCAAAACAGCTGTGAGGGAAAGGAAAAAAAGCTTTATTTAAAATCCTGTCTTAATAGAAAGCAACTACGGTTTTTTTTTTTTTGAGACGGAGTCTTGCTCTGTCACCCAGGCTGGAGTGCAGAGTGGTGCGATCCCAGCTCACTGCAACCTCTGCCTCCCGGGTTCAAGCGATTCTCCTGTCTCAGCCTCCAGAGTAGCTGGGACTACAGGCACATGCCACCATGCCCAGCTAATTTTTGTATTTTTAGTAGAGATGGGATTTCACCATGTTGGCCAGGCTGGTCTCGAGCTCCTGACCTCAGGTGATCCACCTGCCTCGGCCTCCCAAAGTGCTGGGATTAATCTTTGCATTTGAGTGAAATTAATCTGTCAAAAAGTTTGTACTAAACAATCACCTGGGAAGGGTGGCCCACTTCCCAATGCAGATTCCTGGGCCCCATCCCCAAATTGGGTTATTAGGTTCTCCTCCAGATAGCTCAGCATTCCAGCTTTGGCTGACAAGCCTCACTGAGCTGACTCTCTTTTAGTTGCACTGTTAAACGTCTTCCATGCAGGCTTTATAGGGAAGGACAAGGCAAAGAACAAGGCAGTCAACAATAAGGAAACCAAGCCCTCACAGGAAAGAGCCTGAATCAAGAAAACAAAGTTTGAAACAAGGCATATTTATATTTAAAAATGAATAAGATTCTAAAGTGGCTTCCATATCCTTCCCTAATTATATGTACCATTATGATTAGAACCACAAAATGAGCACACATAAACACACACTGGTAGCCTATCAGAAAAGAAAGCCAGATTCTGCACTGGTCCTTGATATTGTTACAGAACCACGATATGCTAAATGCTCTCAGCTCAGGTGAAAACTTTTGTTTTCATATACCACAGCATTCTTCCTCCCTACCTGTGGGTGGTATGGGATGAGTGATCTTTATGCTGATGTTTGGAACCATCTGTTATGTTTTTGCTAAAAGCAGAACTTTTACCACCCTGAAGAATACAGTATGAAATAATAAGAAAGCCTTCCTTTTTGTGATCTTCATTCATGGACTTTTCATAGCTGTTCTGTAATCTACTAAAGCATTGGTCTCTCTCCATGGGATGTGTGGGCGTGGTGTATGTACTTTACTTTATCTTAAAAGGGATCTGCCTGAGAGTGAGCCTGTAGCTAAGGCCTGCCAGCTCTGCTTCCTCCTCTTCCCCCTCGCAATCCTCCCTCATTGATCTTCCTGTGGTGCACTGCCCCTTAGAGTGCAAGAACCTCAGGGGCACTGAACAAAGGAAAATGTCAGCGATAGTAAAAGTAAATGGTGCTAATGACTGGCTGGCAAAGCCTTGGCAAATCAGGTGGATTTTAGTTCTCTTCTTTCAACAGACTAAAGGAGAATCTAATCAAGTTGTTAGTTGATAGATCATCATTAATAATTCTTGATGATTAGAGCACTGTGATCTTTGTCAAAATTCCAAAGGAATCCAAAGAACTGTAAAAACATTGTTAACATAATTCTATTCCATAGAATTTATGTGCTTACATCTATAAAGAAATGAAACAAGGAATACAGCTGAGGTTGAACCCCATCTCAGCTGTAAATCACATTCATGTATTCTTGGATCAATGAACTAATTAGGATAAAGAACATTCTAATAAAACAACTTTTAATCATCAAAGAATTAATACCGTTTTCATTATATACCAATAATTAATTATGATAACATTGGTTCTGGACTGAGATAACAAACACTTAAAGCAAGAGCTAAAAAAAAATTTCCATTTATATTTTTTGTTGACAAGAAGATAATGGGGTGAATGATTAAAAGATGTCAGGCATAATAGATTACATTATGATAGGATTCTTGGCTGAAAAGTGGTATGGAAATACAGAAGGAGAAAAGCCAATTTGAAATGTTCAACTACTAAAGAACTAGCTCATTTATTTTTATAATTGTTGTGATATTTAAATTGTACTGGATATGTTTAGAATAGTGATGTAACAGTTTTTATTTTAAAATACCAATATTTACATGACACCAGCAAATACATACTTTGTCAACTATTTAACTTCCCATGAAAAATTTTAGATGTCAACTTAGATGGGTGAGGGGATACATGATTTTTCAAAATACTTTTGGGGGCACATGAGCAGAATACTTTGTGGACCACTGCTTTAAAACACTATTTCTCCAAGTACGGCTGAGGGACAACTT
Source organism: Pongo pygmaeus (assembly GCF_028885625.2). Lineage (NCBI taxonomy): Eukaryota > Metazoa > Chordata > Mammalia > Primates > Hominidae > Pongo > Pongo pygmaeus. Next base: position 140,592,927 of record NC_072379.2, on the reverse strand, counting down.
ATAGAATCACCTGGGAAGGGCAGATGACTTTTTAAAAATGCATATTCCTGGGTCCCATCCCCAAATTAGGTTTGGGGTGGACCCCAAATCAGTTTTCAACATGTACCCCAGGTGGCTCTCATGCAAACCATTTAGGAAGCACTACTTAAAAAAAATAAAAACTAGCATTTTCCAATATTGTAGTCGGGGCTGAAACAACCTCGCATACGTTTCTGGACTGAGGATAGAACTGAAATAAAAGCTAAACAGGAGCCGGAGCTCACAAAATAGCAGCACCCGTGGAGGAGCCTAGAAATAGGAAAAGGTCACCGGGGAAGGAATGCACTTTCCTGGAATTCCTAGCACGGTCAAAGAAGAGAAATGGAAGGGCCTAGGCAGGCTAAGCCCACTGTGGGCTCTCCACTGTGGTTGCACTTTGGAAGAAAACAGAAGAAAGTCCTTTTCCATCTTGAACCAGCATGATGAAAGTCCGTGTTTAGGAGGGCCGACCGTCATACCAAAATAAAACATGCGCTAATGGAAGCTGATTGCAAAGCAGGTGACAGAGCACACTTTGGGAAGCACTGCTGGAGTCGGGGCAGAGGGGTACTTGCCATGAAAATGCCCTGGGGACCCTCTGACGACACTGTTGGGATGGCTGAGGCACCTGTTCCCTTTTGGTCCCACCGGTGGCCTAAAGTGTGGTCTCAGAGTGCTTGTCTTCTGCTGCTCACTGGGCGGGGCTTGTGAGCATCTGTTCTCTCTTCCTAGGATCACAGAAGAACTGCAGCTTCCTGGGGAGCAGTTTCACCTCCACAGGCATCGCTTCATACTCCTCACTGTCAATGCTAAAAGAGCCCCCTGCTCCCTGGGGAGAAGAGAATATTCAGAACAGCTCAAACCCACATCAGTGGCCTACTGGAGTTGGAGGTCTCACAGCAGCAGCAGCAGAAGTTCATTATGGAAAACAACATCCTCTCTTGAGTTATCCTAATGTTCTTTTACAAAAAAATTCAGTGCCTACTATGATGGTCATAGTGTTGGTTCTGGAAACATCCTAATTCTACCATCCATGAAAAAGGATTTATTTTCTTTTTTTGGCCCCTATCTCCTCCCGGAGTATTTTGGGATTTGAACAAAATGGTTATAATTTTCAAATATGTATTAAAAGGCAAGGGTCCTGCCATGTCTTAAGGAACTCATATACATAGTCCTTCTATATTATGCTAATCGTTCTCAAAAAAAATAGAGAAAGACAGCTAATTCTCTTATGACAAGCTATTATATCTGCTGGATCATTTTCATTATTCTCTAAGACGTGTTTAGCTTGATATACCTAAGGTATATCAACATTAATATCATTACAGTCTATGAAACCCTTCCATAACTCATGCATTTAATTTAATATTTATGTCGAAACTGTGATGCCAGTCACTATGGGGATACCTTCTATTTACCTATAGTCTTGTCTGAATACAGTAATATAATGGCCACATGTCTTCAAAGCCTATCTGAAGAGCCTCCTTTTTTTCCGTATTGCCAATTGAATAACCTCCCAATTCCAGATTCTATTTCCAATTTTTTTCACTTACATAGGTTATTCTAAGCATGGCATTTCATAATACAGAAAAACTCAGTGTTGAACTGAAAACTGCTTCCAGATCCTTTATAAAAAATGTTAAAGTAAAAGCCACTATTAACATTTGCCAGCTAGACAATTCTCTATGTGTCTTAATGTAGTAACCTTCTGCATTATTTACATGTGGAAAAATAAAAGGGAGACCTAAAACTCACTTTAGGGAAGAACCTTGGCTCGAAAACAATGGGAGTCTTCAGAAGCCCAACTCTAAATCCATGACTCTGAAGGGGATTCTGCCATCCTTTTCAGCTCCCGGCTAATATGACCCAGAGCCTGGCAGAATGCTTGGCACACAATACGTGCCTAAGTGTGGGTCAGCTAACAGAGAGGAAGGATGGGACACTGCAGAGGGGCAGGCCAATGACGAGCGAATCAAATGCTGTGACTACCGACCCCTTCCCCACTCACCTCCGGGATAAGCAAAGTGCACTGGCTGGCTTGGAGACACTCCGTGCCCTCGGCGTGCAGCTTGGGGTTTCTTACCTTTCGACTTCTGTGGGCACAGGAAAAAGCAAGCTTAAGACTAGTGATGGCAACTGCACTGGGTTGCAACAATGTAGCAACTTCTTTCCCCCTTTTTATGAGCTTACATAAGTGGACAGATGGTCTATTAAGCCAGAGAGTTCTGTAAATAATTTTTCCAACAGTGATTCTTGCTTAGCATTGTGATACATTCTAGACTGAATGTAGAGAACTGGGCATGAAGTTATGACTTTCTCCGAAATGCTCTTAATTTGATTTAAAAATGGATTGAGGCAAAAATAATCATTCCACATGTACCTAATTCTTGGATTGTTAGTCTCAAATTTAAAAATTAGAATGAAATTGTTTAGGAAAAGTACTAAACTGGTATTTGGTACTTCTTGTGATTTATTACTTGAAAGAAAATATTTTTTTTTAATGTAGATATTTCTTTTATGTATATGAACAACTAGTCTTAGAAGTTCTCTGATAACCCTTCCTATCTGTGGGTCTCACTCCTGTGGATTCAACCAACTGTGGATAGAAAATACATATTTTTCACCTGTACTGAATCCGTACAGACTATCTTATCCCCTAGAGAATACAGTACAGCAACCATCCACATAGCATTTACATTATATTGAGTATTATAAGTAATCTAGAGATGATTTAATGTGCATAGGGAGGACGTACCTAAGTCTATGCAAATACCATACCACTATGTAGAAGGGACTTGACAACCTGTGGATTTTGGTATCTGAGGGAGGTCCTGGAACTAATCCCCCAAGGATACCGTGGGATGACTGTCTTTATAACATGGTCTGCTTGGCATACAGTATCTACCTTGACTGAGTGACTATGGAGTAAAATTTCCAGCGCATATACAGACACACACTCCACCTCATGCAGATACATCTTTTAGGCAGTGGAAATACAGTAAAAGCTAATCCAAGTAAATCAGTCCATTATTTATCATTTATTAACAACAGTAACTCTAAGAAACGGTATCAGAGTTTTCTAACGCAACTTCACAATGTTCTCCTCAGATATCCAGAGGAAACAGACATTACTTTATTTCACTTCCTGTAGAGAAGAGGAGGACACTGGCTGCCACTGGTGCTAACAATGCAGAAGATAGTGGCTTCGCCTAACCTTAGCAATAGAATTGGGGTCTCTATTTCTGGATACCAGTATCATAAAGGAGATTTGAATATTGCTGGTCTCACTGGCCAGACTGTCAATGAAGACTGTGTGATTTCTGGACATTCCGTAGAAGGAACAGGATTTTCCCTTCTTTTTCCTATAGATACAGCAAGAAAATCAAAGGCTGCAGAATCAGCTATTCAGTCTCTGAAGAATTTATGCCAAAGGCGAGAACAACAAACTTATGTGCCTGTGTAGATAATGAAGTAGCCATGGAGACCAGGCTGCTGCAGCAGAAATGTGTGATCCCTAAATGGGCACGAGAGGGAGCTCTGAGACAAAGCACAGAAAAGCGGAGCTGAGCAGATTACCAGTTGGCATGGGAACACGCCAGCTCCTCAGATGCTCTGAAGGAGGATTTATAGTGTTCTTTACCAATAAAATTCTGGCAGAGGTAGGACTTAACAAATCACAGGACTTGGAAGGGTATTCTGTATTGGAAAAGGGAAAAAGGCCTGGGAAATGTCCAAAGTACTCAATACCTTTTCCAGTTTTTCATGAAGGCCCTGGGAATAGGAGGACATGGTGAACTGACATAAATAGTAATGGATACTGTGAAGTGCTTCAAAATATAAAAAGGCTTGACACACATTCTCTTACTCAAGGCTGAAAGCCAGTCCTGAGATCGGCAGAGATGATTATTTCATTCTGTAGACAGGCAAAGGATTCAGAGATGCTAAATGATCTGAATCATGACGTCGGGTAAGTGGCAGAATCAAAATTTGCATTCAGCTCTTTGACCCTGAAACCAAAGTTCTTGACGCTGTGTCATGCTCCATTGAATTCTCTGGTTTCAGTTGAAAAACAAAGACTGCTCTTACATTGTGATCCCCACAAAATGAACAGTGATGGCCAGCATGGGAGAGGGGCACTATACATGTCAGCCCATAGGAAAGAAATAACATCGAAATTCCCAAACAAGACAAGGCTTTGGCTGGATTTGTCTCAGACTTCATGGGGCACTCTGAATAGTAAAATCTGAGAAAATCACAAGCCTCATTTCCTGTGAACCCAGTCCACTTACCCTATAGTTATAAAGTCTCCTTTGCTGATGGTGTCGGGTTCAATGCAGATATTCAGAAAATCTTCTTTGCTCTAAAAAGGTTAAGAACACTAATGTCATTACTCTTAAAATTTGGCTAATGCAGCCTGTTGTCATCCTCAGCTTTGATGGTTCATAGTTTGAAGCTATGTATAGATAGGGGACTCTACTTGTAGTGATTTAATTCCAAACCTATTTTCAGTCTTTTTTTTTTTTTTTCACTAAGAGCTTTACTGAGGTATAATTTATAGAAAATTCATCTCCATTGCTTGGCTTTTTTTTTTTTACTACATAAGCAAACAGAAAACTCAGAGTGGGAGGTTCTGGACGTTCTGTCACTCACTAGTAATTATTAGCTGTTCTAGTCTCTAGGATGACTTCCCTTGCAGGCCAAGCTTTCAGCCCCTCCCAGCAATCTTAGTGTTCACTGTACATCAGCTTCACATCCCAGCAATCTCAGTGTTCACTGTACATCAGCTTCACATCCCAGCAATCTCAGTGTTCACTGTACATCAGCTTCACATCCCAGCAATCTCAGTGTTCACTGTACATCAGCTTCACATCCCAGCAATCTCAGTGTTCACTGTACATCAGCTTCACATCCCAGCAATCTCAGTGTTCACTGTACATCAGCTTCACATCCCAGCAATCTCAGTGTTCACTGTACATCAGCTTCACATCCCAGCAATCTCAGTGTTCACTGTACATCAGCTTCACATCACAGCATGGAATCAGCTGCTTGGTGTGGAGAGCCCAAGTGCCTGTGCTCCTTTAATGCTCTACGTACAAATTTGGTGTGCAACCAGAGTTGAAAAACAGCAATCCATTTATTCTATGGTAATGTTTCCAGCCACGGAAAGCTCTGGATGATTTCAGCTATGACAAAATGGCTATTAAAAACAGACTTGGTTCTTGGACCACTTCCCATAATTTGCTACCAGTCAGTGACTAGCCATACAAACCTAGCCCTCTGTAAATCAATCCTACAACTTCTATGTCAGCCTCAAATAGAGGTCTTGTTTCTTTTGGGGTAGGTTCAAAATGTTCAGGCCCAGGATTTGAGGCCTCTGAGAGCCTTAAAGCCTTTGCCTAAGATTAAAGGGTAACTAACAAAGAACTCTCAACTAAGAATTACAAAACATAAAGTGGATGACTTTGAAAGTTCACCTTTTATTTAACTACTTACTGAGTGCCAATCATGCACCATGAACCCATGGAGCTTGGGTTACACCAATGAACAAAACCCACATGAATTTCTGCCTACAAAGAACTTATTTTCTACTGTAGAGACGGGAGGGAATAGATCGATCATAGTAAAACAGTAAATTATAAACTCTGTTAGAAGATAAGGATGCCACAACTATATTAGAGTTTATTAGAAAATAAGATCAAAGAAGCAGAGCAAGGAACATGAGGTGGCGCTGATGGCAGTGGCTGCATTATAAAAAAGGGGGTCCCGTGGAGAAGCCTTGGAGAAGAGACCTGAAGGAGGTGAGGGAGTCAGCGATGTGACCATCCAGGGCAGTGGTTCTCAAACTTTAGCAAGTGTCACTGTACAGCAGGTAACACTCAGACTCTGGTTTTTGTTTGTCAACTAAAAAATAAATAATTTTTGGCCAGGCGCAGTGGCTCACACCTGTGATCTCAGCACTTTGGGAGGCCGAGGCGGGCGGATCAGCTGAGGTCAGGAGTTCAAGACCAGCCTGGCTAATGTGGTGAAACCCTGTCTCTACTAAAAGTACAAATATTAGCCGGGTGTGGTGGCAGGTGCCTGTAATCCCAGCTACTTGGGAGGCTGAGGCAGGAGAATCGCTAGAACCCGGGAGGCAGAGATTGCAGTGAGCCAATATCGCGCTATTGCACTCCAGCCTGGGTAACAAGTGAAACTCCATCTCAATCAATCAATCAATCAAAATAATTTTTTTTAACTCAGACTCTGGCCCCATCCCAAGTTTCTGGTTCAGTAGATCTGGGGTGAGGCCCATGAATTTTCATCTCGAGCAACTTCCATGTGATACTGATGTGCTGATCTAAGGGCTGGACTTTGAGAACCCCTAATCTGGGGATGAGCAATCCACACAAGGGGAACTACTGGGGCAGAGGCCTTCAGGTGGTGGTGGGGGAACATGTCTGACAGCAGGGAACAGCAAGGAAGCCCGTGTGGCTGGAGCAGAGCGAGTGACAGGGACAACAAGTGAGGAAGACAGGGAAGAGAGGAGCTACATCAGCAGAGCCTCATAGACCATGGTGAGGAAGCTGGCTTTTAGGCTGAATGAATCAGAGAGCCACTGGAGGGTTCTAAGGAGGGAAATATGTTCTGGCTTCATTTCAATAGGATCACTCTGGCTGCCGTGTTGAGAATTAAGACAAGAGTAGTATTGGAGAGGGAGACAGTGGGCTAGGAATTAACATTATAGATAAATGTGTAAGAGTGGCCCAGGGTTCAGGAGCTCCCAGGAGCAATGATCTGCTCTGACAATAGGACATTGAGAGGTGGGGCTGGGGGGCTAGTTAGAGAGGAGGAGGAAGAATGGGTTAAAGCGGTGACGAGTCAGGAGGACAGCCACCAAGTCACCAGGCCCAGCATACAAGGGGAGGAAAAGAAAGAAAACACAGCCACTGCTTAAAGGCTGTGGGAAAGGCAGAGCCCAGGGGAGAGCCACACTTCAGCTAGAACAGGGTTGGGAAACATTTTCTGTAAAGAGCCAGAGAGTGAACACTGTAGGCCTGCAGACCATGAGGTCTCTCTCACAGCTATTCAACTCAGCCATGGTGGCTGAAAGCAACCAGAGACCACACTCAAATGAATTAGCGTGCCTGTGTTCCAGTAAAATTTGACTTACAGACACTGAAATTTGAAGACAATTTCTACACGTAACAGAAAAATACTCTTCTTTTGATTTTTTTCAATGATTTAAAAATGTAAAAAACATTGTTAGCTTCAAGGCTGTACAAATACAGGCAGCAAGATAGTCAGGCCTGTGGGCTGTCCTTTGCTGACCCCTGTTCTAAAGCTTTGTTCTGGAGGCACAATTAAGTTACCTATAAAGAAACTGTGGTTCTCTGGAGGTGAGCCTTTAGCTTTGTTAACAGGGAACAGGGCATCCTTTAGTCTAGAATTAATTTTGACTCACTAGTGAGGCGATACCTTTCTGAGGACACTACCCAATGCCCCATATCTGAAGAGGATTTTCTACTCTAATTGGTTTGAACACAAACTATTCCTGGCTTTGTGAGAGGACCGACTCTCCTGAGGCTGTCCTGCCTGCTCACTGGTAGGTAACTCAACCTCCATCTCGGGTGGTGGTTTCTCACATGCATGCACCTGTCAGTACTCAGCTGAAGATTCCAGAGGAAACCTCCGTAAACCTCTAGCTTGGTTCTGGGTGCAGCTTTCCTCTCCGTGTGGCTCTCTTGTATCCTGCCTTGCAATTCTAGCTGCCTTGATTTCTCAAAATTCTCAAAGACCCCTCAACTGACGTGGGGCATGGGCTTTGTGTGGGCTCCCTCTCTGTAGGCTGTGGCCTCTCTCCAGCGGTCACCTGGGGCAAGCATCAGGCTCACCGTGTTCGATTCCTTGCTCTCTGGACTCACTGTCCTATGCTGCTTGTCTCATACCAATGTCTCATATAGTTGTTTCATAGATTTTGTCCAATTTTTAAGGTGTTTAAGGTATAAAGCTGGTGCTTTTTGCTCCATCTTGGCCAAAAGTCTCACATTAACATTCAAAAATCAATTCATTTTATTACTCTGACAGATTAAATGAAGAAACTTTATTATCTCAATAGATGCTGGAAGAGTACTTGATAAAATTAAATATCTAAGATATTTAACATGAAAGATAAAAATGCTTAGCAAACTGGGAGTAGAAAGGAACTTCCTTAATCTGATAAAGGGTATCTATAAAAAAAAGAAAACACATTAAATACAAGAATGAAGCAATGAAGACTTTCTCTCTAAATCAGAAATAAGAAAGACGATGGGGACTCCTGTTACTGCTACTTCTATTTAACCATGTACTGAGGTCCTATCCAGTGCTCTAAGTAAAATGAAGGATTCTAAGGATAAGTATTTGAAGAGAGAAAACAAAACTTGCACTATTTGCATTGGCCATGACTAAATCTGTAGAAAATTTGAAAGAATTAATTGAAAGAAAGTTAGAATAATTAATAATAATTTAATTAGGTTGCTGATTCAGCACTGATATAGAAAATCAATTTTATGTCCATCTACTAAATCAGGTAGAAAATGAAATTTTAAGAGATATTATTTAGAATAGCATAAAAATTAAGATAACTGGGAATATATCCAGCAAAAGACAGGATATTCCAGAGAAAACTATAAAACTTCATTGAAAGACATTGAAGACCTAAATAAATGAAGAGAGACACCCCGTTCATATGCTAGAGGAGTCAATATTGTGGAAATGTCATTTCTCTCCAAATTGATCTATGGGTACAATGCAGTGAGATCAATATTATAACATTTTTATGTGGAATTTAATAAAATAAACATTCTAAAATATTTATAGAACCCAAATGAGCTAAGAATAGCCAAGAGACTGTGTAAAAAGAGAAAAACATAGAACTTATTATAAAACTATAATAATTAAGAGAAGCAGAGTATTAGTATAAATATGAGAAAATGGAACAACAATAGAAGAAAGAGACTAGAAACATTTACATGTATATAGACATGATGTATGGCAGAGGTTTATTGAAGATCAATGGGGGAAAATGGAGATTTCAATAAATGGTGCTTGGACAACTGGCTTTCTGTTTGGAAAGAACATAAAATTGGAGCTTTACCTTCATCATTCACAAAACTTACTTATAAGTGGGGGTATTTCCTTTTCAAAGAAAAATGGAACTATGTTGCAAATCTTTTCACCTATTTTTCCCATGTCAATAGATAGAAAATAATACATATATAAAATAGATATGACTTTTAATAAATGTACCAAAATTTATTCAGTCTGATTAGTTCATTGCAAATATTTTACTATTATACAGTGAGCATAGTTGTATAAGAGATCCTAATTTTCACACATTCTATACTCCTACAGCTTCTTTCATACACTGAATGTGCTGCTTTTAATAAGTGAACATTTTGAGCTATTACACGGCAGCTACATTGCCTTTATTGTATTGCATTTGCTTTTATTTTTATAAAGAATTGCGCAAAAAAAGAAACAAATGAATTTGCTGCTACTAGTGATAAGCAGCACAGTATCGTATACTTTTATACTAGGCACAAAGATAAAAAGCACTTGGCATTGTGAATGTGGCTAATCTTGAGCGCAATCACATACTCACTGAACTCAATCCATTCAGTGGTACTCAGTCATCAGAGAAAAGAACAATGGTAAAGAACATGAACAAAATACTCGGAATACATATTATTAAAGACTTGGTATAAAGGAGATGTATAATTAGAAATTTTATCTTTCTCTTTTAAATTCCTCTGGAACAGAATCTATTTTTTTTTTTTTTTTAGCATTCACATATCCACTTTCACCAGTGTTTTTCAGATTTCCATTATGTAAAAAAGGACTGCCTACATTATATATTCATCAGGTTATTTCAGTAGGATAAATTCCTAGAAATACAGTTAATAGGGCCGAAGGTATGCATATATTTTAGACACTTCATATATACTATACCAAATTGCTGAGACAGGATGTTCCAGTCTATATTCCCATCAGAAACACACACCACCACTAAGCTTTTAATCTATAACATGCTTCTTAGTCATGACAATTCAATGTTACTATTTTAATTTGCATTTCTTTGCTGAAATCACTCTGTCTCCTTACCTACAAAATGCAGATAAAGATATCTACCTATAAGGATTACATAATATTATGTAAAATTCTTAGGACAGTGCCTCACATGTAGTAAATAGTCAGCAAATATAAGCTATTTTTTCATATGCTTATTTCTTTTATGAATTTTCTATTCTTACCCCTTGCTCACTTTTTATATTAGTCCTTTGCCCATTTCTCATTGCTTTATCCTAAGAGCTTGTTAAAAGGAAAGTGAATTCCTGGTCTATCACATGCTAATATTTTTCCCAATATGTCATTTAAAAGTTTGTTTAGAATGTCTTTTTAAATAAAAAGACAAATGCATCAATATGATTTCTGCCTTAAATGTCATGCTTAGAGAGGCCTTGTCCTCCTTAATTTTATACTGATAATCACTTAGATTTCACCCTAATACTTTTTTTTTAACTTCAAACTTCTATTTTAAGTTCAGGGGTACATACACAGGATGTGCAGCCTTGTTACATAGGTATAAACATGTGCCATTTACCCTAATACTTTAATGATTTTATTATTTTACATTTAGTTCTTTAATCAAACTAGAATTTTTTTTATAGGGTGAAGGGAGCTATGTTTTCCAAATGTTTTGCAATAGACATGTATTATTTTCATAGTTAGAAAACATCTCAATACTCTGAATATTAATATTAGATCAAACTTATCACTCTATTAATATTGGAATCAAACTTTTCATGACATTCCAACTCCATCTACTAATTTTCAGACTGGCCTAGACAACTGTGAACAGACTAATTTGCATACAAGCTGAATGTAATTAGTCCCCAGTTAACAATTACTTTCCTATTGGCATTCTCATTGATATAAATTACCAAGGTTTTCTCCATACTAGGGTCAGTAAACTTTTTCTGTAAGTGACCAGATAATAAACATTTTAGGCTTTGGGCCATACAATCTGTCACAACTACTCAGCTCTCCCCTGTAGCACAACGGCAGCCACAGACAATATATTTGTAAATGAATTATGGCTGTGCTCCAATAAAACTTTATTTATGGATACTGAAACTTGAATTTTACATATTTTTCTGTTCACAAAAATTATTCTTGATTTTCTTTGCATCATTTAAAATTAGAAGATTCTTGGCTTCTGGGCTATACAAAAACAGGTGGCAGACCAGTTTGCCAATGCCTGCTTTATTTCAATACTTTTGGGTGTATTGTCTATAGTAGCACCACCCAGCAGAACCTTCTGCACTGACGGACAGGCTGTATACCTGTGCTTTCCAATATGGTGGCTACTAGCCACATATGGCTGTTGAGCACTTGAAATGTGGTGAGTGTGACTTAGGAACTAAGTTTTGAATTTTATTTAATTCTAATTAATTTAAATTTAACTAGCCACATGTGGCTAATAGCTACCATATGGGATAGTGCATACCTATAGATTGGGCCTAAATAAATCATATGTAGATGTAGATACAGATGCGTGTGTGTGGGTATTTTTCTCCTGAGGATCTAATTTGACATATTTAGTATAGTCACAAAAATCGTGGATATTTACTCAAGTAAAAGTTCCACAGTTTTTTTCCAGTGACAAATGGGAATAGCTAATTTTCATTTCTAAAGCCCTCTTGCCCTAAGTTCTCTGAATGCCAATTAAGCAATGAGCAGAACATGTGATCAGAGCCCCAGAAGCATTTATGCCACTCCTGCAGGTGGCACCTTCTCCTCATTGCTGTTATTCCTTAAAGGCACACCACATCCTCTTTCTCCTGACTCTGCCCTCTCTATCTCCACAGGGTAAAAATAAAAATAACTGAATTAGTGGGAGAGGACTATAGCTATTGTCACTTTTCTTAGGTACCAAATGCTTTTCTAATAAAAAAGCACACTTACTGTCGGGTCAAGCTGATTGTTCCGTGTTGTGATGGACAGTTCAATGGTGGACAGCTGCACATCTTTCCAGACCTCTGGGCTCACCTCTTGGGAAAGGGCTGTGGGAATCCATTAGATACAGGTCAGTTTCTTCCATTAACATTTCACCACCCACCACGGACGGCTAGCTGCTAGCTGCTCGGCTCAGCTTCTCAACCTTTCTGCTGACTCTTTGCCTTCATTTTATGTATTTCATGCTTCTTATACATAGAGGTAAAAATGGCATCTCTGTGCCTAAAACATCACTACCAAAAGCAGTCACATTAACAGAAAGACTGTACACAGAGACTGCTATGCCCATTGATGGCACATTGCTTGGGCCTGCTCTGGTGGCACACAGAAGGATGAATTCAGTGATCCCTGAAAGGCTTCTCCTGCTCTAGTTAAGTCTCTAAAACTGATTTTGGAGATATATTTTAGGGCACTTCTAAACTGACCAGGGCCGTCCAATCTTCAGTCGCCACATTGCTCACCATCCTGTGGTTGTGCCCAGTAGGATGCAAGCCTTCGTAATATTCTCCTGTACAAAGAAGGCCTCTGTACAGGGGTCTCCTCTGGTTCACTGGGAGGTCTCTCTGTAGGTCCCGTGTATGAGATAGAGGCTTGGTGAGTCTGAGGCCACTCCTTTTAATGTGGAGAGAGAAAAATTTTGTTATGCATATACAATTCCACTCTGGGAGTTTCTCTCTGCAAAAGTTATTTATTTGTCTACCTATACCTGCTAGAAAGTGAACTAATAATCTCCTCTCACTGGATGGAATGCTAGTTTGGAGCATGGAATCCTCAAGCTTTCTTTTCCTCTTAAAGCTACATCTTAGAAACCATGAATTCAGCAAGTACTGCCTCCATTGCTCTCCCTAAAATGGGCTAACCATCACCATTTACACTTGTCCAAAAAGAGGGTGAATGAACATAGGGTCATCCGTAATAAATTTATCTTTGGCTTACAGATGGTGATGCAAAATGAAACTGAGGAAATCCAGTTGCATCAAGTCCCTACCTCACTTCTGGAATCTTATTCCACACACAGGCCAGAATGATTTAGCCCAGGCTCACAATCCAGCCCAAGGCTTCTCACTTCTGCTTCAAAGCCCATTACCCTCACACTCTAATTTTTTTTGTCTTCTATGTCCTGGCATCCCAAGTCCAGTGTCATCCTAGATCACATCCTGACCACATGAATGATGAAAACCATACCCCAGCCTCTCAGCCCTTAACATCACCTCTGATTCACCACATCCACCCATTTCCATGGCCACATCCTGGCCCCTAATGTCACCCAGAACTATTCCACTTTGGAAATCTAAAACCCTGAGATCCTACTCTAATCACATCCCATATTCTTCTGGTTGATTCTTTTGTGCCCATTGTGTCTCTTAGGGTGAAATGTTCCCTGTTCTCAAGTTTCCAGGTGGTGAATTACAAAGCAGTAGCAATACTGGCTTCTCTCACTCCACCGCTTACTCACTCCTCCCCAAGTCTAGAAGGACCATTGCATGGATCCAGCCCTTTCCTTTCTCTCTGACAGCAGCTGTCCTTGTCTCAAACGTTCACTGCTTCTTCTAATTTTCATGTGGTGAAAATTAGCTTCTTGTGGTGGTCTCTGCCCTGAAGGAGCTGTTTCAATGGACACCTTCAGTTCACAGTATTAGGAGATCAGATAGAGACCACGTATCTGTGCTCTGTCCTCCACTCCTGCTGACATTTATAAAGATGACGTTTTGATCTTCATCTGCCTAGTTCCTGCATTTGTTTTCATACCTTGGTTCAAACTAAAAAGAGGAAGAGAAGGGTTTTCTTGTGGGCCCCTGAAGACCTAACTGCACCAAGTTTTCATTCACATTGAGGATTCTACTCCCTGCCCGCTCATTTTCCCTCAGTGCCAAACTGATAGTCAATTACTTTCAATCGCTTTCTTTTTCCACTTACTCTTGGCTTTCCTGTGTCTTTATCCTTCTACAATATGTCCTAAAAAGCCCCAATTCTGGATCAGCCTTGTCACTAAGTTCCTGTACTCTTACATCATGGCTCAGTATTACTAGAGGAGAAAATGATACTCCTGCTGAGTATTAATACAGGGAAAAGCAGTCACCCAAAGGAGCATTCATGTCTACAAATTGTTAGCCTCAGGTCTTCAGTGCTACTTGATAATCCTAAGCCTCCTCCTATATTCATCTTTCTTCAGGATACCCCATACCACTACCCACCGCCTTTCTGACAGGATCACTTTGCTTCCTACACTTCAGTGAGAATATCAGGGACATCAGTGAGAATACCTTAACTTTCTCTAATCTCATTTTCATCTGGACCTACCCTTTACTCCTCTTCTGTATCAATGAAAAAAGGTGTCCCTTGTCCTGTCCAGGGACAATCCAGTACTCTGGATCCCACACCCTTCTACCCGCTCTTGGATTTTGCCAATTCAGTCATGCTTTCTGTCTCCCTTCTCACCACCTCACATTCTTTTCTTTTTCTTTAGTCTAGAAACACATGGATATTCTCCACTTTTAAAAACTCCATATTGACCCCGTGTTTCTCTCAGCTTTTGCCTTCCCTATCTCCTTCTCTTCAAAGTCAGGTTTCTTGAAGGAGTAGCCTGTCCTTGCTGTCTCCACTTCTTTACATCACTTTTATTTCTTGACTTTCTTCAATCTGGCTTCAGCCACCACACTTTGGAGGCTGCCCAGCTTTTGGAGGCTGCCAAATTCGATGGATACTCTCTTGTCTGTATATTTAAAGTCTTTGCTTTTGCTTCTCGAAACTCTTACTTTTTTCTTGAAATTCTCTCTTCTATTGGCTTCTACGTTAGTATTCTCTCGTGCATTTTCTCTCAGCACTTCTCAGTCATTTTTGGTGGTTCTTTAAATGTTTATGTCCCTTAGGGATATTCCTGGCCATCTGTACTCAATGGTAATTTCACCCAACCCATGGTTTCAACACTGCTCACACACTTATGACATTTGAATCTGTTTCTTTAGTCCAGACCTCTCTGCTGAATTCCAGACCTAAATCACAATTGTATCTTTGCTTGTCTGTACCACAGGTATGTTAAACTCTACATAGATTAAACTGAAAATTTCATCTCTCTTCACAAACTTGATTTACTCTAGTATTATCAACATCAGTGGAAAACTCCAGTTACCAAATTCTAGTCCCTCATACCAGAAATCTGATAATACTACAGTATTCTTCTGACTTTTGAGGTTCTAACTTAACAGTTCTTTAATCCTTCTTCTATTGTCAATACTGTTACCTCCTTAGTCTATACGTCACTTCCCACCTGACTACTTTAACAATCTTCTATCTAATGTCCTTGCCTTGAGCTACCCACATCCTATCTGTTTTTCTGTTTAGAAAAAAACAATTTTTCTAAAATGCAAATCTGCTCATTTCATGCCTCTGCTTAAGACTCAATAACTCCCCATTGCTTTAAGGATAAAAGTCAAATTGCACACAAAAACCCACCATAACCTGCCCTTACCTAACCCACTGGCTTCACTTCCTGCCATTTTACTGCATTAATCATAATTAAGGGCCATGTCACACCACTGTGACTTCACACAGCCTTTAAATGTTTCAAAACTTAGTGTGTCACCTCCGCTGGGAAGATTTTCTGACCCTCATTAGATTTAGATGCCCCTCCTCTCTGCTCCTTTCTTAGTCTTTCTATCTTTCTCTCACAGCACTTGCCAAACTGCTGATTTACTTACACTTCCCTCCCAGTATCTGAATACTTCTTGAGGGCAGAAAACCTGTCTCATTTGACTTTGTATCCCAAGCATATATCAACTATTGTTTGCTGAATAAATAGTGGAAACAGTTTATATTCCATTTAAATATGTAGCTACTCTGTTTCTTCCTAAATGCACTCACAACTCCACCAATGAAATTATTCCCTCGAGGGATAACTGATTTTACTAATCCAGTTTGCCCTTGGTATATAAAGACCTTGCCCTGCCAAGTTCATTTTTAAAATCATATACATTTACTTCTAGTAGTTTAGTGATTTTAGGGTTTTACATTTAATTTTTTAATCCAGCCAGAATTTTTTTAAAAGGTAAAGGAAGCTATGTTTTCCAAATGTTTCGCAAGGAACATGTATTACTTTTATAATTAGAAAAACACTCAATAACTCTGAATATCAACATTGGAACCAACCTTCTCACTACATTCAAACCCCATCTGCCAGTTTTCAGATTGGCCAGCCAAACTATCAATATACCACTTTGATTTGCATAAAAGCTGAATATAGTCTGTAGTCCACAGTTAAAGATGACTTTTCTATTAGCATTTTCACTAATAAAAGTTGTTAGGTTTTTCTCTATGCCAGTATTTTTTATTGTATCGTATAGAGTAGCACTGCCCAACAAAACTTTTTCTGATCATGGAAATGTTCCATATCTATACTCTCCAATACAGTAACCACTGCCCATATTTAGCTAGTATAGTTTGAAACCTACTGGTATAAACACAAACCTGTACAATTAGATATTATATATTCAGATACAAATCTTCAATTCATTTCCAGGTACTAACATAGACAAGCATACAAATAATCGGTGAGAAATATGTCATTATGTTCAAGGTCTGTCGGGCAAAAGAGTGAATTAATAGCAAAGGGAAGTAGAATGCTTAAGAGAGATTAAATGTGGGTTTGGTAGTAGAGGGAATGAATTGGTAGATGAAGGGTGATTGCTTATCAAAACAGGAATGCATTCTGTATTTGTATTTAATCAAACATGCCCTGTTTTAGTGTTGAAGCATGCCACATTCATCTGTAGCAAGGAATTAAAAAAAAATACCAAATATATGCATTACAGAGAAACAACAAAATAACACAGCAAATTTCTACACTGTAAATCACATTTACCTTAAGAGTGCTGAAAAAGTGGGCTGCTTTGATTTTTAGAGGCCCAAGATACCAGTACCTGTGAAAAGAGCAAGATAAAAATCTGATAAGAATATCAAAAGAACTATCATGTGATAGATACCATTCATGGCAGACAATACATTAGAATTACATCTCTGCTATGAGTGGCTATTCTGGTAGCTAAGAGGTTATGGCTTAGTATAAAAGAGTATTACATTCAGTTTTAAATCCACATTTCGATGCCTTGTCAAGTTATATGTAATTAGTTATGCAGTAAGATTCTTGCAATTTATGAGAGATATATAACCAAGCTCCTTGAGTCACTAAATTCACAACATCCTTTAAACACATCCTTTAAGCCATAGAATACAGTTCGGTATAGAGTTGTCCCTCAGTCCAAAGTCTGAAGATGTTCAAGTCCCTGATATAAAATGGCATATTTGCACATAACCTATGTACATTCTCTTGTATATTTTAAGTCATCTCTACATTGCTTATAACACTTAATACAGTGCCTACACATCACTTTATTTGCATGGATTCAACACAGTACTTGGTGTGCAGCCAATTCCAGTTTTGCTTTTTGGAATTTTGTGGAATATTTTTTTCCCCAAATATTCCTTATCTGCATTTGTTTACATCTATGGATACAATGGGTCAAATGTACGTTCAAAAGAGCTATGAGTAAAGGATGATACAGCCACACTAAGATGCAAACACTGCATGCTCTGATGTGCTGATCCCAAGCTAAATGACTAGATCCTGTACACCATGTCCTCTCACACACACAAATGCACATATGCACACTCAATTAAAAATGTGTAAACCAGCATAATTTCACATTACTCATGTTATATAGCTCTAAAATGGCAAATGTTAAATCTGGGAATAACAAAAATCTATTGCATATTGCTAAATACATAAAAGCTACTGGAGAGAGGAAGACACCTAATCGGAATTAGAAAACGGCATAAAATAGATTCTTCTCTTAAAACTTATCTCTGTTAACAAAGCACTCAACATTAACTGCTCTCTGTTGATTCTGATCATATACATTTATTTAGCACCCACTATGAATGTGGAGGAAACAGAAGAAATATAAAGTATAAATTTCCCACCTTTGAGAGCTTATGATTTGAGAAAATAAGACCCAAATAAGTAAAAGCAAACAATGAATGACTATATGGAAAAGCATAAACTGATCACTGCTTATTGGTAAGGGGAATCAAAAAGAGACAAAAAGTCATTAAGGGCCTAAAATCATTGGAGCAGCCATGCCTGTAAAATGAATGGCACAGAATAAAGTCAGGGTACAAAACTTAGAGTATGGGAAATAGGATAACAGCCAGAGAAAGAGGGAAAAGCTTAGAAGTAAAGATACATAATTATATAATTAGGGGTGATGACAGAGTAAGTTGGGCCTGGAATAACAGACAAAGAGCTTAGATATAATCCAAGGGGGAATGCAGAAACATTCTAAATTATTATTCAGGTTGATACTGTGCTACTACTAATGAGGCCCTTGATCATCTGATTTTTTGTGTTATTATTTTTTAAAATTTACTCTATAGTTTGCTTCTTTCCCTAGTTAGCCAAGTAGAAGGTCATCTCAACTCAGGCAGTTACCTTCTAAAGTTTCCTCAGTTTCCTTCATCTCTACCAATAGTACATTTTGCCACTGTCTTTGTAGTCTTCCTACAGCCAGCTAGGAAATGATTTCTCATATCTCTACCATTTCTTTCTTAATACAAACAGCAACTCTGTGGATGGGTCTAGCCAAGGTAGCACATAATAACAATCAGAATTTTAGAATTCTTTGTTCAGAAACCAATCGAGATATGGGGCTAGTATATAAAATAGTCCTAAAAGCGTTGATCTGTACTGTGCTTTCTTGTTGCTTACCACATTTTGGAAAGCAATTTGTCCTAACCAGACTTCTTTAGGGAAAGCTAGCAGTTTCTCTTGGTGAGTTGCTGGATTTGAGATTTCAGATCAAACACAAGGTAATTCATGGAATCCCATAATCATGGCACACTTGCAAATAAAAAATGTGAAATACTTCAGAATGCAATGTGTAATATAATATGGTAATGTCTCTCTTTTGACATTCCACTGTTAGGAATCTCATTAGCAAGAATAATAAAGTGAAACAAGTGAGAGAAATTTCTGTTAAAAAAAAAAAAAAGCATGGCAGGCTGGCCTATGAAGTGAAAGGGCAATTTCTTGAGAGCTATGTGTGAGATCAGCCACAATTCATTTAAACTATACTCAAACTGTAAGCCCTCGATTTTAAGAAAAGGTAAAGAGAAAATACCACCACTAGGTATGAAGCGAATCTCACATGGTGTCCTCTTCAGTCCTGCTCAGCAAGCCCTTGCCTACTTTACCTCTCCACAGCAAATGGAACACGACACACCCTCTCTCCAAGCCAAGAGTTTCATTGCATACAATGGATTCTCCAAAAATAAGTCAATTCTCATGAAAAGCCAACATTGGCCCTCTAATCAGCTCCTCGATAGGCCTGTTTCTCCCATCTCACAGCACAGCCAGGCGCTGCCCTTCTTCCTCTAAGAGCAGCGGCCTGTGGTCTCCCAATCTGCGAGGACTTCACAAAAATACCTCTCAGGAAAAGCCGTCTGACTGCAACAGCTCCGTAAGGCTGTAGCCCAGGCAGTCCCTTCCACTTGGTACCCAGCTAAGCAGCTGCAGAATGATAGGCAATCCAGTTCTCCCTACAGCCTAGCTTGAGCCTAACCTATGCTCAAGTAGTGTGTCTAAAAATAGAGACATACCCTTCTCCTCTTCAGCTACTGCCCAGCTAGTGTTGAGGAAGCTGCAACTTTCCCCAGCCTTTCTGCATATAGGACATAAACCTCTACCTGATTGTTCCTACCTCCATTATTCACACATATTTCAACCTCCAGGCCCACCAAATTTATTCCCAGAAGATCACTGTGAGTTAAAACCTGAAAGTCAGGGACAGAATAAGATTTTTTTAAAAAACATCACACATCAATATAGTAATCCTTTACTTGCTAACTTTGACGCCAGCATCTCTGAAAGATCCCCATCGAAGGCCGGTCATTGCAAACACAGGCTGTTCCTTTTCACCCTGGAAGTTAAATAAATTTCATTTAAATTCATGATTACAATCACTCGGAACTCTTTACATGTAAGTACTCAGCAAATGTTCATGGCCTACTTTTCATCAAATCAAAATTCTAAAAAGTCTGCTCAAACATTAAAGACATTAACCCTGTGAGTGCTTAGTAAAAATACTTGAATAAGCCACACTGTAACATGAAGGTAATTTTTACACATCAGGTTTCATGAATCTGCTGGCAGGGGAACATACTGTCATACTTTGGCCTGTAAATTTGAGAGTACCTAACTATGTTACCTCTTGAGCCAGTCAGTAGTCAGGTCAGCTAGAATTTCTTTTCTTTCATTACTTGTCCAAGGCAAAGATAACTTAAGCCTGCATTTTCCTTATAGGATCAAGAGCTCTCAAGTCAGATCAGAATCCTGGTACTCTAGAATGTCTCACCTGAATATCTGAAAATACAGTCAAATACGTGTTACAAAAAGTCGAAATAAAAAGTGATTTGGATTTAGTCCAATGCTTTATGGCCAAATACTGCATATTATAATCAGTGAGTTTCTAATAAATCAGTGAATTAAGCAATATATAGAAAAAATACACAATACAGCCAATGTCCCTAAGAGTTTTATACTCCACCCTGAACCTTCCTTAAAAATTATAAATAATCTAGGTACCAGGATTCTAAATGGAATTTTTCCTGTAGCTCAGAATTTCATCTAAAGTCTAAGAGCTGAAAACTGACAGGCACCCAGTGCCCCCACACTCTAAAGAGAGCTACCGAATGCTACATAAGACTCCACAGAAGTTGCTAAAAGTGGGCAGAACCAGCTTGATTCCCACCACAGCCAGTGCAAGCAGAAGAGTAGGAACTGGAGGCAAATCCTTGGCAGTGCAAGTTGCTGCCTAGAGAAAGCATGCTGTCTTCTCCGCAAGGGTAAGAGTGCTTCCCCCAACACCACTTTCACTCCTGTTTCCACTACGCCAAAACCAAGTCATTTGCTTTGGAATGACTAGGAGAATCAGAGAAATTTCTAGGAGAATCAAACACAATAAAAGAAGCCTACAAGGAAAGGACGCTGGCCTCTCATCCCTTTGTTGAGTATCTGCTCGTGCAGTAGACTTGCATCTTCACTCTCTGTACCTGCTTTAGTAAGGGACAAGGGAACCAGAGAGAAATGGCAGAAAAAAAAGGAGAAGGTGCAGCAACTCAGTGGCTGGTACAGCAAGGACATATTAGTTTTCTGGGTGCCTAGTGGATATTGTGGAAGATAACAGGGCTTTGAGTCATCTTGACAATACCCCATCTAAGAGCCTAGCCCAGGGATGATAGTATCCAAGCAGTTAGAAGCTGTGGAGAGAGCCAAGCCTGGATGCTCTCCACAGGAAGTTGAAAAAGGTGGAGCTAGAACAGATCTCTAACATCAGAAAACTATGTACGCCATGGGGAGGAATCCCAAAGAATTCACACATGAACCCATAAGACAGCCAGCACAGGGGCATCAGCAACCAAGAGGGAATGGTAAGGAAAAAGATTTTTCTCTAATCATTCCTTTATGTACCAACAATAAAGGAGCTAGAAATAGTAGAAAGCAGAGAGAGTGGGATGAAAAAACAGCCCAAAGACATTGAGGGTAAGGAGGTTTTAAATTTTGTTTTGTTTTTTTTTTTTTAGATGGAGTTTCACTCTTGTTGCCCAGGCTGGAGTGCAGTGGTGCGATCTCGGCTAATTGCAACCTCCGCCTCCCAGGTTCAAGTGATTCTCCTGCCTCAGCCTCCTGAGTAGCTGGGATTACAGGTGCACGCCACCACGCCCAGCTAATTTTTGTATTCTTTTAGTAGAGACGGGGTTTCACCATGTTGACCAGGCTGGTCTCCAACTGCTGACCTCAGATGATCCACCTGCCTCAGCCTCCCAAAGTGCTGGGCTTACAGGTGTGAGCCATCACGCCCAGGATTGCTTATTAATATAAGGAGGTGATGGAGGATATCAATGATGGAGTAACATTTGAACAGAGACCTGAAGTACATGAGAAATCCAGTTGAGGCCAGAGAGGTCACAGGGACTGAACTGTGTTTGACCTTGAAGGCCTTTGAATGACTTTGGTGTTATTCGGAGATGGGAAGCTGTTGATGGGCTCTGGGCAGAGAAGTGACATGCTCTAACTCCTGACCACACACTGGCTGTTGTGCTGACAACAGATTGTAGGGAGGCAAGGGGAGAGGGAATGATAAGAGTTTGAGGACTCCTGGAATGATCCAGATAAAAGATGAAGGCAGCTGGGACCAGAGTGGTAAGAACAGAGGCAAGAAGAAATGCTTGATTTTGGATATATTTTGAAGGTAGAGCCAACATGACTTCTTGCCTGAATGGGGGAGTCAAAGATGACTCCAGAATTTTGGGGGGTAATAAGTGATGATTTTATCAAAGTATAAGTGATCATTTAAAGACTGTATTATTTCTTAGGAATGTTATATGCTGACCACTAAAGATTTATAAAATGGTATAATAACATAGACCAATTGTTTTGAAGTGAGAATCCTCACAGAATACCTAAGTGATCCTAGGCAAGTCACTTAACTTTTGAACATTGGCTTCTACCTCTGAAAACAGGGTCATCTTTTGCTTAAACAACCTTCTCTACATTATCTCCTATGAGTGTGTAAAGGGGCTATCAGCACTTGTATCCTCACCTGCTAGCAGTGAGTGGCCAATAGTAAATAAAATTTATAATAAATACATAAAATTTAAAAATTAATATATTTAATCATAAAATGAGGTGACAGAATAACCTCATAAAGCTTTTACATGAGCCAAAAATATTCCTACCCTCACAGGAATTTCACAAACCTCACCTCTCACGTATCTGAAGACAGATATGTTTTCACTCATCCACTCAGTATTGATGGAACCCCTAACTCAGCCAAGCATGGTGCTGGGAGTTGAGGACACAACGGTGAACACACTAACATACTCCCTGCCTCGAAGCACTTACATTCCCTCCCTAGCCTTAATGCTCTCCAAGCTAAACGTCTAGTCTTTCCGTTGTTCCGCCATGATTTTAACAGCCTCATTATCTTGTTTACCCAACCCCCTCTGTTGTTTGTCAGTGTCCCTCTTAATTCTCTCATCTAGAACTGAATCTAAAAATTGTCTAAATTAAATCCCACTTAATGCCTTCACCTTAACAAAATTGCTAAATAAGTATAATAGTGTGGTAAGTTTTCATACACCAGGCTTCTGATTTATATTGAGATACCTATTGAGTATCAGGGAAGTAGGTACAATTGTACAATGGGTGGGGGGAGCTAAGGAGATGGATGGTCAAGGAAAATATAAATTTTAAAATAAAACAAATTATTATTTTTAATTGATAAATCACACTTGTATATGTTTATGGGGTACAATGTAATTGACATGTGTATGCAATGTGGGATGATTAAATCAAGCTAATTAAATATTCATCACCTCATTTACTTATCCTGTTTTGTGGTGAGACATTTGAAGTTTATTCTCTTAGTTATGTTTAAATATACATTATTATCAACTATAGTCACCCTGCTGTGCAATAGATCTCAAAACTTATTCCTCCTATCTAACTGCAACTTTGCACTATTTGGCCAGCATTTAAAAAACAAGGTACCTAGATTAGGGGAGGTTGGAAAGAACTGAAAAGAAGAGAAAGGAGAAAAGAAAATGATTCTAGTCTAAGGGAGAGAAATAACAGTATATGTCTATAGCATCATTTCCCCAAATGTTTCATAACATGTTAACAAGTGCTATGTCTGAGGATGATGCTGCTGCTGCTGATGATGATGATAGAAGATTCCATGGTGAAATAAATTGGAAAATACCAAACTTATTTGGTTTGAAGCAAGTTATGTTTACTACAGTTCTTCTTAAGAGTCTTTAATATGTTAATGTACATTACACATTTCCAAAAGAGGAAGCATAATATACAGCTTTCCTGAGTTGTTAACTGTGCAACCCTTCTTTGGGAGGACATTTTTGTACAATTCATATATCTTGGTAAATGCTGTTCTAAAGCATGTAGTGTAGGCAAGAAGTGCTGAGATAAGTACTGAGGGTTGCCGACTGATCCTCTAACCCTGTTTTCTCCTTCTTCATCTCGGGGGAAGAGTTTTTAGGAACATTCCATTAGAATTAAATAAAAAGCCTTGTGACCCCAAAGTTCCACTGATGTGGAGTGCTGTGTCCTAGCAAAAGGTGAGAATGGCTCTGGACAACAGGAAATGAGCCAGCAAGGCAGAATATGTGTGAGCAGATCTAGAGAATAATTAGTATTCCAGATGGGCATAGGACTGTCAGGATTCAGAAGAGCCCGGAGGACCAGTCATGGAGAGACTAGTCCCTGTTGGAGTACACATGAACACAGAAAAAGCAAGCAAGGTCAGATGGACAAAGTAGAAGCCAATAATAGACAAAGTCCCACTGTATCTTAACCCACTAAAGGTCTGGGTAGGCAGTCAGATTTTGAGATGGCTGGGTCAGTAAACAAAAACAAAAAGAAAAAGAAAGAAAAGCACACAGTCAGATCTTCACAGCAAAGGAGATGTGCTGCCCCAATTCACAGACTCCCCTAGAAAGAGTAAATCCCTGGGAGAAAATGGCCTAGGGTTTGTGGAAGAAAATAATGGAGCGAGCGGGTTGGAATAAATGCTTAAGGAACACTGAAAAGGAAACAAGTCCTATAAATTAGATAGATGCCTAATCTGGAAATTTCAGGGATCCTAGATAAAGAGAAAGAAACAAAGTAGAAGGTGCTCTCAAGGAGTTCTGAAGCAGCTTCAGGCATCATCTTAAGAGAATGATCAAAGCCAGGGTCTAAAAAGGAGTCCATGTAATTAGCCAGGAATGGCAAATAGGGAAAAGGGAAAGGTTCTGACTCCCCATGAACTCCCCTCTATGCCTTATTTGGTTCTGGGTTGGCAGGGTCTTAAGAATCTAGTTGAAAAAACAAAAAGAAAAAGCTAGAAAGAATTCTATAAACCTTCCCAGTAATTACTTTAAAGTCAAGTTATCAGGCATTATAGATGTCTATATGGGAAAAACTGCCCTTCAAAAATCATGGAATGGTGCCAAGTATGATGCCACCTGGACAAAGCAGTTAAGTGGAAAAACCAACAGACTATCAGAAAGAAAATCTAAATTCTAGTTACATCTCCAGCACAACTCGTCATAATCAAAGGATTCTTTTTTCCCCTAATTTGTCAAATGAGGATACGAATCTCACCTCGACTTCCTCACTGAGTGGGAGATTCAAGTGAAATGTCAACACAGATTGAACAATCTAAAAAGCTAAATATAAGGCATTATTGTTTCTAAGAACTATTTCTTTTATCTTTGGAGAATCGTCAGACATATGTTTAATAGGGTTGGATTGTTCTTTCAAAGAAGAAAAATGTGGTATCAGGCTTTATCTATAATGCTTATAGTACAAGGCTTTGTCTATAATCTTTTTCCCCATATTCTGAAATTAATTTTCAGAAATAAGGAAAAAAGAGAAAATGTATCCAACTTAGTTGGGTTCCTCAGAAACCAGAGTAGAGACTATTGTACCACGCTTTCTAAGAACTGATTTTCAGAGTTTTCTTCCTGGGTTGTGTCATCAATACACAGAGCCTGTGGTAAATTTGATACTGGTTTCATCAATTCTCAAAATCAGTATATTTCAAAGAAAAACATAAAAGAGACAAGAGACATTTAAATATAAGCACAGGCCGGGCACGGTGGCTCATGCCTGTAATCCCAGCACTGTGAGAGTCCGAGGTGGGTGTATCATGAGGTCAGGAGTTCAAGACAAGCCTGACCAGTATGGTGAAACTCCATCTCTACTAAAAATACAAAAATTAGCTGGGTGTGGTGGCATGCACCTGTAGTCCCAGTTACTCAGGAGGCTGAGGCAGGAGAATGGCTTGAACCTGGGAGGTGGAGGTTGCAGTGAGCCAAGATTGCGCCACTGCACTTCAGCCTGGGTGACAGAGTGAGACTCCGTCTCAATAAATAAATAAATAAATAAATAAATAAATAAATAAATAAATAAAAGCACAGCAAGAATTTCCAGTTAATTCTCAGATACTCTGGGATGGATTACTTCTAACACATATATAAGAAAGAATAAATCACTCAGTTATTGAGATGTATCCTGATGCACCTCCTTTGGTAATAACAGTATTTTAAATAATATCTCCATAGATAACAATCTGTAGTACCTTTCTTAGGCTGAAATTTCAGCATAGCCATCCCATTTTGTGAAAACCAGTTAGCTTTATTATATGCTAAAAGATCAACTGCAATTTAAATTACTTTTATCATGATCAATGAGGTCATGGTGAAGAGTCCAGACATCAGTGCACGAGAAGAAAAGAAAAGAAAACGCAAGCTCATGGGTTCACCAATTGTAAATATACATATAGCAAGCTCTATGTAACTAACAGCAACTTTTTGGGATTGAAGTTTGGAATCATGACACAGTGAGGATCCTTCCTTCACAAATATCAGGGAACTGAATGAATATAAGATGTTCATCCTGAAAGTAGCTGGTACATTTTAAGGCCAAATCTAAGAATATGGGGCTCACTATTTATAGGGTTATTTAACTTCACAGCTCTGCCTTCCTAGGAATTTGCCCTTTCCAGAAAAAAAAAATAAGAGTTTAGATGAAAAAGGAATCACTATGTAACTAGTATCCAAGTGAGAATATCTGTTTTCTAAGAATTAAATTATTTTTTAATAGAGAACCCTGATCAAGAATTGACAACAGCTACTGGACCTTCTTACCCTCAAAGTTATTTTGGAAAAGTGTCAAACGAAAACAATTTTTAAACAGTACAATGAACACCATTTATAGCTTTCACCCAGATTCACCAACTGCCAACATTTCCTCCACATTAGCTTTATCTGTGTGTATATGTTCTCCAGTGATGTTAAATTTGCCAATAAATTGCAGACTTTATGACCTTTTACCACTAAATATTTCATCTTGCATCTCCTAAGAACAAAAACATACACAGACTTAACCATAACACCACTGTCCCTCTCAAGACATCTAACATCAATACATAATATTTAAGATATAGTTAATACTAAAATTTCTCTAATTATTCCAATAATGCCTTTCATTGTTTCTCATTTTTCCAATTCAGGCTCCTGTACTGCAGTTAGTTATTTCTTTAGTATTCCTTAATCCTGAACAGACTATCTACCTTCTTTTGGATTTCATGACATTGACATTTTTTGATGAGTCCAATTTTTGCTTTTAGAATTTGGATTTGTCTAATTCTTCATGATTATATGCAGTTAGTTAACACTTTGTGCAGCAAAATACATAGGTGATGTTATAGCCTTCTCAGTATATCACTTCGGGAGGCAGACAACGTCAGTTTATCATTATTCGTGATGCTAAGTTTGATCCCGTGGTTAAAGCGACGTATGCTAGATTTCTCCATTATCAAAGTATATTTTTCCCTTTTAAATTATTAAGTAATCTGAGATACTTTGAGACTGTGGGCTTTGTTTCCCAACAATCTTTTATCCAGTGGTTTTAGTATTCATTGATGATCTCTACCTGAATCAATTATTATGCAGGTGATTTAAAAAATGGTGATTTTCTATCATTCCTTCTGCGTTTACAAGCTGGCAATCCTGAAATATCACTGGAAACTCATGGATTCTTCATTTTTAAGGCATTATGATCCATCATTATTGTTCTTTGTAATATTCAAAGAGTCCCGAAATTGGCAAGTAAGACATCTGCAGGCTACATCTTTTGTGATATCTCCATCAGCTTTTGAGTACTTTCTTGTCTTGTTATTGCCCTGCGAAAGCCATCCCTTCACAGAGCCTTGGTTATTTTTATTGGGAATGGTATTTAAAACGACCTTCTGGGTGCCAGGTATGATCACTGCTATTAGGTATCATTGCTTCTAAGTCTTTTTTAAAAATATATTTCTAAAATACTTCATCAGTTCATGTATAAATCAGTAAGAAAACATTACACAATAAGAAAAATGGGAAATTCTATTCCCACCTAGCATGTAGGAAAGTACAAAGAACATTGTCCCACCCTAAAAATGAGAAAAAGCCAGATAATCTACAAAATCATAACTTTAAAAAAGCTCATCAGAGAGCTAAGATTGCAAGATGACCAAGTAACCTGAATTCAAAAAAAGACAAGCTACTCTAATAGTGATGAGATATGAGAACAGTTTCACCTTTGGCAGGGCATGAGAGGAAGAGGTGGCCACCATACACACAGATGAAAATCACTGTCCTAAGTATTTTATATTTATTTATATTTATTAACTCTTTTAATATTCAAAACAACCATATGAGGTAGATGAATTACTTGTTGACCAAAGGTCATCAATAGATGAACTACAGCCTGGGCAACAAAGTGAGACCCTATCTATACTAAAAAACTTTGTAAAAAATTAGGCATGGTGGTATGGGCCTGTAGTCCCAGCTACTTAGGAGGCTGAAGCAGGAAGATCCCTTGGGCCCAGGAGTTTGAGGTTGCAATGAGCTATGATTGTGCCACTGCACTCCAGCCTCGGTGACAGAGTGAGAGCCTGTCCAAAAAAAATAAATAAATAAAATAAAGGAACTAAAAATAGCATTTCAATTATACTGAGAGGAGATAGAGAGCAATTCTTATATACCTCACAGATGTTGCAGGTTCAGTTCCAGACCACTGCAATAAAGTGAGTATCACAATAAAATGAGTCACAAAAACTTTTTGGTTTTCCAGTGCATAGAAAATTTATGTTTATATTATACTATAGTCTATTGAGTGTGCAATAGCATTATGTCAAAAAAAGTATGCACCTTAACTTAAAAAAAATGCTAACATTAAATGCTAAATTAAAAAATGCTAACAATTATCTGAGCCTTCAGGGAGTCATAATCTTTGCTGTAGAGTATCTTGCCTCCATGCTGATAGCTGCTGACTGATCAGGGTGGTGGTTCCTGAAGGCTGGGGTGGATATGACAATTTCTTAAAATAAGACAGCAATGAAGTTTGCAATATCTATTGACTTATCCTTTCATGAATTTATCTGTAGCATGTATGCAGTTTGATAGAATGTGACCTATAGCAGAAATTCTCTCAAAGTTGGAGTCAGTCTTCTCAATCCCTGCCAATGCTTTGTCAACTAAGTTTATGTAATGTCTTAAATCCTTTTTTTGTCATTTCAACAAGGTTCATGGCATCCTCACCAGGATTACATTCCATGTCAAGAAATCACTTTCTTTGCTCATCCATAAGAAACAACTCTTCATCCATTCAAATTTTATAAGATTGCAGCATTTCAATCACATCTTCAGGTTCCACTTCTAATTCCAGTTCTCTTGTTATTTCTACTACATCTGCAGTTCCTTCCTCCACTGAAATCTTGAACCCCTTAAAGTCATCCATGAGGGTTGGAATCAACTTCTTCCAAACTTCTGTTAACATTGTTATTTTGACCTCCTCCCATGAATCATGAATGTTCTTAATGGCATCTAGAATGGTGAATTGTTTCCAGAAGGTTTTCAATTTACTTTGCCCAGATCCATCAGAGGAATCACTATCTATGACAGCTGGGACTACAGGCCCACACCACCATGCCTGTCTAATTTTTTTACAAAGTTTTTTTGTATAGATGGGGTCTCACTTTGTTGCCAAGACTGTAGTTCATCTATTGATGACCTTTGGTCCACAATTTATTTATTAAATAATAAAACTTGAAAGTTGAAATTATTCCTTGATCTGTGGGATGCAGGATGAATGTCTGTTAGCAGGCAAGAAAACATTAATCTCCTTGTACATATCTATCAGGACTCTCGGGTGGTCAGGTGCATTGTTAATAAGCAGTAATATTTTGATAGGAATTGTTTTTTCTGAGCAGTGGGTCTCAACAGTGGGCTTAAAATATTCAGTAAACTATGCTGTAAACAGATGTTTTGTCACCCAGGATTTGTTTTTCCAGTTATACAGCACAAGCAGAGTAGATGTAGCATAATTTTTAAAAGTCCTAGGACTTTTGGAATGGTAAACGAGCACTGGCTTGAACTTAAAGTCACCAGCTGCAGTAGTTTTTAACATGAGAGTCAGCCTGTCCCAAACTTTGAAGCCAGGCATTGACTTCCCATCTCTAGCTATGAAAGTCTGAGATGGCACATTCTTCCAATAAAAGGCTGTTTTGTCTATACAGAAAATCTGTTGTTTAGTACGGGTACATCCGTCAATGATCTTAGCTAGATCTTCTGGATAACTTGCAGCACCTTCTCCATCAGCTAATTGCTGCTCCACCTTGCACTTTATGTTAGGAGGAGGGCTTCTTTCCTTAAACCTCATGAACCAACCTCTGTTAGGTTCAAACGTTTCTTCTGCAGCCTCTTCACTTCTCTTAGCCTTCATAAAATTGAAGAGAGTTAGGGCCTTGCCCTGGATTAGGATGTGGCTTAAGGGAATGTTGTGGCTGATTTGGTCTTCTATCCAGACCACTAAAACTTTCTCCTTATCAGCAACATGGCTGCTTCACTTTCTTTTCTATTTCTTTTATTTATTTATTTTTTTGAGAAAAAGTTTTGCTCTTGTTGCCCAGGCTGGAGTGCAATGGTGCGATCTCGGTTCACCACAACCTCTGCCTCCCGGGGTTCAAGTGATCTCCTGCCTCAGCCTCCCAAGTACCTGAGATTACAGGCATGTGCCACCACACCCAGTAATTTTGTATTTTTAGTAGAGATGGGGTTTCTCCATGTTGGTCAGGCTGGTCTCAAACTCCCGACGTCAAGTGATCCACCCACCTCGGCCTCCCAAACTGCTGGGATTACAGGTGTGAGCCACTGCACCGGGCCACACTTTCTTATCATTCATATGCTCACTGTAGTAGCACATTTAAGTTCCCTCAAGAACTTTTCCTTTGCATTCACAACTTGGCTGTATGGCATAAGGCCTAGTTTTCAGCCTATCTCAACTTTTAACATGCCTTTCTCACTAAGCATACCTATTTCTAGCTTTTTTTCTTTTTTTAAAAAATGCCCAGATAATTTTTGTATTTTTAGGAGAGATGGTGTTTCGCCATGTTGGCCAGGCTGGTCTTGAACTCCTGACCTCAAGTGATCCACCTGCCTGGACCTCCCAAAGTGCTGGAATTACAGGCATGAGCCACCGCACCTGGCCTCATCTCTAGCTTTTGATTTAAAGTGAGAGACAGGTGTCTCTTCTTTATATGAACACTTAGAGGCCAAGTAGGGTTATTAATTGGCCTAATTTCAATATTGTTGTGTCACAGGGAACAGAGAAAGGTAGGGAAATGGCTGGTTGGTGGAGCAGTCAACACACACATTTAATTAAGTTTGCCATTTTATGTGGGCACAATTCATGGTGCCCCAATTACTATAGTAACATCAAAGATCACTGATAATAAATAGATCACCATAACAATATAGTAATGATGAAAAAGTTTGAGGTATTGTGAGGATTACCAAAATGTGACAAATAGTCATGAAGTGAACACATGCTGTTGGAAAAATGACACTGGTAGACTTGCTTGGGGCAGGGTTTTCACAGACGTTCAATTTGTAAAAAGCACAATATCTGTGAAATGCAATCAGGCGAAGTGTAATAAAATGAGGTATGCCTGTATAACAAAGAGGTCAAAGATGAGGTCTAAAACCGATAAATCAAAAAGTAGTTAAAATTAGCCAGTTGTGGAGCTGGGTGCCTGTAATTTCAGCTACTTGGGAGGCTGAGGCAGGAGAATCGCTTAAACCCAGGAAGCAGAGGCTGCAGTGGACTGAGATTGTGCCACTGCACTCCAGCCTGGGTGACAGACCAAGACTCCTTCTCAAAAAAAAAAAAAAAAAAAAAAGTAGTTAAGTGTACTTAACACTACTGAACTGTATACTTAAAAATGACTACAATGGTAAATATTATGTTTTTAGCCACATTTTTAAAATAGGAGCAAAAGCACATTAATTAGTGATAACAACTAGAATTAACAGGTAAAATTATTTCCTCTGGGTACTAATACTTGGGGTAGGAATTGAAGAGCAACTATTGTTTTCATTATAACCTCATTTGAACTGCTACATTTTACTTTCTTTAACATGTAAGCGAGTATTACTTTCACAATTTTTCAATATGTGATGAAAAGATTTACCTTGATCTGCAAGACATCAAGTGGAACTGTCTCTCCTTTCACAATGGCAAGTGTGGCATCAGTAATATGTCTAAAAAAGAAAAGGACATTATCATATTATGAAAAATAGGCAACATCTCCCCCACCACACTGCCACATGCACTCACGCACAAACACACACACGCATATTCTCCCTCATTCTCTCTCTCTCTCTCTCTCTCTTCCCCTCCCTCCCTGTCTCCTGCCAAAGTACTAGTAGTTTATAGGGACTTAAATAGAAAGCTTTGGCAAGGAGAAGTTCATACAAGGCACTGATCATTTATTCATTTAACATTTACTGAGTCTCCACATTGTGCCTGATTCCTATTTACCATTGGAAAATATGATACTTAAATAACTTTTTTTATTCATTGTAAGAAATGCAGGGATTTCCAAAAACAATATTTATTCTTGCTCTAACAGCCAGAAGGGTAACTAAAGGGCAGAATTTGTTATAGTTATCTTAGCAAAATATAATCCAGAACCTGAGACATATTTCTCTTATTTTCCAGGACTACTAGGATGCGCTTCATTTTAATTGCTGATTCTTTTGAACACAGACCGTTCTTATCTACATTCTGAGAGTCATTTGGAAAGTCTATAGGTTAAAAAAAGTATCATCAAAAGGCATGTACTATTGACATCCATGTAGCATGTGAAGGGAGGGGAAGCAATGATTAGGTTCCATGATTAAGCCTCAGGCTTTAATGAGCCTGTCTCTGGACTTTGAACTTCACAAATGTTTCTCAGTTTTTTCTCTTCCCTTAGGTGAACAGAATGGCTAGAGTGGGCTGGAATTGGTTTTTTCCCTTCTTCCACATGCAAGGCTGGAGCTGACTAGAATTAAGTATTTCCCTTCCCCAGTTAAACCTTGAAAATACTCTAGCAGGTTGGGCTCTGTTTAACTTGTTTCTCCTGAGGACAGGCCTTGTTAAGAAGAACAGAATACTGTGGCATATTTCAAAATAGTTCCTTTTCCCCACCAGTGCCAGAAGTATAAGGCGATTTTTGTCTGATATTTATTGTGAGCTCCTGGAGGCATATCTCACAATATTGTGGGGGACTCCTTATGACTGGATCCCAGTAGACTGGGACTCCTCTCAGAGCTGATCGCACTGAGCCTCAGCAATTTATCAATTACAGGTCAGGTTTTCCTACCCTGGCACTGGTTTCCAAAGTGGTTTCCAGTGTGTGTCTTCGTTAAGTCAAAATCCCCTGTGTTCCCCTGTTTCTCTAGTCTTGGGGGCAGCAGTTTGCCCTATGTCCTACCTTCTCCTTCAGATACAAGAAGAGTTGCTGACTTTTCAGGTTGTTCAGCTTTTTATTTATTGTTAGGACAGAGTGACAACTTCCAAGCTCCTTACATGTGGAACTGGAAACTGGAAGTGTAACTTCTTTTTTAAAGTTAGATTTACTGGGGTATGATGTATACACAGTAAAATTCATACTTTTAGGTACACTGTTTTACAAGTTTTGACAAATGCTGCAGTCATATAACTACCACCATGATAAAATATATATAACATTTTCAACATCCCAAAAAGTTCCTTCATAACCCTCTGTAGCCAACCCACTCCCTGCACCTTCAGCTCCTGACAATTACTGTTTTCTGTGTCTAGAGTTTTGCCTTTCCCAGAATGTCATAAAATAGAATCGAAAAATATGGAGCCTTTCCAGTTCAGCTTTTTTCTCTTAGCATGAGCTTGAAATTCATCTACACTATTGTTTATGAATGGATGTATCAATAGACTATCCATATTCCACTGTATGGATGTACTGGAATTTGTTTATCCATTCACCAGTTGATGGACATTGGCATTGTTCCCAGTTTTTGGCAGTTAGGAATAAAGCTACTATAAATATTCATGTATAGGTTTTTGTACAGACATATACCTTCATTTCTTTTGAATAAGTACCTATAAGTGTGATTGCTGCTTATATGGTAGGTATATGTTTAATTTTACAAGAAACTGCCAAACCATTTTCTAATGTGGCTACCATTTCGTATTTGCACCAATGATATCCAAGAGTTTCAGTTGCTGCATTTATTTGACGGGTTTTTGTTTGCTTTTTTTTTCTTGTTTATGCTGTCCTAATAGATGCATAGTGGCATCTCATGGTAGATTTAATTTGCATTTCTCTAATGACTAAAGATTTTCTTCTAGAAGCTTTACAGTTTTAGGTTTTCTATATAGGTTTACAATCAATTTTATGCTAAATTTTAGACATAGTGTGAGGTATGGGTTGAAGTTTACTTTTTGTATATGTTCAACTGTTCCAATACTGTTTGTTGAAAAAAAACTGTCTTTTTTATTATACATTGAATGGCTTTGGTGCCCTTGTTGAAAAATCAATTGTCTATATGTGGTGGGTCTAATTCTGGACTCTTTCTTCTACTGATTTATGTCTCTTGTTTTGCCAACACCACACTGTTTTGATCACTGTAGCTTTAGAGTAAGTATTGGAATTAGATAGGGTAAATCCTTAAACTTTGTTCTTTTTCAAAATTATTTTGATTATTCTACTTCCTTTATTTTTCTATATAAATTTTAGAATCAATTTTTCAATTTCTACAAAAAGCCTTCTGAAACAGTGATTGGGATTGTATTGAATTTATAGATCAGTTTTGGAAAGAATGACATCTCAGTACTAAGCCTCACAATCCATGAACACAGAAGTATCTCTATTTACTTAGGTCTTCTTGATTTCTCTCTTCACTGATTTGTAGTTTCCATCATATAAATCTTACACATATTTTGTTGGATTTATCTGTATGTATTTCATGTTTTTGTAAAGGTATATCAGTGTTAGTGTCCTATTGCCTCTATTGTTACATAGCTATATTTTGGAAAAATAAATATGGTAATTATTATTAATAAAATAATTATTTTGTCTGGAGTTTAAGTACAACTACAAGTAGAAGTCATTTAGAAAGTACTTTAATTTCCATTCAAAAAAGGGCAGTTCCTAACCAAACAGGGCGCCTCCTAATCTATTCTGCTATGTGCAGAACTGGTTGATACTGTGAATTTCACAGAAATTGTTGCCATCCTATGGTAACTGATTTGAATGACTACAAAACATTCTTTCCTTTTTTAAACAAACAAACAAAAAAAACTTTTCTAGGTGAAGTAGTTAGCAATAGAATAGAGGCTTATCTGTTTTGATTTATATTTAATTATAGAATCTAGACTCAGTAATTGTAGTCAACCTATTTATTTACTGTTTGTCCCCCCAAATGAATTTTTAATAAATATGAATGAAGTCCACTTTACTAGGCATAATTGCACTTACCTAACTAGACCTACTTTAGCTTTTTAACAGTCTTCTGAAGTAGGTACTACTAGTGTGCATTTGATAAACGCATGTAAGAGAAATTGAGGTTCAGAGAGATTGAATGAAATTACCAAGAGGACAGAGCCAGCATGTCACAAAATGAAATTTGTCTCCAAAGATGTGGTAACTTAACCTGTGAGGCTGCTTTGGAGTTATCAAATGGATATCAGTGGATTCCTAAAGAAAAAATCCACATCTAAAATCTGGGTGCTCTACAGGCCTCCACATCAATGTGCTCAGGACTAAATGTAAACACCTAAGGAATCAAATCCACCTAAACCAGTGTTTCTAACAAAGTTAGGTACAACTTAAGATACTTTAAAATCCCAAGATATACACATTAACTCAAATGCTTGGATTAAACTCTAGCTGAAACTATTATACTTTCTCATGTTTCTCTATCAACTCATTTTTACACCATTTTTTTCTCTCCAATATAGATGCTACTTGGGAAGTAGGCAGCAGTTTGGAATATGAGTTTCAGTTTAGGAGAAAGCAAGCAGCACGCTCACAAGTTTAAGTTAATTTGATATGAATATATTAATTCTGAAAAAAGCTATCAGAAAGGATCCTAAAGCACTGTACTTATTCTGAACAGTATTTAACACACTGAGAAATTTAGTAAATGCCTTTGAGAGGCTGACCTTAAAAAAAAAAATTGTTGTAACTCATAAAGTCTTTTTATATTAAATTTTTTTCCTAAATTGCTTGGCAGAAGACAGCTCAAATTGCAACCTATAATTTATCATTCTCCTGCCAATAACTAAAAGTTCTAAATAAAGCAGCACTGTAGCATGGAATAGCACTTTTCAGATTATTTACTTGCAACATTCCAAATTCAAAATTCTTTTTTCCTCTGTAGTAACTATGGTACAACAAATCTTGACAGCAGTGCAAAAAGCAAAGCCTTGTTCTTTTTAAATAGCCTTAGGCTTCTGACATTTTATGAGGCCTACAGAACTCTGAACTCAGGACAGACTTCCTTGATTACCTAAGAGCCCTGGGGCATGCTTATAAATTAAGTTTTATAAATTTTTAAATTATAAATAGCAGCAGCAACAACAGTAGTTTAACTACGAGGGAAAATCAGTTCCCCCAAACTGAAGACTCTCTCAGACCCTGGGGGTTGCCACACTCTGTGTAAATTAGCTTTTGGACAGGCAAGGGGTCTCCAAGGAAAATGGTCTACCCTTGGATCAATGACATATGCTATTTGGAATACTAGCTAAAGCAATTCAAAAAATCTACACTGACACAAGGAGAAGACAAGCTCTCCAATGTAACCAACACCTGAATCAGACAGGATTCATCTTGGAAAAGCAAAAATATGAGCAATTAACTGTCATTATCTACTGCCCCTCAGAAATTCTAAACCGAGAATAAAAAGTATGGCCAACTGACTTTTGGAGGCCGAGGTGGGTGGATCACGAGGTCAGGAGATCGAGACCATCCTGGCTAACACAGTGAAACCCCATCTGTACTAAAAATACAAAACATTAGCCGGGTGTCGTGGCAGGCGCCTGTAGTCCCAGCTACTCGGAGGCTGAGGCAAGAGAATGGCGTGAACCTGGGAGACGGAGCTCGCAGTGAGCTGAGTTCGCGCCACTGCACTCCAGCCTGGGCTACAGAGCGAGACTCCGTCTCAAAAAAAAAAAAAAAAAAAAAAAAAGGATGGCCAACTGAAATGGCCTCTCCTGTAGTTAGGCCCTTAGGATGGCTAATGAATAGCTGAATAATCCCCATTATATTAAGGTTTGAAATATGAAAGAAGTTTGAAGGAAGATCTGACATATATATATGTGTGTATGCCTAGTGTTTTGAAAACTGGACTAAGATGCTTATTAACATATAGAACAGTTAAAAGAGATACAATTGACTCCTAAAATTACAATAGCAAAAATAAATTCACAAAATCCAGCCTAATCAAAGAATTCCAAAGCAGAAAAAAAAACCCTTAACCAAAACAGAAAATCACTTGGGTATTATTTATTCCAGAAGATTATAACCAGAAAAATCATGAGAAAATTTTCATTAAATCATGCAACAAATATTTATTTATTGACTTCCTCCAATGTGTCACAAAGCTTACGTTAACCATCAGGCAACTGATCTCTCAGCTATCTCTCCATTTATTTGGGTCTTCTTGACAACTATTTGCTCAAAATGATGTTATTAATCACTGTCAAAGCTCAGATTCAAGATTCCTATCTTCTTGAAAGAGCAGAGCTTTGTTTACATAATGCCTTTAAGCAAAACAGAACAATAATACCAACAACTTGCTTGACTCCCGAAAACACTGTGAGACTCACAGCAATTTAATTTAGATGTCAGAGCTACACTGCTTTCCCTGTCTACTTTGTCTACCACTTTAAGTATTCCCAAAAGGATGTGGCTATATTTACTTGTTTTAGCTATTTTTAATATCAAGATAATGAAGCCAGGCTACTAGTTCAGTCTTCACAAGGGACTTGTTATTTGTCATTGCATATACTTAAAGCAAACAAATGATCAGCACAAATCTGTCTTCACTAAATAATCTTACAATGTACAAGCACAAAAACGGTTTGGGTCAGGGATATTATCTTCATAACTGACAAAAGGACATCAAGTATTCACCTCCCTACCTGACCTGGAGACTTATTATAAGAGACCCACAGCCAAGTTGGGAAACTTCCCAATGAACTGAAAGGTTGAACTCTGATCTAGGTCCTCCTCTTAATTATTTAAAGTTTCAGGTTATCAAAACTCAAGAAAGTTATAGCATACATATAAATTTTTCATTCCCAGGCTCGCTCACCCACAAATGCTAATTCCCCACATTGACAACCTACTGGACTTTGTTTCCACTTTCGGCAAAGAGGGTATGACTCAAACTACTGGTCTCTCCCAGTGGGATAAATCCAATGGGAATCTTACTGAAGGTAGCCTGGGGGGAAAAAAGAAGAGGAAAGTTGTATTGTTATGATCAGAAAATTAGGCTTAATGGAGAAGCACAGGTGTGTCCACCATGACAAATAACTGACCCTGTATCTGCCTCCCCATCTCCTTTCCACATCCTTAGACTAGTAATCAAATAAAGCTAGGTGGGTAATTTCTAAAACAAGGCAGTCAATGAAAACAAAATGACTCAGAATTTGGAAAAAATATTTTAGTACTCATTAATGACAACTGTTTGAAAGAAATTTGGTTAAGATAATGAGGGTTTTGAAGATAATAGATCAATGCACTAGGGCAACAGAGACTGTATTACATTGTCACACTATTTGATAAAGTTGCAGATAAAATTCAACTAAAAATGTCTACCATTTATACAGTGACCAACGACAGGTGAAGGTGCTTTATAAACTATCTTAAGTACAAATAAGGCAAAGAAGTTCAAGTAATAGATGGTACTGGCATAGCAGTTAACTTAATTAAATGCCACACATACAATAGATACTGTAAGGTTCAAAACAATTCTGAACACAATGTACTATTACCAAAGGGACTGAGAAGGATCTTCTAGCTATTGTAGAAAAGTGCATAAAATAATGTTACAAAAACACCCATGTGCCCACAACCTATATTTAACAAATGTTAACATTTACCTTTTTGCTTCATATGCTTCAAGAAATAAAATGACAGAGATACAATGAAAGTCCCTTCTAAAACTATTCTCCTCTCTCCCTTCCCAGGAGACCCTTATCCTGAGGTTTGTGTGATTCCTTTTCATCCACATTATTATTCTTTTGCTATGTATCTAAGCATCCATTAACAATACATAGTATTGTTCTCTGAATTTTAAAACATTGTAGAAATGCATAACATAACTGGGCAACCTGCTTTTTTTTTTTGTTTCAAAACTTTTGAGATTTAGCCATGTAGATATTTGTACATTTAGTTCATTCATTTTTACTGTTAGATGATTCCCACTATATGAATATGCCACAATTTCTTTATGAAAAAGTTCTTTGAAAAAAAGATTCCATAACAAAATTTTAAATAACTATTGTCAGAGTTATTGGATACCATCAATTACCAAACCAGAAAAGTCCCCATGTGTTAATATACGTGTTCTATGACATGGGTAGCAGTATTTTCTTTTCTAAAATTCAAGAAAGCACAAATTGTACCCGTTTTAAAATATAAAATGGAAAAAAAAGTAAAAGAAAAGCAATAAAAAAGAACAGAAAAATAAAAGTTAAAATGCAATTACTCTTTAATGCTCACCTCATCTGTTCGTCGAAGAACACCAGTAACAACCTACAAATGTAATAACAAAACATTGTTATAAATAATATGTATTTCCTTTACAACAAAAGAATTGGATTCAATTTTCATAGACCATAAACTTACTCCTGTTTTCTTCTTAGAAGCTCTGTTAAAAGATGCATTGGATCTTAAAACATGTAGTATTCTCCAATACAATCAGAGCTAAATTAGATTTTATTTTTGACCTAGGATCAACAATACAATAAAGGCTAAGATAAAATAATTATAAAAACTCCAAGTCATATTAGTAAAAATATGTTTTAAGTTCTATAAAATGGGTATAAATATGATGTACACATCAATTATACAGAAAACCCTAGTTTACTACTATAAAGTACACATATAGGAAAAAAGCACTTTGCTACACTCAGAGAGTGTGCACTTAACAAATCGTTCTTATTGACAAATATGAAGAAGTATAGTATTCTGTAAAAACTGTGAAAAATACCTAAATAAAAAAATTTTCTCATAATTCCACCATGCCAGATAACCAACTATTACTATTTTGTTTTTCTTTTGCAATGGAGTCTCGCTCTGTCACCCAGGCTGGAGTGCGATGGCATGATCTCGGCTCACTGCAACCTCTGCTTCCCGGGTTCAAGCAATTCTCCTGCCTCAGCCTCCCAAGTAGTTGGGATTACAAGCGCCCACCACCATGCCCAGCTAATTTTTGTATTTTTAGTAGAGACGGCGTTTCGCCATGTTGGTCAGGCTGGTTTCAAACTCTGGACCTCAGGTGATCCGCCCACCTTGGCCTCTCAAAGTGCTGGGATTACAGGCATGAGCCACCACACCCGGCCCCAGATAACCAATTATTAATCACTTGTTTATATTTGATATATTTCCCTCCAATACTTTTTCTAATCAGTGCACATTTTTATATGACTGTAATTATACCAAATACACAATTTCTTTAAAAACATTTTGTAAAGTAAAACCTGACCCAGGTCTCCTCCCTTCATCTTCTCCTGCCTCACTGAATTTCAGGAATAAATGGGGCTGTTGAGAGGTCTACTTCCTTCTTTGTAGGCATGCTATCAATATTCTTCACACTTCATTAAAAAGCCATAAAAACAATTACATCATCATTAGCACAGCCTTTTTAAAAGAAGCTTACTAACGCTCACGTAATGACTAAGTCAAACATAGGACAGTACCCTGCTGTTAGCTTCTGATCCCTGAACACTGGTAAAACCAACCAATGGGGACAACAGGCAATCAGAAATGAGGTATGAATATGAATTATAGTATACAGGATTGAATAATTAAGCAGTGCGTGGGATCACCTGCACTGGGCTCTTTAGGGGTTTCCAAAATATAATGAATACACTACTCTGCTGCTAGAAAAGAAGAGTACTTGCAGGGTAACATACTTACTGCCCTTAATGGACCAAAGTAGGCATTAAGGGTATCTTTATTAATAAATTTTATGTTTTAAAAGTAGTTTTAGGTTCACAGCAAAACTGAGAGGAATACAGAGATTTCCCATGTCCCTCTGGCCCCCTATATGTGAACCTTCCGCCCATTATCAACATCCTTCACCAGAGTGGCACATTTGTTACAATTGATAAACCTACATTGACACATTATTATCATCACCCAAAGTCCATCGTTTACATTAGGGTTCCCTCTTGGTGTTGTACATCTATGGGTTTCCACAAATGTATAACACTTATACATTTGTGTATAACAAATACACACACAAAAAAAATTTGTGTTAAACAAATTTGTGTATAACACAAATGTATTCACCCTTACAGTATCATAATGAATAGTTTCACTGCCCTACCAATCCTCTGTGCTCTGCCTATTCATCCCTCTCTTCAACATCTGGTAACCTCTGACGTTTTTCACTGCCTCCATAGTTTTGCCTTCTCCAGATATCAAATTGTTGGAATCACACAGTATGTAGTCTTTTCAGACTATCCTCTTTCACTTAGTAACATACATTTAGGTTTCCTCCACGTCTTTTCATGGCTTGATAGCCCACTTCTTTTTAGTGCTGAATAATACCTATTGTCTGAATATATCTCACTTTACTTATTCATTCACCTACTAAAGGACATCTTGGTTGCTTCCAAGATTTGGCAATTATGAATAATGCTGCTACATGTGCAACTGTGTGGACACAGGATTTCAACTCCTTTGGTAAATACCAAGGAGCATGATTGCTGAATTGTATGTTAACAGTGTGTTCAGTTTTGTAAGAAAACACCCAGCTGTTCCAAAGTGGCTATACCATTTTGCATTCCTACCAACAATGAGAGTTCCTGTTGCTCCACATCCTTGCCAGCATTTGATATTGTCAGTGTTCTGAAATTTTGGCCGTTCTAATAGGTGCATAGTGGTATCTCATTGAGAACATGCAATATTAAAACAAAAGCAGATGCATGTATCTTAACGTATACCTCTTCCTATTAATGTAGTATATTATTATATGTAATGGAAATGACATGAGAATGGATAGCTGAATATCTATTTGTTTATTTTATAAGAAACATACCTGCTGATGGAAACTATGATTCCATTACAAACAGGGCTACTTCATAAGAGTCTTCAAAATATAACAAGATTATCCCATCCACCACCATTTTTTCTTCTGTTATATTCAATATTGTCAAACTTAAATATGATAATACAAAAATCTTTCTATGTGCTGGGTAGAGGGTTTACAAAGAGCAATGAAATGGAAGTGCATGAGAAAAATTTAAAGCTATACTAGCTTTAGAGAGCAACAATCCTAAAATAATGAATTAAAATAAAAAATTTCTTTAAATTACAACATACCATTGCTCTAGGATTTAATTTCCATTTTTCTCACCTTCAAAATAGCTTCAAAGAGAAAAACAGTCATACCTCCTGCAGTGTCCCATCTCCTCCTGCAACAATGATTACATCTGTGTTTTCCATCAGTTCCAGGAGTTTCTTGGCTTGTCCCTCATAATCTGTCTGAAATACCAAGGAAGCCTTTGGTGAGTTTATCAACCTACAGCCACAAGGTTAAAGGTTTAAAAATGTGGGATATCTTCTTTAAAGTTTTACATTGACTGTCTTTGTAAATTTTACATAACTGATAGACATGAAAAAAATAGCTATCAAAGCAATTATGTATAGTTGTTACAGTTTCACACTTTTAGAGCCAGAGGGACCTCAGAAACCATCTAGTCACCTCCATACTTTGAAAATAAAATTCAAACCCAATAATTTGTCTCTTACACAGCTAGCTAGTCAAAGGCATCATTTCCAGTCCAGTGCAGATTCTATTACATCCTTTATAGGAAGTCAAGTGTACACGCAAATAGGGAGAAGCAGATGTAATGACAAGAGCACAGATGTCGGAGCCCAAGAGACCTGGATTAAATCTCAACTCTGCTATTCTTTAGCTGAGTGACCTTAAATTCTATGGATCTTAATTTCCTCATCACTGAAATTATGTGTGTTGAGTGAGGGAATAATGATAGCTTTTCTGTAAAACAGTTGTAAAGCAGTATGTAAAGCAACTGGTAAGGTAACTGTTCATAACTGGTATTGCACTAAATAAAAGGAGGTTATTATTGTTTTGTTATGACCATACATAAAGAAATACAGGTATGATTCAAAGTAGTCACAAAACAATGCCTAAGACTTACCATTTTTATTGATACCATTTGATTTCAGATACATACATAGACTTAAATGAACCATTTAAGCCACCAATAATATGTATACTTCTAAAACCAAACACTAAATTTCAATAGACATAATGCAACTAATATTAAAATAGGAAACACTCCCTCCAATTGATATCACACTATACATACTAATAGACAAAAATTAAATGTCTGGATTTCAGATGGGCTTAAGCACCTATGGCATAATAAAAATATATATATATCTGGGCCAGGCGCGGTGGCTCACGCCTGTAATCCCAGCACTTCGGGAGGCCAAGGCAGGTGGATCACGAGGTCAGGAGATCAAGACCAGCCTGGCCAACGTGGTGAAACCCCATCTCTACTAAAAATACAAAAATTAGCCAGGCATGGTGATGCACGCCTGTAATCCTAGCTACTCAGGAGGCTGAGGCAGGAGAATCGCTTGAACCTGGGAGGTAGAGGTTGCAGTGAACTGAGATCGCACCACTGCACTCCAGCCTGGGCGACAGAGTGAGACTCTGTCTCAGGAAAAAAACAAACAAAAAAAACAAACAAAAAAAAACCATACATACGTGTGTGTGTGTGTATATATATATATATATATCTGGTCTCTGTCCTTGGTTCCTGGCACAGAGTTCCTAAAACCCCTGGAATTTCCTGAGTGATAAAAATGTCTGTTGTTATTCATAGCAAGACCCTCTCAATCTTGCCAGTTTGTGCTAATGAGG
This sequence comes from Pongo pygmaeus, assembly GCF_028885625.2. NCBI lineage: Eukaryota > Metazoa > Chordata > Mammalia > Primates > Hominidae > Pongo > Pongo pygmaeus. The sequence goes on along the minus strand of NC_072379.2, from coordinate 140,548,782 downwards.
TGATTGGTGGGCCCCTGAATAGCTTCAAGATGGGAGCTGGTCACCAGAAGGACCAGCAAGGTGATTAGAGGGTTGGAACTTTTAGCCCCATCCCTAACCTCCAGGGAGGAGCAAGGGGCCTGAGATTGAGTTTACTCACCAATGGCCAATGATTTAATTGATCATGCCTGCTTAAAGGAACCTTCCTAAGCAATGGAGTGTGGGAAGCTTCCAGGCTGGAAGCAAATACCTCAACATTGAAGTGTTGAGAGGAGGCATACCTACAGAGGGCATAGAAGCTCTATGCCAATCCCTCTGCCCCCATACCTCGCCCTATGTATCTTTCCATTTGTTGTTCCTGAGTAGTATCCTTTATAATATACTGGTAAACTAAGTAAAGTGCTTTCCTGAGTTTGAGTTACCGAACCTGAGGAGGGGGTTGGGAGAACCCTGGATTTGTAGTTGGCAGGTCAGAAGAACAGGTGACCATTTCCCCAGGATGTGAGACTGGCGCCTGAAGTGTGGACAGTCTTGTGAAACTTAGCCCTTAACCCCTTGGAGTCTGTACTAACTCCAGGCGTTGGTGTCAGAATTGAATTGAATCGAATTGAATTGAATTGTTGGACATCCAACTAGTGCGAGAAAAGACTCCAGCATCTGAGCCAGTAAGTCCTATATGACATTAATTCACAGTGAACACAGAGGAAAAAGGAAGCCTCCTTAAAATACCACCATCTAATTTTAGGATGAATAGTTCCACTTTTATTCTAAAAATAAAATTATGGGCTTTATAGTTACATATTCGCAAATATTTGACTTTTAAAAAAATGTATGTATGTCAATCCTGATGAAAAGGATGGTTCATGAACACCCGGAAATAAGTGATCATGAGGAATTAGCCTGTGTTCTCACTAAGGCCAAGTGATTTCATACTGTCCTCATTTCCTTCTTTGACAGATTAGCTACATCAGTAGATCTTGGAAATTAGACAGACACATTACATCAGGTCTTTAGCAAGACACCTGGCAGGTCACTTGATGATATCCCTGTGGACAAGGTGAAGAAATGTGGAAACAACATGCTAGAAAACAAGTAAGTGGATGAGCTACCAACTGAATATCTATGTCCAAAATGTGATGCTCATTGGAATGATGTCAACTTGCTGGAAGATTCCTAGGACATTTCATTAAGGGTCCCCCTTCAGCCTTTTCTTAGGCAATACTTTGTCAACAATGGAAGTGAAAGGTAATTTACTAGATACATAAATGATACAAAGCTGACATTTGCCCCTCCTTACTTCTCTAACCTCATCCTCTCTTACTCTCACCCTTTGCTCATTTCACTCCAAATACACTGGCCTCTTTACCATGCTTCAAATATGTCAAATACACACATGCCTCAGGGCCTTTGGACATGCAGTATCACAGCTCGTGATACTGTGATACTTCTTCCTCAAGCATCTACATGACTAACTCATTTCCTTTGGGTGTCTGTTCAAAGCTCATCTTGTCAGACCCACCTTCCTTGACCATCTGCAGTAAAATAACACCCCTATTAGCCTTTGTCTCCTTACCCTGCTTAATCTTTCTTCTTAGCACTCATCGCCATCTGACGAATTACACATTTATTGACATATTTGTTTCTCACCTGCATTCTTGCTTTCAAACCTTGAAATGAAGCTCTTTAAGGACAGATAGGGAATTTATTTTCTTAAGACTATATCCCCAATACCTAGAACAAGGCTTAGCTCATAGTGGGCACTAAATAAATATTTGTAAAAACAAATTAATAAATGTGAAAAGGTATATGAATAAAAGAATAAAAATTTTAAAAGATCTTGACAGATTTGACAGACCATAATTTCAAAGATTAATAGAGATAATATTAATATATTTGAGGCTCTGATCTTAGAAAAAAAATCCCAAATGCACTAAAAGAGGAAGGATAAAAAAGTGGCCTAACAGTTGCCCCCTCCCAGAAAAAAAATCTAGACACTAACCTTATACTTTTCAAAAAAGCTAACTCAAAATGGATCATAGGCCTAAAGGTAAAATAACACAGGAGGGAATTTAAGTGATATTGGGGTTGGTGATGAGTTTTTAGATACGTCACCAAAAGCAAGATCCATGAAAGAAAAAAAAAACTGATAAATTAAAATTCAGTAAAATTTAAAACTTCTGCTCTATGAAAAACACTATTATAAGGATAAAAAGACAAGCCACAGCCTGAGAAAGAATATATGCAAAATGCGTAGCAAACACCTTGCATCTAAAATATATAAATAACTCTTAAAACTCAACAAAAAGAAACCAGCCCAATTAAAAGGGCAAAGATCTGAACAGACACCTCACCAAAGATCTACAGATGGATAATAAGCATATGGAAATACACTCAACATTATATGTCATTAGGGAATTGCAAATTAAAACAATGAGATTTCATTACACATTTATTTCAGTGGCTAAAATCCAAAACACTGACAATAGCAAAGACTGACGAGGATATGGAACAACAGGAACTCTAGTTCACTGGTGGTAATAATACAAAATGGTACAGCCACTTTGAATGGCAGTTTCCGATAAAACCAAACATAGTCTTACCATATTATCCAGCAAAAGCACTCCTAGGCATTTACCCAAATGACTAGAAAACTTATTTATGTCCACCCGAGAACCTGCACACTAATGTTTATAGCAATTTTATTCATAGTTGCTAAAATGGAAGTGACCAAGATGTACTTCAGTAGGTGAATGGATAAACTGTAGCACATTCAGACAATAGACTATTGCTCAGCAAAGAAATGAGCTAACAAGCCATGAAAACACAATGGAGAAACCTAAAATGCATATTGCTAAGTGAAAGAAGCCAATCTGAAAAGACTACATACTGTATGATTCCAACTATATGACATTTTAAAAATAGCAAAGTATGGTGACAGTAAAAACAGCTGTGGAGGGAAGAATGAATAGGTACAGCAGAAGAACAGAGAGGATTTTTAGGGCAGTGAAATTAATCTGTCTGATAATATAATGGTGAACACAATGCATTATGCATTTGTCAAAACCCATAGAACTGTGCAACACAAATGCAAATGAAAACTATGCAAATGAAAAGAGCAAATGCAAATGAAAACTATGGACTTGAGTTAATAATAATGCATCAATAATGGCTCATCAATTGTAGGAAATGTATAACACTAACACAAGATGTTAATAATACAGGAAATTGTGGGCAGGGCAGAGAAGGAGTATAGGTTTTCTGTGATTTCTCTTGAATTCTTCCTTAAACCTAAAACTGCTCTAAAAAATAAAGTCTACTTTTTTATAAAGTGGCCTGATGGTACATAGCAAACAAGATAATGAGTCCAATATGACTCAAAATATGACATATCGACAACAACAAAAGACTCTGAGCTTGAGCTGTTTGAAAGAATAGTATACAGAACAAGAGACTTGGTGGTCTTGCTTTACTCTTCCTTAAATAGCCCATACCTCATTTCTGGGCACTACTGGAGAATATCTAAGAGAACAATCAGGAATGTGACAGATTTGAAACCATTACCCCTGGACAGAAACTGGAAATGTTTAAACCACAGAAGGCTCAAGGGAGCATCAGGATAACATTCTTGATTATTCCAAAGACTATTTTGCAGAAGAAAGATTAGGCTTGTTTCACATGAACCCATGGGATAGAACCAAGCCTGAAGTCAATGATTCTCAATCCAACTACACATTATAATCACCTGGGAATGAATAAACAAATGAACAAGTGAATGAATGAATGAAATTATTTTGTAAATACAGACAGACTCCACTCCACATTAGTTATATCTAGGGAGTGTGACCTGGGTACAACTTATATTTTTAAACATTTCCAGGTAATTTGATAATTCAGCCAGAGTTGAAAACCACTGACCTATGTGTAAAAACTCTTGGGAAACAGATTTCTTCTCAAAATTAGGAAGAATATTCTAATAGTGCTATCCTAAGATGAAATAGGTTGTCTTGGAGGTTTCATGTCAAATGGGAGACAAAGCCTAAGGTAGAAAGCATATGCCTTAGAGTCGACAGACCTGGGTTTAAATGAGCTCTGTCACTACTAATTGTATAACTAAGCAGGTTTCTAGATGTTTGTATCTTCAATTTCCTCATTCACAAAATAAAGATGATAACACTCAACTTCACTGAGCTTTATGTGACTTAAATAAAATCAGCTATGTGAAGTGCTACAATTCTATTTCTAAAAGAATGGTAGGCTAGGTACCCTACCATTGAAAATTAAAGCTACTGAGTAAAATAATGAAAACATCTTTGATGCATCAATAAACGAGAATAAAGTAAGGAACACTAAATATAAAACTAGCACCTACGCAGTAAATGTTTTGAGGGCATCTAGTAAACCAGGTAGATCTGAATGTTGGTTTTCAAAGTTTCATCAGGTTCTAGGAAAAGCAAACAAAAATCCCAGGACCTGCTCAAGATTAGTGAATCTAGTACAGAACCACATCCCACTATAAACCAGGACCCAAAAGACTGCATGTGCAGTTTAGAGAGAATAAAAACAAGGTTGACTCACTCATACTCCTAGACGATTCCCAGGGCACTGCAAATAAACCTTCGTGTTCTGAAATTTGGTGCTAAATGAAGGGATAAACATCTTCCCTGAGAATCCACAACTTTAGGCTAGTCCTTACATAAGTAACTGAAATGCGTGCTACCTGGATAATCTGAAAAATCTCAAGCTAAAAATTTAATTTAAAGAATTCACAGGACTGTCATACATATATTATGCATTGAGAAAGACATAACATTTTGTGGTACTTCCACTAAACTACATAATCTGAGTCTAATTATAACAAAACAGTAGATAAACCCAAACTGAAGGACGTTCTTAAAAAAAAAAAAATTAAGGAATTTTTTAAAGTTGCCTAAACAAATACCACAACTAAATACAACATGTGATCCCAGATTGGATGCAGAACAAGAAAAAGTGTTTTTTCTTTTGTTATAAATGACATTCACGGAACAATTGGAGGCCGAGGCAGGCAGATCACGAGGTCAAGAGATTGAGACCATCTTGGCCAACATGGTGAAACCTTGTCTCTATTAAAAATACAAAAATTAGCTGGGTGTGGTGGCGCACACCTGTAATCCCAGCTACTCAGGAGGCTGAGGCAGGAGAATCGCTTGAACCCAGGAGGCGGGAGGTGCAGTGAGATGAGATCGTGCCACTGCACTCCAGCCTGGTGACAGAGTGAGAGTCCGTCTCAAAAAAAAAAAAAATTCTACAAGATAATAGTACATCAATGTTAATTTCTTGATTTTGATAACTGTTCTTGCAGTTATATAACAGAGTGCCCTTGTTTTTAGGATATAGATATTTAGAGATAAATATCTGAAACTTACTCTCAAACAAGCCAGAAAATAATATGTGTGTGTGTGTGTGTGTGTGTGTGTGTGTATATACATATATATATATATATATATATACACATTCATACATATACACACACATACACGTAAAGAGAGAGCATGTGTAAACATGGTAAAATGTTAATACAGTATTTGAGGAGTTTGGGTAAATGATATGGGAATTTGTATATTCCTGTACATTTTTTTTATAAGTTTGAGATTATTTCAAAATAAAAGCTAATCCAAAAGAAAGAAAATAAACCCTGTAAAGAGTAGTGGTTTCTACTGAGGCATAAAAAGTAAACATTAGTATTTCTATTTATTTTTTAATCTCATCCTTTTAAATGTCTATTTTCTGTATATGTAATGTACATATTAGTACTTGCATATAATTGATAAGTATCTTAAATTGGAAAAAATCACAAATACATGAGTCACAGGACATTTGATAGTATAAGATGGGGTTAGATAGTGTAAGATGATAAAAGAGAATCACTACTTTTGCTAAGTATGAAAATGGCACTGTAGATAAATATAAAAGTATTCTTATTTGTTTAAAAATATTTAGGGATAAAATTAGAGGATATCTGTAACTGACTTCAGGGAACCGAGCTACCATGTGAAGATACGTAGTGGAGACAACATGAGCCAGGGGACAGCCAGCATCAACTTGGAGACATGTGAGTAAAACCATCGAAGACCACCCTTCCTCAGCCACGCCACTATGAGCCCAGGCGAGACTGCTGATCAATGGAATCATAAGCAGAAATACAGTGAGGCCGTTTGTTCTGTAGCAATAGATAACTGGTATAGAATGTAGGAATGAATTAAACAGTCAAGTCAAAAGATGAGAAAATGGGCTTTACAATATCCTGCTTTCATGCTTTTATCAACAATACATCTAAAATCTCAGGAGAGAAAAAAGATGAAAATAAAGGGATATAAAAATTATACCAGGCAAAAACTAAAAATAAGCAAGCTAGTATAAATTACCAATAATACTAGATAAGATAGACTATCACAAAAGGCAGTATTTGTGCTAAAAATAGTCATTCTATGACAGGGTCAAAATGTAAGAAAAATGAAATAATCTGAAACTTTAGTGCATCTAATAAGTCTCAAAATACAAAATGCAAAAATGGACAAATCTATGTAGTGAAATAGACAAATCCACAATTATAGTGGGAGATTTCTAACACCCCCTCTTGATAATTTATATAGTTAAAACAGAAGAAAAATCAGTAAAGACATAGAAGATTTGAACCCACACAATTAACAGACTTGACTTAATGAACATATATAGAACATAGTGCCCAATAATTGATATATACTATTTTTAGGCATAGATACAACATTTATGAAAACTGAGCACATGTTAGACCATAAAACAAATTTCAACAAACTTTAAAATATTAGAATTTTATAGACTACATTTTTTGGCCAAAATGCAATTAAGTCTGAAATCATTAACAAAGACAATCAGAAAAACTTTAGATTTGGAAATTCAGAAACACACAGATCAAGAAAAATCACAAGGAAAATTTGAAAATATTTAAAAATAAATAATAAAAATATTATGCATCAAAAAGTATAGGATGCAGCTGAAGCAGTAGAATGGATCTATAGCTTAAATACATACAATAAGAAAGAAAGGTAAAAATGAAATAAGCAATGAAGTTAAAATGTCAGAAAAAGCACAGCAGAAAAAATTTTTTTAAAAAGTAGAATGAATGAAACAATAAAAAAAGATCAGAAATGAAAGAAACATATAAATGAGAGGATCAATAAGCCAAAAAACGGTTCTTGGCAAGGGCTAAATTGACAAACCTCTCACAAGACTACTGAGGGGAAAAAGAGAGGGTACCAATAAACAATATTGAGAATGAAAATGAGACATTACATATGCTATAGAAATTTAAAGGTTACATAGAACATATTATGAACAACCTGATGTCAATTAATTTGAAAATTTAGATGAAACAAATTCCTTGAAGAATTTACCTTACAAAAATTAAGTCAAGAATAAAACCTGAGTACTTCTAGAACTGTTAAAGAAATTTAATGTACAAAGAAAATTAAAAAAAGATAAAAAAGGCTGGGCATGGTAACTTACACCTATAATCCCAGTGCTTTGGGAAGCCAAGGCAGGGGGATCGCTTGAGTCCAGGAGTTTGAGACCAGCCTTGGCAACATAGTGAGATCCTGTCTCTACATACACATACACACACACACACACACACACACACACAAGAAAATCTCCCCTCAAGGAAAGCTCCAGATCCAGATGGTTTTACCTGTGAGTTTCACCAATCACTGAAGAAACAAACATCAGTCTCACATAACCATACTAGGGTCTCTCATATCTGCCACATCACAGGTACTCAAACATATGTTAGTTTTCTTCCCCTTTCTCCTATCCCCAGGGGCAAACAACTGGAAAATCATGACAGAAAAGTTGGAAAAGAGGGTTCAACATTGCATGGTAAACTAGACTAAATGATCCTTTTTAACTTCTATGATTTCCTGGAAGTGTACAATATTAGAAGTTGGTCAACAGACTTATAACCACAGTAAGAGTGGTTTTCACTATATACACACGTATGTACTTACCCATACTTACACGTATGTACATATATCTCATTTAAAATTCAACAAGTAGAGTTCTGCATCTTTGAAATAGTACAATTCCTTGTAATTTATGCTTGCCTCCTTTTCTTCTTAACTATATCTCACAAATTCTAAAGCTTTACCATTTAAAATTCTTCACCAAAGATAATTCCTTACCAGAGAGAAAATCGTTTACCTGTTTGTGGAACTACTAAGAAATTAAATTACTCAAACTTGAAGGTTGTGTATTTTCAGGAAAAGAATTCTTACAGCTATAACAACTTTCATCTTCCAAGAGATGTAATTCCACATCCTATCTCTCAGATGAAAGGTATCAAGTTCTCCAAGCCTCCATCCAATCCTATTCTGAAAATGAAAAGCTGACACTATTTGGAAAAAAACAAAACTACATTTATTAATTGTCAGAACAGGATACAACATTAATTTCTTTGCTCTTGTGACAAGCAATTTTTGCTAAGAGGCCAAAAGAAGAGGTTGTTATAAGAGGCAGCTGTTTGGGTGAAATAAACATTCAGGAGCCATTCTTACCTTAACAATAGTCACATCCATGCCGCATAAATGTAAAATCGGGGCAGCATTTTTTTCAAATAGAGTCCTGGCTTTTCTGTAAACAAAGGAAAAAATACAAACATTTTAACACAGGTTATCAAGAGGAAGAACAAAAAGCCTTACAGTCTTCTTCAGGGCAGAATAAGAAAGACTATACAATACGGGCTTCCTTTATTTGTTCAAGTACAGAAAGTTTAACAAGTAATGAGTTAATATGAATGGAAAAATAGAACCTTAAACTCTGGGGCCTTTGAGAATTTGCCGTTTATCTAATGCAATAAGCTCTTATCCATTTGGGAGGCTTATAGTTCACACTGTAGTTCCTCTATGGGAAGAACGAACACTAGATATGGTTCCATTCAGGCAACAATGCTTGATTCACTCAAGTATTCATTGAGCACCTACTGTGTGACAGACACAGGTGGAGGAGCTAGGAATACAACATGACAAAGCAGACAAAACTATTAATTCACCAGAAGCTTGTCTGAAACTCCCAGGCACAGTCATGCCCTCTCTGTGCTCCTCTAGTACCTTATACACACCTCTGCTCGTGACTTTCACACTGTATGGTGATTAGAGACTTCCAAGACTATTGTCAGGACTAGACTGGAAGCTTTCCAAAAATAAATACCAAATCTTATTAATCCTTGAATCCCCTGACCTCTAGGATTATGTATGGCATACTTAGAAAGTACTTACTAAGTATCTGATGAATTAATGCACAAATGAATGAATAAACCTGCCCCAAATGTAGAAATGTAAATTCTGAGGAAAAGGAAACAACACGATGTCTTATAAGAAGAGAAAAAACAGCCTTCGAAGAGTTTGCATATTTCAAAAGTATTATGCATATCATTCTGACAGTGAACTCTTGTCCAATTCAGGTCAGAATTCAAAAACACAGTCTAGGAATCTAGGGATCCAGAAGTTGCAAAACAATCTCTTCCACCAATGGCACAGTCTCAAAGTCAAACTAATGTTAAAACATACCAATTAGTTGACCTGTCTTTTACTCAAATATTTCAACTATTACATAAGGAGAAAAAAAATCCAGTACTTTCAATCAATGTCAAACACCTAATTTTTATATCCACATTTACTCAGTCCTCTTTCTTATTTTTAAACTAAGGATGTATCCTTTGACCTTAAGGATACTTTATACAAGAATTTAAGGATATTTTATAGAACAGACATTTTATATTTAGCTACAAAGGCAGCTAATGAGGAACACGTATGGTTATGCACAGGCCAAACTCAATATTCTTTAAACTAAAAAGAACCACCAAATGGCATAGAGAACACAAATCATTTCTTATTATGAATTAAAATAGAAATTGAGAGGCTTGCACAAAGTTTCTTAAGAACCATCCAAAAGAATATCTCAAACCAAGGGCCTGAGTGTATTATAAGCAAATTAAATATTTTCTACCTTTCTACTGCTCTGAATTATTATTAGAATGAACATAAAAGGGTAAATGACAATTTCTCCTTTCCAGCTCACCATTTCTGGGGGCTTAACCCAACATTAAAGCACTGAGCTAGTGATACCGCAAACAATTCTCCTTCCAGGGTTGCTTTCACTACTAGATTGACAGGAAGCGATCAGTTGGAAGTGGATCAGATCTATTTCCTGAAAGCAAAATTCTGAAGAAGTCTCAATCTGCCATATCAATCACAACAAATCTGTAACCTCCTCTGAGTTTGCTTAAGAAATCAGGTTAGAATATCTGGGTCTTTATTTACATTTTTATATGATGTTATAAGTTCAGAAAACCTCTAAAATGAAGGTGAAGACTTTTTTCCTTCTAATGTTCTACATAAAAGATTGAAAAACAAGTGTTACTAGTAAGAAATAAATTATTTATTACATAATTAAGGGTGAGATAGCACCGAGGCTAAATAAAAACCTTAGGTACTTATAGCAATTTCCAGACTCAGGCACACACAAAAAATAATTACTCTTTTATGTATTATTTATTAATGCTAAACACACAGTTATCTTATTTCTTAAAGCTCTTATGTAGTTTTAAACCAGTACTACATAATGAAATAGCTACATGATAAATTATAAATTATGTGTCAGGACAGAGCCATGATGACAAAAATAGTGCAATTAAATAGTGAAAGCTTTTAAAAGAAAAAAAAAAGGATGCTGGAGAGTTTCAGACTTTCCTAGAAGCACGCAGCGATTCACCTTGTTAAAGGAGACAACACCTTTAGAAAAGACTTTCCTTCAGTGGCAGTATTTTAGCTTACCTTTAGATAAAGATGTTATAGTTTTAAACAAGAATCTACCTTTAAAAATGCAAATACATTTACATGTAAAAAGAACCTAAAATTGCTCTGAAAAATTTGCTTATTAATTTAAAAAATGTAGATACCTCTTAGAAGCAGGAACTCAAAATAACTGGTTATTGCTTAAACAAATTGCCATGTTTCATCAGAAATTAGCAAGTTGTTAATTTATTAGGTCTCTTAAGGAATAGAACAGTTACACTGAAGTAGGCCGAAGGAGAGGTACAAGAGCTTCTGGGAAGGATGGGATAGTGAAGTGAAGACTGTTCTGAACCTAACCCATGGTCAAGAGTAACAATTTCAGCAGTTTATATTTCTTACATTGTGTGCTTATTATGAAATGGAAATTGTGCCTAATAAGCATTATCTCATTTAATACCAAAGGTCCCTATTCCACATAATAATTTTTAAAGTATGTACTATTGCCTTTCTGATGTTACAGATGAGTAAACTGGGGATTTAAGAAGTGAATTAACTCCCACAATATTAAAGAGCTAGTAAGCAGCAAAACAGTAAACAGACCAGTTTCCTCAAACTCCCAGACCCAGGCTGAGTTCTCTGTTATCTTCAGCCACAGGCCACCACTGACAATTTACTTATCTTGGGTATTTTGACTGTGTTATATTAGGGCTTGTTGATTTGTTGGTATGATTTAGTATTGATATTAAACAAAAATGATCAATAGGCATTATGACTGGTGCGTTTATGGGGGAGGGAAGCGGCTCTAACAAAGCCCAGCAGATATGATTCAGTTAGGCAGAATAGTCTGGTTAGACAATCTGAATTAAACCACTGAATTACAAAGAAATAAAGCAAGATGTGTCCTCCTGTCTGTGAAGTCACACTCCCTCTCAAGAAATGACTAGAAAAACTGACTTCAGAGACCCTGTGTTTTACTCCAGACAATATTATGCCTACCACTTACAATTCAGCCCAAACTATCTTTCTTGTTGTTGTTATTACCTTAATGTCATTTGACTTAGATCCTATAGAATCCAATTTAATACATATTTACTAATTTTCTTTTTTCTTTTTTTTTGAGACAGAGTCTCACTCTATTGCCCAGGCTGGACTGCAGTTGCACAATCATGGCTCACTACAGCCTCGACCTCCCAGGCTTAGGTGATCCTCCCACCTCAGCCTCCCAAGTAGCTGCGACTACAGGTAAATGCTACCACGTGTGTCTAATTTTTGTATTTTTTCCAGCTAATTTTTGTATTTTTGTAGAGACAGAGTTTCACCATGTTACCCAGGCTGGTCTCAAACTCCTGGGCTCAAGTGATCTGCCCACCTCAGGCTCTCAAAGTGCTGCGATTACAGGCGTGAACCACTGCACCCAGCCTACTAATTTTCTGATCCCCAAAAAGCCAAAAAGAATAGTTCTGGACATTAGGGACATAAGAGATATCACTTTTTAACACTCAACCCTTTAATTCTGACTATTTTTTCAAAATAAAATGTTAATTATGTATCCTAAAGCCATCAAGGTCTTTGTATTCACCTTTCCAACTGAATAATAGTTATATCTAACATTGTAAAAAAAAATGTTTTGCCTATCTATTTTTCCTTAACAGACTTTGAGTCTCCACACACCCACTCCCCACCCCCACATACAGCCTCTCCACGTTTTAGTGTGGTTCATTTGTATAATCAATGAACTGCCATGATCAAATCATTATATACCCAAGTCTCAACGATTCTTCACACCTTAATTCCCACAATTCCCACGTGACATTTCCAGGCCAGCCAGATCAGTTAAAGGCTGTCCTGTGTCATAACAAAGCCATAACTAGGTCACTCCTGTCTTCAGGCCCCTGTCCCATGGGCTGTTTCCTCAGCTGAGAAGAATGGGCAGTCTTCTCCTGCCTGCTTCCTCCCAGGCCTAGCTCAAGGATCATCCCTTTTGGAAAGAACATTTCTGATCTCCCAAGCCCACAGTATTCTTGGCCATTTCTGAACATCCTGTGGACAGAGATGGCCTAAGGATTTACGTCCTAGCAGTACAGCAGTCGCTCCCGAGGGGACTACTTCCAAGCAAATAAGACATCTTTGCAGGTGTTAATCCTGGAATGATTATTAAACTTCAATTACACAAGTTTGCTAAGCGTCCATTAGTTTTATAGTTATTTCTCATTTAACTGTTATTTCTACGTTACAAATGAATCTTATTGCTAGAAGAATACTAAACCTAGTTCTTCCAATTCCACACAATCTCACTAGCTGCCTGATAGTCTGTGATTTCTTTCCCCCTTAGAAAAATCAAGTATATAACAAGTCACAAACGGAACTACCCTTTGCAAGCTGCAGGATTGAGAAAAACAGTGGCCTTCTTCACTTGTGCATTGGGAGGAATGAGTTGATTGCCAAACACCTAAAAAAGAAAAGAGCAAAGTTTTCAATAAAAGTCCATTTATTTGGTAAATGTCACATGTATTCTTTCATTCCAAAAAAAATGTACTTGTAGCACATATGGTATCTACCCTTGGGGAAAAATATTCTTTCATGATCTCATATTAATGAAAACGCCATCAACAACAACAGAAAGTAACATTATTTAATAACAATAAGCTGTATTTTGTATTGGAATAAAAAAATCCTGCTGTATCTACTAGAGGCAAATAACATTTATTTTCTCTATAAGATATAGCTAGGTTTATTATAACATATAATTAGTAAGGCCATAGTCTGTCAGGAGAGAAGTTTAATCTATGTCTTTAGTTTTCAGAGTACAATATTCTCTCCAGCTCATCACTAAAATTTGTTCATGAAGAATCTTTGTGTTACCAGTTAATCTTCATATGTTTACACACATACAAACCGAATACTCTATTTGCCTTTTCTTTGCAACCCTGTATGATAACTAAATAGCAGCAACTGGCAGGGGAAAAGAAACGTAACTAATATATACCAAGCACCTTTTATTTGACATTTTTACACACATTATTCTTAGTTCTCAGAAACCAAGGAGGTATAAAATAATCTCAGTTTTCCAGATTAGAAAGTCCAGAATCAGGAAGATTAAGTTCCTGAAAGTCACAGAGTTGATCAATTACAAGCCTGGAATATACATCTTCTAATTCCAAAGCCTCTCTAAGCTCCAAAGAGAGGATCAAGGATGAGGCAGAATTAAAAGGCAGAGGACTAGATGTGAGGAGTCCAAATGAGAAATGAATGGGAACTCTTGCTATTATGTCTGAATTGGAAATGATGGTCAACAAAAAGAATAAGAATAGGAAAGTACCAAAATGGGCAAAAATTGGGGTTTTGAATGGTGGGAGTAGGCCTGAATCAAGAAAGCAGAATTCTAGTATGGAAGTACAAAGTAAAGATAGGAGGAGGAAAAAAAGTAATGCAAATAATTTTTATTGAATAACTTACTGTAAATCTATCTCCCTGACAGTTCATTTTGGAGTCTTTCTTATTATTGTCTATTGCTTGCTTTAAAAACAAAAACAAGAACAAAAATACTTTTTTTCTGAAGTAGAGAAAAAGACAGACTATTTCTTTGTAAGAAGTTTCTGGAACATTATAATTTCTATTCTGTTTTCATTCTTACTTAGACTTTAACATTTTGCTGCTAAATCTCCAAATACTGTAATTTTTCCTTTTTCTATCTATACTATTTCTGGAATGTGGCAGAAATGATATCACTAACCATTCTCTCTGGCCTACCAGATTCCACACCTATGGTAGTAAGATTATTCCTCCTTGCCCTCATTTCTTAGTGTCTAAAGTTTGTACCTACTTGCAAATCAAATCTCAGATTCGCAGTGAGCTAAGGAGTTTATGTGAGACTACATTAAGTTTATGTGAGATTTGTTATTAAATATCATATTTTCAAGAATTTAGACTGTAAAAGGAAGTACACAGATACGAAAATTAGCCAGCTGAGGCTATAAGGACGAATCCACTTCCATTTGTGAGATGGAAGGAACTAAACATGCAGGGGAAGTGGAGAATTAGAATAGAAAGAAATAAGGCCGGGCAAGGTGGCTCACACCTGTAATTGCAGCACTTTGGGAGGCCAAGGAGAGTGGATCACAAGGTCAGGAGTTCGAGACCAGCCTGACCAACATGGTGAAACCCCGTCTCTACTAAAAATACAAAAATTAGCCAGGCTTGGTGGCATGTGCCTGTAATTCCAGCTACTCAGGAGGCTGAGGCAAGAGAATCACTTGAACCTGGGAGGCGGAGGTTGCAGTGAGCTGAGATTGCGCCATTGCACTCTAGCCTGGGCAACAGAGCGAGACTCCGTCTAAAAAAAAAAAAAGAAAGAAAGAAAGAAATACATGAGAAGGAGAAAATAACTAAAGGAACATCATCCCTGAAAAAGTATGAGGAGAGAGAATTTAGAACAGAGGTGGAGGCATTTACTTTCAACAAGAAAGGGAGGGCCCTACAATCACACAGGTCTACTCTTCCTTAAAGAGAGAAAGAAAGGGGCCAGGTGTGGTGGCTCACACCTGTAATCCCAGCACTTTGGGAGACCAAGGCAGGTGGAACATAAGGTTGAGATCGAGACCATCCTGGCCAACATAGAGAACCCCCATCTCTACTAAAAATACAAAAATTAGCTGGGCATGGTGGTGTGCGCCTGTAGTCCCAGCTACTCAAGAGGCTGAGGCAGGAGAATCGCTTGAACCCAGGAGGCAGAGGTTGCAGTGAGCCAACATCACACCACTGTACTCCAGGAAGATTTTCCAGTCGCTAATGATTGGCTTGGGACGGGGATCATCTTTAATTTAATATTAAAGTTTATTTGAATTGATTTCTAAAACAACTTAGAGCCATATGAAAGATAATAGATTTAAACAAAGAAGTAATCAAATTCGTAAAACACAGGTTTAGAACAGCTAGATAACAATCGCTAAAAAGAGGAATTATAGTATATACTGTAACAACTGCTAAAGAGAGGAATTAATTTATAGTATCTATTGTCACTGTCATCCATTAAAACATTTCAGAAACAAACATGAGGTCTGCCACCTACTTCTATTACTAAATGCCTCACACATTTGCCACTTTTGATTTTCATGTTTCTATTTTGGTATTTCTGACATCATAAGCTCAAATGATACAAAACAAAAAGGCAACTCAGTCTCAGAATTTCATCTGCAAGGTATAATGTACATTTTTGCAGTGGGGGGGGCAAAAACACTGTCTTATATTTGAAAGGATTTATAATCCAGCTATAATTAGCCATATAAATGAATATTTAAGTAAAATCTCATGGAATATAACAGTGTACATGATATGGATCAGTTGAACTTGGAGATGAGCTTTAAAAATATGAATCAACAATTTTAAGAAGATTTGACTTTTAGAGGTAACACTTGTTCTGAACTGATATCCTTGGGGGTTATTCGGATCAGGGATGATTCAGGGGTTAGCCAGATCTACAAAGACAACTGCAGACACAAACAAATTCCCAGAGCTTCTACCAGTCCAGTTCTGTGTTCTTGGGACCAATCCAGAAACAAACAGTCTACAGGGGTGGGCGTCAGAACTGCTCTTCACCAGATGGTTAACTTCCTGGAGTTCTACTCAGAGTTGGCTCCCAGCGTGATTCATCCTGATAGTGCTAAAAAATAGCCAAACTGCACAGATGCAAGACACTGTGCGAGTCCCCTGAAAGAGCTTAAGTTTTCTGCACAATGAAGATAAGGAGGGGCTTAATTTTATCACATTAAATAGTATTACCTGAGCTTCTTGACAGGCTGCTCTCCTTAGCAGGTTATCACTATCAAAGTAAGCAAAAGAGAATAATCATTAGCTTTAATAGATTATGATCCAAACAAAATTTGTGAGCTTTTTAATTTTTTAATGTAGGCACCTCTTCTCTAAAAACATCCTAGTGAAAGTTCCTTAAAAACCTGATAACAGGCCGGGCGTGGTGGCTCACACCTGTAATCCCAGCACTTTGGGAGGCTAGGTGGGCAGATCACCTGAGGTCAGGAGTTCGAGACCAGCCTGGCCAACATGGTGAAACCTCCTCTTTACTAAAAATACAAAAATTAGCGGGGCATGGTGGTGGGTGCCTGTAATCCCAACTACTCGGGAGGCTGAGGCAGGAGAATCGCTTGAACCTGGGAGGCAGAGGTTGCAGTGAGCTGAGATCATGCCATCGCACTCCAGCCCGGGCGACAGAGCGAGACTCAGCTAAAAAAAACAAAACAAACCTGATAACAACTTATCGTCACATTTGAAAAATATATCCTCTGAATGAAAGTTTGTGTTAAATATTTCCATATTATGGTAACCAGAATAATGCCGCATCCCCCCAAAATTTCCACATCCGAATCCTCAGAACTTGAGGATATGTTACTTTACATGGCAAGAGGGATTTTACAGACATGATTAAACTTAGGACCCTGACATGAGAGATCGTCCTGGATCATCCAGATAGGCCCAATCTAACCACAATCTAACCAAAACAGAGAGTTTCCCAGTTGTGATCAGAGGCAGATGTGATTATGGAAAAATGGTCAGAAAAATGCAACCTTGCCAGCTGTGAAGATGGAAGAAGGCTCTGAAGAGAGTCAAGGAATGTGGTGGCCTCTAGAAGCTGGAAAAGCAAAAGGATTCTCCCCTAGAAACTCCAGAAGGAACATAGCCCTTGCCACACTTTGTCTTAGCCCAGTGAGAGCTGCTTTGGGCTTCTAATTCACAGAATGCAAGACAAGAAATTTGTGGTGTGTTGAACCACTACATTTGTGGTAATTTGTTAAGGTAACAACAGAAAACTAATATACATAGCCTGCATTTTTCTTACCCAGTGGAAATTAGGTCATTTGCCACAAGTAAATTTGATGTTGTTTCTTCTTCTACTGTCTTATCTAAATCACTTGTTTTTTACACCACTGTCAGACAATAAATCATAAATGGAGAATTTCGTCATGAGGCAAAATTTTGGCTTCCAAAAACGAAAGCATTCTGTCGGAATGTGATCACCTATTTAACATCAAGGTCTCTAAAATAGGTTTCTATCATAAAAGCATTTTACATGGCTCCAGTCACCTACGGGGCTCTAGAATCTTCATCTAAGAGCTTGTGCTAATGCACATTGCTGGCACTGCTAAGATAGTAACTTCAACGTGGTTAACAAAAGTTAAGAAATCAAATACCCAGAAAAGATGAACAATAACCAATTTATAGAAAAACTTGAAAAAAGGTTATTTTGCTTATATTCTCTTTCTAGACTTTTTTTATAACATTGAAAACTTTAAATTTTGCATTTTCACAGTAATTCAAAAGGCAACAGGCTCCTCTGGGTGATTTGACATTTACAGTGAATGAAAAACAATAAGCAAGCTTTGCTTTTTACCAGAGTTGCTGTCAAAGGCTGCTGCTCAGTGATTCCATAGCCAGGCTGCAGAACAACCCCTAAAGTTCACAAACCAGGCGGCTTCACTAAGAGAACACCATCCACAGGGAAGTATGGATGCTGTGAATCTGAAATCTGAAACCTAAGAACCGCAGGGCACAGTGGCTTATGCCTGTAATCTTAGCACTTTGGGAGGACAAGGTGGGCGGATCACTTGAGGTCAGGAGTTTGTGACCAGCCTGGCCAACATGGTGAGACCCCCTCTCTACTAAAAATACAAAAATTAGCCAGGCGTGCTGGTGCATGCCTGTAATCCCAGCTACTCGGGAGGTTGAGGCAGGAGAATTGCCTGAACTCGGGAGGCGGAGGTTGCATTGAGCCAAGATCACGCCACTGCACTCCAGCCTGAGCTACAGAGCGAGACTCTGTCTCAAAAAAAAAACAAAAAACCTAAGAACCATGTTTTACTGAAATTATCATGACATCAGTACCCCAAAAGCTGATGCTGTTTGATAACAAAGATTTTCAGGAGACTCATCCCTTGTGAAATCCAGCACAAGTCAGCCCAGTCCCCATTGGCTTAACTGACTCTGCTCCCCTGTGCCCAGGTGGCAATGAGCGTTGTGCAACCTTCTCTTCCTCCGCACCCAGTATTCACAAATATTCATGTTTTTTTGAATGACTCCCCACAAGAAATAACACATATTCATGTTTCACTTTTCTTCTTGCATCCCTCCCAATCAAATGCTCTCACTGAATCATTCTAACATCAGTAACAACAACAAAAATATACTACAAGATGAGGTAAATTCAGGGTAGAAACTAGCGAAATATCTTGAAAATAATTAACATGTCACTAATTCCTTATAGCTTACTGGATAATTTGCATTTATGACCTTATTTACAATGAAGAGGTAAAACACTGAACCCACAGTAACCTCTGGATAACAAAATAATATGAGGTTCCTCATAGTAACCTGGGCGTTGTCACTGACCCTCCCCCTGGACTGTGCTGACCCCTAGTCCAACTTGCACAGGCCCTGGGAACGCAGCTTCCAGCCTCTCCGGACTGTGCTCCCCCCCGCCACTGCTTTCAATGCTTTCCTTTAGTAGACTAATTACCTTGTACCTCCAATCTCTCCTACAAACTCGCCCTGTGGATTTTTCTGCACAAGCCCTCTATGCTTCTGTAAAAGCTACAATCCCATCTCTATATCCTGCCCATTTCCAGGCTCCTCCTCTACTATGAAGGACAGGTCTCCAAAAGGCAACAGGCTCCTCTGGGTGATTAGTAAAGAACATCACCCTTGCCATAGCTCAGCCACACTGATTTCCATGGACCTAGCTGAAAAGACAATAGCCCCAAATATGCACAAGAATATGGGGTAGCACCTTAGATCATTTTTTCCCGTAAGTTCTTTGTTGCTAGAAGTAAAATTCTGATTATTAGCTTGTGATTAAATATATTATTAAAGATTTCAGCTCTTCTGAGTTTATTAATTTTGATTAATTTATCAGAATGCTATTCAAAATAAAAAGATTTTGTGATAGTTAATTCCCTGAATTTAATGTGCCAAATGGAATATCCTGTCAATGCCACCTGTGAGAGAGCCAGAATATGTACCAATTTTGATATTACAAAAGAAAATCTCATTATAATCATACTTAACTTTGGGTCCGGCACGGTGGCTCATGCTTGTAATCCCAGCACTTTGGGATGCTGAGGTGGGCAGATCACCTGAGGTCAGGAGTTCGAGACCAGCTTGACCAACATGGTGAAACTCCATCTCTACTTAAAATACAAAATTATCCAGGCATGGTGGCACATGCCTATAATCCCAGCTACTTGGGAGGCTGAGGCAAGAGAATCGCTTGAAGCCAGGAGGCGGAGATTGCAATGAGCCGAGATCGCGTCATTGCACTCCAGCCTGGGCAACAAGAGTGAAACTCCGTCTCAAAAAAAAAAAAAAAAAATCATACTTAACTTTGTTTAATATCAAAAATGGTGTTAACCATCTTGATCTTGCTATCTGAACCCGACTATTCCTAAAAATCAAACACATCCTCAAAGAAAAAAGATTTCTCCCATTGAGATAGTCTGATGATCTATAGCAAGCTCTCTGATGATCTATAGCAAGCTCTGAAAACTATCTCAGCAAAGAAATTCCAAAAATATTTCAGTAATATCAGCATTGTCAGAATAAAAGACAAAACTTAAAATTCATAGAGCAACTACCTTGTACCAAGTACTATGGCAGTTGTTTTCATAAACCTTTAATCTTTGTAACAAGCTTGCAAGGTAGGCATTATCAGGTAACAGAAAATACTCTCATTTTACAGATCAGGAAGCCAAGACTCAGAGAAGGAAAGTGACGTGCCCAAAAACACAGAGTTACTAAGTGGTAGTGTCAGAGGCGTTTGAACCAGAGTGACTCCATCTTGAGTAGGTGCTAGGTAAAAAGAGGCTGAGACCTACTGGGCTGCTTTCCCAGGAGGCTGGGCATTCTAAGTCACAGGATGAGATAGGAGGGTGGCATACGATACAGCTCATAAAGACCTTGCTGATAAAACAACCTTCAGTAAAGACGCCGACCAAAATCCACCAAAACCAAGATGGCGATGAGAGTGATCTCTGGTGTCCTCACTGCTCATTATATGTTAATTAGAATACATTAGCATGCTAAAAGACACTCCTGCCAGCACCATGACAGTTTACAAATGCCATGGCAACATCTGGAAGTTACACTATATGGTCTAAAAAGGGGATGAATCCTCAGTTCTGGGAATTGCCCATCCCTTTCTGAAAAAACTCATGAATAATCCACCCCCTGTTTAGCGTATAATCAAGAAGTAACAAGTATAAGCACCTGAGTGGTCCATGCTGCTGCTCTGCCTATGGAGTAGTCAACCTTTTAATCTTTTACTTTTTTTTTTTTTTCTGAGGCAAAGTATCACTCTGTCCCCCAGGCTGGAGTGCAGTGGCACTGTCTCGGCTCACTGAAACCTTCACCTCCCGGGTTCAAGTGATTCTCCTGCCTCAGCCTCCCAAGTAGCTGGGATTACAGGTGCGCACCACCACACCCAGCTAATTTTTGTATTGGTTTCACCATGTTGGCCAGGCTGGTCTTGAACTGAACTCCTGACCTCATGATCCGTCTGCCTTGTCCTCCCAAAGTGCTGGGATTACAGGTGTGGCCACTGTGCCTGGCCTACTATCTTAATAAACTTGCTTTCACTTCACTCTATGGAGTCGCCCTGAATTCTTTCTTGTGCAAGATCTAAGAACCCTCTCTTGGGGTCTGGAGTGGGACCCCTTTCTGCTAACAGTAGAGTCGGAATTCAGACCCATGCCAGCCTGGCCCTAAGCAGATGCTTTTTCTTCTAAACTTCAGACAATACTCAATGTGCAATTACTCATTTAGTTGTATGTTTTATGGCACATTTTTTAAATTGCATAGTCTCATCTAATTTAAATTTTTCAATTTATATTCACATAATATTTTTTAAAAGGTCAGGTGCAATAATGCTTCTGAAGGTAGTTGTTGAAACAAACTCATTTAACACAAAGTGCTGCCTATGGCACACAAATATGATTTGGTCCTGCCCTGAAGAAGCTTAGGATCAAGTGGCAAAGAAGAACAGCTCTTGGTAAATATTGGTGGCATAGTAAAACGTGTTTCTTGACTAATAATATGCCAGGCACTGTGCTGGGTGTCTTGGACACGCTGATGAATAAGCCCAACATTCCCTGTCCTAGTGAAGTTTATAGTTTAGTAGGGAATGATGACAATTCAACAGGTAATCATGATGCAATTTCACTTTTAGGTAATCCATAAAAGGGGCACATACTGGGGGGCATCTAACCTAGTTTTGAGAGAATTAGAGGCTTTTTACAGGATATGACATTGAAGCTGAGATCTAGGGGAAAAATAAAAAGTAGCCAGGCAAAAATAGGGAGTAGAATCTAGGCAAAAGAAACAGTATGTCAAAGCCTGCAAGTGCTAGAACATGGCCAATTTAGGAAAGAGAAAGTAGTTCGGGACAGCTGGAAGCCACACTCTGTGGGAGGAGCCAGTAAAGGCCAGGTCACCAAGGACATTTTCGGCTATTTAAGTAATCTGGATTTTATCCTAAGGGCCATAAGGAGCCATTAACAGGTTTTAAGAGAATTGATGTGACCAGGTTTACATTTTGGAGGGATTATTCTGGCTGCAGTGTGTGAAGAAGGCATTGCTCAGAGGTAAGACTGAATCTAGTGAAACTTCAGAGGCTCCCTCAGTGACAGTCGGTGATGATGACTGGAACTAGGATGGTGGCAGAGGGGACACAGAGAAGAGGACAGATTCAGCAGATATTCAGGAGGTAAACTTGAAGGTGGTGGGAATTAAAGAAAAGGTGAGGGGTCAAAGATAGTGCCCACATCCCGCATTAAGCAATTGCTGGAAGGCAGTACCATTCACAGAGATGGAATGAAGTAGAAAGTGCAGGTGTGAGAGAGAGGAAACTGAGCTTAGTTCTGGGTCTGTCTATCCAAGATGGGGTGAGAACCCAGGTGGAGGTGTCTAGGCCACCGCTGGAAACGCAGGTCTGAAGTTCTGTATAGCAATCTTAGCTATATGGTGATAGAAGGAATGAGAGTGGATATGATGATCTATACGAGTAGGGTGAAAAGTAGGAGGAAGAGATACCCTGATCATGGACAGTGACAGAGAATACCAAATGAGTCTCAAATAAAATGACCCTGTACTTCATTTGAAAGTCAAAGGAAAAATCAGGTAGATAATTGAGGAAAAATTTTCCTTATCTTCCACCATTCCCCCTTGATGCTGCTTCTGCTCTTGGCAAACTGCATGTTTTGCTGTTCTTAAGAGACACAACAAACTTTACATCTTCAAGGATTGGATCATTTTATCCCTTCCTTTTTAGAAAAGGCCAAGCACAATACAACCCATGCCCTTACCCCACCACACAAAAACTGCTTTTCTTATCTTCCTTCCTAGATTATAGACTTCTTGAAATCATGGATAATTCACCATTTTCTCATCCACAGCCCACAGCACACACTCGTAGATAGAGGGTACTTGGTAAATACTTGTTTAATAAATAAGTGGCAAATGTTTGAACAGGAGAGATTGACTCACTGTGCTCAGACAGGCATGCTTTGTCCTGCAAGAGAAACTGAAGGTTATTCTTTGTATGAGGATTTGGCATTCTGAAAGCACAGATGAGCGGGGATGGTTCTCCAGTGTGATGATCACCAAAGGGCAAAGGTAAGAGTCATTATGGTGTAGTACAGGATGAAAAACTAAAAAATTCCAAACGCACAAAAACGTTACCAGATCAAGAAGCTCCCAGGGTGTGTAGGTGTGTAGTGTAATGGAAGAAGTACCCTCTAAAGAGGCTAAGCGGGGAGTTCCTTTTGACACACCAAGAAGCACCACAAGAACTGGCCCTGTAGCTAGAAGAACTCTGAGTGTGGTCATCAGAAAATTCCAGATTACTAATGAGTCAAGAATCTGAATGTGAACCGAAGACCTCATTTCCAAGCCAACCAGAAAAACAAAGTACACTCTATAAATTCTAAGCCCATGTTCTTTCCACTACACCATGCTGTCTTCTGAGAACTGAAGTTAAATACAATTTAAAAGAGATGCTACAAAACGTAGTCATATCAAAAAGGGTCCCTGCAGATCTGCTCAGTATTAAAATGCAGGTTCTTTGACAGAAAGAAATTAGAAGGCTCTGGATTAGAAAATGAAAAAAAATCTGCTGATGTCACTCTGCCTGAGGCTTAAAAAGAATAAGAACATGCCTGCTACTATAGGTAATGGGATGCTCTCGATTTACTCCAAGCCATAAATGTTTTATTTATTACTTTAGGACTGCAAAATAAGATAAGTTGTTATTCCAATAGCAGCTTTACATGGAGAGAAAAACCACCTTGATCCGTCCTATTTCCCAAAAAGAATATTTCCCACTAGTCTAGAGGCAAATTGTACAGCAATTTCTACCACCAGCTTTTCCCTTGGTGCATGCAAACACAGTCTTTGCTTTAAACAAAATAGATTTCAAGTTTAGATGTTTATAACAACCACTTCAACTTATCCAGGCTTCCTAGAATAATTAATCATGATATTGCCAGTGGCTGTGCCCATGGTTGCCCATGGAGCAATAGGAATGAAAGAAATGGAAGCAAAGACAAAAATGAATCTTAAAAGTGTGTGCAGAGGGAGAGAGCTTTTCTAAACTATATATTGCATAGCCCTCCCCATTTCCCGGACTCCCTACCCAAACAAATAATGGGAAAATAGTGACCAGTTCTGCCTTTCTGACAGAAAGACAGCTGATCCAGCAGGAGGAAATGCATCTTGCTAAGGAAGAATGCTTGATCTTTTGGGCCGACAGAATCTCCATTTGGATAGAAGGTATGCAGTGTAACAGGTCAGAAAGCCAAGGGAACAATGAAAATGTTAATGATTTTTAAAAGGATTTTAGGGCCTACCAGTCTGGTCTTCCCCGTTTAACCAAAGAAGGTTATCTCTTCCTGTTCTCCAAACCACACCGTCATGCACTACCTGCTACCAAAGAAATTTGTATCTTCTTACCTCTCCCAAGCCCAGTGCAACAAAGAAGTTTCCTAATGTCATGAAAGCATAAACGGTCAGGAAGAAATCCTATTGACAACCATATATTAAGTGGCGGCTGTCTTCATTTCAATGCCCCTTACAGTGCTTAGAAGATGTGAGTGAAAATAAGGGCCACAGAGGCAATTGCATTAAAATTTCAACAACCGCATTGCTGATGGTGAAAAGTTTAGCAAAAGAAAAACAGCTAAAAATTCTACTATCAAATGCAAAGGACAAATGTACAGCACTGCCTCCTACACTAGTAAAAAGTATACCAACTTGCGTTCAGGAATTTTTAGGTCAAATGTGTGAACCCAAAATATCTGAGACAGGTCTCATTCAATGTAGAAAGTTTATTTTGCCAAGGTTAAGGACACAGCCATGACACAGCTTCAAGAGGTCCTGAGTACTTGTGCCCCAAATGGTCGGGGTACAGCTTGCTTTTACACATTTTAGGGAGACATAATAACAGCAATCAATACATTTAAGATTTACACTGAGTGTCAGGCCTCTGAGCCCAAGCTAAGCCATCGTATCCCTTGTGACCTGCACGTATATGTGTCCAGATGACCCGAAGCAAGTGAAGAATCACAAAAGAAGTGAAAATGGCTGGTCCCTGCCTTAACTGATGACATTACCTTGTGAAATTCCTTCTCCTGGCTCATCCTGGCTCAAAAGCTCCCCCACTGAACACCTTGTGACCCTCACCCCCGCCAGCCAGAGAACAACCCCCTTTGACTATAATTTTCCACTACCTACCCAAATCTTATAAAATGGCCCCACCCCTATCTCCCTTCGCTGTCTTTTCGGAATCAGCCCACCTGCACCCAGGTGATTAAAAAGCTTTATTGCTCACACAAAGCCTGTTTGGTGGTCTCTTCACACGGACACGAGTGAAATTTGGTGCCATGACTCGGATCAAGGGACCTCCCTTGGGAGATCAATCCCGTCCTCCTGCTCTTTGCTCTGTGAGAAAGATCCACCTACAACCTCGGGTCCTCAGACCAACCAGCCCAAGGAACATCTCACCAATTTTAAATCAGGTAAGCGGCCTCTTTTTACTCTCTTCTCCAACCTCTCTCACTATCCCTCAACCTCTTTCTCCTTTCAATCTTGGCGCCATCTTTCAATCTCTCCCTTCTCTTAATTTCAGTTCCTTTCCTTTTCTGGTAGAGACAAAGGAGACGTGTTTTATCCGTGAACCCAAAACTCTGGCGCCGGTCACGGACGCAGGAAGACAGTCTTCCCTTGGTGTTTAATCACTGCAGGGATGCCTGCTTGATTATTCACCCATGTTTCAGAGATGTCTGATCACCGTGGGGACGCCTTCCTTGATCCTTCACACTTAGTGGCAACCACCACTTTTTTGGGGGCAAGCACCCCCCACCCCTTCTCTCTGTGTCTCTACCCTCTCTTTTCTCTCCACTTTCCTGGGGGGCAAGCACCCCCCACCCCTTCTCTTCGTGTCTCTACCCTCTCTTTTCTCTCCACTTTCTTGGGGGGCAAGCACCCCCCCACCCCTTCTCTCCATGTCTCTACCCTCTCTTTCCTCTCCACTTTCCTGGGGGGCAAGCACCCCCATCCCTTCTCTCCATGTCTCTACCATCTCTTTTCTCTAGGCTTGCCTCCTTCACTATAGGCAACTTTCCACCCTCCATTCCTCCTTCTTCTCCCTTAGCCTGTGTTCTCAAGAACTTAAAACGTCTTCAACTCACACCTGACCTAAAACCTAAATGCCTTATTTTCTTCTGCAATACCGCTTGACCCCAATACAAACGCAACAATGGTTCCAAAAAGCCAGAAAATGGCACTTTCAATTTCTCCATCCCACAAGATCTAGATAATTCTTGTCGTAAAATGGGCAAATGGTCTGAGGTGCCTGATGTCCAGGCATTCTTTTACACATCAGTCTCTCCCTAGTCTCCGTTCCCAATGCAACTTGTCCCAAATCTTCCTTCTTTCCCTCCCACCTGTCCCCTCAGTCCCAACCCCAAGTATTGCTGAGTCTTTCCAATCTTCCTTTTTTATGGACCCATCTGACCTCTCCCTTCCTCCCCAGGCTGCTCCTCACCAGGCTGAGCCAGGTCCCAATTCTTCCTCAGCCTTCGCTTCCCCCACCCTATAATCCTTTTATCACCTCCCCTCCTCACACCCAGTCTGGCTTACAGTTTCGTTCCATGGCTAGCCCTCCCCCACCTGCCCAGCAATTTACTCTTAAAAAGGTGGCTGGAGCTAAAGGCATAGTCAAGGTTAATGCTCCTTTTTATTTATCTGACCTCTCCCAAATTGGTTAGCATTTAGGCTCTTTTTCATCAAATATAAAAAACCCAGTCCAGTTCATGGCCCATTTGGCAACAACCCTTAGATGCTTTACAGCCCTAGACCCTGAAAGGTCAGAAGGCTGTCTTATTCTCAATATACAGTGTATTACCCAATCGGCTCCCAACATTAAATAAAACTCCAAAAATTAAATTCTGGCCCTCAAACCCCACAGTAGAATTTAATTAACCTTGCCTTCAAGGTATACAATAATAGAGGAGAGGCAGCCAAGTAGCAACGTATTTCTGAATTGCAATTCCTTGCCTCCACTGTGAGAGAAACCCCAGCCACATCTCCAGCACACAAGAACTTCCAAACGCCTAAACCGCAGTGGCCAGGTGTTCCTCCAGGACCACCTCCCCCAGGAACTTGCTTCAAGTGCCAGAAATCTGGTCACTGGGCCAAGGAATGTCTGCAGCCCGGGATTCCTCCTAAGCCGTGTCCCATCTGTATGGGACCCCATTGGAAATTGGACCGTCCAACCAGCCCAAGGCTCTGACTGACTCCTTCCCAGATCTTCTTGACTTAGCGGCTGAAGACTGACGCTGTCCAGTTGCCTTGGAAGCTTCCTGGACCATCACAGACACTTTGGGTAACTCTTACAGTGGACGGTAAGTCTGTCCCCTTCTTAATCAATATGGAGGCTACCCACTCCACATTACCTTCTTTTCAAGGGCATGTTTCCCTTGCCCCCATAACTGTTGTAAGTATTGACAGCCAAGCTTCAAAAGCCCTTAAAACTCCCCAACTCTGGTGCCAACTTGGACAACATTCTTTTATGCACTCTTTTTAGTTATCCCCACCTGCCCAGCTCCCTTATTAGGTCTAGGCATTTTAACTAAATTATCTGCCTCCCTGACTATTCCTAGGCTATAGCCACACCTCATTGCCACCCTTTTCCCCAGTTCAAAGCCTCCTTCACATCCTCCCCTTGTATCTCCCCACCTTAATCCACAAGTATAGGACACCTCTACTCCCTCCTTAGCGACCGATCATGCACCCCTTACCATCCCATTAAAACCTAATCACCCTTACCCTGCTCAATGCCAATATCCCATCGCACAGCATGCTTTAAGAGGATTAAAGCCTGTTATCACTTGCCTGTTACAGCATGGCCTTTTAAAGCCTACAAACTCTCCTTACAATTCCCCCATTTTACCTGTCCAAAAACCAGACAAGCGTTACAGGTTAGTTCAAATCTGCGCCTTATCAACCAAATTGTTTTGCCTATCCACCCCGTGGTGCCAAACCCATATACTCTCCTATCCTCAACACCTCCCTTCCCAACCCATTATTCTGTTCTGGATCTCAAACATGCTTTCTTTACTATTCCTTTACACCCTTCATCCCAGCCTCTCTTCGCTTTCACTTGGACTGACCCTGACACCCATCAGGCCCAGCAAATTACCTGGGCTGTACTGCCGCAAGACTTCACAGACAGCCCCCATTACTTCAGTCAAGCCCAAATTTCTTCATCTGTTACCTATATCAGCATAATTCTTCATAAAAACACACGTGCTCTCCCTGCTGATCATGTCCGACTGATCTCTCAAACCCCAACCCCTTCTACAAAACAACTCCTTTCCTTCCTGGGCATGGTTGGACACTTTCGCCTTTGGATACCTGGTTTTGCCATCCTAACAAAACCATTATATAAACTCACAAAAGGAAACCTAGCTGACTCCATAGATCCTAAATCCTTTCCCCACTCCTCTTTCCATTCCTTGAAGACAGCTTTAGAAGCTGCTCCCACACTAGCTCTCCCTAACTCATCACTCATTCCCTTTTCATTACATACAGCTGAAGTGCAGGGCTGTGCAGTCGAAATTCTTACACAAGGACCAGGATCACACCCTGTGGCCTTTTTATCCAAACAACTTGACCTTACTGTTTTAGCCTAGCCCTCATGTCTGCGTGCAGCAGCTGCCACTGCCTTAATACTTTTAGAGGCCCTCAAAATCACAAACTATGCTCAACTCACTCTCTACAGCTCTCATAACTTCCAAAATCTATTTTCTTCCTCACACCTGACACATATACCTTCTGCTCCCTGGCTTCTTCAGCTATACTCACTCCTTGTTGAGTCTCCCACAATTACCATTGTTCCTGGTCCGGACTTCATTCTGGGCTCCCACATTATTCCAGATACCACACCTGACCCCCATGACTGTATCTCTCTGATCCACCTGACATTCACCCAATTTCCCCATATTTCCTTCTTTCCTGTTCCTCACCCTGATCGCATTTGGTTTATTGATGGCAGTTCTACCAGGCCTAATTGCCACTCACCAGCAAAGGCAGGCTATGCTATAGTATCTTCCACATCTATCATTGAGGCTACCACTCTGCCCCCACTCCACTACCTCTCAGCAAGCTGAACTCATTGCCTTAACTTGGGCCCTCACTCTTGCAAAAGGACTACGCATCAATATTTATACTGACTCTAAATATGCCTTCCATATCCTGCACCACCATGCTGTTATATGGGCAAAAGAGGTTTCCTCACTATGCAAGCGTCCTCCATCATTAATTCCTCTTTAATAAAAACTTCTCAAGGCCACTTTACTTCCGAAGGAAGCTGGAGTCATTCACTGCTAGGGCTGTCAAAAGGCATCAGATCCCATTGCTTAGGGCAATGCTTATGCTGATAAGGTAGCTAAAAAAGCCACTAGCCTTCCAACTTCTGTCCCTCACAACCAGTTTTTCTCCTTCTCATTGGTCACTCCCACCTACTCCCCTACTGAAACTTCCACCTATCAGTCTCTTCCCACACAAGGCAAATGGTTCTTAGACCAAGGAAAATACCTCCTTCCAGCCTCACAGGCCCATTCTATTCTGTCGTCATTTCATAGCCTCTTCCATGTAGGTTATAAGCCGCTAGCCCGTCTCTTAGAACCTCTCATTTCCTTTCCATCATGGAAATCTATCCTCAAGGAAATCAATTCTCAGTGTTCCATCTGCTATTCTACTACTCCTCAGGGATTGTTCAGGCCCCCTCCCTTCCCTACTCATCAAGCTCGGGGATTTGCGCCTGCCCAGGACTGGCAAATTAACTTTATTCACATGCCTCGAGTCAAGAAACTAAAATACCTCTTGGTCTGGGTAGACACTTTCACTAGATGGGTAGAGGCCTTTCCCACAGGGACTGAGAAGGCCACCGCGATCATTTCTTCCTTCATTAAGACTTAATTCCTCGGTTTGGCCTTCCCACCTCTATACAGTCCAATAACGGACCGGCCTTTACTAGTCAAATCACCCAAGCAGTTTCTCAGGCTCTTGTTATTCAGTGAAACCCTCGTACCCCTTACCATCCTCAATCTTCAGAAAAGGTAGAACGGACTAATGGTCTTTTAAAAACCCACCTCACCAAGCTCAGCCACCAACTTAAAAAGGACTGGACAATACTTTTACCACTTTCCCTTCTCAGAATTAGGGCCTGTCCTTGGAATGCTACAGGGTACAGCCCATTTGAGCTCCTGTATGAATGTTCCTTTTTATTAGGCCCCAGTCTCATTCCAGACAGCAGCTCAACTTGGACTGTGCCCCAAAAACTTGTCATCCCTACTATCTTCTGTCTAGTCATACTCCTATTCACCTTTCTCAACTACTCATAAATGCCCTGCTCTTCTGCCCGGCAGAAACACTGCCGGTTTACACTGTTTCTCTAAGCCATCACAGCTGATATCTCCTGGTGCTATCCCCAAACTGCCACTCTTAACTCCCTCTTAAAGTAAATAAATAATCTTTGCTGGCAGGGCTATGCTGAACCTCCTTGGGCACTCTCTAATTGGATGTCCTGGACCTTCCCAATTCTTAGTCGTTTAATAGCTGTTTTTCTTCTCTTATTCGGACCCTGTGTCTTCCGTTTAGTTTTTCAATTCATACAAAACTGCATCCAGGCCATCACCAATCATTCTATATGACAAATGCTCCTTCTAACAACCCCACAATATCACACCTTACTACAAAATCCTCCTTCAACTTGACCTCTCCCACTCTAGGTTCCCACACCGCCCCTAATCCTGCTCGAAGCAGCCCTGAGAAACATCGCCCATTATCTCTCCATGCCACCCCCCAAAAAATTTTTGCTGCACCAACACTTCAATACTATTTTATGTTATTTTTCTTATTAATATAAGAAGGCAGGAATGTCAGGCTTCTGAGCCCAAGCTAAGCCATCGTATCCCCTGTGACCTGCACACATACGTCCAGATGGCCCGAAGCAAGTGAAGAATCACAAAAGAAGTGAAAATGGCTGGTCCCTGCCTTAACTGATGACATTACCTTGTGAAATTCCTTCTCCTGGCTCATCCTGGCTCAAAAGCTCCCCCACTGAGCACCTTGTGACCCCCACCCCTGCCAGCCAGAGAACAGCCCCCTTTGACTGTAATTTTCCACCACCTACCCAAATCTTATAAAATGGCCCCACCCCATCTCCCTTCGCTGACTCTGTTTTTGGACTCAGCCCGCCTGCACCCAGGTGATTAAAAAGCATTATTGCTCACACAAAGCCTGTTTGGTGGTCTCTTCACACGGACGTGCGTGACACTGAGGCCAAGGCAGGCAGATCACTTGAGGTCAGGAGTACGAGACCAGCCTGGCCAACATAGTGAAACCCCATCTCTACTAAAAATTCCAAAAAAATTAGCTGGGCGTGGTGGCATGCGCCTGTAGTCCCAGCTACCTGGGAGGCTGATGCAGGAGAATCGCTTGAACCTGGGAGGTTGCAGTGAGCAGAGATCACACCACTGCACGTCAGCCTGGGTGACAGAGTGAGGCTCTGTTTCAAAAAAAAAAAAAAAGATTTATGTTGGGGGATTCGATCTGGAAGGGCAGGACAACTTGAATTGAGACAGCCAAGTATAAAGGGGTCCCCGAGAAACACCAACTGGCCTGTGCACTGGGCGGAGTGCACACTGGGGTGGAGCCTCAGGAAGTTCCTGCCTTTTGCAGCAGGGAGGAGACTGGCCTCTCCTGTTCTGGGGCGGAACCTGGAATTCAGTCTGCAAGGCAGGAAGGCTGTGGTAGCAGGACTCTCACTCTGCTGACAGTCCCTGTTTCCCTTTATTTTTGCCTTTTTGCCCAATAAATTCCATTTTTCTCACCCTTCAAATTGTCTGCAAGCCTAATTTTTTGTGGTCACGTGACAAGGACCCTGTCTTTAGCTGAACTAAGGAAAAGTCCTACTACAGAACTGGGGGGTGGTTCTAGGTCATAGGTAGATTTAAACATAGTCTGAGTGGCAACTGGTTGAAAGTTATTATCGGTAGAAAGCAATGTCTGAATTAAGATAAGGGATTGTGAAGACCAAGGTTTTATCATGCAGATGAAGTCTCCAGGTAGCAGCTTCAGAGAAAATGGATTGTCAATGTTTCTTGTCAGCCTTAAGGTTGGTGATGATGTTAACCCTGGAAGACAGAATGAGGCCTGTCCCTCCCACCCCTACTCTTCCTTTCACGGCCCAAACCAGTCTTTCAGGTTACATTTTAGAGTGCCCTGGCTGAGGAGGGAGGCCACTTAGATAGTTGAGGGGGCTGGGGAGACCTTTGAATTTTATTTTATTTTATTTTTTATTTTTTTGAGACGGAGTCTCACCCTGTTGCCCAGGCTGGAGTGCAGTGGCGTGATCTCGGCTCACTGCAGGCTCTGCTTCCGGGTTCACGCCATTCTCCTGCCTCAGCCTCCCGATTAGCTGGGACTACAGGCACCCGCCACCACACCCGGCTAATTTTTTTGTATTTTTAGTAGAGATGGGGTTTCACCATGTTAGCGAGGATGGTCTCGATCTCCTGACCTTGTGATCTGCCCACCTTGGCCTCCCAAAGTGCTGGGATTACAGGCGTCAGCCACCACACCCAGCCTAAATTTTATTTTTTGTTAGATATAGTGAACTCCAAGTTTCTCTTCAAAGAATCAGTACGTCAGTATGTTCAGCTCTCTTATTCTTTGATTCTCCATTTTAAGGTTTAACTTCCTGGTACTCTTCGCCCCCTTGTCTCTAGTATCAGTATCTAGTATCCAGTATCTAGTATCTAGTATCCCACCAGTTCTAATCAGTAGTTCAAATCTGTTCCCCTGGTCATCTGCTTTGACCTGAGTCACCCCTGGTCACCTGCTCCATCCTGACTCATCCTGAGTCACCTGTTCTGTAACTGCCCTTCCTGCCAAACTACTCACCCCGCCACTCTGCCGGGTACCCCTACTCTCTTTAAAATAGTGGATCGGAATTAGCTTAGACTGTGCGGTCCAACCCTAGACAACAAGGGAATGAGACAGCAGTAGGGGCTACCTGCATCAGGAATAAGAACCCCTTCTCCTTCCTTGTTCGGGTGTGCTCTCACCATTGCTCCATCCACGAATCACACCCTTCTATAGAAGTAAAAATTGCCTTGCTGAGAAAATTAAATGTATGTTCCAGTGCTATTTCTTTGGTGGCACTGAAAATTTATTTACATATTTTTGGTTTACAAATGGCTCCTCTGAATGAATTTCTTTAGTTAGTGGTATATTTAACAAGGCAATGATCAACATATTTAATATTAATAGAAAGCAAGCCAAGAGCGTTTTTGTTCCAAGAAGTGGGGAAGCATTAAGGAAAGAAGGGAGGAAGTCAAGTTCATAGTTAGCAAGTTCATTGTTTAATTTAGCATTTAAATTGACAAAATAGCTATTCCAAGGAATTAGGAATGAACCAACACAAACAGGGCTGCAGCATCTTGTGTCTCAATAAAGTCAATCCTCCCAGCAGCCTTTTGCCAAAATATGTTTTACCTCATTACATGAGATTGTGATTCACCCCAGAAATATGAATTTGCCCACTGTTTAACCATGGCTTCCAAATATTTACAGCAATTTTCAGGTCTAAAATCCCTGTTTTTACTATCATTATTTTTATTTTTTGTGAAAGTTTGAAAGCCCTACAAGCAGCCAGGCCCCCCACCAAAAAAAAAAAAAAAAGGCCTTTGTAAAAGGCATCTAAGCCCAATTTCCATTTCCTGGAAATCTTAATTTTTCAGATTGGAAGAGTCCTTAGAAATTATCTAGTCCAATGCTTGTCAACCTCTCCACACACCCTGAAACCCCTGAAACAAATATATGACAATATCCCATTAGTAACAAAGTTCAATACAGCAATGATTCTCATTTGGGCACACACACAGAGCACATGTAATTCTATGAGCTCAGGTCTCTATAAGTGCCAAGTGATTCTAGTTTGTTCACTTAAGCAGGATGCTGTCATCTCCTTAGAGCTCCCAGAAAATAACTAATTGACCTAGTTTGTAAAAGCATCTGGCCTGGTGATTTGCCCACTTGGACAGAAGTTACTAAAAAGCTTAGACCTAGAACTGAAGTCTCCTGCTTCTCAACATGGCATTTCCCCCCTCAATACTCTGCTTCTCTTCTGTTCTCTACAGACATTCTCAAATGACAAAAATACAATCAAGAAAGTGCTGTCCACTGTTCTGCCACATGTACTGGCAAATGCCACACTTACAGTCACCTCAATTTATGATTTATCACTATAGTGATTACTACTATTTTTCTTTCCTGCAAGTGGGTTTAGGAAAAAGCCCAGCTAAACCTAACCCCACTTGAATTCATTAATTCAAGAACACTTATTAGCCAAAATGCCACGTCTGCCCTCCATGGGAAGGCGTCACCTAAAATAACCTAAATAACCTAATAACCTCACCTAAACTAACAGCTAAAGGCTGCAGTAAAGCTGCAGTTTGGTACCTATTCTTTCTCACTCCCTGAAATACAGTATAGAAATCCCAAAACCACATCTTCCCTTCTTATCAAATCCCAACCACTGTACTCTATACTTCTATGCACTCAAGTGAAACAAGCTACTACTTGTGAATACTTCAAGTACCTTCTAATTTCTCAGATTTTCTCCACACAATTTGTTCCCTCTCCAGTTCAGGATGGGAAATGACTTAATGAAAAATGTATCGCCTGGAGGCTTCTCTCACATAACTAAGCTAATCATTTTGGTCTGTTCTGCAGAACTTTTCATTAACCAGAGGATAGTTCTGCAGTTTATCCCCTCATTCTATTGACCAAGAGAAATGGAAGTGGAGGAAGCCTGTCTTCATAGCTCACTTTTTCTCTTGTTAGAACATGAAATTTTTCTATTTTCACTCTCTTATCCTAGCCTCAGGTCTCCACGAGATATCAATTTCTGTTCCTAATATTCACAGGAGCCCACATTAGTCAGCTGAGTTCTGGGGGCACTGGGGAAAAAGTTCTGCCTCTGACTGGCTGCTATGTTTATGCTGAAGTCCAGACTGCACCACCATCAGGCAAAGCTCTCGGTACCATTAATGGGCATCCTTCTCTGAGCTTCTACCACCAGCCATTTTTTCAATGATTTCTACCCCTAATTCTCATAAGCACTGACATTCTTTCATGGTGCAGTCACTTCTTCCATTTTTCTGCTCTGTTTTTCATTTATTTGCTTCCATCCAACACTCCAATTTAAATACTTTATGCCATATACTGTTCTTCCATATACTGTGTAACATTATCTTTACTAGGCAACCAAATTACTAGTTCTTTTTGTGCCATCAGCCATTATATATTTGCGTATACAATTATAAACAAATATATATAATGAGACTCAATTACATACAAGGTACTCAAATCTATTTACATTTTTTAAAAAAGGAGAGTAAGTGACGAGTTAATGGGTGCAGCACACCAGCATGGCACATGTATACTTATGTAACTAACCTGCACGTTGTGCACATGTACCCTAAAACTTAAAGTATAATAATAATAAAATAAAAAAAAAGGAGAGAAAACAGATTACATAGAGCTCTTGACAGCTACTCCAGAAGAAAGAATAGAATGAGAGAGTCCCTATGTCCCTACGTCCCTCTGCCTCACAAGTTGTTCTCTATAAATAGCGTGCATGAAATGATATTTACTTTGGGTTCCGGAATACATGACAGATCTGGACAACTTCCGGCCTATAAACACATAAGTTAGCAGCTACTACTGTCAATCTTTTTGCTGTTCTGCGACATGAAATGTTTGAGATGTCAATTACTACCTACAGAGGGTCTAGTTTTAGCATCAGCTGGATTATTCTCTCTGTAATGCTTGGAACATGTAAAACCATTGATATAAAACTCCCTTAAAATTATGTGAAATCAACAAAACAAAATATAAATTAAATGTACTGGCTGCCCATCTCAGCCCACCAGAGGGGAGGACGCAAAATAAATATATAGTTTTTTTTTAAAAGAAGAAATCTGCTTTCTGGATAATCTAACAAAAGAGTTGAAAGAAAGGAAATATAATTAAACTTCATTGTACTTAAAATAAAAATTTAAAGAGCTTCCCCTATTCTCTATCAAATCTGGGCTGACAGGCATGTTATTTAATTGCCCATAAATGAGCTTCTTTAAATAGCACCTATTAATACCCCAATTTCAGCATCAGCCTGTGCACAGAGAGAAAAAGATAAACTTTGAAATGGCTAAAAAGCAAAACAAACTGCTTTCTTAAAATGTCAGCAGAATCTGAAATGAGGCAAAGCCATGAGGGGGAACAGAACCTGCCTACCTTCAGCTGTGGATGAAGCAGCCAGGCCCCAGACCACTGACTGCAAAGTCAGAGTCTAATCTGAACTGATGTGAAGGTAAGACATCTGCTTTGTCAGAAACCCCAAAGATACTGAAAAACGGAGCACAAACCATTATTGAAACCATAATCTGCACCAAAAGTAAATCTATGAGTCTAGTCAAGTGTGTCTCATGTATAATTTACCCCTGGCATCCAACACATTTCCCCCCCACCCTGATAGCCTGTTGGGGTTTCAAACTCAACGTATCTAAAACAGAATATAAAATCTCCTCCTTAAACCAATTCTCCCTGGCAACTTTCTTATTTCTATATCACCAGTTATCCTAGTCTTGAAGCCAAAAAATCATTTCTACTACCTTTCTCTCCTTCAATCACATGCCCAGTCAACTACCTAGTAATAATAATAACCAGCATTTATTGAGGGATAACTATAAGCTGAGCACAGTACCAGGCACTTGACACACCTATTTAATCCTTGCAACTAACCTGCCAAACAGGTGTAATTATTCCCGTTACACTTTTAAGGAAACTGAGGCTCAGAGGTTCAGGTGGTTAAGTAACTTGATAAAGGCCACATAGCTAGTAAGCAGCAAAACTCAAAGCAGAGACACCCCCTGCCTTTGGCACCCATGCTCATGTATTATTCACACTATCACAATCTCACATCCACCCATAAGTTCTTCCATTCCTAATGCCATCACTCTGGTTTAGGCCTTTATTACCTTTTGTGTAAACTATTTAAATGCACTCTTAACCTTCAGACTTTTTTCCTTCAAAGGTATCCTGCACAGGTGTGCTGCGTTAAACTTCTTGAATGCTACTTTGTTCATGACATTCTCTTCCCTTAAAAATTTTCACTGTTCCCCAAATACTACAGACTTCCTATATCCAAAGCATTCCATCAACTGGATTTTCCCCCATCCTCCTGAAAACATGCAACTTTACAGTCAAGTCTAATTCTTTGCCACTCTCCAAAAATATGGAGTGAATTCCCATTTTCTGCTTATAATTAAGTAATTAATATCACCTAGAACACTGTCCAACTCATTCTGCGGGGCTCAACTCAAATGATATCTTTGTAAGGATGTTTTCTCTGATGAGGAGGGAAAAGACTAAAGAAGAAAAGAAATGTTATTTCTGTTTGAGAGCTTTCTTTGTGTCAGGCACTGTTCTAAAAAAAGTCTGCATGACCAATGAAATGGGGTACTACTATTATCTCCAGTTTACAGATAGAGACTTGAAACATAAAGCAATTAAGTAACTATCCAGGGTTGCTTTGCTGTGTAAAGTCAAGATTCAAATCCACACTATTGGGCTCTAGAGCCCCCTTTCTTAACCATTTTGCTCTAGTGAACTCTAAGAAGTGATCCTTCTTAACTTTCATGGATGGGTCAAGCTGATCACATGAGAATCTACTGATCAATCTTAGTATCACCAAAAATAGGACACCTAGACAATATATGCCTCTTAAAGTTATACAAGTAAGCAATTCACCACAGGCCTATAAGCATCCTTGCCAAATAAATTGCACTGGAATCTAATTATGGCTCCACTCAGTGCTTCTCAAACTTTAATGAGCAAACACATCATATCATCTAGGGATCTGGTTAAAAACCAGATTCTGACTCAGTAGGTTCAGGATGGAGCCTAAGAGTCTGTATTTCTAAGAAGCTCCCAGGAGATGCTTATGCTGCGGGACCACACTGCGAATAGCAAAGCTCCAGAATGTGGATCTAATCACCAGCTGACAAGACACAGGAGGGACAGAGGAACAAATTAGGCAACTCATGGCTGGGGCTAGAACACAGTGATCAGGCACTTGCCTCAAGGGCACCATTTAAGGGTGTGCCAAAAAATACAGTACTGGAGATAAATATTTTAATATGTATTTTCCAAAATCAAAAATGAATGCAAAAAAGTTATAATGAATATAATCACACAATTTTAAATAAAGTCAGGGCCAGTATCACTGGTTTTTCTTCTTGCCTCAGGCTCCCATATGGCTCTGCACAGCTATGCAGAAGCTATCTGCCCAGTCAAGGGTATGAAAAATTCTACAGGGCAAATGTAGACCTGGTTTCTAAAACATGTAAATATTATTAAAAGAAGGGGAGTTATACTTTAAGAGACTTAGGAGACAGAAACTCATTTTGATACTGATTTGAACAAAATGTACTGTAAAACAATTTGGAGACAATAAGAAAAATAGAAACACAGACTGAATATTAGATAAAATAATTATTTTTGTTTTTTTCAAGTTCATGATAATCATAATGACACTGTGATTTTTTTTTTAAGTCCTTACCTATTGGAGTAAGGTACTGCAGTATTTATGGGTAAAATGATATAATATCTGGGTTTACTTTAAACTACTCCAGTAAAAAAAAAAAAAAAAAAAAAAAACAGTAGAGGACACAGATGAAACAAAATTAGAGAAATATTGATATCTGCTATAGCTGAGTAATGTTACTTGGGGATTCATTATACTATTCTCCAATTTTTATATGCTTAAGATTTTCATAACAAAAAGTTTTCTAAATTAATCTTTTTTCTTCTTTAGGCACCCTTAACATTTACTTTGTACCCCTCAAACAGAACACAGCACATAGTGCCTTATATATCTCTAATAAAAATAGGTACTTTTTTTTTTTTTTGAGACAGAATCTCACTCTGTCACCCAGGCTGGAGTGCAATGGTGCGATCTCGGCTCACTGCAACCTCCGCCTCCCGGGTTCAAGCGATTCTGCTGCCTCAGCCTCCCGAGTAGCTGGAATTACAGGTGCCCACCACCATGCCCAGCTAATTTGTTGTATTTTTAGTAAAGACGTGGCTTCATTATGTTGGCCAGGCTGGTCTCAAACTCCTGACCTCGTGATCTGCCTGCCTTAGCCTCCTAAAGTGTTGGGATTACAGGCGTGAGCCACCACGCCTGGCCTAAAATAGGTACTATTTTTAATATGTGCCAAGAGCAGTGATTAGTGTCACATTAATATTGTGACATATTGCACAGGTAAATAAAAGTGAAGTTTAACAGGTTAAATAACTTGCCCAACGTCACATGTCCAGAAAGTAGCAAAGGCAAGACTTAAACCCAGACCCCACTGGCTCAGAAGCTCACACTCTGAAGCACTATGGTATAACAATTTCTCTTATTCCAAATGGATTTTATGATAGAAGGTAATCTCAGCTTACAGTTCTTCATCTGTCTCACGGTCCTAAGACACAGTGGCCATTTTGAGAGGTTAGGATCAGGACTATCTGGCTTTGTATGATGGCTCTGATACCAGCTGTGTGACCTTGAGCAAATTACTTCATCTTGCTGCCCCTAAGTTTCTTCATCTATATAGGGCTATTAATCTCACATGAGTATGAGATTAATAACATCTCATAGAGTTATATGAGATTATAACATCTCATAGAGTTATATGAGATTATAACATCTCATAGAGTTATAAGGAAGATGAAATGAGTTAATAAATGTAAAGTGCTCAGAACTGTGCCTGGCACATGGCAATCACTGATTAAGTATTAGCTATTATCATTTTATTTTTGAGAGGGAGTCTTGCTGTGTTGCCCAGGCTGGAGTGCAGTGGCATGATCTTGGCTCACTGCAGCCTCTGCCTCCCAGGTTCAAGCAATTCTCCTGCCTCAACCTCCTGAGTAGCTGGGACTACAGGTGCACACTGCCACGCCCAGCTAATTTTTGTATTTTCAGTAGAGATGGGGTTTCACCATATTGGCCAAGATGGTCTTGATCTCCTGACCTCGTGATCTGCCCATCTCAGCCTCCCAAAGTGCTGGGACTACAGGTGTGAGCCACCACACCCAGCCTATCATTATTAGTAGTAGTACATTCTCAATAAAATCAAATGACACTGAACACATCCCTCAGGCAAACTCATAACCATTTATTTTTACTACTTCTAAGAAACTGTTTTTGACCATAGAACTTGAAAGGTGGCTTGCACCAATGCTTAGAAAAGCCAATATACAGTAATCAAAATTAATGTTCCTATGTTTGGAGAAAGAAAACTCCAATATTAATTAAAACCCTTAAACACAAGGACCAGGACCATTGCTATAGTAGCACACTTGCTCTGCAAGCTGAATGTCAAGGAATTTATGGTGTCTGTGGGATTTTAAAATCTCCGGGAAAGTACCAGGATCCTAAGCTGAGAAGCTAGATGCTCCATAGAAATAAATGGGAGGTGCCGGGCATGGTGGCTCACGCCCGTAATCCCAGCACTTTGGGAGGCCGAGGAGGGTGGATCACTTGAGGTTAGGAGTTCAAGACCAGCCTGGCCAACATGGTGAAACCCCGTCTCTACTAAAAATACAAAAAAAATTAGCCGGACATGGTGGCGCACAGATGTAGTCCCAGCTACTCAGGAGGCTGAGGCAAGAGAATTGCTCGAACCTGGGAGGTGGAGGTTGCAGTGAGCCAAGATCGTGCCACTGCACTCCAGCCTGGGTGACAGAGTGAGACTCTGTCTCAAAAAAATAAATAAATAAATGGGATGGCCCTGGGTCACAGGCCGAGGTGGGTAGCAGAACTGGTGTCAGAAGCACTGAGCCAAAGGAGTAAACTGAGAACCATGTGCCAGAACTAAGCAGGAGCCAAGCTATTGTTAACTGCTCAGCCAAGGGAGTTAGTTGGGGAGATGTGCCAAAGCTCACCATCCAAAATCATGGGGAGATAGACCAGAGCTGGGAAGAGCGAGGACAAGGTCCCCAGTGATGCAGGAATAATCTGAGCGCAAATCAGATGGAAAAGGCTTCCGACACGACTTGCTGCTTTTAACCACGTATGGCAGGCCTCTTTTATAGTTATGTTGGGTTAGTCTTGAAACTATACTTTTCCAAGCTGTCTTGTTACATATGAAAGGCGAAATAAATAAAAGGCTCAGACCTTAGACCACCTGGCAGATCCACATCTCCCTTCCCACTGGCGGTCTCTCAAGTCACTCACAACCCAGTCACCAGCAGCACTTGGTTTTAACTTCCACAGGGCTGAGTATGTATTATATCAAGTTTACTCACAATTACTAGCATTTATTGAACCCTTAAATCTAGCAGAAAGGACGCTAACAGCTTTCCAGTTATATCACTTAATCAATGCTTCAGTGACCCAATGAGATATTATTATCATCCCCATTTTACAGATGAAGAACCTAAGGCTTAGAGAGCGCGGGGTCACATTGCTAAGAAGCGTCAGTTCAGTCTGACTACAGAGACAACTTTTATACTCCACTGCCTCCTTCCTTATGCTACTTTTTATTAGCAGACTCTTTGCTACTAAAAGGACCAGAAATGAGTGAGAGACTATTGCAGGTAAACCGCTGACATGATAAACCGAACAACCTGGAACATAATCTTCCCCAGGGAAGCTGGAAAGCTTGGTAAAAGCAGTTGAAGAGGAATGAGCAATCCTTAAACTGTCTTTACTTTCAGCAAACAGGGTCATTTTCTCCTCTGCAATTGCTCTTCTCGAGTTGAGAGCAGTCCCTGCTGCTCCTGTCAACTGCTGCAACCTGCTGTGGGGAAATTATGCAGAGGGGAAAAATATCACAGATTTTTTTTTCTTTGCAACTTGGGGGAACGGAGAAAAAGAAGGGGAATTCTCAATGGAGAAAAAAAAATTATAAATACAGTAAAAATGGAATAGAACCTCCAAATAAATAATATCTGATATCAAAAGACAAACTAAGAGCAGTAATCAAAAGGGGTCAGATAAAAAGAAATTAAAATATGCAATTTTTCACAAATCTGTTACCAAAAAATATTTGTTTTCTATTCATACAAAATGTCAAGAGAAGCAGTACCTGGGCTAGAAAAATATGATGACTCCAAAATCCATATATCATACCTGAAAACAACTGTGTGGTTGTGATCCCTTACAGAGTGTGTAGAATGAGAATGGAACATGAGGGACACCAACATTCAAGGCACAAACAAAGCATGAAGATATCTAAAGGTACCTAAAAGGATATGGGCCAAGAAAATCAAATGTGGCATGAAAAGTATCCCTTTAATGTAACAACTAAGAGGCCATTAATGACCTCATCAAGAGCAGGTTCAATCAGATGATGGGATACAAGCCATTTTACTAAGCTTATTCTAAAATGGAGGTAGGACTGCAAGTGTGAGGTACACTTCTGAGGATGGTGTCAATGGAAGATGAGAGCAGGTCACCAAACACATGGGAATGCAGACTTGAGTGAAGATGTATGAGCAAGATTCTGACAAATAGGGGAGAGAGAAACTGAAAGTCTGAGACTAAAGATACAAGTGAGGAAATGGACAACCAATGGGAGGTGAAAGAATGGGATGAGAGTCAGAGGGGCTGACCAGGAGGATGGCAGCCTCAGCCACTGAGACAGAGAGAAAGAACATCAATATGCACTCTGGGGTAACTGCCCATGTTTTTTATATTCTCTTTGAACTAGGAGTTAGGTTGTCTAAGAATAAGTATAGAGAAGATAGAGTGGGTAAGGGAATTCATGAGTATTTCAAAATAAATGTTGTAGAAATTGAAAGAGTAACCTATGAATTTAGGGTATAATTTCCTTCAGAAGGACTCAACAGCCTAGGTTTGTGAATTCCTAATGGTCAGTCAATAAGGTTGATATTTGCCCTCTTCACACTCATCCTTTCATTCTCTTGTTTGTTCCATCTTCCATAAATAAAATGTGTGTCAAGTGTCTTCTATGTACTGAGCCTGCAGGACAACACTGAGCAAGACAAACAGCACCCCTGCCTGTAGAGTCTTATGATATAACAGAAGAAACAAACAACAGAAAATCACAATAGCAATGAATAATATATAGGAGGAGTTCATGGTACTATGGAGAAAATGTAAGACGATTGCCTAATCCTGACTAGAGGGGACAAGGAAGGCTTGCTTAAAGAAATAACATTTGAGACTTGGAGAAATGATAGTTGCCTAAGGAAGAAGAGAAAGTCAGAATGTTCCGCGGAGAACAACATGTGCAAGGACATTCCAAGAAATCCTGAAACAAAAAGAATATGTCACTTTGGAAGATCGGAAAGGTCCACCTGTTAAAGTATAAAATGTGGCAAGTCTAGAGATGTATGCAGGGGCCAAGCACATGTAGAGCTGGTAAGAATATTGTGCTTGAGTCTCAAAGCAATAGCAATCTGTACTTACAAAGGATTACTCTAGCAATGGTGTTCAAAATAGATTAGGAACAGGCAAAAGTAGGTGCCAGAACAGTGAGGAGGCTATTATTAAGAACCCAGGCAAGCGACAATAGTAGTATGGACAAAAGCCATGACAGTGAGGACAGGAAAAAGAAACTCAATACATTGAGAGATGTAGAGGGAGCAAAATCCTTTAGAATGTATGATCTGGATGCGGGGAATGAAGGAGGATAAAGGATGATGCTTAAATTCCTAGTTAGGGAATTTTTATTTTTTATTTTTGAGACGGAGTCTCTCTGTCACCCAGGCAGTGCAGTGGTACGATCTCGGCTCACTGCAGCCTCCGCTTCCTGGGTTCACGAGATTCTCCTGCCTCAGCCTCCAGATTACAGGCATGCGCCACCACACCCAGCTAACTTTTGTATTTTTAGTAGAGATAGGGTTTCGCCATGTTGGCCAGGCTGGTCTCGAACTCCTGACCTTAGTTGATCTGCCCGCTACGGCCTCCCAAAGTGCTGGGATTACAGGTGTTAGCCACCAAGCCTGGCCTAGTTTGGGAAATTAGATGGATGGTGAGTGGCACCAATTACTGAGAAAGAACAGGTTTGGCAGGAAAACTTTTTACTTTATTTTTCATCTGTTAAGTTTGAGGCACCTGTGAAGCATCCAAATAGACAAGTAGCTGAATGTATATACAGGTCTGGAATTCAAAAGAGGTCTTTATAGAGACACAAATCTGGGATATGGCTTCATATTGCTGGTAACTGAAGACATCGTGAGTGATGAGATCATACAGGAAGAGGATATAATGTGAGAAGAAGGCCTAGGGCAGAGTCCTAGAGAACTACTCCTCTAACGCCTGAGTAGAAGGGCAGAGAAGAGTAACAAAGGAGGCCGGGCGTGGTGGCTCACACCTTAAT
The DNA here is from genome assembly GCF_028885625.2 of Pongo pygmaeus. Taxonomy (NCBI): domain Eukaryota; kingdom Metazoa; phylum Chordata; class Mammalia; order Primates; family Hominidae; genus Pongo; species Pongo pygmaeus. The sequence goes on along the minus strand of NC_072379.2, from coordinate 140,503,976 downwards.
CCTGGCACTTTGGGCACTTTGGGAGGCTGAGGCGGGCAGATCACCTGAGGTTGGGAGTTCAAGACCAGTCTGACCAACATGGAGAAACCCCGTCTCTACTAAATACAAAATTAGCCGGGCGTGGTGGCGCATGCCTGTAATCCCAGCTACTCAGGTGGCTGAGACAGGAGAGTCGCTTGAACCCAGAAGGCAGAGGTTGTGGTGAGCCGAGATCGTGCCATTGCACTCCAGCCTGTGCAACAAGAGCGAAACTCCATCTCAAAAAAAAAAAGGAACAAAGGAGAAGAAGAAACAGCCAGAGACAGAGGAGGAAAAACAGGAATATGGGAGTCAAAAGACAAAGAAATGAAGCATTTCGAGGAGAGTCAACTGTGTCTAAAGCTGAGTGGTTTATATGGTTTGGCTGCGTCCCCACCAAATCTCATCCTGAACTACAGTTCCCATAATCCCCAATGGTCATGGGAAGGGCCCAATGGAAGGTAACTGAATCATAGGGGTGGTTACCTCCACGCTGTGCTCATGAAAGTGAGTGAGTTCTCACAAGATCTGATGGTTTTTTAAAGGGGCTTTCCCCCTTTTGCTCAGCACTTCTCTTTGTTGTCATCATGTGAAGGAGGATGTGTTTGCTTCCCCTTCTGCCATGACTGTAAGTTTCCTGAGGCCTCCCCAGCCATGTGGAACTGTGAGTCAATTAAACCTCTTTCCTTTATAAATTACCCAGTCTCAGGTATCTTTATTAGCTGCGTGAGAACAGACTAATAGTGGTCAAGAGGAATGCAAAATAAAACTGGTGAAAATAATTATAATGAAAACTGGAAAGGATGTGGCATGAGTGGGAGATAGGAAAGCAGAGAGAACCTATTCAAAAAGTTTAATCAGCAGGGTGTGCTGTCATGCACCTATAGTCTTAGCTTCTCAGGTGGCTGAAGTGGGAAGATCACTTGAGCCCAGGATTTTGAGGCTGCAGTGAGTTATGATCACACCACTGCACTCCAGCCTGGGTGACAGAGCGAGATCCCATCTCTAAACACAACAACAACAAAAACAAACCTTTAGTTGTGAAAACCAGAGGAAATGAGAGCTTAAAAAGCCCAGGAATGACATGTGAAAAATGGAGTTGAGGAACGTATGATGTGTTGGATCAAGGAATCTACGATATGAAAAAGATGAAAAGCAAGGAAGAGTGATAGATTGGGAAGAAAACAGAGGAGCCAAGGGACAAGAAATCCTAATAACACTGAAGAGCAGAAGTAATTGAATGAAAAACTGGAATAATAGGAGGCTGTAATGACAGAATGGGATACCGAAGTTCCAGATTTCAGAAGTGGAACAGGGGCAAGTGATGATAAAGTTTAGCATTCAACCAATGAGAAGAGGGTGAAGTTGGAAGAAGGTGGAGTAGTGGGTCAAAGTCACAGATACAGAAGAAGTCAAGGAAAGTGGGGGCAGGTTGTTAGGTAAGTCATCCACATGGACACTCACGGTGTCCAGGAAAATAACAGGACTTAGAAAGAAAATGACATTGATAAGCCAGGCGCCAAAGCCTAAGCTGAATGTAACTGAGATCCCAGAAGGCTGGAAGATTTATAGTTTTATTAGATAGCCAGATAAAAGTCTTGAAGGATGGAAGATGTATAAGATGGAAGATAAATGGTTTGGAATAGCTACTGAAGGGCCAGGAGAATCCCAACATCCTTACACCCTGATGCCATTTGAAAGGACAGAGATGGGAGCAAGATGACGGATAAAAGGCAGGGCTAATGTGCATTGCATCTCCCACCTGGACAGACAGAACAGTGTGTGGAGAATCACACTGTGATCTTTTGTTCCAAGAACCACCACAGGAATGTACCAGTTAAACTGAAAGAATTCACAGATCCTTTGAAAGAAGTGACACACTGTTGCAAATGCTGCAAGACAGACGAAAAACTGTGATTCCCCAAAGTGTGAGGGGGGAAAACCCGCCTCTGAACACACATCCCCACTGGGGAATTTGAAAATCCAGATCATGGGAGAAGGATTTAATCTTACCTAGAGCTGGAACAAATTTAGGGAACTCTGTGAAATAAAAAAGTAGAAGCAGCAGTGGGCAGAACCTTGTAGGCACACAGTCTCCAGCTCAAGCCCAAAGATGCCATCCCTGACTATATCTTGCAGGAGCCACCAACACTGTGAGCAGACAGGGAGAAGCATGGCCTGAAAGCCTTGCCTGCTTTCTCAGCGGAGAAGCTTATGACCTGGGGCAGGTCTGAGTTTTGCGCACAGGCTGCCTGGATCTAAACTTGGCACTGTTAGCAGAGCACTCTGGAAGTGAGACCAGCTTCACTAAATGCATGGGAGCTGGATGAGGCCTTTCACTATCAGTTATCCCCTACTTCCCTGGTGAACTATACAGCACAACAGAAGCAGCCATAATGCCCTCTGGAACATAACCCCACTGGCCTGAGAACCACCTCCCCATACCCCACTGTGGCCACAGCAAGCCCTCCCCAAGGAGAGTCTTAGCTCAGACCCACCTAACCCTGCTCCAACCTGAAGGTATTTTTCTATGAGCCCTGGTAGCTGAACACAAAATATAGAAACTCTTGGGAGCTTTATGGCCCCACCCATCACCTGAGAAACCAGAATACTTGCCCCACCTTAGGGCAACTTCAAATCCCACTATTAGTACCGCAGCTGGTGTTCTCTTGCAAATGCCACCTCCTAGCTGAAGGCCAACCAACTCAGGCCATTACTGCAACTCATGACAGAGTAACATTGCTCCCAAGAAGGAGAAAACAACAGCTAATACCACTGCCTGCAATATCCTAGCTAACCAAAGGTCCTGAGTCTATCCATGTGACAACTTCACCGCTTGCATAACCAGCATTCAAGAAAGCCAGCACACTAAACCTATCTGTAGCCAAGGATCCTCACAGAGTCTACATCATTCCCCTGCCACCTCCACCAGAGCAGGTGCTGGTACCCATGGCTGAGAGACCTGAATATGGATTACATCACAGGACTCTTTTCAGACATTCCCCAGCACCAGCCTAGAGCCCGCTATCCCTGCTGGATGGCTAGATCCAGAAGACCAGTAACAATCACTGCACTTTGGTTCTCAGGAAGCCCCATCCCTAGGAGAAGCAGGAGAGCACCACATCAAGGAATCACCTCATGGGATAAAAGAATCTGAAGAGCAGGCCTTGAGTTCCAGATCCTTCTGCTTGTGGGTAGTTTCTCACAGCAGAGACAAAATTGCAGCACTGAACACAGCAGGGAAAGTTGCACCTAAACCCCAACAGGCAGGCAGACTCTTTGATCACATAGGGCCTTGGAGAAGAGGTCCTTGTTCCCTACTGGCACTCCACCACAGAGGAACTCAAACAAATCAGCAAGAAAAAAACAAATAATTCCATCAAAAAGTGGCCTAAGGACATGAATAGACAATTCTCAAAAGATATACAGATGGCCAAGAAGTATATGAAAAAATCTCAATATCACTAATCATCAGGGAAATGCAAATTAAAAAAATAATGAGATACCACCTTACTCCTGCAAGAATGGCCACAATTAAAAAATTAAAAAATAACAGATGTTGGCATGGATATGGTGAAAAGGGAACACTTACGCTGCTGGTGGGAATGTAAATTAGTACAACCACTATGGAAAACAGTATGGAGATTCCCTAAATAACTAAAAGCAGAACTACCATTAAATCCAGCAATCCCACTACTGGGTATCTATCCAAAGGAAAAGAAGTCATTATATGAAAAAGACACTTGCATCTGCATGTTTATAGCAGCAAAATTTGCAATTGCAGAAATATGGAACCAACCTAAATGCCCATCAACCAACAAGTGGCTAAAGAAAATGTGGTATATATACACCATGGAATACTACTCAGCCATAAAATAAAATGAAATAATGGCACTTGCAGCAACCTGGATGGAGTTGGAGACCATTACTCTAAGTGAAGTAACTCAGGAATGGAAAGCCAAATATGATATATTCTCATTTATAAGTGAGAGCTAAGCTATGAGGACACAAAGGCATGAGAATGATATAAGGGACTTTCGGGACTCAGGGGGAAAGGTGGGAGTGGGGTAAGGAATAAAAGACTACACACTGGGTACAGTGTACGCTGCTCGGGTAACAGGTGCACCAATATCTCAGAAATCACCACTAAAGAACTTATCTATGTAACCAAAAACCACCACCTGTTCCCCAAAAACTATTAAAATAAAACAAAATTTGTAAAAACTGTAATAATAAAATGACCTGATGGGGAAAAAAAAAAAGAAGAAGAAAGAAAGGACAAGGCAGCTTCCACTCAAGAAGACTACCGGGTAAGATTTTCTCAGGGTAAAAACAAGTTTGGTATAAAGAATGTGAGCACTGTTCTGTGAAAAGGTTGGGGATATATAGGCAAAAAAAAATGGGGGGAGGGCAACAAAAGGAAAAGTATCACAGCATAATAAAGGCCATTTATGATGAGCCCACAGCTAATATCATACCCAATTTTGAAATACTGGAAGTTTTTCTTTTAAGATCAGGAATAAGACAAAGATGTCCACTCATCACTTCTACTCAACATAGCACCGGAAGTTCTAGCCAGAGCAATGAGGCAAGAAAAAGAAATAAAGGCATCCAAACTGGAAAGGAAGAAGTAAAATTATCTCTATTCACAGATGACATATCTTATATGTAGAAACGCTAATGATTCTACACCAAAAAAAAAAGCTGTTAGAACTAATAAATTCAGCAAAGTTGTAGGATACACAACACACAAAAATCAGTTATATTTCTATATCCTAAGAATGAACAATCTGAAAAGGAAATTAAGAACACAATGCCATTAACAATTGCGTCAAAAGAATAAAATACTTAGGAATAAACTTAAGCAAGTAGGTAAAAGACTTATACACTAAAAACTACAAAACACTGCTGAAAGAAATTAAAGAGTATAATTAAATAAAAAGACATCCCGTGTTCATAAATTAGAAGACTTAATATTGTTAAAATGTCTATTCTACAAAACAATGTACAGATTCAATGCAATCCCAATGGCATTTTTTGCAAAAATAGAAAAACCTATCCCAAAATTCATATGGAATCTCAAGAAATCCTCAAATATCCAAAACAATCTTGAAAAAGAACAAGGATGGAAGCCTCATACATACCGAATTTAAAATATATTACAAAGCAATAGTAATCAAAACAGAGTGGTATCGGCATAAATACAGATATATAGACTAATGAACAACAGAAAGCCCAGAAATAAATCCTTATCTATATGGTCAAATGATCTTCAATAGGGATGCCAAGGTCTCGCAATGGGGAAAGGACAGTCTCTTCAACAAATGGTATTGGAAAAACTAGCTATCCATATGGAAAATAATGAAGCTGAACCCCTATCTTATACCATATAAAAAAATTAACTCAAAATCTGTTAAAGACCTAAATGTAAGACCCAATATAAAACTCCTAGAAGAAAACATAGGGAAAAGCTTCATGACACTGGATTTAGCAATGGTTTCTTGAATATAACACCGAAAGCAGAGGCAAACAAAAGCAAAAGTAGACAAATGGGCCTTAACCAAACTAAAAACAATATATATCAAAGGACATGACCAATAGTGTAAAAAGGCCAGCTACAGAAGAGGAGACAATATATTCCAAATTCTATATCTCACAAGGGATTAGTATCTGGAATCCATAAAGAACTCCTACAAGCCAACAACAACAACAACAAAACTCAATTAAAAATGGAAAAAGGACTTGAACAGACATTTCTCCAAAGATTTTTAAATGGCCAACATGCATTTAAAAAGACGCATGGTGAAAAGATGCTTGACTTCCTTAATCATTAGAAAAATGCAAACCAAAACCACAATGACATATCACCTCACACCCATAAGGATAGCCCATATCAAAGAAACGGAAAATAACAAGTGTTGATGAGGGCGTGGAGAAACTGAAAACCTTGTGCACTGTTTGTGGGATTGTAAAATGATGAGCCACAACGGAAAACAGTATGAAGGCTCTTCAAAAAATTAAAAATAGACTACCATATGATCTAGCAATCCCACTTCTGGGCATATATCCAAAATAATTAAAAACAGGATCTCCAAGAGGTTATCTGTACACTCAAGTTAATTGTAGCATGTTTCACAATAGTCAAGAGGTAAAAGCAACCAAAATGTCCATTGACAGATGTAAAGGCCATACCTCTTTAAACGTGAAGAATATATCTTTACATTTAGAGATAATATAGGCCAGGCCCGGTGGCTCACACCTGTAATCCCAGCACTTTCGGAGGCCAAGGTGGGCAGATCACCTGAGGTCAGGAGTTCGAGACCAGCCTGGCCAACATGGTTAAAAAAAAAAAAACCCGTCTCTACTAAAAATGGAAAAATTAGCCAGGCATGGTGCACGTGCCTGTAGTCCCAGCTGCTTGGGAGGCTGAGGCAGGAGAATCACTTGAACCTGGGAGGCAGAGGTTGCAGTGAGCCAAGATCACACCACTGCACTCTAGCCTGGGCGACAGAGCAGGACTCCGTCTCAAAAAAAAAAAAAAAAAAGAAAAGGTAAAGATAATATAAACATTATGGACATTACAAGTGAAATAAGCCAACCACAAAAATACAAATACTATATGACTCACTGACACAAAGTATAAAGTGGTCAAATTCCTAGAAACAGAAAGTAGAATAGTGGTTGTCAAGGACAGCTGGGGTGGGGCAGGAATGGGCAGTTGTTCAATGGGTACAGAGTTTCAGTCTTGCAAGATGAAAAACTTCTAGAGATCTGTTGAACAACAATGTGAATATATTTAACACCATTGAACTGCAGATTTACAAATGGTTAAGGTGAAAATGTTTACGTCCTGTGTTTTTTCACCACAATTTTTTAAAAAGGCTAAATAGTACCAAATCATGCAAGAGAACAGTCTGAGAGAAAAAGAAGAGCAATAGGACAACAGGGGTTTGCATTTGGGGCAGTAACACTGAATGTCAAGGGTGGAGACAGAGCAAAATGAGGCCTCCAGGCTGCCACCACACTTCTGGCTCAAGCTGTTTCAGATCCAATTTAGAACAAGGCCTCCGTTAGTCCTGAAGACTTAATGGTCCTTTTTTAAAGTCTCAAGGCTACATGGGCAAGAACTTATCATGGTTCCTCTAAAGACATCCTGAACAGAGTACACAGTTCCTCAAATCTTCACCTAGTCGTAGAAATAGCAGTAATCCTCAGTGGGTGGGAATTTCCCCCAACTGACCTAGCCATGGCCTAGATTGGATGCTCCTGCAAAGGGGCATTGAGGACTCAAGTGTAGTTAGAAAAAGGAGAAGCCAAACATTCCATGCTCCATTTGTTAAAATATCTGCTCCACCCTTTTCTTAATTACAAATTTTAAGCTTCTTATGTCTGCTTTTTTCCTTAGATGCTGGGTAATGGAATTTGAGTGCCTGGCCTTGACAGAAAGAAAAGAAGGGGAATATATTGCAATTTTTCCACAGCTGCAAAAAAAGCAGATATCATGTTGTATCATAAAGTTATTCTCACAGTGAATTGAGAGTGTTCACAAAATATCAATATGAATCTCTTTTCCAATGTGGAGACTTCTAATTCAAAGAGTAACTGTTCTGTTTTCTGTTCAACAAAGCAGCCATTTAAGACATCTGGATTTCAGTGTTGCTACATACTTAAAATGTAGTCCTTAATCTCCAAAAGACTGCAATTTGATTGGCTGTCTTCATAATTTGTATAATTTTTATACAAAAACTTCTCTGTGTATTTAAATCTTATTACCATATTAAACTAGAAGAGGAGCTCTGGCACTTTCTTCTCCCTCCATGCATGAAGACTAATAAAATCCATGACTCCTCTGAATTCTTTATTTAAACAAAAGGTTTGAAAGTCTACTTCTCATTTAAATTAATGTAGGCTAATGGGATAGATGAGGATAGTCACAGGGGATGGAAGAACAAATTCAGTTAAGTGTCCCTTGATGACAGATCAAGAGACTATAGTAAGAAACGGAAGGAATAAAATGCCAGTGAGACATGAGTTCCAGTCCTTGCTTACTACTGTGAAAGGAAAATAAATCTTGGGACCCCAAAATCACTAAGCTAAAGAAAAAAAGTCAAGCTGGGAACTGCTTGGGGCAAACCTGCCTCCCATCCTTTTTTTTTTTTTTTTTGACACAGGGTCTCACTCCCTCACCCAGGCTAGAGTGCAGTGACCCGATCTCAGCTCACCACAACCTCTGCCTCCCAGGCTCAAGTGATTCTCCTGCCTCAGCCTCCCGAGTAGCTGGGACTACAGGTGCACGCCACTACTGCCTGGCTAATTTTTGTATTTTTAGTAGAGACGGGTTTCACCATGTTGGCCAGGCTGTTCTCCTGACCTCAAATGATCCACCTGCCCCAGCCTCCCAAAGTGCTGGGATTACAGGTGTGAGCCACCGTGCCCCACCGCCTCCCATTCTATTCAAAGTCACCCCTCTGCTCACTGAGACAAATACATATCTGATTGCCTACTTTAGAGAGGCCAATCAGAAACTCAAAAGAATGCAACCATTTGTCTCTTATCTACCTATGACCTGGAAGCTCCCTCCCTACTTCCAGTTGTCTCACCTTTGTTTCAAGTTGTCCCACCTTTCCAGACCAAAACCAATATTCATCTTACATATATTGATTGATGTGTCATATCTCCCTAAAATGGATAAAACCAAGCTGTGCTCAGACCACCTTGGGCACATGTCGTCAGAACCTCCTGAGGCTGTGTCGCAGGCGCACGTCCTTAACTTTGGCAAAATAAACTTACTAAATTGACTAAGACCTGTCTCAGATTTTGGGGATTCACACTACTAACTTGGGAAAGGACTTATCTTTCTCTAGGATGTCTTAATTTCTTCCACTATAAATATAATGAATAAAAATAGCTTCCTTTCTGATGTCTGTACTTTATTCTCTATCCACTGGATATGAGTATGCATGTAGTTCCAGCTCTGGTTACAAGAAGTCTTAGTTTTTGCTTTGAATAACATTTATTTTTCTTTTACACCACATGTTTTATAGGGATAAGCACAGCTGAGCAAGATTTTAACCTGGGCCCTTTGGGGCTGTTTTGCTGCAGGTGCAAAGGTGGGATGGGGCTGTCAGATAGTTACCAGTGTTTTCCATAGAGCCAATGGCCTCCCCAGGTCAGCAGGCAGAGCCCAGCTGTAGTTTTCTTCCAATGATTTCGAAGCGTTTTAAAGAACACCGTCATCTTCTAGAGATTTGCTAGGTTAGTAGAGGCGGAAAAAGAGAAAAATATAATTTATCCATGGTCTTCATGTAATGTCCCTATTACTCTGTCTTCCATTCTTTTATCCTCTCTCACTCCTTTTTTTCCCACTTAGTCCTCTTCCTCCTTACCACTTCTCCTCTGGCCTCAGCTCATCTTCTCCCTTCTATTTCCATCATCTTCATCTCATCCACCCACACATCCATCCACCTTTCTTTCTTCCTTCACATATTTCCACCTAACCTATACTTCTTCCCTCTCTGATCACTATTTCTTCATTGCAATAGAAGGAAGAGGGAGGGGCAGAAAGAGAGGAAGGGAATTCCAGGCTTCCTCTGGTTTTTCTAATTCCTTACAGCCTCACTGTACCACTGTTTAAGAGTATACATTTGTCTGTCCATCATAATGTAAGTGTCCCGAAAAATAATAATACGAAGGGCAAGTTCAAAATAGAAGAAAATACCAGGTCCTCAATAGGAAAAGAAACAGAAAACATGGATAGAAAATTCGATGAAGAGGCAATGTACATGGCTATCTAAAATTGTTCAACTTCCTGAATAATCAAAGACATGCATATTACAAAGAACTATCATTATTGACCAAAATAAATTTTTAAATGATCATATTCACTGATGACATAATAAAATGATAGACCCTCATACACTCCTTTAAAGCAGGTAAATTAGGAAGACTTTACTAAAAAACAGAGTAACACTATAGAATATCTTTATTCTTCATGACATTTATTATTTGATGATGCTTATATTCATTTGCTCGTTTATTAGCCTAATCCTACTGGAATGTAAATTCCATGAGAGTAAGGACTTAGTTCTGGTCATTGCTGTATCCCATGCCTAAAGTAAGATCTGGCACACAATAGCTGTTTAAGAAATATTTGTTCAATGAATAAATTAAATAGCAATTAAATATTTTTTTACCCAAAATTTTTACTGATGGGGAAAAAACCCAAAACATAATGTTAAGTAAAATTAGCAGGATAAAAAGCCATATATAATTGGCATTATCCCAATTATGTTCAAACATGAGTATAAATTTAAAAAGAAAACCAATACAATTAAACAAATTTTTTTTTTTTTTAGACAGGGTCTCACTCTGTCACCTAGGATGGAGTTCAGTGACACAATCGGAGCTCACTATAACTTCTGGGCCCAAACAAATCTCCTGCCTCAGCCTCCCAAGTAGCTGGGACCACAGGCACATACCACTAAACTTGGCTAATTTTTTTCTTTCCTTTTTTTGTTAAAGACAAGGTCTCACTATGTTGCCCAGGCTGGTCTCAAACTCCTGGCCTCAAGCAATCCTCCCGCCTTGGCCATCCAAATCGCTGGGATTACAGACGTGAGCCACCACACCTGGCTCAAAAACAAAACTTTAAAGTAGATCCCTCTAGGTTGTGGAATGGTGGGTGATGTTTATTTTTAAAATTGCAATGTACTTTCTAAGTTTTTGAAAATGAACTTAATTATTTTCTAGATAAAAATTTAAGCAAAATTTTTTATGACTATCTGTTAGTTAGGTATATAGATCAAGAAAAAAAAAACTGTTTCCACTTCAAAGTCCAGTTCTTTTATGACTCCCTTTAAATCCCATTGGTTAAAATTCCTCTCAAGGGAAGAAACATCCTTATCAAAAGCAGCAGTGAAGCCAGTGCCACGGAGACCATCTTCCTGTGAATCCCATACACCGTCAGGCTGACACATGATTCCAAAGGCCCAACTAATTCTTGAACTCCTCTCCATCTGGCCCTAAATCACTCCTTCATTCAAAAGCCCTTTAATAAACACCTATATGGTAGGCTCTGTGCTGGGTGTGAGGGCAGAGAAGTATGGGTCTCATGCGTTCTCTCAAGTGCTCACAACTGTCAAACCCACAATGCTAACACAATTATACAATTACGATTGCAGTACAGTGGGATAAATGTCGAGGAGTCAGCACAAGGCTTTGTGAGAGTCTGCAAGAATGAACGTAACCTGGTCTAGGGCTGAGCGGGTGGTGTACAGTCAATGAGGTCTTCCCTGAGCCTTGAAGAATGAGGAGTCACTAAAGTAACGAAGGAGCTTTGTGGATGCTATTGTCTGAATGCTGTGTTCCCCAAAAATGCTGATGTGGAAGCCCTATCCGCAGTGAGATGGTATTAGGAGATAGAGCCTTCGGGAGATAATTGGGTCATGAGAGTGGCTCCCATGAAAGGGATTAGTGTCCTTATAAGAATAGACACTACAGAGATGGTCTCTCTGCATTGTGAGGATACAGCAAGAAGACAGATCTCTACAAACTGAGGAAGAGGGCTATCACCACGCACTCAACCATGCTGGCACCCTAACTTTGGACTTCCAGCCTCCGGAACTGTGAGAATTAAATTTCTGTTGTTTGAGCCACCCAGTTTTTGGTATTTTTTTTTACAGTAGCCCAAACTGAGAGTGTACAAAGGCATAAAAGACAGTAAAGTGTGTTGAGAGAAACATATGTAGGTAGTTGAGGGGAGAATTAGGTTCATGGCTGAGACCCCTATAACAAGAGAGAGATTAACAAAAGAAAAGCATACATATTTATTTAATCTAAGTTTTAGGTGACACAGGAACCTTCATAAGAAAATGGATACCCAGAAACAGGTAAATTCGTGTATTTTTATGCTAGGTTTGATGCCGAGTGGACAGCCATGGAGAAGTGTGACTGGAAAAAGGGGATATGATCTAACGGTAATACACTGGGGAGAACTTAGCAAGGCCTGTTTGTCCAGATTATTCTCTGTGTACCTGTGTCTTCAAAGATAAGGACATTCCTTTCCTCGATCCTACACTTATAGGATGAGCACCTCTCACTGGAGGGTCTTATACAGAAGAAGGTCAAAGAATTCTTTTATGGCCTGCTTCAGGGGAGAAAAGCAGGAAGCCACAAGTGACTTTCCTGCTTCAGTTGTTTCCTTTAATGCCAACGAGTCATATTTTGGGGCAGTGTGTCCTGAATCCCATCAACAGTGGAGTAAACATTGGAGTGTCTAGAACAGGGGTTGTCAACCTTTAGTGCAGAACTTGTTAAAAACACAGAATCCTGGGAACTGCCCCCTCCCCCAAGAGTCTCATTTGTTCTGGAATTAAGCTGTCATCTTCACTTGTTAACAAGTACTCCCATGTTGGTTGTAATGGAGGTCACCACTATACCAGACTTTGAGATACAGTGGTTTAGAGATAAAGGATTGAGGACCAGGCGGGATTAGAAAAGACCTTGAACCCACACTAAGGACTTTGGCTAGTATTTTGAAGACAAAGAAAAACCTTTAAGGGGCTTTAAGCAGGTGGGTGATATAATCATATTTGAACTGTTAAAAGACCATTTTATAGCAGAATGAAAAATGAACTGGAAGAAGCTAAAATTAAAGCTAAAGAGAACCATTAGGAAGTTATTGCCATAATCTCTAGGCACCTAAAAGAACAAACCAAGATAAAGGATAGATCTGGAAAGCTTTAGAAAGTAGAAATTGGCAGCAGTTGGTGGTCCATTGACTGTAGTGAGAAGAGGAACCAAGCCAGGTTTTTGTGCTTGGGTGACTGGTTGAATAGTGATTTCAGTCATTTAGATTTGAGTGGTAGGTTTGTGGAGAAAAGTAGTGCGGTTTAGGAGATACTGAATTTGACACGCCTGTGGAGCATCCAGGTGAAAATGTTTTTCTTACTAGATAGTGAACCCCTCATGGGCAAGTTCTGTCTATCCATCTGCAGCACCAGAACCTAGTAAAGCGCCAAAATGAATGAACCAACCAACCCATCAGTGGATCGGATACTATTGGCCCCACTTTGCAAAGGACTATGCTGTAGCCCAAGGGACGGAGTGAGGGAGGGTCCACAAGTTAGCGACAGCTCTGGGACTCGAACCCAAGATAGCTGACTCCCGCAGTGACCACGGGATCCGCGCGAGGCCCTCCCCCGCCGCGCCGGCCAGGCCCGCACCCCCTACCCTCAAGCCGCGCCGCCGCCTGCACCCACGACCCCTGATGCTCGGGTCCCCGCGGCTCTCGGCCCAGCGCGACTCCAGAGGCTCCGCCTAGCGCCCAGGGCCCCCATCCCGACTCCCACCCCGCTCGCGCGTCCAGTCCCAGCGCCCCGCGCTCCGCTCCCCCGCCCGGGCGCCGCTGCACTCACCACGGCTGGTCCAGCTCGCGGCTCTGCCTTTCCTGTGTGCTCCCTCCAGATTCCCCGGCTTGTTCAAGGGAAACCGCTGCCGCCGCCCTCGGGTTCCGCCGCGGGGCTGCGAGTGCGCGCGGGCCGGGCCGGGCCGGGCCGGGGGCGGGAACCGGCTCGGATGCTCAGGGACGGTGGGGGTGGCAGGGCCCGCCGCCCTGAGGCTGCCTTTCCGCGCATTCCCTCGTTTATTGGCTCACTCTTCCTTTCATCCATCCTCCTTTGCGCAGCAATATTTGATGGGAAGCCTGCCAAGGTAACACTGTTTTAGCACCTGGAACTAAGTTGTAAAATAAATTAACTAAATGAACAAGGCCATTGGAGATGGTGCTCCGTGCAACGAAGAAAATGAAACGGGGTGATGGAAGGCAGGGCGGGTAGGGGGAGAACTGTGTGAAATTAGGCGGCCTGTGCTAGGCCTTCTGAGTAAGGGGCCATTGGTCTGAGACCTGAATGTCAAGAAGGAGCAGCTGAAGCAAAGAGCCAGGGGAGAGAGCCTGGAGAGAGAAGGGCCTGTGCAAAAGCTCAAAAGCCTGGGGCACTCTGGCGAGTTGCAGGCCAGTGTGGGTGAGGCAGAGAGAGCTAAGGAGACAGGCTAAGCGAGGAAGCGGGAGAGGTGGAGAGAGGCCACTGCGGCCAGGAGTTTATGACATTAAACAGGGCGAGAAGGCATTGAGGGGGTGCAATCAGGGGCTGGTGGCACTGGTTTCCATTTCACACATCTCTCTGGCCACAGGTGCTTGATTGGATTCTAGAAAACAAGAGAGCAACGGAGAAGCTAGGCCAATGCCAACCTCCAGACAGTTTACACTCTGTACTCGCCCCCCAGATTGGTGTGGGGACAAAGCCAGGTCCTTCGGTCCTTCTTCCTTCCAGCATTCAGTCAGTCAAGTTTCTTTTTTTTTTTTTTTTTTTAAGACAGAGTCTCACTCTGTGGCTCAGGCTCTAGTGCAGTGGTGCAATCTCAGCTCACTGCAACCTTTGCTTCCCGGGTTCAAGCAATTCTTGTGCCTTAGCCTCTCGAGTAACTGGGATTACAGGTGTGTGCCACCAGGCCTAGCTAAATTTTTTTGTATTTTTAGTAGAGACAGGGGTTTTGTCATGTTGGCCAGGCAGGTCTCGAACTCCTGACCTCAAGTGATCCGCCCGCCTTGGCCTCCCAAAGTGCTAGGATTATAGGCATGAGCCATCGCACCTGGCCAGTCAACCAACATTTGAGTGTGCGCTAGGCCCTGCAACAGGCACTGGGGGTATGCTCAGGTACAATGCCCTTCATGGTTCCTGCCCCATGGAGCTTGCTATCTAGTCTGCGCATTTCCTACTTGTAGACATGCATCCTACCTATGTCCCCCTAGGTGAATGCTTCAAAAAAAAAAAAAAAAATGGGGACATTCAATGAGGCTATGGTGCACTAAACATATTCCTTAGGCCAGGGTGCACCAATCCATTGGGCCACACTATTTAGTAGCAAGAACTTTCTAGCCCTCTCTCTTGAGTCTCCACCTGTAAACTAGGGGACTGAGAACATTACCATTTAAAAAAAAAAACCCTTCTAGCTCTAAAATGTTGTCATAGGGTATGGAAGACCATTATTTTCAGTTCTTCTTTTCCAACTATCTAAAGCATTTGTGTTTGGAAATAAGCTGCTGAACTGCTCACCTGCAGGCTAGAAAAATCTGAGACTTGATGCTGATGTTCCGAGGGTCAGACTCAGCATATGCTTTAGGGCTTCAGCATGAAAGTGGTTCCCCAAATAAGAAAAGGTCAGCTTTGATGACAGATGAAGAAGGATGGAAATATAGGAGATTAAGGGAATCTGAATGCACACCTGCAAGCAGATGTGTAGGTTGGAGTTTTGGAGACCTATACCAATTCTACTCTCTTCCAAATCCCATTTTACTAGGATGCATTCAGATTCCAGAATAATCAGGCACAAGCTCTAGCCAGCCCTGAATGGGTTCCTGCAGCCCAACAGAAACCTGACACTCTGACTTAGGCAGCCCCAAGAACTTCTGTTAGGCTGGGCGCGGTGGCTCAAGCCTGTAATCCCAGCACTTTGGGAGGCCAAGATGGGTGGATTGCCTAAGGTCAGGAGTTCGAGACCAGCCTGGCCAACATGGTGAAACCGTCTCTACTAAAAATACAAAAATTAGCCAAGCGTGGTGGCAGGTGTCTGTAATCCCAGCTACATAGGAGGCTGAGACAAGAGAATTGCTTGAACCTGGGAGGCGGAGGTTGCAGTGAGCCGATATCACGCCATTGCACTCTAGCCTGGGCAAGAAGAGCAAAACTACCTCTCAAAAAACAAAACAAAACAAAAAACTCTTAGTCAAGGACTAACACAAGTTCCCTCTCATAGTCAAAGAGAGTCCTGGAGAGCTTCCTTTGCTGATCCATGTTAAGGATCTATGATGCCAGAGAAGACTCAGGTCTGACACTCTAGCCCTTAGAGGCCTGGAACAGTGCCTCGGGCACAGTCCCTGAGGCTCAATGGCATATTCATGCCACAGAGAGGACCAAAGACAGATCCAAATACACACAGCCAGAGAGAAGGGCTTGGCTTATGTACTTCCTTTTCCATGTTCTTTGTTCACTATCGCTAACAGCTGAATGAGGTTCCCAAGGAGCAGAAAAGTCATCCCAAGAAGCTTTATTTGGAATTTGCTTGGGTCTTCAGCTCTTGCCTGGGATCTTCAGAGAAGAACATTTTGCACTGTCAAGGATGGGGACTTGTGTCTCTTTTCACATCTAACACATTGCCACATATAATACTATACTTTTTGCATATTGAAATAAGCGACACATTGAAAGTATGGGCCGCAGTTGCTTACAAAATGAATTTATGTTCCCTTGAGGGCAAATGTACTGACTGACATCCAGTAGCTCCCAGGAATGGAAGAGTCTTACTTACAACTCAAGATCTCTAGCATTTTCCAAACATGGTGGCTGACCATCCCAGTAGCTTCTCATTAGTCCAGAACCAATCCTGAGGTAACATTCTCTTGGCTCAGAATCTGTTTTGTTTTGTTTGTCTGTTTTTTGAGACAGAGTTTCGCTCTTGTCGCCCAGGCCAGAATGCAATGGCGTGATCTCAGCTCACTGCAACCTCCACCTCCTGGGTTCAAGCAATTCTCCTGCCTCAGCCTCCCAAGTAGCTGGGATTACAGGAGCCTACCACCACGCCTGGCTAATTTTTCTATTTTTAGTAGAGATGGGGTTTCACCATGTTGGCCAGGCTGGTGTCGAATTCCTGACCTCAGGTGATCTGCCTGTCTCAGCCTCCCAAAGTGCTGGGATTACAGGGGTGAGCCACCATGCCTGGTCTTGGCTCAGAATCTGTTATTAAGAATGTTACAGGGAAATGACCTTGGCCTAGAAATAGGGTGAGAAGAAACTAAGACAGGAGTGCCATGGTCATTCAACAACAAAGAGTATTTCACTCTCCAGTCAGATTGCCCCCTATGGTGGAAGAGTGTTCAAGAACATAAGATAAGAGAGAAAGAATCGAGGTTTAAGGTAGTCTCACCTTTCAATTTTTTGTTCATTGGCAAGATATATAGAGATATATAATTTTTTTATATCTGTATAAAAAATTCTCATACTTGCAACCTCCCTCTCAGTTGTGTACATCAACTACATACAGCTAGAACAGCAATGATGGCATGCTGAATTGCTGTCAATTGATTACCTAGAAAGTGGGTACTGTGTGACTCTCACCTCTCAGTTACCCCCTCCCTGCCTTTGCCACCTCCCTGAAGCCCCTGAAGTTGGTCAGCTTCACTCAACCTGGTGGTATAATAAAATCCATTGCAGGGGTAGGATTTGGAGTGGTTGGTGAACCCACCACTCTAGAGTCTGAAGCTTACAGGTGTAAAACAAAAAGGAAGGAAGGAAGACTGGTGGAATAAATAAACCAAAGGTAAGTGGAGCCCCCTTCACCATTCTTAGCTTCTTTCTTAACTGTTATGTTGTATCACTAAAGTGTATTGTACATTTTATCTCCTTAGCTAACATCCATTGCCCCTTTCTTCTTTCCTAACAGGAATTAAATTTTGTTCAGACATCCACTGTTCACCTTCTCAGCCCCTGTTTGCCTGTAACTACAAAGCAGGTGACTAGATAAGCCCATCCCCTTTGCCAAGGGTTAGTTTACAGTCACTTTAGGTAATCACAGCCATTCCTCTTCCATCTCCAATGATTAGATTAGGAATAGATCATGTCACTCGATTTAGAACAGTCTTAAATGGAAGTCTGCTGAGAGATCTCTAGGGAAGGTTTCCTTCTTAAAAGGGAGAATTCAAGAAAGAAATGGCAATCAACATTAAAAACATTAGGCTACGTGGGCCGGGTGCAGTGGCTCACACCTGTAATCCCAGCACTTTGGGAGGCCGAGGCAAGAGGATCACCTGAGGTCAGGAGTTTGAGGCCAGCCTAGCCAACATGGTGAAACCCCATTTCTACTGAAAATACAAAAATTAACTGGGCGCAGGGGTGCATGCCTGTAATCCCAGCCACCTGGAGGCTGAGACAGGAGAATCACCAGAACCCGGGAGGCGGAGGCTGCAGTAAGCCAAGGTCACGCCACCGCACTCCAGCCTGGGTGACAGAGTGAGATTCCATCTCAAAAAAAAAAAAAAAAAAAAAAAAAATTAGGCTAGGCGAAATAGGCCAGTCACAAAAGACCACATAGTGTATGACTCCACTTACATGAAACCACCAGAAGTGGCAGATGCATGAAAATGGAACATGGATTACAGGTACTCTAGGACTATAGTTGGGGGGATGTTGGGGAGAAGTGGGAAATGATTGCTAGTGGGTATGGGATTTATTTTTAGGGAGATGAAAATGTTCTAAAATTGATGGTGGTGGTTGTAGGACAACTCTATGAATCTACTAAAAGTCAGTGAAACATAAAGTTTAAGTAGGAAAATTGTATGGTATGTGAATTATATCTCCATAAAGCTGTTTTTTAAAAAAGAGAAAGAGATGGTCGCGCTTTTCTCCTATAGGATCATACACGTGTACATAATGCCTGAAACTGCTATAGTCATTCTTCATCCATGAAGGGAGCCAGCCCTGGGGCAAAGCCAACTCACAGAGAATGTCAGAGGAAAAAGATAAAGAGCCCAGGTCCTCAATGACATCGCAGAACCAAATGGTTGTACTATGTCTGGAGTTTGCCCAAACTCTGGGACATCCTATTATGTGAAATAATAAATTCCCTTATTGTTTAGGGTGGAGTCAGGGTTTTCTGTTCCCTGGAGCCATGAGCCCCAACTTGATAAACTGCAAGCCATAGGCTATATTGGTGGATAGGAAACACAACGAGGACAGTGATTTAAAAGAAAAAAAAATGATGGCAAGGTTTTTTTCTGTGATTTTTGTTGTTGTTGTTGTTGTTGTTTACGGAGTCTTGCTCTGTCGCCCAAGCTGGAGTGCAGTGGCGTGATCTCTGCTCGCTGCAACCTCCACCTCCCGGGTTCAAGTGATTCTCCTGCCTCAGCCTCCTGAGCAGCTGGGACTACAGGCATGGGCCACCAAGTCCAGCTAATTTTTGTATTTTGGTAGAGACTGGTTTCACCATATTGGCCAGGCTGCTCTCGAACTCCTGACCTTGTGATTCACCCGCCTCAGCCTCCCAAAGTGCTGGGATTACAGGTGTGAGCCACAACACTGGCCTATGGCAAGGTTTTAAGGGTGAAAATCGATGACAGAAGAAAGCAAGTTGACATCAATGGGATGCTTAACCTTTGGTTTTTCCTAAAATCATCCTCCAGTCATTTCCCTGGACCTTGGACCTGTGCTATGCTCTTTTTCTGTAGATTCATTAACACTAAAATAGAGTTAAAAGTTCAAAAAAATGATATAGTGTCCTTATCACCATTAGTAACCTTACTATGTAGCATCGCCAATGAAACCTGCTTGTGGGAACAGATGCTCCCCAGGGTCAGTACTTTGATCATGGAAAATTATGTACAAATTCTTTTAACACTTATCTTGGTTTATTTGCTCATTTTTTGCATATAGATACTTCTTTAGACTACTTTGTTTCCCCTAAGGAAAAAAATATGAAATGGTGTTCTTGTGGTATTTATGCTTAAAATCCTTTCCTTATTATGACCTTTAATAACCACTGAATCTATTGCTACCAGATTGGAAACATGTAAATGAGGCCTTTCAAGAAACGAACAGGTTCCTAGGAGAGAGAATATTTTTTCACATTATTGCATGAGGTTTTATAAGAACCCTCTATGCTGCCCATTGTCACCCATGATCTATATGGGCCCTGCCTTTTCCTGAATGTGACTTTTCTTGTTAATGTGTCTTGTCATCCTTTGCCACTTATTCATCTTGACTCCAGCTAGGCCCTGGTTGGCACTTCCCAGCTGCCTGTTTAATATGACAGTGAATAGGAACAAAGGTAGGGCCCACATTGATTGTATTGAGCCAGGTCTCCAACATTGTTTTGCAAATTTTAGTTTTCAGGAGTAACCCAAATTCTAAGTACCCTGGAACAAGAAAAGGGAAATTCTACCTGGAATGAATTTTAAGTTTTTTACTGTGGTAATTGATTTTTTCATTTCCAGGAGCATAGAGTCCAGCAGTTTTTTTAAATTTTTTTTTTTTTTTAAGGAAACCAAATTTCAAACAAAATAGTAATTATGGTAGTGTCATCCTAATAAGTTACCATATAATAAAAACTGAATTTTCCTTTTTTTTAAATTATACTTTAAGTTTTAAGGTACATGTGCACAACGTACAGGTTTGTTACATATGTATACATGTGCCATGTTGGTGTGCTGCACCCATTAACTCATCATTTACATTAGGTATATCTCCTAATGCTGTCCTCCCCCTTCCCCCAGCCCACAACAGGCCCCGGTGTGTGATGTTCCCCTTCCTGTGTCCATGTGTTCTCATTGTTCAATTCCCACCTATGAGTGAGGACATGAATTGCTCTAAGTATAGGGCACTGGAGAACAACAGGTACTCGCCACCATTATAAGACTTTTTTGGAATTTTGGTTCTGGCAAGGTAATGGACCTGAAAAGTGTCCCTATTCCAATACCTAGAAATTCTGGTTAAAACATAACAAGAAGATTCATAGGGCATAACTGAACTTGCTGTAAAGGAAGCTTCATCCCATGAGGCCAGAAAATAAACGAGACCTGAAAGCTAAAATGGAAATATATGAGCCGATGATGTCATTGCCTGGCTTGAGCGTTCCAGCTCAACAATCTAGGAGCTATGTCTCGGCACAAGACATGAGAACTTGGGTCCTCCAAAGTCAGGGAGCTGGAAGTAAAACCTCTGACTACATCACTAGGGAAAAAAGTTTTAAAAAATCTACTCACCAATGTAGGAAGATGACAAGGAAGTGGTGTGTCCCAGCCTGAGCTCTAGGTGGAAAAAGAGTCCCCAAATAAGTGATAACACCAAATCTGTGCTTAGGGTGGGTTTTCTGATTTGAATACATGTTATCTCAGTGGTATAGAAGTCTCAAAACTGGAAAAGTTAATATAAAAATTGGTCCCAGACTGATAATAGCTTTGAGTGACAGAAGCAAACACAAAGGCCTCTGGGGGAATGCTCCCATACCAGGCCAAAAAGGATTTTCCTATTTTTTAAAAAACCTTTCTAAAGATGTCACAATTTTAAAAAATCACAAAATACATGAAAAAATGATTTACTTTGAGTAAGTGAGGAAAAAAAAACCCATAGGAGAATTAGAGCCCCACAAACTTAAAATAATTGAATTGTAGTTTGAAATAAAATAGTTCAAAATGATCAAAATCATTACTAAAGAAAAAAATTTTAATCTTAAGAAGAATACAACGCACAAAGAAAAACAAAATAGCAAACTTTTAAAAGAACTCAGTATAACACCCAGAAATTTTTAAAATGCATAGTTACTAAAATTAAAAATTTAGTGATAAGTTAAACAAGAGATTAAATACAGCTGATGAGAAAATTATTGAACTAGAAGACAGATGTGAGGATATTAACCAAATACAGCAAGAAGAGAAAAAAGAGAGACAAAATATAAATAAGAGTTAAGGTGCTGGAAGACAGAATGAAATCCAACAGATGTCTAATAGGAGCTCCAGAATGAGAGAGTAGAGAGATGGGAAGAGGCAGTATTCAAAATATAACAGCAGGCCGGGTGCAGTGGCTCATGCCTGTAATCCCAGCACTTTGGAAAGCTGAGGCGGGCAGATCACTCAAGGTCAGGAGTTTGTGACCAGCCTGGCCAAACATGGTGAAACCCCATCACTACTAAAAAAATAACAAAAATTAGCCGGGCGTGGTGGCAGGTGCCTGTGATCCCAGATACTCGGGAGGCTGAGGCAGGAGAATCCCTTGAAGCCGGGAGGCAGAGGTTACAGTGAGCTGAGATCAGGCCTCTGCACTCCAGCCTGGGTGACAGAGCAAACAAACCCAGCAGATGCATCAGACTGAAACTGCAGAACATTAAAGGCAAATTTTACAGAGAAGCAAAGGAAATTGAATGGAAACATATAAATGCATGTGACCTTACAAAAGGGAAACACGGGTGGAGGCTGCTGTTCTTGGTTCTGCCACTTGCTACTGGGCTGTGGCTGTGATTCTGACTTGCCCCTCTGTAATTCACTTCATACCTCCTCACCTCAGGCCAGCCCTCAGCTGGCCAGGCTTTTTGGTTTTTTTGTTTTGTTTGTTTGTTTGTTTGTTTGTTTAGTAGAGATGGGGTTTCACCATGTTGGCCAGACCAGTCTCGAACTCCTGGCCTCAAGTGATCTGCCTCCTCCGCCTTCCTCAAGTGATTCCCCCGTCTTGGCCTCCCAAAGTGCTGGGATTACAGATGTAAGCCACTGCACCTGGTCTCAAGCTAGGCTTTTTGTTTTGGTTTGTTTTTGCAGGGGGCAAGGGGGATCTGATCTTCATTCCTGGGGGATTGAGTTCTGGGTCCTGCCTGGTTGGAAATGTAGTCTTCTTTCATTAACACTCCCACTGGATATGGCAATATAAAGAGGTGGCCAGCGTGTTCTTCTGGGTTTCATGCATTCACCTTCCTGCCCTCATTGTACAGCAGCAACTTTATTTCTCCTTGAAAATTGTGGTGAATTGTCCCTGATGAGAAAAAATCTTTTGCTTAGGGCCTCTGGTGACTTGCTTCCCTTCCAACTTTAGCAGGCTTAACTATAAGCTGAGTTGGTAGGACTGAGCCAGCTCAAAGAATGCAAAATCTCTGGCTTGGTGTGCAGACTCCCGTAGCTAAGTTCCAGATGCTAGTCATGTCCTTGGTGTGGATGCTCCCAGCATCACATAGTAGACCAGGTGTTTCTGTCTGTCTCCCAACTTCCCTAGAAATATCAAAAGCAGAAGGGACAGGATTCCATTCCTGGAGGACTTTCCACAGTATGACCAGCTGTGCCCAATCCAAGAACACCTCAATATGAAATAAGAATTTAAGGGATCATGTCATATGCACTCTCTTCCTCCTCCTCCCTTTGCTGCCACTATTTTAAGTTTTTCTCAACAAACCTTCCTTTACATTTCAATAGTATTTGTATGATACAGGGTGTGTATGTGTGTGTGCATATGTGTGCGTGCTCACCCATGCCCCTTGCACATTGCTAGCTGTCTCAGCCTGGGTTCCTCAGTAAGTAGAGTTTGTGGGTTAGGGCTCATGTGTTGTTACTTTATTAAGACATGCAATTCCAAGGAGGATGATGAGAAGCAAGGGGAGTGCAAAGGCAGGACAGCCCAAATGAGGATGTGGTACTGAGCTGACCACTGTTAAGTGTGACCAGTTGCTTCATTCAAAGGGGCAGTCTTCCAAAAAATCCATATAAACTGAGTCTCGAGAACCATCCCATAGAGGAGAGGTAGGTGGAAGGATTTATCCACCAGCTCTTGCCTCCCACTGGTCAAAAGTTTGCCCCACAGTGTGTTAACAACCTACACTTCCAGGAAGCACAGGTGTGGGTGCTGAGCAGGGCTTCACAGCTGTGCCAACAAGGGAGCCCAGGGAGAAGGAGGCAAGAGGCTTGGGTTCCATCTGACAATGCCTCTCTAAAGTCAGCCAGAGCACATGCAAAGCTAGTCACTACAGTGACAGCTAGAAAAGAGATAAGTGGGGCCGTTAGTCACGAATGAATGCACGTGTTGGACACACTGACTAAAAACCCTGTTGTGTGCCTGTATTGACCAGCTGCTAGTCAAGGCTTCAAATTCAGCATGACTATTAATCTCTTGGTGCTAGAATTCCTTTATTGGGTATTAAGTGTTCTATACAATGGGGACATGGAACAAAAAGTTGTGGACAGAGGTCATTGAGTATTTGTGAGATGGTCCATCTTCAATTCTACTACTTAGTTCCCTGACTCATGTACTCTGGCTAGTGGAAGAACTGCATCATATATTGAGCTGGTTCAAAGAATATTCTTAATCTTACAGGCAGCACTTTATATTGAAAGCATTTATTTAACTGAGGGCATGAGTGAAGTATAATAGGTCATTCCACTATTCTATAAGGCCAGCTACTTCTGGGTGTTGGGTATCACATGATAAGACCAGTAATTCTCATCTGCTATAACCCATTATTTAACATGGGGTCCTTGGTTAGAAGTAATGTTGTCCAAGGAACTACAATCATTTATAAGGCCTACAGTAAGTCCCCAGACAGTGGTTCTGGCAAAGCATGACCAAAACCAAGTCTGTGAATCCTTCATGGGGTCTTACTGTATGCTGATCTGTCTGTAGACACTGGAAGCATGATTAGATCTAAAGGACAAAATCAGATCATACCAGATCAGCAGAGGAATCTTCTCATGCTCTGAGCTCAGTGAAACCTGGTAGCTTTTCATTCACTTCTCAAGTGGGTACTGGAGCACACACAAATCTTATACTTGCTGCATTGAAAACATGTGCCTTCTTTTGGTAGAAGGTGCAGTGCACAGCACCCTTCCCTTACTCTGATGCATTGATGCAGTGGACTAGCCAATGTGATGTCTTTTGGGTTGGTATGGTAGTAAAAGTCCCTTGTCCTTAGGACCACATTGTTCCAGTGATCATAGATCATAATATTTTCAATATTGAATATATCACTATTTATTCCTTTACTGTTTTGTTTTTGTTTTGGAAATGGAGTCTCACTCTGCTGCCCAGGCTGGAGTGCAGTGGCGCTGGCACAATCTCAGCTCACTGCAACCTCCACCTCCCAGGTTCAAGTGATTCTCCTGCTTCAGCCTCCCCAGTAGCTAGGATTACAGGGGCATGCCACCATGTCTGGCTAATTTTTGTATTGTTTTAGTAGAGACTGTTTCACCATGTTGGCCAGGCTGGTCTCGAACTCCTGACCTCAAGTGATCTGCCCGCCTCAGCCTCCCAAAGTGCTGGGATTACAGGGGTGAGTCATCACACCTGGCCTATTCCTTTACTGTTGAATGACTACCCATTAAGATTTTAACTTAAAAAATTTAAATAATTGATGTCATTTATTATAAATGTAGGGTTAGTTTTTAAAACTAGAATTAATGAATCAGAGGAAATATATTTGAGGTTCCAGATGCATTTTTCCAAATTTTTTTAATTAAAAGCTTATAGCCAATTTATGTTCCCACTATCTTCATAGGATAGTGCCTCTCATAGCACCCTTGCCATCAGTAAGTATTGTTTTGCCCAATGTCTACTTATTTCATTGCTGGGAAAATAGTATTTCATTTTTTCAGTTTAAATTTCTTTGGTTATGAGTAAAACTATTTTTTCATCAATCCAGCCATTTTTATTTCCTCTACCACAGAAATTTGCATGTCTTTACTTGTATTTTTATTCTATTTTCCCAACTTGCTTTTTGTTTATTTTTATTTTTAAAATTCTATAAACTTACCTAAATGACAAAAGGATCAATCATTTTAGAAGGATGATCTACTAACTGGATTCTGTTGATGTTTTAATGCTTTTCTTGTCAGTTTGATACATGCTCTTTATGTAGTAAGGATGGTAATCCTTTGACTTATTTGTTGCAAATATTTAGCACTTGGTTTACAATATATTTTGAAATAAAAATAAAGAAAAAAACCTCTTGAATTTTATGTAGTTAAATCTCAGGCATATTCTTGGAGAGTCCTCTATCTAGTGATCAAAATTTATTTATATTTTCTTGGAGTTTTCTATGGTTTCATTTTTTATATTAATCTCTTAAAACTCACATGTAATTATTGTTCTGTATCAAAATATACCCAAATCTGTCCAACCTTAAAGTCTTCACTGAAGCCATTCCATTCACTTATCACCTAACTCTTTCTCATCTTCCTCCTCTCAGCTGAAAGGTGGCTTCACCCAAGAGACCTTCCCTGAGCCATCTGTCTAAATTAGGTTCCTTCTGTTGCACTCTTTAATAGATTCCTTATCCTGTATGACATTCATAATAATCTGTAATTATATATTTAGTTCTTTGATTGTTTAATGCCCCCCATCTACTGTATTCTAAATTATATGAGAGCAGAGACAGTATTATTCTTTCTTACAGAATATCCATATCTTTATTTATACAGTGCGTGGCATAAAATAAATAAAGGTTGAATGATTGAATGAGCCATGAACTTCCTCTGCTTTCTGCCCTCCCACATACAAAATTACATTTGTCTTTGTTCAAACTTAATAGTACAACCACTTTCCTCTGCTGCAGACTCAGGGAGCTTATGTTCACTCCTCCCATCCACAGCTCATCCATCCACCCGTACTCAGAATGGCACACCCATCTTCCTGTCTCCGAGAAATCTGCCTCATCAGTCCTTTCCTCCCTCTAGTATTTTCTCCCTCCATCTCCACTGTCTTTTCCTCTTAGCATATAAACCTACTCAAAATCTGCCCACTCTAACATAGAAATATACCAAAATTACCCCCTTTCTTCTCCTTGCATTCCCACTACAATTTTTAAAATAAATCTTATTGGCATAACATTTACATACAACGAAATGCACCGATTTTTAGTGTGCAGATTGATGACTTTTGATAAATGCATATGTTCCTATACTGGCCACAATGAAGATACAGACATTTCCATTGCCACCCGTGTTCTCTTACCCTTTTCCAGTAAATTCCCACATTCCCTCAGTCCACCCCAGTACCAGCCAATCACTAATCTTCTTTCTACCACTGTATGTTAATTTGTATCTTTTAGAGTTTTACATAAATGGAATTGTACAGTATAGAGCCTTTTGTTTCTGGCTTTTCTCTCAACACAGTTTTTTTTTGTTTTTTTTTGTTTTTTTTTTTAAGATTTATCCATTGTGTGCTTCAGTAGTTTGCTCTTATTGATGATTAGTAGCCCATTGCATGGGTTTCCTGCCATTTTTTTCATTCATTCACCTGTTGACAGACATTTAGGTTGTTTCAGGCTTTTTGCCATTATGAACAAAGGTGCATTCAACATTTGTATACAAGTCTTTGTGTGATATATGTTTATGTTTTTATTTCTTTTGGGTAAATACATAGGAAAGTGATGGTTGGGTTTTATGGTAAGTGTGTTTAACTTCTTAAGACACTGTCAAACTAGTTTCCAAACTGGTTGCACTCCTTTACATTCCTAGAGGCAGCATATGAGAGTTCCAATGGCTCCACATCCTCGCCAGCACTTGGTATGCTAGTTTTAAAACTGAAGACATCCTAATATATTTAATCATCTGTAGAAGATATTGATGAAGCATCTGTTGAAATGTTTTGCCCATTTAAAAAATTCTTCTTATTGAATTGTTAAAGTTCTTTATATATTTTAGATAAAAATCCCTTTCAGATATATTTTGCAAATATTTTCTTCCAGTCTATCTTGTGCTTTATTTTTATAACAGTGCTTTTTGAAAATCAAAAGCTTTACATTTGGTGAAGTACAATTTATTGATTTTTTTTCTTTTATAGTTCATATTTGTAGGGCCCATTTAAGAGTTTTTTGCTTAATGCAAGATCATTCCGATTTCTCCAATGTTTTCTTGCAGAAGTTTTATAACTTTTATTTTTATTTTTTGGTTAGGTCTATTACCTATTTTAAGTTAATATTTGTGAACTGTGTGAGGTAGGGGTTGAGGTTCTTTTTCCCATATGCCTCTCTTTAGTTGTTCCAACATTATTTCTTTTCTTTCTTTCTTTTTTTTTCTTTTTGAAACGGAGTTTCTCTTTTGTCGCCTAGGGTAGAGTGCAATGGCGCGATCTCGGCTCACTGCAATCTCTGCCTTCAGTATTCAAGTGATTCTCCTGCCTCAGCCTCCCGAGTAACTGGGATTACAGGCACGTGCCACCATGCCCAGCTAATTTTGCATTTTTAGTAGAGATGGGGTTTCACTATGTTGGCCAGGCTGGTCTCAAACTCCCGACCTCAGGTGATCCACCCGCCTTGTCTCCCAAAGTGCTGGGATTACAGGCATGAGCCACGGTGCCCGGCCCAACATTATTTCTTAAAATGCCATCCTTTCTTCCACTGACTTACCTTGGCAAATCATTGAACCATGTATGTATGGAGTTTTTCTGGATTCTTTACTGTGTTTTATTGGTCTATATATCCATCTTTATGCCAATACCATGCTATCGTGGTTAATAAGGCTCTTTAGTAAGTCTTGAAATTGGCTAGCTTAAGTCCTCAATTTTGTTCTCTTTTCTCAAAATATTTTGGCTATTCTAAGTCCTTCGAATTTCTATACGGAGTTTAGAATCATCTTGTCAATTTATTTTTTGTCTACAAAAAATAAAACTGTGCTTGTGATCCAGATTATGTTGAACTTATAGACCAATTTAAGATTTAATCATTTTACAATATTGAGTCTTCCAATTTATAAATATGGTATTTATCTCCATTTATTTGGGTATTATTTCATTTTTCTTAGTAATGTTTCTTAAGTTTAAGTGTACATGTCTTGCACCATATTTTGTTAAATATATCCCAGTGTTTTCCACTGTTTAGTACTGTTATACATGGTATTGTTTAAATTTCCATTTCCAATTGTTGATTACTAGAATATAGATATACATTTTTTTTTTTTTGAGATGGAGTTTCACTAATGACGCAATCTCGGCTCACTGCAACCTCCACCTCCTGGGTTCAAGCGATTCTCCTGCCTCAGCCTCCAGAGTAGCTGGGATTACAGGCGCCCACCACTATGCCCGACTAATTTTTTGTAAATTTAGTAGAGACAGGGTTTCACCATGTTGGCCAGGCTGGTCTCGAACTCCTGACCTCAGGTGATCCACCCACCTTGGCCTCCCAGAGTGCTGGGATTACAGGCGTGAGCCACTTCGACCAGCCTAGATTACATTTTTTTTTTTTTGAGACAGTTTCATTCTTGTTGCCCAGGCTGAAGTGCAATGGCACAATCTCGGCTCACAACAACCTCCACCTCCTGGGTTCAAGTGATTCTCCTGCCTCAGCCTCCCGAGTAGCTGGGATTACAGGCATGCACCACCACGCCCGGCTAATTTTGTATTTTTAGTAGAGACAGGATTTCTCCATGTTGGTCAGGCTTGTCTCGAACTCCCGACCTCAGGTGATCCGCCCACCTCAGCCTCCCAAAGTGCTGGGATTATAGGCATGAGCCGCCGCTCACAGCCTAGATATACTATTTTTTTTTTTTTTTTTTTACATTCACTTTGGATACCGTAACTTTACTAAATACACTTCTTTGGTATAGTACATTTTGTAGTTGTTAGGATTTTCCATGTATGCAATTATGTCATCTGCAAATAAGGGCAGTTTTACTTTTTGCTTTTCAATCTCAATTTTTTTATCTCTTTTTATTTCTTTATATTATCAATTAGTATTTAAGGGGACTATGAAATAGAATTGGTGAGAGTAGATATTCTTGTCTAGTTCCTGATTTGGGGAGAAAAGCATTCCGAATCTCACCATTAAGAGTTATCTCAGCTATACATTTTTCATAGGTGCTCTTCATCAGGTTAAGGAAGTTCCTTGCATTTCTAGTTTTCTGGGAGTTTTTATCCTGAATCGTTGCTGTATTTTTTCGGCATCTATCTGTCTGCTCCTATGCTAGATTTAGGACTGGGATGAGAGTCCCAGTATAAATAGCACTGAATCCACTGGCAGAGGCTATGTGACACAGGAAAATGGAACAGACAAGCTTGGGGTTACAGACTCAGACAGTCATTGATGCTCTTTCTCCCAAACCTCCCTGAAGCTATTTGAAATTTTCCAGTTAGAGGAGGCTTAATTATTCCCATCACAAATACTCCTGAAGCACAAAGGACGGATAATATAATAAATATTGATTTGGTCAGATTGTTTTCCTAACATCAAACTGACAAGGACTGAGGAACTCGGAAGAGGTATGAGAAGTAACGTTGAAACCCAGTAAGCCCTGGGAGGGGCAGATTAAGATGAGCCAGCAGAGCAGGAAGCAATCCAAGAAGAGGAGAGAGATGTCAAAGAAGGGAAGTGAGAGGAGGCCATAGATATGTTTTACATTCTCATTGAGAGCCCTGGTGATAACCATTATGCCACTGAAATCCTGTTCTCCTACATTAATTCTTTCTTCAACAAGCGAGGTTACAAACAAGTATTTTAAAACAAAATTATGCTCTGAGCTGTTTTTGGCAAGTGTGCCCAAGGACTATTTTGGAAGACTGAATCCTCGTTCAGCTCACAGCTATCTCTCTAGTCCAGATCACTCCAATCAGGCTCTCCAGCATATTATCTTCCAGACCAGCACTCATCACTGTGTGCTTTATAGAGCACTATTTCAGAGGAGAGTTAATAGATACACGTACACACTCAAAAAAAAAAAAACCCAAAAAAGAACAATAATTCCATGAGTGTTGCTAAACATGTATGTTTATATTAGAATTCAATAAGACTGTGGATATACAAATGAGCATAGTGAATTTTCAAAAGGATGTTATAGTACACAGCATTGTATGTGTGGTATTTAAGTTGGAAATAAAACTTAGACTTCTGGACTTCGAGTCTAGTGGATTCAAGAGGTCTGGTAGAAATACTACTTGACTTCAAGACAGAAAGTCCACTTTCAATTTCCAGCTCTTCTGTTTAGTGTCTATCTAGGGGTGGTTATTTACAATTTCTTTCTTTCTTCATCAATATAAAGATAATTATTTGACTTACCTCATAGGGTTAATCATAAAGATTAAGTTAGTATATGTAAAATCACCTAGTCAATATCTGATGCTGAATAAATGTAAGTTCTCCTTTTAATTCCAAACCACATTCTCTTAAAGAAAAGGCAGATTTTAAAAATTCATTGTGAATTGTATAACTAATATAATTATCATGAATTATCAACAAATTAACTGCAATCTAATTAATGTTTACAATATTACATATAGAAACTGACCTAATTTAAGGTCAGTTAACAGGTAAAACGAATATGAGTTAACATTATACATTAGATATTTAATGTATATATAACACATGAAGTGTCATTCACATTATGAACATTCTAGGGAATTCTAGTTCCTGCATGAGACAGACAGAATGACCCAAGCATTTAGGGGAACACTGCAGTTCGTGAGTTTAGAATAGAAATGAAGCTTATTGACCCATTGGTAGGAGAATATCAGTGCAATTGTAGCAAAACAAAGCAAATATTGAAAGAAAAGGGGTACTTTGAAGCAGCAGAGCAAAAGAAAAGGCACACTCCACACAATTCAAGTCCTTGCCTCATATATTGGACATTTGACCTTGGACATTTCGTAGGGCTTTACTTGCTTTAAATATGAAATGGAAATAACACTTCCCCTGCCTGGTGGCAGGGGCTGGATCAGATTCTCTTTTTCCCTTCTCAGTTCTGCATTTCCTTTGCACAGCTTTAACTTTTGATCTTGGCCTCATTGTCCAAAACTATTAAATGTCCGAAATTGCAAAATGGTATGGGGCAACTACAAAATCCTACCACTAACTGTGTATGTGATTGCTGAGATTAAGTTTTGTGACTTAGAATTCTCTGACGTGAATCCTAAAGCTCTCAATTTGTTCATTATGCCCACATAGTCTCTTATCTTAGACCTTAAGAGGAAAGCTTTAATCCTTGCCGCTTTAAACCAAGGCATTTGAATCTTAGTCGGTTGCTTTGGTAGTGCAGCCAGCCTGAAGAGCACACCACTAGGTGGCGCTGAAGATCCGGCTGTAGAAGGAGAATTGTCCATAAACAGAAAAGCGTTTTTCCCTCTGGGTTCCTCTCTATTAGCCAGCGCCAGCCTAGTGTTTGCTTTATTGTCAGGGATCTTGGGGATGTCTTGGCTTGAGTCTGATGCAAATAGTCCCTCTGCAGTGTTCAGCAGTTTGTAAAGGGGGTCTGGGGCCTGGCAATAGTCTCTCCAAGGCCTTATGAAAAGATCATTAATGACCCTTACTTTCTGCCTCCTCCCTCCACCTTCCCTCAGTCCCCAAGTCTGGCGGCCTATCCTGTGCTTCTTCAACTATTCATTCAAGCATCTACTGCATGCTTTTTTTTTTTTTTTTTTTGAGACGGAGTTTCGCTCTTGTCACCCAGGCTGGAGTGCAATGGTGCGATCTTGGCTCACTGCAACCTCCACCTCCCAGGTTCACTGCCTCAGCCTCCCGGGTAGCTGGGATTACAGGCACGCGCCACCACGCCCAGCTAATTTTGGATTTTTGGTAGAGACAGGGTCTCACCATGTTGGCCAGGCTGGTCTCGAACTCTTGACCTCAGGTGATCTGCCTGCCTCGGCCTCCCAAAGTGCTGGGATTATAGGCATGAGCCACCACACCCAGCCTATTGCATGCTCTTATGGATCAGGCATACAGCTAGGGGTGCTGTGGTTTGAGAGACACGTAACTCTAGCATTTCTTTCTCGATCTGCCATTAGTACTGAACCCAGGTACCGTGCATCAGGGTGACTGCTCAGACTCTGCACTTAGGGGATCAGGCTGCTGGCAGCTAAGCTGTATTTCAAGGACGGGATAGAGTGGATATATTGTGGTTCTTATATTTACAACCAGCCCAGAATCCCTCCCTCCTCCAAAACACAACATCTGCATAAGGACCTATAGCCTCCGTCCATCCTCCCATATCCATCTTCCATTCTTCACCTTTCTTTTCTCTTTCACATAGCTCTTGATACTATTTTAACTGAACTCTAAGGCAATGTAGTCTTTGGTCATTTTTTTTTTAAGTAAAAAGTCTGTTGGGAATACACTTATAAATTGGAATATTACTCAGCAATGAAAAGAAATGAGCTATCAACCTATCAATTAAAAGACATGAAAGTGACCAGGTGTGGTGGCTCATGCCTGTAATCCCAGCACTTTGGGAGGCTAAGACATGCAGATCACTTGAGGTCAGGAGTTTGAGACCAGTCTGGCCAACATGGTGAAATCCCCGTTTCTACTAAAAATACAAAAATTAGCCAGGTGTGGTGGTGTGCACCTGTAATCCCAGCTACTCGGGAGGCTGAGGCAGGAGAAACGCTTGAACCCAGGAAGCGGAGGTTGCATCCTGAGTGACAGAGTGAGACTCCATCTCAAAAAAAAAAAAAAAAAAAAAGACAAGACAAGACATGGAGGAAACTTAAATGCATATTGCCAAGTAAAGGAAGCCAATCTGAAAAGGCTACGTACTGTATGATTCCAACTATATGATGTTCTGGGAAAGACAAGGCTATGGAGACAGTAAAACGATCAGAGGTTGCCAGAGGTTCGGGGGAGGGAGGAGGAGATAAATAGGCGGAACACAGGGGATTTGTGGGGCAGTGAAATTATTCTGTGTAATACCATAATGGTGGATACGTGTCATACATTTGCCAAAACCCACAGAATGTACAACACAAAGAATAAACCCTAATGTAGACTATGGTTGTTAATTAATAATGATATAGCAATATTGGCTCTTCAATTGTAACAAATTGTTGCAAGGAGTTAATAATAGGGGAAACGGGATGAAGTAGAGAGTATATGGGGACTCTACTTTCTGCTTAACTTTTCTGTAAACCAGAAAAGTCTATTAATTTTTAGAAATGCCTGAGAGGGGCTGGGTGCAGTGGCTCACACCTGTAATCCCAGCTCTTTGGGAGGCTGAGGTGGGTGGATCATCTGAAGTCAGGAGTTCGAGACCAGCCTGACCAACATGATGAAACCCGTCTCTACTAAAAATACAAAAAATTACCTGGGTGTGGTGGCGGGTGCCTGTAATCCCAGCTACTTGGGAGGCTGGGGCAGGAGAATCGCTTGAACCTGGAGGTGGAGGGTTCAGTGAGCCGAGATGGCGCCACTGCACTCCAGCCTGGGTGACAGTGCGAGACTCTGTCTCAAAAAAAAAAAAAAAAAAGAAAAGCCTGAGAGGAAAAGCCTCATATTTACATGGTGCTTTACGGTTTTCAAATTACTCCATTTGATTCTCACAAGAACACCATAAATGGAAAAGACTAGAATTGCCCTGAGTTCACAGATTGGTCATTGAGGCCAAGAAATCAAGTGACTTCTGGAGGCCACACAGCTAATAAACAGCAAGGCAACGACTTGAACCCAGGTCTTCTGGTTCCAGGTCCAGAGCTCTTTTCTCTATATTCTAAACACTTGCAAGCAGGGGAAATGTTATCAGTCCCCTACACTCTCCAGTGACTATTCTGTGTCTTTCCTAGGGTTTTAGGTGAGCTCAATTTGATAGAGGGATACAACATAAAGTATAACTCAAGACTTCACACTAAGGCTGACATGATTTAATGCGAGGATCTCATGCAGAAAACAGCATCTTCAATGTACTTTCTTCTCCCAACGCTACCACCCGTTCTTTCCTCCAGTGTCTTTTGGGATTTTAGCTTCCTCTGCACTTTTAGGATAATCCATTACAGCAAGAATGAAAGCAGAGAGACTAGCTAGAAGAGGCTGGGGACACTTTTATATAACCCCATACTGAGAATGTGGGATTGTTCCCTTAAGAAAACCACAGTGGCTTGTGATGGGATCTGGGCCTTCTAGAAGGCATCATCCCAGGGCAAATCATTGTTAGCTCTGAGACTGCATAGAACAAGTTTTCAACAGTGACACCTCGTGATACTGAGAATCAATAGCAATAGAAGCCCGGAGACCCTAATTTTCTCTTTTGGGGGGGTTATGGAGACCATCCTGACTCCTCTGGAGGCTGTATAAACCTCCAGAATTTCTCAACATGGTGGATGAGGGGAATGAAAGTTCCCAACACAGGCACCTGCTTTCAGCAAATTAGTCATTTGGCCCCTTGTACAATTGAATAGAAAAATAAAAGAGATTGTGGTCATGTTTGCACCTTGAGGTTGGGGAGCAGTTCACAAAAACTACAGCAAGGAATGTGTAATCTGGAAAGACACATTTTGGAAAGGACTGAAGTAGATTGGGAATGTCCATATAATGACCAGCGCAAAGCGGATGCAATGGAAGTGTCGTCTGACTGTGATTCTTATGTGGTGGCTGTCTCTATTGCAGTATGTTCTGGCCAGCCTCAGGAAGGTGGATGAAACTTAAGTAAGCAGAGATGTGGTCTGAAAGGGGAAGACCAATCTAGAAAGTGAAGACATTACTGGTGAAATGTCTCTGGAAAGTGGAACTTTTCCTATGAGAAATAGACTGTGGTTTAGAAAGTCATAGCAAAGGTAACTTTTTTTTTTTTTTTTTTTTTTTTTTTTTTGAGACGGAGTCTTGTTCTGTTGCCCAGGCTGGAGTTTAATGGCATGATTTCGGCTCACTGCAACCTCTGCCTCCCAGGTTCACGTGATTCTCCTGCCTTAGGATCCCAAGTAGCTAGGATTACAGGCACCCGCCACAATGGGCCTGGCTAATTTTTGTATTTTTAGTAGAGACAGGGTTTCACCATGTTGGCCAGGCTGGTCTCAAACTCCTGACCTCAAGTGATCCACCTGCCTCAGTCTCCCAAAGTGCTAGGATTACAGGCGTGAGCCACCACGCCCAGCCTATCAAAGGTAACTTATTTTCACATTTGTTACCCACAGTTTTGAGGAACAGTGGGGAACAGGAAAGATGCAGCCTCTGTTTCCATGGAGTCTACGACATTCTGAGAGGGAAGTTAGATGTTCTAATGGGGAGCACAGCCCAGATGAAAATGATAGCCCAGATGAGCTGCTATTTCTTTCACCTTGCCCAGCCCACCAGACTTCTACCATTGCTATTGCTGAGAGAGAGAGATGTGCACCTTTCTTACGCATTGAGTTGTGTTCCCCAAAAAGACACATTGAAGTCCTAACCCCCCACTGCCTTGTTTATTTGGAAATAGGGTCTCTGCAGCTACAATTATTTAAGATGAGGTCAAATAAGGAGTAAGGTGAGCTCTTAATCTGATCCGACTGGTGTCTTTTTAAGAGGCAGGGAGAAAGACACGTGGGCAAGAGAATACCATGTGGAGACACAGATACACGAGGGGAGGATGCCTGCTGACCATGGAGGCAGAAATAGGACTGACGCATTGATCAGCCGAGGGATGCCAAGCACTGCCAGCAAACACCAGACGCTTGATGGGGCCGAGGATTCTCCTGTGCAGGTTTCAGAGGGAGCTGGGCCTTGCAGACACCTTGATTCCTGACTTCTGGCCTCTAAAATGGTGAGAGAATGAACTTCTGTTGTTTTAAGCCCCCCAGGTTTGGTACTTTGTTATGATGGCCCTGGGAAACTAGCACAGCTCTCATCTCTTGCCCTAAGTGAACTTATCCATCTCCATAATTTAAAAACCATCTGTTTGCTGATGATTCCCAAGTAATACAGTAAAGCTGCATTAGATGAACAGTGATTCAACTCTACTCACTTGACCAAAAAAAAAAAAAAAGCCAACCCTACTTTTTCTATATTTCCATTTCTGCAAACCAGACTTTGACTTCGCTTAAACCGGAGAAGATACTGTTGGAGAGGAGGGGAGATGGGAGAAGTTGTGGCCACACATCGGGGAGAAAAACAAGTTAACTCCTATCTTTTGAGCTTCCAAAGACTCAGGTCCACAGCTCTAAGGGTTTTTGAAGGATGATTTTTAATTGTTTATTCTTTGGCCTTACATGCTGACTTTACAAATTAACCCTGAGGTCAGATGAGATTCTATTACATCTCTAGCCGACACCTCATCTTTCACTCCAGCTTGTATAACTGGCTGCTGAACACATCTAGTTGGGTGTCTCACACACATCTCAAACCAGCATGTTCAAAACTAAGTTCTAGATTTGCCCCCCTAACCAGTTGATCCCCTATTTCCATCACCACCATGCTAGTCCAAGGGATTACACTTCCCTTCTGGAAGTTTTTGGAAATAGCCCAGTTGCAATCCCCGCCTTCACATTTGCCTCCAACAATCTATTCTCCACTTAAGAGAGTTGCATCATAGCTACCCTGCTTAAAATCTTTAAAAAACCTTCCCAATGCCCTTACAATAGTCTCCTAAATCCTTACCATAGCCACAAGCCCCTGTGTAATCTAGCCCCTGCCTACTCTCCAACTTTGCCATGGGTTACTCTCCCTGTCACTTACTGCATTCCAATCATCCTGGCTTCTTTCCTTCTTTTCAAACATGCCAAACTCTTTCCCACCTAATTCTCTGTCCCAGGAGAGGGAACAGCACATGTGAAGGCATTTCTGTGGCTGGCTCCTTCTCTGCCTTGGGTCTTAACTTAAAACTCATCTCCTTGGAGAGATCTTTCCTAACTCCTTAGTCTACAGTAGGGGCTCCTGCACTTGTCTCTCATGGCACTCTGTTCTTTCCTTTAAGTACTTACTATAATTTGCAATATATATTTATGTATTACTATCAGCCGCTCCCCCCTTCCATGCCCTATGCCCCATCCTGCCCAGACTATAAGCTCTTTGGGGACAGGTCTATCTTGTTCATCAGTATATATTTGGTGTTGGGCATATATTAAGTGCTAGAGAAGGTTGAAGGAATGAATGAACTATACAGTTAAAATTTCACAATTGTGGTAAGTCCTGGAAAGGACAAATAAGGGTTGTTTGCTCTGAGAGCAAATTTTAACACAACTTGACCAAGGCTGGGATTATTGGAGGGCTGGTCTGGGGAAGTGATGCTTAAGTTGAGACCGAACAGACTGGTATCACATAGAAAACCTTCATGACTTGGGGGAGCAGCATGTGCAAAGGCCCTGAGGTAGAAAGGAGCACAGTATGTTCTAGGATCTGAAAGGGAGAACTCAAAGCAAGAAGGAGAAAGATTCTAGAAGAGGCTGGTGAGGCAGGCTGGAGACTGACCAGGCAAGGCCTTCAGGAGATGTGGAAGAGTTTGGAGTAATGAGAAGCCATTTTAAGTACAGGAATGATTCCATCAAATTTGTGTAAGATCAGTCTGGCTGCTGGGTGGAGGCTTTCTAAGATGGGGTTGAAGAGGGATGGGGAGGAGTAAGGATGGCTGTAGAATGACCAGGAGTCCACAGGAGGCAGTGTGAGAAATTGTGACTTGAACTAGGCTGAGGGAAGCAGAGCTGAACAGACAATTTCCAAAGATACTTAAAAGATATGCAAAGAAGACTAGGTCCTTGTCCTCAAGACTTACTTTTTCTGAGCATGGAAAGACACATAGAAAGAGGAATTGTAGGCTGGGCACGGTGGCTCACATCTGTAATCTCAGCACTTTGGGAGGCCGAGGCAAGCAGATCACGAGGTCAGGAGTTTGAGACCAGCTTGGCAATGTGGTGAAACCCCGTCTCTACTAAAAATACAAAAAATATTAGCCAGGTGTGGTGGTGCACACCTGTAGTCCCAGCTACTTGGGAGGGTGAGGCAGGAGAATCGCTTGAATCTGGGAGGTGGAGGTTGCAGTGAGCCAAGATTCTATCACTGCACTCTAGCCTAGGTGATAAAGTAAGACTCCATCTCAAGAAAAAAAAAAAAAAAAAAAAGAAAAGAAAAGAAAAAAAGAGGAATGGTAAAAGGAAGAAACAAAGAGGAAAAGAGGAAGAGGAAAGGATTAGGACCTGGTATAATAAATCCTGAAAGTATTAAAAAGGAATTCTGGGAGGAGATAGTCTGAGAATTGTGTCCTACCAAATGCTGGTGCTCAGATTCTCTTACAAAACCCTCCATGTAACACAGGAGCCCAACACATATTGGTTTACCACTGGAAATAATCATATTTTACATTAATAGTTTTGGCCTTCAGCCCATCTTCATGCAGTTTCAGATCTGATTTTTTTTTTTTTTTTTTTTTGCTACTCAACAGATTGCATTCTTGGTTGCCTTTTAATTGTTGAACTCCTGTTCTTTATCTGCAGTCTCTGACTAGTAACCTTATTATAGCAACTGCCCAAGACTTAAAACTAAACAGTGAACAATAAAAATCTACCATAATGAAAATGCTTAAATTAAATAAAAATCTCCTAACATGTAGCTGAGCATACTGAAATGAATTGTATGAGTCACCAACTGTATGAATGATTTATTTTAGAAGTTATATCGCTGAAGAAAATGATCTATCAATCTCATCATTCAATACCCAGGTCAGCTCAAATACACTCATCACAGAGCCTCTGAATGAAATAGTCTCATGCAGAGATTATTAATCTATAAATAATATCCTAATGGTCTGTTAGTGTTTATGACTACTGTTTTAATAATATTTATTAGTGGCTTTAAAAGCTGTTTCATATTTGTTTCCACTGTCCGATATATGTTTGCAACTCTGTGTGTGTGTGAGTGTGTGTATGTGTATATGTGTGGGATTATGTTGTAGCCCACTAAAATAGCCATACTGTGATAGCCAGACGAAGAACTGCTCCTGTTTGCAATACTATTTTAAAGACAAGTAAGAAAAGAAAAAAATCTCATAAAATATTAAAGAAAATCCTAATTTTGTTACTTGAGAATGCAGAATGGCTTTATGAATAAATAGAGAGCTATGTTCTAAAGTCTATTCCTCTTTTATCACAACAGCAAACAGGTATAGCATGGTACTAAGAAAAAGCTGTTTTTCCTTCTATAGTCAATACGTCTGACGCCATGTGCGTGGGTTTCCCATACCAAGCAATTCTGATACTGCCTACCTGGAGTTAGTGCAGATCCCCCACGTTAAGGGGTCAGCCCACAAGACTGCCCTCCACTCAGATGCCAACCACAAGTGGTGGGTCTCCAGGTTACGCACACTTATGTCCAACTTGACTACAAATCAGGGGTTCCCACAACTCCTCTCAGGTTTGAAAATTTGCTACAACAGCTCACAGAACTCAGGGAAACACTGATGTTTGCTGGTTTACCATATAATAAAGGAGACAGAGGAGCAGCAAGATGAAGAGGTGCATAGGGTGAGGTGGGGAAGGGTCCTGAGTGCAGGGGCTGCTGTCCCCTTACAGTTTGGGTACACCACCCTCCCAGCATGTGGATGTATTCACCAACCCAGAAGCTCTCTGAACCCCATATGTCAGGGATTTTTATGGAGGTTTCATGACATAAGCATAATCAATTAACTCAATCTCCAGGCTCTCTTCCCTTCCTGGAGGATAAGGAGTAGGGCTGAAAGTTCCAAGCGTCTAACCATGGCAGTGTCATATATTTCTGATGAGCAGCCCCCATCCAGGGACCCACCAAGAGTCATCTGATTTGACAAAAGACACTCCTATCACCTAGAAAATTTCAAGGAATTTAGGAGCTCTGTGTCAGGAACTGGGGTCAAAGACCAAATATTACAATAAAAAGATGCTCCCTACTAGAATAAAAGATATCGAAGAAGATCAGTTAAGTAAACATTTTACCAAGAGGAAATTATAAAAGTTTCAGGAGCTCTGTGGCAGCAACTGGGGATGAAGGCCAAATATATCTTATTATATCCCGATATCACACATGGTGAGAGATTTGATCAGCACTTTGCTTAAGAGGAAACCCAAATGTCCAATAAGCATATGAAAAGTTACCCCACTGCCTTCGTAATTGGAGGAACACATATTGAAATAGAAATGAGATATCATAACAGAATGGCTATAATTAAAAAGACTGATGACACCAAGCATTAATGAGGGTGTGGAGCAATGGGAACACTCATACATTCCTGGTGGGAGTATAACTGATACAACCACAATCGAAAACTGCTTGACAATCTCTGTAAGAGATGAACATGTACATACTCAGCTATTCTACTTATAAGAATACAGTTGTATTAATTTTCTATCACTACCATAACAGATGACCACAAACTTAGTGGCTTAAAAGAATACCAGTTTATTATCCTACAGTTCTGCAGCTCAGAAGTGGGAAATGTATCTCCTGACTTAAAATCAAGGTGTCAGCTAAGGTGTGTTCCATCTGGAAACCCTATGAAAGAATCCATTTCCTTAACCATTTCAGCTCCTAGAGGCCCAGTCACAGTCCTTGTCTGATGGTCCCAAAGCTAGCAAAGGGGAGTTCTTACATTATGCCACTGTGACCTCCTCTTCTGTCTCCTTCTTCCACATTTAAGGATCCTTGCGCTACCCTGGGCCTGCCTGGATAATCCAGAATAATCTTCCTACTTTAAGGTCAGCTATTAACAAATTTACTTCCATCTTCTACCTTCATTCCCTCTGCCATGAAATGTAGCATATTTACAGGTTCTAGGGATTAGGACACAGGCATCTTTGAGGGATCATTACTTCACCTCCCATGGTAGCCAAAAGATATGCATGCACATGTGCTTCCAAAGACACCTCTGAGGTTGCTTAGCGCAGTATAATCTTTGTTGGCCAAAAGGTAGAAAAAGCCCAAATGTACATCAGCAGTAGAGTAGATTTTTATATATTGTATATTGTGGTATGTTCATAAAACATAA
Organism: Pongo pygmaeus; assembly: GCF_028885625.2. Lineage (NCBI taxonomy): Eukaryota > Metazoa > Chordata > Mammalia > Primates > Hominidae > Pongo > Pongo pygmaeus. Next base: position 140,462,770 of record NC_072379.2, on the reverse strand, counting down.
TTCTTTACAGCAGTGAAATAAATGAGTCACAGCTTCAAGCTCCAGCTTGAATGGATCTCACAAACATAACGTTAAGCAAGAAGCCAGACACAAAAAGAATACATATGGTAGTACTCCGCTTATATAAAGTTAAAAAACATGCAAGCCCGCTGCTGGAAGTCAAGGTAGCGGCTTCATGTAGGGAGGAAGAAGAAAGGTGATTAGGAAGAGAACAAGGGCTTTGGGATGCTTCTGGGTCATGTTCTGCTTCTTGACCTGGATGGTTACATGGATGTGTTCTGCTTCTTGACCTGGATGGTTATATGGATGTGTTCACTTCCTGAGCATTCGTTGAGCCGTACAAGCAAATGTGCGTACTTTTTGTATCTTTGTAATGCTCCAATAAGATTTTTAAAAAATAACATGGTTGTGGCGCTGTTTCTTATCAAATGTTTCTTTCCTATTGGTCTCATCCCTATAAGATAAGCCCTTGAGGACAAGTGTCATGTCTTACTTATCTGTGGATCTCCAGAGCAGATGCTCAGTAAATGTCAAAAAGATTCAGTCCTTACAACCACTTACAAGATAACCAGGGCTGCCGCATATGGTTTCTCAGGATGTGTACTGCGCCACTCCAGAGCTTGTTACCCACACTGTCTCTGGCTCCACATAAGTAAAGCAATTATTATCATCTTGTCCCGTGTCATGGATGAGGAAACTCAGGCTGAGAGCCTAAGAGACACATTACGAAGTGAGGGAATAGATCACAAAATTGCCCTGACTCTGACACTAATTGCAAGTCCAGGGGTTTCCCAAACCACTTTCAGATTTGATATTTACTAGAAGGACTCACAGCTTCACTGAAAGCTGTTCTACTCAGAGTTATGGTTTATTACAGTGAAAGAAAACAGAACAAAAACAGCTAAGGAAAGAAATGCATGGGGTAGAATCCAGGAAAGTTCCAAACACACAGAGCTTCCAGTTGTGTTCTCCCAGAGAGATATACCCAGCATTACTTTCTCAGTAGTGGTGTGTGACAATACACATGGAGTACTGCCAACCAGGGAAGTTCCCCAAGCCTTGGTGTCCAGAGTCCATGTTGGGTTCCATCACATAGACATGGTCACTGCCCATGTGGCTGGCCTAAGTCCCCAGCCCCTTTAGAAGTAAAGCTGATACCACATGACTCAAAGACCCCACCATACATCACAATGTTAGACTTTCTGGTGTGTCCCAAAGCCCCCAGGAAAACTTTTATCAGGTGGGACATTCCAAGAGCTTAGAGATTGCCTCTTAAGAGCTGAGCGCAAAGTCCAGTCCTCTCTTTAGGTGATGTTAAATTATTTACTACACACATATCTAAGGTCACACCTGATGATGGAGACACACCAGGAAATGGAAGTTTCTGGAAAGGTGGCTTAATGTATGGGCTCTAGAATAAGAAAAACTTAGACCCTTATCTTGACTCTGCTTCTTATCAGCTATTTGAACTTGGCCAAGGCTCTGTTTTTATTGGTAAAACAGAGATAATAAGACAGAGGTCATAGGGTTATTGTGAGCATTAAATAAAATAACTCAGGTAAAGCACTGAGATGAGTACCTTCAATAAATGGTGGCTATTTTTAAAAATACCTGTTGATTGATAGATCTTTTCTTGCTGTGAGCACCCATGCGTTTATTGACCTGACCATGTTTGTGGTATACCACCTGATGTCGCCACATGGTCTTAGACTCCTCTGATGGCAGGGCATAGTCCTCCTTAGGGCATGAGTGCTAAGAGATGGTTTCTTTATGGGGAAAATAAGTAAAACAGGAATCTCTCAGCCAGGCAGTAATAACTTCTGGGAACTTGTGAAGGGCAGAACAAGCAGGTTTCAAAGGGTGAAAAGGTAGCAAAGCTTACCCTCTTGAAAATCGGCACCCACGGTGGGTCAGGATTCATAGACATCTGAAGGCCCATATCATTTCATTGCCTCCCCAGCAGCAGGAATTCACGTTCTCGTGCTCTGCTGTTGATAGGGTTCAGTGACACTGTTCCCACGTGCTGTACCTTCAGATCAAATTGAACATAGAGAGAGAAGGTAATTGGTTGGACTTTATCATCTTCACCCCTGTTGGGCTTAACTCTCATACCAAGACACATCTGGCCAGCTTGCGGGTTGGATGTGCCTGAGTCAGGAGCCTGCTCCTAGTCCAAGCAGCTGTGGCTCAGGAAGCAGTGTCCATGTGGTAGCAAGAAGGAAATTTGGGATTAAGGAAATGTGGTAGGCAGCCTCTACGATGGCCCCAGTGGGCCCCACCTCCTAGTATTCACATCCTTATATAATCCCTTCCCTTGAATGTGGACTGGACTTTTTGACTTGCTTCAGTGACGGTATGTCACTTCCAAGATAAGGTTATAAAATGACTCTGGCTTACATCTTGATTACTTTCTCTTGCTCTCTCTTTCTCTCTCTTTTTTTTTTTTTTTCAGACGGAGTCTCACTCTCTCACCCAGCCTGAATGGAGTGCAGTGGCGTGATCTCAGCTCACTGCAACCTCCACCTCCTGGGTTCAAGTGATTCTTGTGCCTCAGCCTCCCAAGTAACTGGGACTACAGGCCTATACCACCACACCCAGCTGATTTTTTTTTTTTTTTTTTTTTGTATTTTTAGTAGAGATATGGTTTTGCCATGTTGGCCAGGCTGGTCTCAAACTCCTGGCCTCAAGTGATCTGCCTGCCTCGGCCTCCCAAAGTGCGGGATTACAGGCATGAGCCACCACGCCCGGCCTCTTGCTCTCTTTCTGATTTCTTTCTGGGGATTCCAGCTGTCATGTCATGGAGGCAGCCCACATGAATGAGTTTGGAAGCAGATCTTTGGAGGCCTGCTAACAGCCACATGAGTGGGCTGTGAAGCAGCTCTTCTCCCTTTGAGCCTTCAGATAAGACTGCAGCCCTGGCCAGAGACCTTGAGCCAGAAGCACCAGCTAAACCAACTCAGATTCCTAACTCATAGGAACCTTGAGGTAATTGATACTTTCTGTTTTAAAGGGCTAGGTTTGGGGTAGTCTGTGAGTCAGTCATAGATCAATACTACAGGAATCACCTAGTACTGCTGCCCTTAGCAGGGATTTGTGAGAGATGTTTGGCCTGTGCAGTTCACACATCCATGTGAAAGCGTTAAGGGTAGCTCAGATTTAAAACAGTGACTCCCTGAATGAAGGCAGTGTCCTCCCATGGAGAACAGGGACGGGCTTGGTATGCAATCCACATTTGTTGGTTGAAGAGCAGTGCCTTCACTGTAGAAGAAGACAGGTAACAGTGACAGCGTCTTAGAACAGTCACATCTAGTCATCCCTCTCACAAATGCTAGGTAGCAGAAATAAAGCTCTTGTTGGCTGAGATCCCTACACACTCCGTATATGCAAATCAGGACATGGATTCCTTGCCAGAGAGACTTCAGATGGACCCTTCTTTCCCTTTGAGTATAGAAACCAGTGGTTTCTTGATCCTTTTCAAGCCATAGGATGGTTTCTCAAGTCTTTCTTGGAGCAGTTGTTCTGAGAAATGGTTCCCAAGGGATGGAAACAAGTGAGTTCTGAGAAGTCATGTCTCCTTTTGTTTGTTAGGGGGCTGTCTAGACATGACTGTTCTGACACCCAGCTCCAAGCCTGGTCCACTCAGTCAGGTAACAGAGACCTGACACTGCCATGTCCACTCAGCTGTCCCTCCTACAACCCATTTTGGAGGAACATGCATTCTTCCTAATATTTTCACACCAGGACAATTTTGTTAAAAGATTTTGTGGTTATGTGGTTGTATAATCAAATCTGGCCACTTGCTTTCATGAGGATGTCTCCAACTCTACAATATGCATCATAGCACCCCAGCTACCTAGCATTTTGAAGGCAGAGATTTGGTCTCATGCATCCTCTGTCACATTGCACACAAAGGCAGGTGATCACATGTGCTCCTTGGACTCATGCAAGGAGCCATGCAGATTCACATGTGCAGAAATGTTTGTTGCCGCCGTTCACTCAGATGTGCCAAGAAAATGTAGCTTTTTAATTTCTCATAACTGATCTGTTCTTCATCAGCAGCTCCCATCCCACTAGGTAACTACTAAGAGAAAGAAAAGTAATACTTGCTCAGTGTATGGTTTCATAGCTTATTTGGCCACAGATAGTCTTGCTTCTAGATCACTCAGACTCCTTCTGGCTTCAAGTTCAGTTGTTCAGATTTCCTCCACAGCTGGTTCGTTTCCAGGATGGTGCATGGGAAGGCAGAGAGTCTTCAGGAGTTGGTGGTGGCAGAGATGGGGGGCCCGGAACCTTTGTTCAATCATTTCACTCACAATATGGATGGAACCCCTACTGTGTACCAGGTGCATTCTGGGTGCTGAATATACAGCAGTGAACAAAACAAAGTCCTCACCCTCTGGCTTCATGGATCTTATGTTCTTCTGGATGTGAAATGGATAATAAATAGACTAATAATTTGCCATATATCGGGGAGATGAGCAATATAATGCGCGGAGAGGCAGGCTGAGGGAAGTAGGGCGTGCAGGGTGAGACCACCGTTTTTCAGGTAATGTGGTCAGGGAAGTCCCCATTAATATGAAGCCATCTGAAGCTAAGTCCCAAATAAAGTGAAGGTCTGAATATGGGGAAGGGCCTTCCAGGCATGGAGACTATCAAGTGCAGAAGCCCTCAGGCAAGAGCATGTGTGATGTTAGAGGAAGAGCAAGGAGGTCCAGCTGGCTGGAGTGGAGCAGGTGAACAGGAGAGGCAGTGGGCAGACAGACCTCTGTGGTGGGCTTGGCAGACCATGGGAAGGAGTTTTGCTTTTACTCTAAATGAGATGAGAAGACATTGGAGGATTCTGCACCAAGTAAATTTTAGAGGTCTCACTATAGCTGCTGTGTGGAGAATAGACTGTAGACAGCAAGGGTGGGAGAAGAAAGGTGAGTTAGGAGGCAACTGCAAAATCCTCAGGTAGATGACAAGGGCACAGGCCAGAGTAGCAGCACCAGGGGTGGAGTAGGCAAGGTTTACTAATGGCAGGGGAGAAAAAGGGATCACACATGCTTCGTGGGATTTCGTTGAGCAACTAGAAGACTGGTGTTTCCATAAAAAAAAAAGGGAAAGACTGAGAGGGGGCAGTTTTCTAGGGAGAGAAGAGGTCAAGGAGTTCAGTTTTGGCTACTTTTTTTTTTTTTTTTTAGAAGGAGTCTCGCTTTGTCGCCCAGGTTGGAGTGCAGTGGCGCCATCTTGGCTCACTGCAACCTCCACCTCCCAGGTTCAAGCAATTCTCCTGCCTCAGCCTCCCGAGTAGCTGGGACTACAGGCATGTACCAGCATGTCCAACTAATTTTTGTATTTTTAATAGAGACGGGTTTTCACCATGTTAGCCAGGCTGGTCTCGAACTCCTGACCTCAGGGGATCCATCAGCCTCAGCCTCCCAAAGTGCTGGGATTACAGGCGTGAGCCACCGCACCCAGCTCAGTTTTGGATACTTTTATTTACGTATTTATTTATTTATTTAATTTATTTTTTTGAGATGGAGTCTCACTCTGTCCCCCAGGCTGGAGTGCAGTGGCGTGATCTCAGCTCACTGCAACCTCTGCTTCCCAGGTTCAAGCAATTCTCCTGCCTCAGCCTCCTGAGTAGCTGAGACTACAGGCGCACACCACCACACCTGGCTAATTTTTGCATTTTTAGTAGACAGGGGGTTTCACCATGTTGGTCAGGCTGGTCTCGAACTCCTGACCTCAGGTGATCCACCCGCCTTGGCTTCCCAAAGTGCTGGGATTACAGGCATGAACCACCATGGCCAGCCGATACTTTCATTTTGTAAGTGGAAATGGTGGGGAAGGAACTGCCTTTAACAATCTAGTGTTCAAGGAAGATCTAGGCCTAGAGACATGCACATGTTTAAAGCTGTGACATTGGATTATATCACTAAGACAGGGAGTTAGGAAGTCCAGGGTTTATACACAAAGAAGAGTAAAGGATATAAAGGAATAAAGGATCATCTGCAAAAAGGACTGAGAAGTGTGGCAGGGCCCAGCCATTCGCCCTGGTCTCAAAGTCTCCATCCTTAACAGTCCCTTTTTCCTGACCACAAACCTCTGTGGGCCCCCAGCCCTCTCAGCATCCTCTCTGGGCCTGGTAAGATCATCTGAGTCCTCTGCTCTTCCTGAGCCAGCAGTGGAGAGCTAAGAGTGCTGCCCCAGGATCCCTCATCCAGCCACTTCCTCAGCGGATGCCTTATGACTGCTTCTTGTCACCCTGAAGAAGTGGGACTTTAGTTGGGAGTTGGGAGCTTCCTCTAAGGTATGCCCAGGTACATGTGACACGAGCCCACCTTTCACTTTAACATTTGCAGGTTCCCCACTTCTCTCCCCTGCTCTTCACCTACGGGCATGCATGCACGTTCACATGTGTGCACACACACACACACCTACCTGAGTGTCTGTCCCTAGGAATGAGAACCTATGTGATCTCTTGTTCCTGCTCTGTCTCTTCGTATCCCTCATATGCTTCTTTCTAGCACCCAATGAGATGAGTCTTCTCTCTGACATGGACTGTCCTTTCCTAAAATTTATCCATCTAGCCAGCCAGGCAGGGCTCTCGATGCATTAAAGGAAGAGTTCTAGAATTTAGAAATCCCTGCTCTTTTTCCACAAAGCCTAGCTTTCGAGAGAAAGCTCCTGATTAAGTGGTCAAGTAAGTGAGATTTGACGTCAAAAGGTGCTTGGTTGCCTCTTAGTTATCCATGGCTCTCACCTTCTCCTTCCCTGGGGCAGTAGACTCCTTGGTTCAGACTTGGAGGAGAAGAGATGAAAAGAATATGGGTTAAGGGAGAAATGGGCCAGGTGTGGTGGCTCATGCCTGTAATTGCAGCACTTTGGGAGGCCAAGGCAGGTGGATTGCTTGAGGCCAGGAGTTCAAGACCAGCCTGGGCAAGATTGCAAAACCCCCCCTCTACTAAAAATACAAAAAATTAGCTGGGCATGGTGGTGCACACCTGTAATCCCAACTACTCAGGAGGCTAAGGCATGAGAATTGTTTGAACCAGGGAGGCAGAGGTTGCAGTGAGCCAAGATCATGCCACTGCACTCCAGCCTGGGCAACAGAGTGAGACTCTGTCTCAAAAAAAAAAAAAAAAAAAGGTGGGGGGGGGGGTGGCGCACGGAAATGAAACTGTATCATTTTAATATTTTAATAATCAAAATATGATTCTCTTCCCAACTCAACCCTCTGTACCCAGATAACAATCCCCTTTTCCCTTTCACTTTCTACACATCTAAAAGAGAAGGTAAAGAGGGAAAATCTGAATGGAAAACTTTAGAGGCCACTGGCTGGGTAAGTAGGGCAGAGGCCGAGTGGGGGCTGAGAAGAAAGGGAGCAGAGAGTGGACAGCAGGAGAGGGTAGATGAAGTCATTGGACAGAGAATCTAAGCTGCGAATGGAAGGCAAGGAGGAGAATCTCAGAAGCTTCCTCCTTGGTCTTCACCAGGTTGGAAATGGGTTGCCGAAGGGGAGAGGGCATATTTTTAGCATGCAAGTTCCCCAACCCTGGAGTCAAGTTCAGGGAGAGGGCTGGAGAGCTCAGTTCCATGGTTTGCAGAGGGAAGCTGCAGGGAGTTGCTACTGAGCCCAACTGAGATTTAGCACATTGATTTTTGCCTTTATTTTTTTCTAGGTGCTGCGGTTTGTGATTGAGTGGGGAGGTTGGGGAGGACAGCCAAGGCTTTTAAAGGTGCCAATACTCTAGCAAGAAATAAGGAAGAGTGGCTGCTAAAAGAGCTGAGATTTTCCATTTTACCCTCCTGTGCCTCATTTTTCTTTTCCTCTTTCCACTTTCTTGGCTGAGCCTGCCTCTCAGTGAGATGATCAACAGCTGTGGGAAGCACAGAGGACTGGGAGGAGGGCTCCGAGCAGGAGTTAGGACGTTTGTCCTGAGTGGGGCTGATGGCATAAACTTGACCTTGACCGCCCAGCTCCTTGGCCCAGGTCCACCTTCCTTCATTCACTGTTTCACTCTCGTATCCACTGAATACCTATGCAGTGTCTACTACGGAGTGTCTACTGAAGTCAAGCACTAGGCATCCCATTGTGACAAAATAGACATGGTCCTGACCTCAAGGGGCTTATACTCTGGGAAGATAGGTAACGTTGAATAAATGGCAAGAAACCAATATGTGATTACAGATAATTGATAAGAGCTGCAAAGGAAAACAAGAGGACTCTATGAAGGAGAATTACCAGGTAGAGGCTGCCTACTTTAGATGGTGGTCAGGGATGGTTTCTCTGAGAAGAGACATTTAAGCTAGAACCTGAAGGATGACATAAAGCAGAGGTAAGACCCGATTCACTATCCACAGGGATGGTGTGCCAAGGAAAACAAGAGACAATGAGGAAATGAGCTGGGACTCCTCATATCCAATAGAACAGATTTAGAGTGATGTTCCATATTTTTGGTTATGCTTATTCATTAACATCCACCTGCAAGGTTGCATCTATCAAAGGAAATACAGTATCTGAATATACAATGCCCTTGACATGTGCACATTAAGCTACATAGTGGTACATGTCTTCTACTTTTTAGTAGAACTTTCTAAATTAAAAGAATTTATGAATGATGTTATAAATGAGGAAGACCAGGCGTGGTGACTCATGCCTATAATCCCAGCACTTTTGGAGGCCGAGGCTGGTGGATCACCTGAGGTCAGGATTTTGAGACCAGCCTGGCCAACATGGTGAAACCCCATCTCTACTAAAAATACAAAAAGTAAGCCAGGCGTGGTGGTGTGTGCCCGTAGTCCAAGCTAATCGGGAGGCGGAGACACAGGAATTGCTTGAACCCGGGAGGCAGAGGTTGCAGTGAGCCGAGATCATGCCACTGCACTCTAGCCTGGGCCACAGAGTAAGACTCTGTCTCCAAAAAATAAAAATAAAAAAATACTTTAAATAAAAAGTCAAGAAGCCAAGATGCTTGTGGAATTAACTGCTTCCTCATTTTCACTGGGGAAAGCCTCATATTTTTCATAAAAAATAGGAAACTGAGTGTGTTCCAAGATCTTCCTTATACAATGGTGACATTCTCAAGTTGTAGCATTTGAGCTATCACCACCAAAGGTCATTAAATCCATGCTGTGTATGTTTGTGACTATGGCCTCAAATATTCTTCTTTCCTTTTTTTTTCTTCCTAGTCCCTACCTCTATGTCCATCATTCAATAAATATTTAGTCAATCCTAATGTGTGCCAGGCAGCATTCTTGCTGGGAACACAGCATTAAACAAAACAAAACAGATTAAATTCCTCTTCTCATGAAGCAGGGGCACAGATCATGGAAACCACTATCAGAACTTGGGATTTCATTTTTGGTAAGATGGCAATCATTTGGAGAGTTTGACTAATGTAATCTGATTTCCATTTTAAAATAAAAATGTTGTGACTGCAAATAGATAGTAGGGGAGCAACGCTGGAAGCAGGGAGGGCAATTAGGAGACCTTTGTACTTCCATAGGGAAGAGAAGTTTGTAGCTTGGAACAAGGTGGCACAGCCTGATGGTAGAGGTAGCTGATTTCTGGACATATTTTGATGTAGGGCATACAGAATTTGCTAATGGACTTAATGTGGAGCATAAGAGAAAGAGATGACTTAAGACAAGCTTTATGGTTTCTGGTCCAAGAAATTGGAAAAATAGAATAAATGTTTATTGAGATGGGAGGGGCTTTGAGAGGAAGTTTTGGATTTGCTAGATTTGGAAGGCCTGTATTAAATTAAATAAGCAGGAGGCCATTTGCCTGAGGCTGTTTCTCTACTTTGACTCACTATGTAGCAAACTGCAAGCTAACTCAGCCAACTGAGTTAGCCAACTGATCAGACCATGTCCAAATAATGCAAACACCTAGCTGTAACCAATCAAGCTATTTCTGTACTCCACTTCCATTTTCTGTCTGTAAGTACTCACTGCCCACTTTGCAGGGCAGTCTCCAAACCTCTTCTAGTTCTGAGTGCTGCCCAACTCATGAATCATTCTTTGCTCAAATAAACTCTGTTAAATTTAATTTGTCAAAAGTTTTTCTGTTAACACTGATTAGGCATCCACATGGAGATGTTGACAAGATGGCAAACCATATGTGTGCCTGGAACTTAACTAACACCTACCTCACTCATAATTTTATCCAGTTCCTTCTTGGCCAGCCCAAAATCTTTTCTGTCTTGTCATGACACTTCATGATGCCTTTGAATCTGGGAACTTCCATCCTCACTCCACACTTCTGAGTAAGTACAATTTCTTCTGGGATCTCATGCTCCTCTTTCCTCCTAAATCAAAAGATGAACAGGTAGTTAGATGGTACCCTATGTTTCAAAAATGACCATTTAAATGCCCTTCCCACCTTACTTGCAATATCAACTTTTTTCCAGTATTCTAAGCTAAAGCAAAAAGTCTTGCTTAAGTTGAATTGCAGTTAAATAAACTAACTCTCAGGGCTTTGTTCTATTTCATGCTTACCAAGCAAGCCTCTGACAACAAGGTTTTTTGTATACCTTGGTATGGGAAATGGGTATTTGGAACAGTGGAAACAAGTTATTTTTCCCCTGTAAAGATATACTAATGCTAACTTATAAACAATCTCTAAAGCACAGTGTCTTAACACAATAACATTTTATCTCTTGTCCACATGATAGTCCAATGTGAGTCAGGCATCTCTCCTGGTGGCTGTCTTCCATGTGGTGACTTATGGATCTGGGATCCTTCTACTGTGTTTCTCCTCCATTGCAAAGTCCTTCACTTCCAGCAACTGAGACATTTTTTGGCTATATCTACAAGTGGCATATATCACTTCTGCCCACATTCACTTAGGTAGAACTCAATCACATTGTTTCACCCAACTGCAAGTGAGGCTGGGGAATGTAGTCTCCCTATGTGCCCAAGCAGAAGAAGCAGGATTGGTGAGCATCTAGCCCATCTCTACCATTAACAGTTTATCCCCCCTAATAAATCAATACACTGACGATCTAATTTTGTCTTTGTTCTCTTGCAAATGTTATAGTGTGACTCTACAATGTGTGATTGCTCCTGGTGAATCAAAAGGATAAAGCTGCTGATTCTGCAATTTGATAACCCAACCATGCTGACCTCAAAATGTAGTCAATCCATGAAGTTCCTCCCACCACAGCTCATCCTGAACACTGCCCACCTGAGTCATCAAGAAGGTTTAAGTACATTATCTGTGCTCTGTTTAATATGTCGGTGAAGTGTGTCCTAAATTTAGTCATTTCTAGGACCTCTTTCTAGTTCCCAAGTAAGCCAGGTTCTACTGCTGTCAAGTGTTATTCATGGCTAGCTGAGGAAAAGGGGTTCAAAAACACTGAGAAGAAGAAAAGGAGGGAGAAGGCTGGGTTAATGGGGACAGGGGTAAGGGGTGAGACCCCGGCTAAACAGTGAAGATAAAAACAGACATGTAAATGAGAGAACCGGAAGAGAAGGTAATGGTGAAATTCAATACAGAAAGGAAAGGGGTTGTAGGGGACAAACACTGAGAGGGCAAGAACTTGGAAAAGGTAAAACTAAGGTGAACGAGGAGGCTGAAGAGAGGTCAGCTGCAGCGGAAAGAGGGAAGGGCCCTTTAAGAGACACATCAAGCCGCAGGTGTGGGCCACGAGGCTGGCGGCTGGCGCAGGGCTGTCGCTTCACGCACCGCAGACTCATCCTGGAGCGGCTTGGGAGCTGCGGAGCCCTAGAGCCTCCATCCGGGCAGCAAACGAGCTCACGTGTCCCACCCAGGAAGGGCAGGGAGTGGGCGAGGAATGGTGGAGGGAAAGGAGGGAAAGCGGAGAAACAGGAAGGAGGGGGAAAGCTGCGGCTGCAGAAAAGAAACGAGTAAGCCCCTTTGTTCTTGGCCTGCGAGGTGTTTCCTTCCCGAGCAGACTCGAAGCTGTCACCTCTCAGTCTAGGTTTGGAATAAATACACTCGCCCACCGAGAGATGAGGCGGCGCCTGGCCGCACCTGGGAGGTGCCTGGTCGCACCTGGCAGGTACCTGGCCGCTCCTTTCCTGGAGCCACGGGCACGGGCCCCTCCTGGACTTTCTACTGCTCTGCAGGAGGATCCGATGACTGTGACCGACTGGGAGACAGACCCAGGAGTGCCCGGCGGGGTGGAGGGTCTGGAGACTGCAATTGGGGTACTCAAGAGAGGGCTGCCGGCCTGAGGAGCAGCGATGTCCACGGAATCGGCCATAAAGGATCAAAGGGGCTAGGCAGACCCCTCATTCTGGTTTTCTCCTCCGAACATTGGTCTCTGCGATTTTCTTGGGAACATTTTCCAGCCGGCTGGCTAGTAGCAGACAGATCATGAGCAGAACAGGTCGCGCCACTGGAGAGAACTCACGTGCTGGCTGGGGAGGGCACCTGAGGCCCAGCGGGGATCGGGGACGGGGCGGGGGCCGGGGAGGGGGGGTCCTGGAGGTTACTCCCTCCTTAGGGAAGCTTCCCAAAGCTGGGGACGCTGTGGCCTTGTACCTCACTGAATGGTGTCATATTCCACTCCATCACTGCAGCCTGGATTCTCCTCTCCTCCCGTCCCCCCTCCCCCTCCCCCTCCCTCTTCCGTCCCCCTCCCCCTTCCCTCCCCCTCCCCCTCCTTCTCCCTCCTCCCCTCCCTTCCCCATCCCCCCTCCCCTTCCCCTCCCCTTCTCTCTGCTTCTCTCTTCTCTCTTTCTCTCTTGTTCTTCTTCTTTCTGGGCCACATCTAAGACTTCTCTTGGGCCCGGGGATGTTACCAAGTATACAGAGCACTTAATATAAAGGGCATCACTAAAGCCACCTCAGTTGAAGGTTTCTTTCCTCAGGCACCTTGGGTGACTTTCTTCTGTTACACTAAGTCTCCTCACTGCCAAACTCCACCCCAAGCCTGTGGGTTAAAAATGCACAATTTACAGCTGTTTAAAGCAACTTCTCCATTGGAACCTCTGATAATACATTGCACAGTTCTAAAGTAATGGAGCTGACGTTCCAAGCTCCCTAGAAAAACCACTTCATCACTTCAGTTACACATTAACGGTGGCAGTAATGGTCCAATCTTGTTTCACCCAAATATCTAAGCATGGATTGAATGCCCTTTCCATGTACCTCCAGTTGTCACCCTTCTATGTGGCTCTTTGGGCCGGGTTTCCTGGAGCTGGGGGAAGGCATGGGCAGTTGGTGTCGTCCTCTTGGAAGCTTTGGAAACTAAGGCTTTTGGGTTGCCTGAGTTGCCTGAGTCCACCAAGCACTTTCTGAGCTCCATTCTTTTTTTTTTTTTTTGAGACGGAGTTTCGCTCTTGTTGCCCAGGCTGGAGTGCAACGGTGCGATCTCGGCTCACCGCAACCTCCGCCTCCGGGGTTCAAGGGATTCTCCTGCCTGTCTTCCGAGTAGCTGGGATTACAGGCATGCGCCACCACACTTGGCTAATTTTGTATTTTTAATAGAGATGGGGTTTCTCCATGTTGATCAGGCTGGTCTTGAACTCCCGACCTCAGGTAATCCGTCCGCCTCGCCCTCCCAAAGTGCTGGGATTATAGGCATGAGTCACCGCGCCCGGCCCCTGAGCTCCATTCTTATAGACCTCTTCTTCCTTTTAGTTCTTGCTCTGTTTCCTTCTTGCTCATAGGGTCTCCTGGCCCTTCCTTTACTCTAATTCCATTTATTTTAGCAACTCTGTAGCCTGCTTTCTGGAACAACTACACAAGGGAGTTATCTTCTCACAGCTCCAGTCCCTGGCCTTGGCAATACTGGGCTTACCTGGATGCTGCAGGGCCCAAACCTGTCACCACTTTACCTTGACCTACAGTGTTTAGCAGGCCCCTGGAAGCTAGCATCCTCTGTTGCCAAGTCCCAGCTGGGTTCTGCTTATAAACGAACATTCTTAAGAAGTTGAGTCTATTTGCTATTCCAGAGACACAGCCTAATTTCCGCCTTAGTCTCAGTTTCTACTCAGGATATTGCCACTCTGAAAGGAAGGCTGTGGAGCTGAGCTCCCAAAATGACTGTCTTTAGATAATAGAGTGCCTTGTAGACTCCCAGAGCTTGACTTGACCTTAGACATCCTCTAGTCCAGTGGTTCCCAAAGGACATGTGGAGGATTAATAGAGCTGAAACATGACAGTGAGAGGAAACCAACAGTGTTTCCGAGCATCTGTAACATTCAGGCTAGGTAGACTAGGAAAATGGTTCCTTGCCCAGCTGATTATCAGGGTCACAGGGGAGCTGGGTTGCCAAGTTTCTGCTCAGTGTACCTTTCCCTTCTCTACTGAGGTTCTGTGAAAAGGTTTTTTTTTTTTTTTGAGAGGGAATCTCTGTCTTGTCGCCCAGGCTGGAGTGCAGTGGTGCAATCTCGGCTCACTGCAACCTCCGCCTCCCAGGTTCATGCGATTCTGCTACCTCAGCCTCCTGAGTAGCTGGCGCCCGCCACCATGCCCAGCTAATTTTTGTACTTTCAGTAGAGACGGGGTTTCACCATGTTGGCCAGGCTGGTCTTGAACTCCTGACCTCAGGTGATCCTCCTGCCTCGGCCTCCCAAAGTGCTGGGATTACAGGCATGAGCCACCGTGCCTGGCCTCTAAAATGTTAATTATTTCTTCAAATTCTTTGTCCACTTGTTCTTCTGAAATTTTCTATCCTCCCTACTACTTTTTTGGTGGTTTTCTCCTTCCTTTTCACTTACTCTATTTCCTAAAATTCTCTGCTTTTCCACCCACCAATTGAGTCCCACATAAATAGCATAGAATGGCATAGAAATCATCATCACTTTATATTTACCATGTATCTTCATATTTATTCTCATTCATGCTATCTTCTAAAGAACATACCATCCAGATAAGTTATCCCTCTCTCCCATGCTCAATTGGCACACAATGGCATGTCTATGAATGTACACATGTAATAGGATGTTTAATATCAGTCTTCCTGAGATCTACTGTTTCCACCAAATCCCTAAAGACAGAAAACAACGGAATAGATGTCATGTCCCCCACATGAAGGGGTTGAACCACATGCAAACATAGAAGGTGTTGAACCACATGCAAAATACCTCACGAGCTTAAGAAACCAGTGTTGCTGCAGTTAGTCCAACACTTTCCATTGTCCCATGGAAGGAGTCATCCATACGCTTACAGAGTTTTGATGCTAATATGGTTTGGCTGTGTCCCCACCAAATCTCAACTTGAATCGTGTCTCCCAGAATTCCCACAAGTTGTGGGAGGGACCCAGGGGGAGGTAATTAAATCATGGGGCCAGTCTTTCCTGTGCTATTCGCATGATAGTGAATAAGTCTCACGAGATCTGATGGGTTTATCAGGGGTTTCCACTTTTGCTTCTTCCTCATTTATTCTTGCCGCCACCATGTAAGAAGGGCCTTTCACTTCCCACCATGATTCTGAGGCCTCCCCAGCCATGTGGAACTGTAAGTCCAATTAAACCTTTTTGTTACCAGTTTTGGGTATGTCTTTATCAGCAGGGTGAAAACAGACTAATACAGTAAATTGGTACCAGTAGAGTGAGACACTGCTGAAAAGATACCCGAAAATGTGGAAGTGACTTTAGAACTGGGTAACAGGCAGAGGTTGGAACAGTTTGGATGGCTCAGAGGAAGACAGGAAAACATGGGAAAGTTTGGGAATTTCCTAGAGACTTGCTGAATGGCTGTGCCTAAAATGCTGTTAGTGATATGGACAATAAGATCCAGGCTGAGGTGGTCTCAGATGGAGTGAGGAACTTCTTGGTAACTGGAGTAAAGGTGATTCTTGTTATGTTTTAGCAAAGAGACTGCTAAAGCTAGAGCATTTTGCCCCTGCCCTAGAGATTTGTGGAACTTTGAACTTGAGAAAGATGATTTAGGGTATCTGGCAGAAGAAATTTCTAAGCAGCAAAGCATTCAAGAGGTGACTTGGGTACTGTTAAAGGCATTCAGTTTTGTAAGGGAAGCAGAGCATTAAAGTTCAGAAAATTTGCAGCCTGACTAAGTGATAAAAAAGAAAAACCCATGGGGAGAAATTCAAGCGGGCTGCAGAAATTTGCATGAGTAGCAAGGAGCCTCATGTTAATGCCCAAGACCATGGGGAAAATGTCTCTAGGCCATGTCAGACCTTCACGGCAGCCCTTCCCATCATAGGCCCAGAGGCCCAGGAGCAAAAAATGGTTTCGTGGGCTGGACTGAGGGTGCCTGTGCTGTGTGCAGCCTAGGGACTTGGTGCCCTGTGTCACAGCTGCTTCAGCCGTGGCTGAAGGGGGCCAACATACAGCTTGGGCTGTGGCCTCAGAGGGTGGAAGCTCCAGGCCTTGGCAGCTTGCATGTGGTGTTGAGCCTGTGGGTGCACAGAAGTCAATAATTGAGATTTGGGCCAGGCTCAGTGGCTCATGCCTGTAATCACAGCACTTTGGGAGGCTGAGGCAGGAGGATCACCTGAGGTCAGGAGTCAAGACCAGCCTGGCAAACATGGCAAAATCCTGTCTCTACTAAAAGTATAAAATTAGCTGGGCATGGTGGTACACGCCTGTAATCCCAGTTACTCAGGAGGCTGAGGCAGGAGAATCACTTGAACCTGGGTGGCAGAGGTTGCAGTGAGCCAAGATCATGCCACTGCCCTCCAGCCTGAGTGACAAGAGTGAAACTCCATCTAAAAAAAAAAAAAAAAAAGAGTTGAGGTTTGGGAACCTAGATTTCAGAAGATGTACAGAAATGCCTGGATGCCCAAGTGAAAGTTTGTTCCAGCGGCAGAGCCCTCATAGAGAACCTCTGCTAGGGCAATGCAGAAGGGAAACGTGGGGTTGGAGCCCCCACACAGAGTTGCTACTGGGGTACCACCTAGTGGAGCTGTGAGAAGAGGGCCACTGTTCTCCAGACCCCAGAATAGTAGATGCACCGACAGTTTGCACGGTGCACCTAGAAAAGCTGCAGACACTCAATGCCAGCCCATGAAAACAGCTGGGAGGGAGGCTGTACCCTGCAAAGCCAAAGGGGCAGAGCCGACCAAGACCATGGTAACCCACCTCTTGTATCAGTGTTGCTTGGATGTGAGATGTGGAGTCAAAGGAGATTATTTTGGAGCTTTAAAATTTGATCGCCCCGCTGGATTTCAGACTTGCATGGGCCCTGTAACCCCTTTGTTTTGGCCAATTTCTCCCATTTGGAAAGGCTGTATTTACCCAATACCTGTACTCCCATTGTATCTAGGAAGTAATTAGCTTGCTTTTGATTTTACAGGCTCATAGGCGGAAGGGACTTGCCTTGTCTCAGATGAGACTTTGGACTGTGGACTTTTGGGTTAATGCTGAAATGAGTTAAGACTTTGGGGGACTGTTGGGAAGGCATGATTGGTTTTGAAATGTGAGGACATAAGATTTCTGAGGGGCCAAGTGCAGAATGATATGGTTTGGCTGTGTCCCCATCCAAATCTCAACTTGAATTGTATCTCCCAGAATTCCCATGTGCTGTAGGAGGGATTGAGAGGGAGGTAATTAAATCATGGGGGCTGGTCTTCCTGTGCTATTCTCATGATAGTGAATAAGTCTCACAAGATCTGATGGGTTTATCAGGGTTTCTGCTTTTGCTTCTCTCTCATTTTCTCTTGCCGTCACCATGTAAGAAGTGCCTTTTGCCTCCCGCCATGATTCTGAGGCCTCCCCAGCCATGTGGAACTGTAAGTCCAATTAAACTTCTTTTTGTTACCAGTTTTGGGTGTGTCTTTATTAGCAGTGTGAAAACAAAATAATACAGATGCTTCGCTCTCATCTCAAATCAGCAGGCATTGCTGGGATCACTCAGAGAGCCTGACACATCTCCTAGGGAATATTAGAAACTAGTATCTAATACTTGCTTGAAAATATAAAGGAAAAAGGCTTGAAGTGGCAGAGCAGAGAGAGAGAGGCAGAGACAGAGACACAGAGAACTGCCCTGGGAGCAATGTGCACTTGCACGTGTACTTGTAGAGCAATGACGTTTCCTGGTGGACCATATATGTGATATGCTGGATGGAGATGACCCAGAGTCATCTGCAAAGGGACCTGGCCCACAAGCTCTGCCTGGTGGGATGAATTGAACCAGCAGAGGGGTATACCCTTGCAGTGGAGAGCCTGACTGTTGGAAGCTGACACAGCCATTGTGGGGAGTCAGCACCTGGTCTACTACAACACCATTGGGAGGCTCTTGAGGGCCATCTCAGAGAAACCACAGAGATAAAGCTTGAGTGAAGAGTGCACTTGGAAATTCTGCAAGGCCGGAGGCCACCAACTGCACAGCAGCCAGAAACTGTACCCTTTCCTGAATCCCTTTATCCATCCTCATCAGGGCCAGAAATAGCAGCTAGCAAGTAGTTAAGGAGCCAGTAGAGAAAGAAAAGCAGCCATCTGCCCCAGTCCTGTTCGGCAGGCAGTACAGAGTTGAGGGAGCAGCAAAGCTTCAGATGGGATTAAGT
Organism: Pongo pygmaeus; assembly: GCF_028885625.2. NCBI lineage: Eukaryota > Metazoa > Chordata > Mammalia > Primates > Hominidae > Pongo > Pongo pygmaeus. The sequence continues at coordinate 140,444,340 of NC_072379.2, read as the reverse complement.
ATTATCTGGGACTGGGCATATTAGCTATGAGAAGAAACTTACTCTCATGACTAACAGGATGAGACAAATCTTAAGACCTGCCCAGGACTTGCCAGGCCCAGGGCAAAAATTAGCCTCCAGAGCAGATTGAAAGGGACACAAGGGGAGTTGAGTTCAGTGTAGCGAGGACTCATAGCGGCACACAGACAATAATGAGCAGGGGAGCAGATATGAGAACATTCACTGACCTACAATTAAAATAAATGGGAAAGATGTGGACTTTCTATTTTGACTTGATCATTCTCACTGCAGTCTTTACTATGACCAGAGGTTGGGCTTACAACCCGGCAATGGTGGATGCTTTTTAGCTTCCAGGTACTTGATTGCCATTAGGTGCCCTGCCACTGATGAAATGGGAGGTGACTTGGTTATGGATTTATAATCCAAACCACTAGGCTTTCTATAGAGTGTTGAATAGCATGCTTTTCTGCTCTGTTATATTTTTGCATAAAAACACAAATCTTCAATAAAACCAGATCAGCATAAACTAGTACTAGCAGAACATAAACTATTGTTTTAAATCATGAATTATCTATTTCTGTAAGGAAATAGGAATATCTAGATATCTTCTTTCTAGTCCAGAGGTTCACGTATGCATAAAAAAAAATGTTAGGACCTTGTTAAAATACAGGCTTAGGCCCTGTCCACAGCGATTCTGGGCTAATAGTCTTGGGACAGGATTCAGGAATCTGCATTTTGACAAGCACTCAAAGTGACTCTGATGTCTTTTGCAATTTAAGAAAGATTGTTTTATTGGGTACAATGTACGCTACCCAGGTGATGAGTGCATTAAAGCGTCAGACTTCACCACTATACAATTCATCCACATAACCAAAACCACTTGTACCCCAAAAGCTATTGAAATAAAAAAGAAAGATTGTTGTAATTATTAGTGATGATATTACCACTCTTTGTTCAGTCTAACCCTTTGCTTTTGCCTTGTACTTAAGTGGGACTAGTTTACCTTGAATTTTTTAGGTTAACATTAGAACATTTTGAGGAGCATTCAGCTTTAGCAACTTTATTAGACATCAAACCTATGAACACTTCTCTCATATAGGAAATTAATAAATTTGTCCTATTTACCCGACTTCAAGTTTATTAGAATACGTGTTTGCCATTTTTTTTGTGGCTCCTTTTCTTCAGGTGACAGAAATAAATAAAATGACCAGTTAAATTGTAGCTTCACCGTGGTTTCCCTGCCAGAACTACTGTACCAATCAATAACAAACAAACCTGAAGTGTATTCACTAAACACTTTCCAAAGTACAGATCACACACACAGGATTAAATACAAGTCTGCCTCTGATATATGTACTTTAAAAGCTTGGGGTTTAAAAATCTAAGCTATCCCAGTTCATTTAATTGGAATTTAACAAGATTTTTAAACAGATACGGTAATTTCTTCACATACTCAGAGATCGTCAGAAACAGGTGTGATTAGAATAGTAAAAATCAGGAGGGAGGAAATCTATCTAGTTCAAGGATTTAATCAGAGGCTCCAGTCAATGACCTATAAGGTCCTTTTCTTCTAAAATTCTGCCATTTGTTTTTCTCTGTTAAATTTCTTCCTGGCTCTTGCTCATCATTCCAGCCTGTTGAGAACAGTTGAAGTCTTGGTTTTGTCTTCTGTCATATTAGCTATTCCCCCAACTTCCAAATTGATACACAGACGTATAAAGAGGTTCTTCCAAGCTGGTGATAAAAAACCCAGACCAGGACAGATCCATAACTTTACCACAGTGCAAATAGACCTATTCTACAAGCAACACATACCTACATTGCCCCAACTTGCACATGAAACCTCAATATATAGCTATAATCACACAGAAAAAGAGAGCAGAAAGGTAGCAAATATTTTATTCCCTATAGTTGGTCAGAGACACATAGTAGGTGTGAGTTAGGGTTTATTAGAATACAAATTTGCCTACTTTTTTGTGGCTCCTTTTCTTCGGGTGACAGAAATGTGCCCCCACATTGAGGGTGGGAGCATCAGGATGGGACTGGAAGAAGAGTCTACGAAGGACCTCAGGGCATTCATAATAATCATGAACAAGTACAATGAGTTGACTTTATTTAACAGTGGCCATGCTTCCTTCACTATGCCAATACTGTGTATGCATTATTTCATTCATCCCCACAACTCCTTATAGGAGAGAACTAGTGGCTACCAGCATAGGCTTTGGCGCCAAATGGCTTGGATTTGAATCTTGACTCTAGTACTTAGTTGTTGAGGCCTTGGGAAAGCTACTCTCTGCTTGAAAAGCCTCATTTGAAAATGACAATAGTAACAGCACTACTTGTGGGCTTGTGCAATTAGGTAGGGACTCTAGCTGCTTTAACAGATGAGCCCTTAAATCTTCCTGGCTTAGTATAATAAAGGTTGACTCCACGTGTAAAATAGTCCAAATGAGTATTCAATGGACAACCTTCCACATGGAAATTCAGTTCATGTTCCTTCCATTTTGCGATTCTGCTAACTGCCAGATACAGGAAGATCATCTGGAGAAGATCTGGGCGGATGAGGGGAGGGGTTATGGATCAGACCTAAAGGCAATAATACACTTTGCACAATACCTGGGACCCACTTATGGCAAGGCAGACTGAGAAATGAAGTCTCTGTGTCTAGGAGGAAAAAGAAATGAATTTGGTCTCTTCCATACTTGTTGGTAGATTAAACATTAAATTCCTTGGAACAGTACCTAGCACCCAGTAAGTGCTCAATAAATGATAATGATTATTACCGTTTATTTTGTGCCAGTAATGGCTGTCTTTTTCTTTTTTTTTTTTTTTTCAGACTGAGTTTCACTCTCGTTGCCCAGGCTGGAGTGCAATGGCATGCTTTCAGCTCACTGCAACCTCCGCCTCCCGGGTACAAGCGATTTTCCTGCCTCAGCCTCCCAAGTAGCTGGGATTACAGGCATGCGCCACCATGCCTAGCTACTTTTGTATCTTTAGTAGAGACGGGGTTTCTTCATATTGGTCAGGCTGGTCTCGAACTCCCTACCTCGGGTGATCCGCTGCTTTGGCCTCCCAACGTGCTGGGATTACAGGTGTGAGCCACCGCACCCGGCCAGCTGTATTTCTTATATGTCTTCCTGATGCCTATGACCAGCTGTCTTAACCTTTCTCTTTAGAGTTCCCTCAGATTTAGCCCGTTGGACTGGTGATGCCTGGGGGATTCTCTTCATAATTATTGGAAACCTCCAGGTATTAAAGCTGGGTCTGTTCTATGGACACCAACCCTGGCCTCTTTTCTGAACCTTAGTAGTCACTGGAACACTAGCAGGATATGAGAGTGGGGACAAGACTGGGAGAGGTGGTGTGGGTCTGTACTGCCCCCTGAAGATCCCTGTAGCCTTGGCATGGCAGAGTCCCTCCTGCATTCCCAATATGCTGGAGGCTTTCACAAAAACCTTTGCATGACAGTCCGTGATTTAAAGTTTGTCTCTGTGCCATCATTTAATCAATAATGGGGCAAGCGACTTAATCTATAACCCTCTAACCCCCCAAAACTCATAAACATAGTCTGACAAAAATGTTTCCAAGTGGGTGGGGTACTGGGCCTTTGAATATGATAGTGTAGGTATTTTTTTCTATCTTGGGTAAAATATTTGCAATGCATGGAACAAATTGAACTGTGACTTTTGTTTTGCAGTTGATATAGTAGATATAAATAAACTTTGAAAAATTGATTATGCTTTTGTTAGCATAACAAAATGGTTAGGATCTGCACTTGAATTCCAACTCTGTATCTTACTAGCCTTGGGACTATGGGCAAGTTATTTAATTACTCCAAATCTCAGTATCTTTACCTGGTAAATGAGGATAATAACATAACATATATCATAGAGTGGTTTTGCACAGTACCTGGCCACAGTAAACTCCAAAAAGGGTAGTTTTTATTTTTGTTATAATGATGACCAAATACACACACAACCCCACCCTCCTTCCCTGTAATGGTGAGGGACAGATACATGTATTCCTCATGGCTCCCTTAAGGCCTTGAATACTCTAACTGGGGTTTTGAAGAATATTTTGAAAGAGTTGCCTGTGGCATTCTAACTCTGCATTTTTCCCTTCATAGAAGCATCTATCTTCCCTCATTATCTTCTTTACACATCTAAGAGGGAGATACCCCAAACAGCTAAGGTTATTATCTAAGCAGTGTGCCATTATACAGAGGCTGAGGGCTTCAAAAGGTAGGTGTTTGTGGGGTGAGTGATGCAGATGTGAGAGAAGCTCCCAAAGCAAAGCCTGGTTGAGGCTAGGGCTAGAGAATCCTAAGTGCAACCCACGTCTCACTCAGTCTCCTTGTTAATCTGCATGATGGTTCTGTTTGTTGAGAAAGGGCTCCCCACTTAGCCTCAAAAGTCTCTCTGAGGATCTGGACAGTCATGGGCTCTTATCCTAGAGATATGCATTCATGGCCACTCACATAAAGGTTTGCAATCAATTTCAAGACTCCCATGGGGCCCATCTGTGGATCTCAGATTTGGACGCACTCTTCATACGTCCCATTTATTTTTGTATGTGGGGAAAAACAGCGCCCTGAAAGCTTACCAGAGGATGCACATAGTGGACCTTTCCAAGAGATGATGAGACTACCTTAACGCAGCAGCACAGAGGAGAGAAAGGAGGGGACTCACTTCAGTGCGTAAAGACTCAGGCACTCCGGATGTTGGGTGGTGGTGAGGTAGAGGGAGGTTCCAAGGATGGCTCCAAGTTGCTCAGTTTAGTTGACAGGCTGGTGCCATTCACTGAGACAGAGAATGCAGGGAGGGAAGGAGGACAATGATTTGACACACCTGTGGGATATCCCATGTGGCTATCCCAGAGGTGGTTAAATCTGTATTGACGGTTCAGGAGAGAGCTACAGATAGAGATTTGGAGGTCAACATTTTATCAGAGATCATTGAATTTATGGGACTAGATGAGAAATCACAGGAAGATTGTATGGTGTGAGAGAAGGCCAAGGCCACAGTCCTGAGAAACACTTACAGGGAAGGCCATGTTTCCCAAACCTCAGGCATTTGCAAACCCCGGGCTCATGTCACCTGTGCTATGATTTTCTTGGGATTTTTTTCTCATTCAGTTCTCTTTGTTTTGTAAGTTTTGAAAGGGAACATGTTATCCCTATAATAAATGAGAAAGTAGTATCAATTGTCATAAAGAGAAAGTAATCTTAAAATATCTACCAATGGAAATGAAAAACCAAAACCTCTTTTTCTACATTCCTGCTGGTGACTATTGGCCAGAGAAGGCTCTACATCTGAGACTGCTCTCTCTCTCCATTTTTAGAAAAGGAAGATGAGCAAGTGTTAGAGAGGTGTTAAAGACATACTAATATGAAACTGAGACTTTCTCTTTGTTTGAATCAGAAGAATTAGAAGAAAAGTTAAAAAGCATCAACTTTCTCACTATAAAACTTGTGTTTTATTAGTGTTGAAGGTTCAGATATAGAAGGTACAATTTTACGCAGCATACGCAGCTCTAGTTGAGACCTTGTACCATCTAAGATGATCTCTTCTGCCACCACAGTATGAATCTCTCACTTGGAAAAACCAGGAGAGATGGAGTCACAGTATCCAGGAGTGGAGAGGTCCAAAGAGGGAGTGGTCAGTGTGCGAGGCTCCAGAGAGGCCAGGCAAAGTCAGGACTGAAAAGCAAACCCTGTATTTGACAATCAAGGATCACCGGCGCCTTTGGTGGAGTAAATTTTAATGGTATGGTGAGGGGTGAAAGGTAGAATGTATCAGGTTGAAGAGTGAAAGGGAGATGACAGTGGGAAAAATTAACATGAGGAGCTTAGCTGTGAAGGAAAGGAGAGAGATAAGGCGTTCAAAGAGAAGGTGTTTTGCTTATTTTTCTAAAACATGGGAGATATTCGAGCATGCTTTTAAGTATTAGGGAAGTCAGTGGATGCACAGCTGTAAGTACTGGAAAGGGGATAACAGATGAAGCAAGGTCTCAGTTTGGGGGAAGATGGGAAGGGTTGGGATCAAGAGCACAGGTGGACAGACCAACTCAGAATAGAAAATGGGTCATCTTCTCTTCGCTTTGAAGGTACAAGGTGAGGACACATGCAAGCCCAGGTGATTGCTTGATTATGGGAGTGGAAAGTGAAAGGAGTTTACATCTGGAGCCTAGTTTTCCTCTGCTAAGTAGCAGGTGAGATTATATCTGGGGACAGAGAGGGAGAGAGAGAGAGGGAGCATGAGAGATTGATTCTAAGGAATTGACTCACATAATTGTGGAGGCTGGGGCAAGTCCAAAAACCTGCAGGGTAACCTGGCAGGCTGGAGACCCATAAAAAGGTTAATGTTGCAACTTGAGTCCAAAGGCAATCTAAGGCAGAATTCCCTTCTCCTTCTGGGGACTTCACTCTGTTTTCAAGTAAGGATTTCTTCAACTGATTAAATAAGGCCCACCTGTATTACAGAGGGTAATTTGTTTTACTCAAAGTCTACTGATTTAAATATTAACCTCATCTTTAAAAAAATATTTTTACAGCAACATTCAGACTGGTGTATCTGGGCACCATGGCTTAGCCCAAGTTGACACATAAAATTAGACCATCACAGAGTATTAATCATCCCGTTTATACCAATAGTGAAAATATGAGATCATGTAGATAAGGAGAAGACTATAAAATGTGGAGAGAATGTGGATTCTAGGAGGTTCTGGGTGGTAGTAGGTGCTCTGTTGACTGAATTTTCACTCTCCTTTTTTTTTTTCTCCTAATAAATTTAAGATTTTACCTGATTCTTGGCCACAAGGTTTCAAGGGAGCCAGAGCTAATAAAGACAGCATGGAGGGCCACAGCTGAGACCTACCTGTGGGAGTCCACCTCACCTTCAAGAACAGCTACCATTTTAACACAGATGGATAAAGCCCATGAAAGTGAACTTCCTAAATGCAAATTCTGATCTTTCAGCCCCAGTTGGCAAATCTACTGGAGACCCTCCCAAGCAACAAGATGTAGATGCTTTAGAGATAACAAACTATGCAAGTTGTTTTCCATTCTTTCTCATTCCTCTATTTTCAATGCGGATGAAATACATATACATTTATCTTGTTGAGCTCAGTAGGATTATTTAGCTTTATTTTCATGGCTGCCTTTTCTTAATGTAATAGAATTTCCAGTCGAGCTTATTGCTTCCTTCAGTCACAAGCCTGAGGTCCTTTCACATCCATCCTGTCCTTGGCAAAGATCTTTGGAAAGTAGCCTGGGACATACCTAGTGGTAAGCCACCTGCTCTGGGTTGAGGGTGGATCTATTCTAGTCAGAGGCTTTGTGATCTGGACAAAGGAATTGAGTATGTGGCTGTCAAATTGTCAGGCAATACTAAATTTGGCTGGCCAGCTGAATTCTAGCAGAAAATCATGCAAAATAAGGTTTAGCAATTGGGGAAAAATGGCCCACAGGAAAAACAAAGGGATGAAATTCCATAGGACTACACGGCCATAGAATTCTAAGTTGAGGGCTGCAACCAGCTATGTGACCTCGTAGTACAAGGACCAGTCTTCAGATACAAAATAAGAGTTTGGAGTTAAAGGGATCTTTGAGAAGAAGCCATTATCCACCCCCTCCTCCCAATTTTGTATGCCCTAAGAAAAAGGTTTCTTTCAACTTAGAAATGTATGATTCTTGAAGTGCACTTCCTCCGAGTTTTCCTGAGCCTCTCAATCAAAATGACTTGTGCCTGCCCATCCATTCCCATCGGCTCATGCTCCTACCCTGCAGTATTGGCTTCATTATGCCTCACCTTGTACACCTATCTGATTCCTCTTCTAGATTATCAGCACCTTGACAATAGGCTCGTATCTTGTGTATCCCTGAATTTCCAGGGACAATGATAGTGCCTGCCACGTAATTGATGGTCAACAAATTTTGGTTAAATAGTAACAAGAAACTCCCATTTAAAAAATGTGTTATGGTTATCATTCTCAATCCGGATGCTCTCCTCTATACACAGTTTTATTTAGTAACTCTCTTAAAATTGTAAAGGTGAGAAATTGAACACAGTTTTCCAGGTCTTTGAGCAGCACGAGATACAGGGAGAAAAAAAAATGCTTTGTGCTTGAATACTTTACTTCTGGTTGGAGAAAATAAACACTGCACTGGATTGTTTTTAAAGATACATCACATTACGTTTGTGATCAACTGAAATGCTAAGATATTTGCATGTGGATTTCTGCCAAGCTGCTTTTCTCCCATTCTTCATGTGTGTGACTGATCTTGAACTCAAATGGTAGGACTTTATATATTTTTTTTGTTTTAACTCAAGGTAAAGTCTGACAAAAATCATGTTAAATTTGATGCTGTCAGTGAAGACATTAGCAATCCTTCCTGGCTTAAGGTCACTGGCAAATTTGATATACATATCTTTTGTGGTTTTTGTTGGGTTTTTTTTGTTTGTTTGTTTTTTTGAGACAGGGTCTCACTCTGTCACCCAAGTTAGAGTACAGTGGCTTGAAAATGGCTCACTGAAGCCTCGACCTCCCAGGCTTAAGCAATCCTCCCACCTCAGCCTCCTGAGTAGCTGGGACTACAGGCATGCACCACAATGTCTGGCTGATTTTTTTTTTTTTTTTGTAGAGATGTGGTCTTCCTATAGTTCCCAGGCTGGTCTTGAACTCCTGGGCTCAACCAATCTGCCCACCTTGGCCTCCCAAAGTGCTGAGATTACAGGCATAAGCCACCACATTTCTGTTTTTATCCCATAAGCCCTCTTTTCTGTTTTTATCCCACTCTTTGACAATGTTGGAAGGATTACGACTAGCTCTAATAAGAGTCACCCCCTTTATACTGGGTAATCAACCAACAGCTAGAAATGTACACTGAAATACTACCAGACATCCCTTATTTTACCATCTTATCCACAGAGATCTTACAGATGACATTTTAAAAACATTGTCTAAAGCACAGAAATACTTTTAAGCACAGTAGCCCCTGAAGCTTGCCAGCCAAATAATCTATTAAAACTTAAATGAAACAAGGCAAGTATGGTATATGCATATGGTGGCCGTGGTACCAGTGGCATGCTTTTTTAAATTCTACAGTCTCCTCCAACCACCCTCTGCTTTTTAAGTAAGTCTAATTTAGCATATGCCTTGGCATTGATATTAGGCTGACTTTCCACGATTGGCATCCCATCTGATGGCTATCTCCGATCTTATTTATCTCCTTCATGATTCCTCAAAAATTAATAACTGTGACTTTGAGAGTATAGTACAAGTTCTTTAAACAACCACAGATAAAGTTATTTAGACTTGAAAATAAACTTTTTGAGGTTGGCCTTAATAAGGGTAGGAGAGCTCTCCTGGATTCCTCACTTAAGTTGCAAGGGTCTGCTGTCATAGACTGATTACTACTCTTCTTCTGATTTTTGTCCAATGCTGCAGGATGAGGCAATGGAGCAGGCTTTGTCACCTTAAACATCTTTAACTATCAAACACAGCCACCTGGTGAGAAGCTGCTTATCTTCATCTCAGGAAGCTTTAAACCTTTTCCCTAGTTAACTTGAAGATTCTATACATCTTGGTATTCTTCTCTTCTTTTGAGGCTGAACATATTAAGGCCATGAATGATTTCCATGGTATAAAGAGGCCAAGCTAGTTGTCACAAGATGCCAAGGACTTAGAAGAAGGAGACCTTCCAGGTCAAACATGCCAGAATTAGAGGTGAAGGTCACAGGGCAGACTCACTCCTTCCCTGATCATAACTCAAGCTGCTATCCTGAGAAGACGGTGCCAAACCAGGAGGCAACTGGAAAATATCCTGATGGGGGAAGGAGTTTTCCTCTTACTCCTATTGTCCCTGTTCAGAATGTAAGCCTTGGAATTGGTAGAAGATATCCATGTTCTTGTTTCCATGAGGTGTCAAACATAATGAGATTAATAAAATATCCTAAGATTTAGAAAACCAGGTCAGGCTTTGTCTCTTCCATCTGACTCTGGAACTCCAAAAGTCCATAAGCTTTCCAAAAGGGGACTCATTGCAGGGTGGGGTATTAATGCTTGAGTCTTTAAAAGGTAGCTTAGAGATAAGGTAGTGAAATGGCCTCCTTTCACAGGTAAGAAAACGGAAGCCCAAAGAGGCTTGATGACTTGCCCAAGGCACACGGTTATGAAAAAAACCGAGCTTGCCCTTGAACCCAGGCCTTTTCAGCTTCAGGTTCCATTCTTTTTAAGAGGCTGCTGCTGCTTTTGTCCATGAGTTGTAGTTGCTCCGTCAGCCTTTATTTCTGCTCCTTCCAGTTTGAAGATGTTTTTTCTTTCTAGACAATTGTCAAAGAGAATTATTTGAATAACTCTGGCTTCTGCTAACATCATGCCACATTTTCTAAGAGTGGGAATACAGAAAGTGGTAAATTTAGAGACAGAGAAGCCAGTCATGGAAAATCAGGGTTGAGGAGGAGAGATTTGGCACAGGTGTAACACAAAGAGACAAGAGAGGTCACGCTTGACCACAGACGGAGGGATGCAGCAGTGGACTGCTATTGCTGAAAAGCCAAAATGATACCAGACTGTATTTATAGAAGGATGACATGCAAAGCCCACGAAGCAATCACTAGGCTACAGTCTATATTAGATCTCTATTCAATATGATGCTCAGTTTGTCACACTTCGAAAAGAGAGAGCCCAAAGGGGGTAACAAAGTAACGGAAAATCACAACTTAGAGTTAAGGAATTTGGGTTGCTAAAGGCAACCATTTTCTTGGATTCCATCCCTTGTCTGATTGCTTCAACAGGCAGGAGGAAAGAGAGGAGAAAAGGGAAGGAGAGTTGTCTCAGCCAGAAATTTCTCTCCAACCCTCTGGCCTCTCAGCATAGAATTTTAGAAGCATGTTCTGCCTCCTCCCCTTCTGGTCAAGGTTAAGATCCCCTGCCTGAGGTCTCTCTCTGTGAAAACTTGCTGCCTCTCATAATCAAATCTTATTAGGGATGGCTTCTCTACCTGTGCAGGGCTCTTACTGTATAAGTCATCACCTCCACTGCTGACTACAGGGAGTTCAAGAGCAAAACTGGTTGAGCAGCCTCAGGTCATGCCTGAAGCCCAACACTGACCACAGCAATCTCGCAGCCTCTACCTGATTTTTGAACTTGTTTTCAGCCTGTATGTGAAAGATCTTCTCCCTGTCTTCACCAAGTCTCTGTGGGAGTCTGAACCACTACCACCTTACCCCCATACTGAGATGCTTTCTGTATGTATCAGTACATTGAATACAATGGGGAAATATATAGGTCAAACACAGAGACTCAACATTGACTTCCAGAAGTGAAAAACTAGGATTCTTTTGATTTTAGACATTTTTTTCTTTTGCAGTAATTCCATATTTTGGAGAAACATAGTGGTGATTTTAAAATGATTCCTCTGTCATGTCTTCTTTTCCCTTCTACAGAGGTTTTAAGCTTCTTTTAATCTCTCCTGAAGAAAGCAAAGGAAAGAAAGCTGAAAGACATGCCAAGGAGAAAGAGCCTTATATGGATCACATACCAGGTTCTCACAGGCCACTGACAGCAAGGGGAAAAGTTTAAGAGCTGGCTTCCTCCATCTTGCCCCAGGAGAAATCCCCGGGAAAAATACAAGGACACTGTGTCCCAACTATGAGGGGAAAACTTCAAGAGGCCACATCTCCAATGACAGACACTGGGTGCAGGTCTTCATGGGAGCATGGGCTTAGCTTTTTCCATCTGGCCCCAGAGCTTAGAGCTCTTTTTGAGAGAGCTCTTGGGCCCACAGGCCCAAGGAAGTGCTGGGCACTGCAGAGAATGGCCGAATGCCCAAGTTCATGCCACCAGAATTGCAAAAGATCAAGTATGTAAACATGAAGAGGCTGTGAATGGTTAGGAACACAGGCTTTGTGGCCAGGCACACCTGGATTGAATATTGGCTCTATCAATTTTCTTCCCCTAGTCCAGGGCGACTCTCAACTGTGTCTAAGGACAAACTCACATACCTTCTGGAAACTGCTAGTCTCCTCTAAGATCAAACTTACATGTCTAGTGTTTTTTGCTTAATGGTTTATCTTGTATGTCTTTCTATAACCAACACACAGAGATTGACCTTGGTTGTTTTAGTGACTATATGGTATTCCACTATACGACCAGATTTATGTTTGCCATTTTCCAAGAATGAATGCTAAGTTGTTTATGATGTTTGCTATAGCAAACAATGCTACAATGAATATCTTTGTATAAGTATCTGTATATAAATATAACTGGGGCAAAATTTCCAGAAAGAGAATTTCTGCAAGTGCCTTTCAAGTCTTGATATTGTCAAGTTGTCCTTTAAAGCACCTCCACCAATTTACCACCCACTAATGGTGCCCAAGAAGGCTTCTCTTTGATAAGGCACTAAGAAAGAAAAATGAAAATCATGTTGAGGAAACTAAAAATGTCTTTTGCTATTCTTTAACACACCAGCAAGGCATTGTTGGTGCTATTTTAGGGGTCCTTGGGTGCTGACTCCACTGAAGATGAGAGCACAGTTGTGCTTTCCTCAGAGGGGACATCTGTCAGAATCTGGGCATATTTTTGGCAACCTAGTGACATGCTCCCTGCATTTCTAGTGGACTCTTGGATTCCCTCAGCAATGACCCATTTGTGGCTGAATATTTAGCTGGTCTCTTAATCCCCATGTCTGCTCTGAAATCTATTTTGGGATTTGACATGTTGGTCCCCTGCAATAACTGTGAGATGCAAATCCCAAAATCAGGATCTTATAGTCTGTTATTTGGAAAGATGTATGAGGAAAACATGGTTTTTATTTTTACTATTTAATAAACTTTCATTATGGGAAATTCAAACATATATAGAAGTATAGAAAATCATGTGATGGTGCTCCCACCACCCAGCTTCAATAATTATCAACTTATCACCTATCTTGTTTTTCTGTACCTCGACAAATTCCTCACCTCCTATATTATCGTGAAGCAAATCCCAGACATCTTATCACTTAACCCATAACTATCTCAGTGTCTACATTTAAAATATAAGGTCTCTTTAAAAAGATATACTCATGCTATCATTAACACTCCTAAAATAACATAATTTTTTTGTTTGTCTTAGAGACGAGGATTTACTACATTGCCCAGGCTGGTCTCAAACTCCTGAGCTCAAGCGATCCTCCGACCTTGGCCTCTCAAAGTGCTAGGATTATAGGCAGGAACCACTGTGCTGGGCCGAACAATAATTTTTAATATACTCAGTGCAGTTGGTGTTCAAATTTCCAATGGCCTCATAACAATTTTAATATGATTTTTTCAATGTTATAAAAGCAAATGTTCAGAGTTGGGAGAACTGAGTTCAAGTCTCAGATTTGTCTCTTTCTTCTTGGGTGAATTTAGATAACTCCTCTGACTTTCATTGCCTCTTTTTCTTAGAATTTTAGGGCTAAAAAGGACATATAAATCTAAAAATTTTTGGATGGTATTGAGGATGAGAAGAAAGGAATAGGAAAAAGCCTGTTGCAATAACTGAAATTAGAGTCAACTTTTCTATAACTTGTATATAATAGTTATAAAGTCATCGTGCCCACCGAATTAAATAAAAGTTACAAAATCTGTCTACTCTTATCTCTATAAAAGAGAAATGGCAGAGTCAGGGGATCCTTATCTTCTCCTCTTGGTAGATAAGTACTTTTCAAAATGAAGTAGAGATAGAAGCTACTTTCATTTTAAGGCACATAATCTTAATATAGTATTTGTTTAAATCTCACAGATACTCCTTTAAAATAATCGTGTTAGTTAGAAAACTGGGAAATGGGGAGGGGAGAAAGGAAGAAAGAAGTAAGATTTGCCAGTGATTCTGGAAGTGAAGCAAGGCCATTGGTGGCTCTAATGTCACATGAGATAATGGATGCATACATATGTTTTCAAGAGCCATGAAATTTTTATTAGAGAAATGAGTCTCACCAGGTGGTTCTAAATCACACTCAGTATTTTCCCTACTGAATTTGTATTGGCAGCAATTGTATTTCTAGAGAAAAATGTATATTCTATCAAAATCTAGAAGACCAGGTGAAGGAAGGGAAAATAGCCAACTGAAGATATGCATTGAATTGACAGGAAAGCAAAAATATTACTAAAAACTCTTGGAAGATGAAAAAAAGAGACTATTGCCCATCTCTTTTCCTTGCTTCATGTTCATGTCAGGGCAGTGGAAGGTGATGGAGCCGGTGGTGTAACAGGATGGAGGAGAAAATGAACAAAAAAATTACCTGCAGTTCTCCTTGTGGTTTGGTGAAGACAGAATTGAGAAGATCTTCCCGGACTGCAGTTGCAGGTGGGCTCCAGCTGCTAGGGATGCCATGCGTCTCTATTTTCTCCATGAGCTGGATGCTTTAGTAGAAAAACAGTTTGGGAAGGATGAGGGGTGGGTACTTTCTCTCTCTTGTGAAATCAACAGTCCTCAAGGTTTGAAGAGGTTATATTTCTGCTATTCCAACATCTGTAGGGCATCGTCTCTGTCCTTCATCTGAACACAAGTGCACACACATCTAGACTCAATATCTTCTCTCTTAAACATAGCAAGGGCTCTAACAACCACCTGTCTCTGTTCAAAGATCACAGGCCAAGAGTCTGCTTCTTCCTGAGGGTCGTGAGGAGGGGAGAGACTGTGGAGGGGAGCTGAGGTTGGGGAGATGTCACACAGACAACCTGGAGAGGACTCAGGTGGATTCTGGGAAGACATGTACCAGCAGTGTCCTCAGCTGCCCATGGCTGGTCAAGAGCAAGATGGAGATTCACAATTACCTTGGCAACCAGGTAACAGGCAGAACCATTACTTGGCAATTTCCATTACATTTCCCTCTTTTCCCTACAACTGCAACACACACACATCCTTTATTCCCCCTTTAATAATCCTCTAAGATCACCAGACTCTTTATTGTAAGGAAATGATGCAAAATGAGGAAAACAGTGAGATCTAAGATGTGGGGAAGGAAAATACATTTTTGAAGCGCAGGTGGGAGGTGGTGGTTTGAATGGCCACCTCTCACTAGGGACAAGAGAGAGAGGAGTCAGGAATGGGGTTTGTGAGAACAGGAAGAGGGGGTGGTTAGCAGCACAGCTATAATATCAGGCAGTTGATGTGCTCATTGTTTCTAGAAACCACAAAAATGAAACAAAGGTGGAAGGAACAAGCAGAATTTATTCCCATTTTCATTTCTGTCGCTCTCATCTCTTTTCAGAGGTCCTGTTATGGAAACTTGCCTTCAGCGGTCCATATCTATGTGGTTCGTAGTAGGTGCTGACCTCCTTCCTTCTATTTATTGATTCCACACACATTTCGCAGGCCAGTATGTGCCAGGCATTGTGCTAGGCTCGGGGGCTGCAGAGTTAAAGACAGAGTCCCTGCCCTCGTGGAACGTAAGTTTTTAGTGGGAAAGGCTGACAAAAACAAATGAACACACAAACAACATAATTACAAATTAGAATAAAAGTGCATTGCAAAGCTAGGGTCCAAGATTAAGACTAAGAGAGAAGGATTTACTTTTGTTTGGGGGATCAGGGAAGGCCTTTGAAAAAGTGTCATTTAAGCCAAGATCTGAAGGATGATTAGGAGCGAGGGAAAAATGGGGAGACTGTGCGCAGCAGAGGGACCACATGGGGAGACTGAGAGGTCAGGATGTGCTGGCATTGCTAGAGGAACTGGAATTAGACTGAGATGGTGTCAGATTAGTGCATAAGGAGAGGTAGGCAGATGAGGATCAATAACAGGGAAGGTCAGAAGAAATAGGGCCTTGAAGGCCTCAGAAGGCATGTAGATTTTCTTCTTAGTACAACAGCAGGCCATTGAATGGTTTTCAGCCTAGGAGTGCTGTGATCAGATGTGTATTTCATTTCAGTATGGCTGCTGGGCACAGACTGAATGGGAGGGTGTGGAGTGGGAGGATGCAGATTGCTGATGACTGTGGCGGTCCAGCAGAGAGATGAGGAGGCAGGTGAATGATGGCATTCCTGCAACAGGGCCCAGGCTCCAAGTGCTTTTATGTTTTGCTTGTTTATTCTCTTTAGTAGGGAAAAAACCGATATACAATAAAACAAAGTGGTTAAGAGGCAGGCTCTACAGTCAAAATCTGACATGACCCCCGCTTCCTACGTGACCTTGGCAAGTTACCTAAACTCATGTCTGAAAAATGAGACTTGGTATACAGATTGAGAGAGACAATTAATGTAAAGTGATTGGTATGATGCTAGGTGTATAGTAAATGCTCAAAAAATGGAAGCTTATGTTATCAGTCACTGAAAACTTCAAACTGCCCAATTTCAGGTCAAGTAAAATTATAATAGGGTGAACATAGGGAGTGTTTTCCCTCAATAAAAATATGTCTTTAATGAAATAAGAAGTTTGGATTTATGAAAAGAATCTAGAGAGAGCAAATAAAAGGTAAATTTAAAGATGTTTAAGGATTTTGAAAACATAAACTACATGGTGGCAAGGAAAATACATTATAATCATTAAGAATATGAGTTTTGGCTGGGCTCAGTGACTCACACGTGTAATCCTAGCACTTTGGGAGGCCAAGGCAAGAGGATCACTTGAGCCCAGGAGTTTGAGTCCAGCCTGGAAAACCTAGGGAGACTCCATCTCTACTAAAAATTAAAAACAAAAATGATCCAGGCATGGTAGCATGCTCCTGTAGTCCCAGCTACTCAGGAGGCTGAGGTGGGAGGATTGCTTGATTTGGGGAGGTCAAGGCTGCAGTGAGCCGTAATTGCACCACTGCACTCCAGCCTGGGCAACAGATCAAGACCCAGCCTCAAAAAAAATAAAAAATAAAAAATAAAAAAGAGTATGAGTTTTGGAGCCAGACAGATCTGGATTTTGAATCCTAGGTTTGCTACATACCAGCTGTGTGAACCTCAGAAATGTCACCTAACCTCTTTGAGTGCATTTTCTCATCTGCAAAGATAGCTAATAGCCATGCTTTCTGCATAGAGATATGGTGAGGAGTGAATTAAAAAACACATTAAAGGGCTTTCTTGGCATGAGGCCTAGGACCTAGCAAGGGTTCAGTAAATGGGAAGCTGCTGAAGAAAGGGAGCAACCTTATGCTGATGTGTTAGGGGTTAGGAGACCCATCTCCATAAAAGATAAAGCTTCTTTGAAATGACAAAGGCATCGCTGGAGAAGGAGATTCCACACTGTGCTTCTCTACACACTCAATAGGTGTACGAGCTTGCTCGGGCTGTTGTGACAAAGTACCACAAAGCAGTTGGCTTAAACAACAGAAGTGTATTGTTTCACTGTTCTGGAGGTGTTGGCAGGGTTGGTTCCCCCTGAGGCTGTGAGGGAGAATCTTTTCCAAGCCTCTCCCCAAGCTGCTGGTAGTTACTGGCAATCACTGGGGTTCCTTGGCTTGCAGATGTGTCACCTGGCCTTTGCCTTTATGTTCATCTAGCATTCTCCCTATGTGCACGTCTCTGTATCCAAATTTCCTCTTTTTACAAAGACACCATTCATACGGAGTTAGGGGCCAAGTCTAATTACTTCATCTTAACTTAATCATCTGCAAAGACCGTATTTCCAAATAAGGTCACATTCTCAGGTACTGAGGCTTAAGTTTTCAACATCTTTTTGGAGGGACACAATTCATGGTAATATCAGCACTGTTTCCATGTCAGAGTATGAAGTTAGTCCAGGCTTCCACAGCTAGTGTGGAGGTTGGGGAGGGAGCGGAAGACCATGGCTGATTCTTCACAGATGGACTCTGCAAATCATCTCTCCTAGGAGCCCCTCCTCACTAAGTCAAATGCTCCCAAATAGGCAACAGCAGCTTGCTTGCGGGCAACCAGACAATCGCATCCATGTGTCCAATCTAACCCTTGTAGCAGCCCCTATACAAATGAGCAAGCATCAAGCTCTGCTTCCTGTGTGCTCTTTTTTCACCTTCGTTGGGATTCAGCCTTGAGATTGCACCACTGGGCCACTGTGAATATTGTCCAGGTTGTGTGCTGCACAAATCTAGAGGATGTTATTTACATTATAGTCTATTTTGTATGAAAGCATGCAAAAATCTTGAGCCCTCATCTAATCCCTACACCTCAGTTTTTCTCATCAACTGCTTTCCCACAAGTTTCCCAACTGAGTATTCAGGTTTACTTCTGTTCTGCTGGTAGAACACAGGAAAATGTGTGTGCCTGTGGCAGGGGGGAGGAGAGAGACAAAGAGAGAGAGACACACATGAAGGGAGTGGGGAGAGAATGAGAGAGACACACATGAAGGGAGTGGGGAGAGAAGGAGGGAGGGAGATTGAGAGGAGGAAGCAAAGAGAAATGAGGGAAGTAAGAGGTCACAATAGAATAACCTGTATATAATCCTTCAAAATCGCTAACAACAGGAAAAGCAGCACTTTAATAACGGCTCTGATAAGGAAATTCATTAAATGATGGAGAAGAAGCCAACCGGCAGCTTAGCTATTGGCAGAACCATTGTGCTAATTATTAAGGGATAAAAGGGGGCAAAATGAAAAGTGGAGCTCCACTGTTATGTACTTGAAGGCAATATGCAGGATTTAAAACTGAGATGGATTTCCAGATCAAGGCTGGAGCTGGTGCTCAAAGTCTGGCCTCTTTTCAAGCTGAAGTATTTTGATGTTGAAGCAGGAAGATGATAAGAGATGGAAGGATGAAGTATTCAGCGCAAAGAAGAGAATGCCCCTGATTTTTACAAGCCAGTATGTAAAAACACTTATGCTGTGTATTCAACATGATTACAAATATTTTAACAACCAGAAAAAAGTATGTCAAATTGTTAATGGTGGTTATCTTTAGGTGGTAGGATATTGCAGATGCCCCCTACTTCTTACTTCTTTCTTCTCCTTCTTCTTCTTCTTCTTCCCCTCCTCCTCCTCCTCCTCTTCCTCCTCCTCCTCCTCCCTCCTCCTTCTCCTTCTCCTCCTCGTTATTCTTTTGCCTTTTCCTTATTTTCTCCAACGGGGAAAAAAAATTAAAGTTAAGAATCCTTTGGTTTTTTAAATTGCAGTTCTTAGTGTAGATAAACTGACATCTTTTTTTTTTTTTTCTAAAATGACTTAAAAGTCATTGCATATTTTAGTTTCAGAAAAGTCTTCAGTATCAGAGGAACTGGGTTATTCCAGAAGAAAATGCAGGCCGGGCGCGGTGGCTCATGCCTGTAATCCCAGCACTTTGGGAGGCTGAGGCAGGCAGATTACGAGCTCAAGAGATCAAGACCATCCTGGCCAACATGGTGAAACCCCATCTCTACTAAAAATGCAAAAATTAGCTGGCCATGGTGGCATGCGCCTGTAGTCCCAGCTACTCGGGAGGCTGTGGCAGGAGAATCACTTGAACCCGGGAGGCAGAGGTTGCAGTGAGCCAAGATTGCACCACTGCACTCCAGCCTGGCAACAGAGTGAGACTCTGTCTCAAAAAAGAAAAAAAGAAAAAAAGGAAAAAAGAAAAAAAAAGAAAATGCATATTCCAAGCCATGCAATATCCAATAGGATGAATCCACACTTGGCCTCCAAAATAGCTAAGGATAGATTTTATTTTTGCTTAGTCCTAATTTTAGTGTAGATGAAGCTCAATCCTTCAGCATTTGAAAGTTATATTAAAAGGCAGACCTCTGGGGGCTAGAAACCAAATTCTCAAGCTTGGATAGCTAGAGTACTTTCTGAAGGCCATTTTGTTTTTATGACAATTGGTTCAGAATTAATGAGAACTATTTTGCATAAGCATCATTTTACCTTCTAAAGCAGTGCCTTATGGAGATTCTTCCCACTCACCTTGTAGATACAGATTATCAAAGTTTTTTTTTTTTTAGGTCCCAATCCTTCACTGTTCTAGTATATGAACCTCAGAGATAATTATCTTTTAAGGCCTACAATTTTAGAGCATTTATCAGGTTATTAAAACCACCAATTATGGTGGTAAACACCCAAGGAATTTGGATACTGCTGAAAAGATTAAGAAAACCAACTCCAAAGATGCCACTGCAGGGAAGGAGCACGCAGAACAAGAAAAGTTTGTCTTAATTGAACGTTTATATGTTTACATTTTTTGAAATGTTTCCTTTTTCTTCTCAAGCAGAGATAATCCTTGTGAGCAAGGGAGGTCGTGAAGTCCACAATTTTTTTTTTTTTTTTTTTGAGATGGAGTCTTACTCTAATCACCCAGGCTGGAGTGCAGTGGCGCCATCTCGGCTCACTGCAACCTCTGCCTCCCGGGTTCAAGCGATTCTCCTGCCTCAGCCTCCTGAGTAGCTGGGACTGCAGACATGCACCACCACACCAGGCTAATTTTTGTATTTTTTAGTAGAGACGGGGTTTCACTATGTTGGCCAGGCTAGTCTTGAACTCCTGACCTCAAGTGATCTGCCTGCCTCGGCCTCCCAAAGTGCTGAGATTACAGGTGTGAGACACCGCGCCTGACTCAAAGTCTTTTAAGCCACTAAAATAATTCGTGATTCCTGAAGTACACAACAATGGAATTCCATTGTCGCGGATGGAGAACACGTGTTAATACAGAGGGCAGAAGACCTTTGGTGGACTGGGTTTTACTGTGCTAGATAGGCTAATTCCATTCAAAAATAGACTTGAATACCAGTCTCAGTGGTTCACTTTCAGGGCTGAAAGGAGCCAAAGGAAACTGCATGTCTCTTGGCAGGTCCGTCTCTTACTAAGAAGCTGAGCTACAAGGAAGAAAAGAGTAAAAAATGGCTCAGCAGCATCACAGTGTGGTAAAAACCCCAATTTGAGTCCCACAGTTTGTGTAAACAGCATGTTGGCATGAAGTTGCAGCGAACATTTGACTTGGAATGGGCTCTGTTGCTCTCTGCCCCATTCCTCCTCCCTCTGCTTGTGTTCCTAAAGTCTGACCCAGGGACCACAGCATCTGTGTCCCTAGAGTGCAGATCTTTCCCCATACCCTCATCTCCTTCTGGTTGTTATCAGAATGTCATCTGTCCCTATTTAAAACCACACCCTTAGCACCTCCATTCCTTTTCCCTGATTTGTCTTTTTTTCCAGATAACGTATTACGATATTGACTACTACTTATTTCATTACCGGTCTCTCCTTACCTCACATGACACTGTCAGCAACTTCAGGGTAAAGATTAGTTTGTTCTGGTCAATGCTGCATCCCCATAACCCAGGACTGTGCCTGACACAAAATATGTGCTCAAAAAACAATTCTACTTATAAGTAGTGTCGGTTCTTTTTGCAATTTTTTCTTGTAGATTAAAGGCCATGGAGGGGAGAATTACTTATTTAGTCTTAACCCTATATAGCACATTGCCAAAATTTAAAGAGTAGTGTAGGGAACCAAGGGACCAAAAGCTAATGAGTCCCCCACCCTAGGCAACTCCTTGTTCCAAACCTCAGTGACAACACAAGATGGACTCTGAAGGTATATGAAAGACTCATTTCACAGTCATTGCCACCTCACTGGGGGCAGACAGGGTCCTGAAGCAGGGCTCTTTTTAAAAATTTGTGTAAATTTGTGGGGTACAAGTGTAATATTGTTACATGCATTGATTAGTGATGAAGTCAGGGCTTTTAGGGTACCTATCACCCAAATAATGTACATTGTACCCATTAAGTAATTTCTCATCATCCACTCCCCTCCCACCCCCTCACCTTTCTGGGTCTCCGTTGTCTATCATTCTGCATTCTATGTCCATGTGTACACATTATTTAACTCCCACCTTATAGGTGAGAACACGTGGTGTTTGTCTTTCTGCATCCGACTTGTTTCACTTAAGATGACGGCCTCCAGTTCCATCCATGTTGTTACAAAAGGTATGATTTCATTCTTTTTATGGATGAATAGTATTCCATTGGGTATATGCACCACCACATTCTCTTTATCTAATCATCTGTTGATGGACACGTAGGTTGCTTCCATATCTTTGCTACTGTGAATAGTGCTGCAATGAACATACAAGCTAAAGCAGGGTTCTTTATTGGTCCCCTAACACAACTGGGAGATTGAAGTACATTGTGAATGTAGAGGGAGTCCAACTGCAGTCCCAGCCACTGGACAGGGGATAGAACTGTGGATATTATCACCATAGGGGGCTGCAGCCCAATCAGTGGCATCACACCCTGACATGGGTAGCTCCAGGCCCAGCCAATGATGCCACCAGACATGGAGAAAGGCCTTCCCCACTAACTCCAGATGACCTGCACCATCATCGACTTCGAAGTGCTATTCCACAGAAAATCCTTTCCCACTGGTATTCTTTATGAAGGATCTGCTTTAAGATGCAGCTGCAGAGTCACATCATCTCGTTAGCCAGTGGGACTTTGCACAGGCCATTGACATTTTAAACTATTTAATAATAAATACTTATATGGTATCTACTAATATGCCAAGCACTGTTTTAAGCATGTGGCTGAGATTAACTCACCGTATCCTCACAACAATGTTGTGAGGCAGGTATTATTTTATTATCCCCACTTGTTGAGGAGGAAAGCGAGGCACACAGAGGCTAAATATCTTGCCCAAAGTTACAACACTAGCAGATGGTGCCAAGTTTGAGCTCAAGTGGTCTGACTCCAGAGTCCTTGCGTGTAACCATAAGTTAAACTGTCATGAATGAAATCTTTGCAATCTAGCTTACAAAGAACACAAAAGAGGTGACAATGAGGATGATGGCTTCCAGTTCCCTCATCCTTCAGATCTACTTGGTCACATGGTCCGGGATTTCTCAGGAAGAGGCAAAAGCAAGCTCCTCTCCTGGGACTACCCAAGCCTGCTCTCCCGTGGTGATTGAAACCCTTGTGATCTTATGCACACCTGCTCTGAGGCTACTATAGAGTCAATGCTTCCCTGACACCTGCTCATTAGGCCTTGTTCCCCTGGTACTTACCCTAAAAACCAGAGTTAGACCCAGCAGGAAGGGTTTTTCTATGGACATTAGTTTAAATTGATGCTTTTTCTGGTATGGCTTTGAAACCTTAGACTGATTTTTTTTTCATTGTCTTTTGAAGTCCTATGTGATCATTATTCTAGATAAAATACACTAGCAGCTGAGCCCGGCTCACATCTGTAATCCCAGCACTTTGGGAGGCCGAGGCGGGCGGATCACCTGAGGTCAGGAGTTTGAGACCAGCCTGGCCAATATGGTGAAATCCCGTCTCTATTAAAAATACAAAAATTAGCCAGGCGTAGTGGTGTGCACCTGTAGTCCCAGCTACTCAGGAGGCTGAGGCAGGAGAATCGCTTGAACCCTGGAGGTCAAGGTTGCAGTGAGTCAAGATCAAGCCACAGCACTCCAGCCTGGGCGACAGAGCAAGGCTCTATCTCAAAAACAAACAAACAAAAACAAAAACCTAGCAGAAGTGTTGAAGCAATCTTTCAAACCACACCTAGGTAAATGAATGTTCCAGACCAGTGGACACAAATCCTTTGGGGATCATGTTAAAATGAAGATTTCGATTCAGTAGATCTGAGGTTGGACCTAAGATTTTGCCTTTTTGGCAAGATCCCAAGTGATACCAAAGCTCCTGGTCCAAGAACCACCCGTGGAGGAGTAGCAAGGTTCTAGAACATGTCTATCACTCCTAGCAAAGGAAAGTTCTGCAGAGGGAATGAGTATTTTCAATCCCAGATTTTCTCCTCTCCTGAATTAAAAATATTTCAGAGCATGATTTTATTACACATAGCTGTATACCTGTATAGGATAGTTGCAAAGACTAAACAGTGATTGAATACAATAAATGTGTTTTCACTTAAAATATTAACATATCCACTGTACATTTGCTGTCAGCTTTGGGTGTGGTGAGTGGGGTATGTGTGGGACACTAAACACTGGACAGGTTTCAGTTCAAAAATACTTCTTAGGCTGGGCATGGTGGCTCATGCCTGTAATCCCAGGACTTTGGGAGGCCGAGGCGTGTGGATCACCTGAGATTGGGAGTTCGAGACCAGCCTGGCAAATGTGGTAAAACCCTGTCTCTACTAAGAATACAAAAATTAGCCAGGCGTGATGGTGGGCACCTGGAATCCCAGCTACTCAGGAAGCTAAGACAGGAGAATCACTTAAACTAGGGAGGTGGAGCTTGTAGTGAGCTGAGATCGTGCTACTGCACTCCAGCCTGGGCGACAGAGCGAGACTCCATCTCAAAAAAAAAAAAAAGAAGAAGAAGAAGGGCAAGATATAGAATCTGCTTAACAAAGAAAAAGGACAAACTGTGCATAGGAGGTGAAGGGAGGCTAACAGTTACTGAATAACGATTCTGGGCCAGGCACTCTCATATTTGCTAACTCTTCCATTTTCTAAAGTGGTGTGGGACAGAGGTGTTGGAATACCTGTTTTTACAAGACACAGGTTGAGGAGGCCAAGTGGCACAATTTATATGGGGAAGGACTTGAATCCAGACCTGCTTAAAGATTCAAGTTCTGTGCTCTTTCCACCCTCATTCCCCTGTCCCCAGCCTCTTATGAAGGGCGCAGGGAGCTGCCTGAGAAGAAGCAGAGAGAAAGGAGACCGCTAGACATAATGGTCTTCCCGGGGAAAGAGGGCCATGGCTGGATTTGTCTGTAGAGGGAAAGAGAAGGAATATAGGATACCTGAAAGGAACTGTTATGTGGACAGGAAGTGTGTTTTGTTTGCTCTGACTCACCACATAGCTCAGTGTGTAGTAGAGGGTTGACTCAGCTCTGGGCTTGGATTACCCCAACTCTGCCCATCCCAAGGGAGCTCTGGCCTTTGGATCCTGGAGATAGATCACTTCTAAATTACCTCCATAGATCATTTAGAATACCTTGCCTGATGAGAATGCCTTTGTTCACCTGCTGTACCTTGGGTCATGCTAGATAGTTGATGCTAACAATGTGACTTATGGTGGAGACCTTGGCCGTGGGTCATCAGTTTGACCTCTGACAGGGCTGGAGACCGAGTAACTAAGGTTAGCCACATAGGTACTTCATGCCTAGGTGACTAACACCACCCCCCCAACCGCCCCCCGCAAACACACACACACACACACAAATCCCTGGACATCAAGGCTAGGTGAGCTTCCCGATTACCAATGCTTCTTCCATGTTGTCTCACGGTATTGCTGGGAGAATTAAGTGCTGTCTGTTGAAATCCACTGGAGGGGACAACTGGACGCTTGCGTCTGGTCTCCCCTGAACCCTGCCCTATGTGCCTTTTACCTTTGCTGATTGTAATCTGTATCTTTCCTGTGTAATAAACCATAACCCTGAGTATAGTAGCTCTTCTGAGTTCTATCAGTCCTTCAGACAAATCATTGAATCTGAGGGTGGTCTTGGGGACCTCTAAAGAAGAATTTAATACCAGCCATTAAGAATCCACTTGTGGAGGTGGATGGGGGAAGGCTTTAGTTTGGTTCAGACCAGTAAGCACCTGTTGAGCACTTGCTGCTCACCAGGTGCTACTAGTTGTTGGGATACCGAGATGAGTAAGTCAGAATCCCTGCGCTTCAAGACAGCTTAGTGCCTGCGAGGATCCCAAGGAAAGCAATACTTTCATCCAGAGGTGCTAAGCACCATGAGAGACACAGCATGCTGCCACAGGGTTAGGGAAAGAGCTCTTCACCCAGGTGGGTGTTCAGGGAGGAAGGCTTCTTGGAGGAGACTGCCCTCTATGAATCACCCTGGGTATTTTGAGGGCTTGGTTATGGCTCTTGGAACTGCCTGTCTGCAATTATTTAACAGCTCTCACTAGGAACATTTGCGCCCAGAGGCTCTGAAGCTAAGGTGAGGAGGAGGAGGTTGTGTTTCCCACAAACCCAGGTCTCTGCTAAACTCTGTGGGCTGCATAATTCATTTGAGACACGGAAATCAAAGTGGTGCTGCATTGGAAAAAGGAGAACAGAATGTCTCCTGTGGTTTACCTGAGGCTGTCCACAGAGCACTGGGGCCTTCTGCCTCAAAGAGCTGCTGGCAACTGCATCCACCCCTCAGGTCATGATGCTGCAGCATAGAAGTCCCAGGATCTGGTGAGAATGTCTTCCCCATCCTACTCACCCCTGCCCGGGCTGGGGCAGACACTCTTTAATTCCACCTGTTTTCCCCAGAAGGTGCAAGGGTGGAAAGTCTTGCTCACTTCTTAAGATCAGTGGTATTTCCATTCTTTCTCTCTTCTAAGGGACATTACTACCGAGGTGGAGTGGAGCTCTCCCATTTCTTCAAGTTCTTTTCCGCTTGTAAAACCCTCCCCTCATCTATTCTATAAGCCACCTGCCCTCACCTGCACTTACTTTTGAAATGCTTTACTGTCTCTGTTACCTCCAGGATGCCCCTTTTAAAAAAGTTCCACAGCTGATATTACTCTGTATCAGAGTAAATCCATGCAGGTCTTCTTGTGCAAGGCCCAGCACTATGCCCATCTTTCCACAGAGGCTACTAGCCACGACACTAATCACTGTCATGGTTTATGTCACACCCACTTGGCCGCTCTCGAGATCTACCACACGGAGATGCAGCAATATACCTCTCATTCAGGTATCCTTCCTCTCCCTCAGCCATCCCACCTCTAATGGACATTTCTTCTTTCGGGCTGCCCAGATCTAGGTTTGGGGAATTGTCTATTCCATGCATCTTGGTGGGAGGCAGGGCTCATCCCTCAAGAGAGAAGATCAAAAGGCTCTAAACCTGTTTTCTCAGTCTCCTTAGATGGCGCACCCATGTGGGATTCCGACACCGGAGCTACTGCCTGAGAGAAGAAGGACCCTGGGGATTCATCCTGGTGGAGGTGGCAGCAGAAGCAGCGCCATACAGCCTCAGGGCAGTAGCAGCAGCTGGGCGAGCTGTGGTGCCCAGAGTCCAGCAGCGGTGACTGCAGTGTCCAGATCAGCATGAGATGTGATTCTGGCTGCTCAGCCACGCGTTTCTTCTTGCCTTCCTTCCTACAGGCTTCCAGCTACCCGTGTCTCGTCAGTAAATTACTTTCCCACTTATATCAGACACAGCCAGTTTCTTTCACTGTAAACGCTGGCTGAGATACACCACCCTTTACAGAGCACTTGCCTCTCCAGTCCATTTCCCTCCTCCCCTAGCCTCCCACCCAGGTGTGAGCCCAAACCTTTGAAGAGGTAGATGGGTGGAAAGGAACTGTGACTCAAAGTTAGGGACAAAGCTGATGAAGACTAGGAGAGAAGTTTCTCTCTTCACTGGAAACTGGGAAACAGGTTGAGGGGTTAG
The DNA here is from genome assembly GCF_028885625.2 of Pongo pygmaeus. Lineage (NCBI taxonomy): Eukaryota > Metazoa > Chordata > Mammalia > Primates > Hominidae > Pongo > Pongo pygmaeus. The sequence goes on along the minus strand of NC_072379.2, from coordinate 140,417,153 downwards.
AATGTAATTAGTCATTCCAGCATCTCATAAAGTCTTTTAAAAAGAGTTATTAATGCCAGTAATAGGAAAAAAAGAACAACAGTTTCCCTGTTTTTCTCTTCTGAATCCCTCTCCATTTTTTCTTCTTTCACCCAACGTGCAAAGCATGTACCTTTGGCCTTCACATGATTGAAATGTTTGCTATCTATTTTCTTCTGGATTCAAGTTTTCAGCTGGTTATCTACATAATAATTGTACTTTTTTTTCCTATACAGAACCTGAGGGAAAAATACCCTTCACCATCAAACACTGCAGCCTCCACCCACCCCCATCTTGCTCCCTACCCCAAGCAGACACAATCCTTTAAAACACACAACATAATCTTCTTTATTTAATTGTTTAATCAGTTTACATTCCACAACTGACAGATTATTTATTTTTATTTTTTCCATGAACAAGTCATTTAATTAATTACCAGACACTTGTTTTTCTTCAATCGATGGAAATACAATATTTCTGCCAATTCGAAAAAGAAAATTGCAAGATGCAGTCAGTTTCAGTGAAGTCCCCAAATGCTCTCTGCTTCCTCAGTCCTTTCAAAGTCACAGGAACCTGGCAATTTCCCTTTTCATCCCCCCTCCCACTTCCCTGTTAAATTTACCTCTCAGAATATCACAATAGTTTCAAGATCTGATTTGAATCACCTTTCCTGTAATTAATTAATTATGAGAAGGAACAGACAGTACAATAGATCTGATAAGATGTAGCATTCTTGTTAAGATTAAACAACACATTTATTCACATCATATCAGAACAAATTAACATAATATTTTATCTTATTTTAGCACCAATAACCACAGGAATTGCTACCTCCAAGGGCAGAGGCGTTGTTAGAATCCTGCAGTACACACCACTCCTTGTCTGACCAATCAGAAAGCACTATGCAAATTAAAATAAAGGTAAATAAATTTATATTGACTGAGCAATAATCTGGTGGGCCATAAACACTCCAGGCGTTTGAGAGTTTTGTCGGTTATGGTCCCTGTCTAATGACCATATATAAAACATACTCACAAAATCAGCTCATTTTTGCTCAGTAACACAGGGCTCAGAATGTTATATTTTAAATCAATCAAACCTCGTCATACTGACTGTTGAAATGCTTTGAGAATACCCAAGGGTTGGCTCCTTGCATTTTATTCTGTTCTCTCCATTAAGATCTCGATACTTATCTTTTTCGCAAACAAAAGAGGTTTCTTCAATCCTAAGGAAGGTCTCCAGGCAGGGAAGAGAGGTAGGCAATGGTGGGTTGAGTCCCAGTGCAAGTAGCACTTGTCACCAACACTGCCACCTCCTAGGAGTCCCAGTCTGCCTGTGGCCACTGCCCTTCCCAGGGTATCTCCTTTTTAGCATTTGACTTTAAGATAAATATTTAAGAAAATTAAGGGATTCAGAAAACAGCTCCAAATATTGGTGAGATGATCTTAGCAGGTGACTGGCCCAGATGACGAAATGTTGTAGAGATCTTTGTTCTTGACAAAGAGAAGGGCTGCCTGCCCCTTCCCCACTATATGATAAAGGGATCAGGTTAAGGGGTCGGGGGCAGTAGCTGACATTCCTGCAGCTGAAGAATATGACCTGCTTTGGCCTCTAGGACTTGGACAGGTCATCAGGGACATGACTGGGGCAGCACCGACACCCTCTGGGGGAAGATGTGACATGCAGTCCACAGGGGTGGTCATCTCGTCTTACTAAGCAGGTGAAGCAGAACTTCCAGAGGCTGAGACAGCAGCCTCGACATAGCTCTGTGCTTTCTACTCTAGGCCAACACAATAAGACTCACTCCTGCCTTCGTCAGCTATGACAAGAGCTATGGCAGTGAGTGACCCACCAGGGAGGACCACCCCATCAGTCTCCTAATGAAGAACCTAAGTCCGTGCTGTCCTAGACAGCAACCAGTAGTCAGGTGTGGCTACTGAACACTGGAAATAGGTAGGGCTGGGCCCAATTGAGATGTTTTCTAAGAGGAAAATCACATTGGATTTTGAAGACTTCATTTGGAAAAAAGAATGTAAAATATCCCAGTAATTTTTATATTGATTCCATGCTGAAGTGATACTATTTTTGATAGGTTAAAATGTAGTCTGAAAATTAATTTCACCGATTTTAGCTGTTTCTTTGGACTTTAAAAAATGTGGCTACTAGAATATTTTAAATTGCATATGTGGCTTGGATCATGGTTCCATTGGATGACGCTGGTCTATACTACCTTCCTGAAGCTGGTTCCATCACTGTGACCCAGCAGAGGAGAGTAAAGTTGGGATTGAGGTGCCTCCAATCATGGGTTGGGTCACTGGCCAAGCTCGATGTGCCTCCCCTCTCCGGGGCAGTTGGTCTTCTCAGCCCTGCAGGGAGACAGCTGTTTATGCTGCAGATTTACCTAATCCCTGCTCCTCTTTCCTACTTCCTATTACTTCAGGGTTACTGCTTTGAGGATCCTTCTCTGCTGCCTTGCTGAGGATTTTCTGGTGATTCTGCCATCTCTCCTTCCCAAAGCTCCCTTCATCTTACCTCTGCTCCCAACCCACATCTTCTGCCTACTGCCTCCACGCCACCACTGCCTCCGCCATCTTCAGTCTTATTTGGTAGCAACGTTGGCCAGACTCCCTGCTTCTGACACTGCAAGCCACATTTATATGGTGAGTCATAAATTACAAAGCAATTCACGCATCAAATCCTTGGATGCTCTTTCTCCTACCCCAGCCCAGTGCAGCAAAGCTCAGTCAGTAGAGACAGATAGTAAAATGAGATTGTCAAAGCGGGTGGGAAAAGCAATCTGAGGATGAAAAGGTAGATAGAAGGCTCTGGACTCTGAGTGCAAACTGGCTGTTAGCTCAAGGTCACTTTCTGAGGGGCGAAAGCAGGGGCCAGGAGTAGCAGAGAGAAAACGTCTCCTAATTTACCTCCACACAGTAAGCATACACTGGCAAGGGCTCAAAGTCTCTCTAAAAATAACAGCAAAATACACAAGGGGACTGCGCACCCCCAGAGCCCTGGAAGCCCCTGATCCCCATTTGGCTGAGAAGACGTGGAGACAAGGTGAGGTAACGAGACTCCCCCAAGGCCCCAAGTGAGCCGGTGACAGGGCCACTCATGCCACCCCAGAGTCAGCTCTTTGTCATGACCCTTGCCATGACCCTTCAAACATTGCTGATTTACTTTTATTTTGGGGGAAGTACATTCTACTTTACAGGGAAAAACCTTTAGAACAGAGAGTTCTAAGCAGATACTGGTGACTGTGAGAGAAACAACCAGAAAAAAACCTCTTGTGTCAATGGTATCCCTCCCTTCAAATCCCACCCTAAGTAAGTCAGGATTTTAGGGCCATCCACATAAGTCCTCAGAAAACTAAGGGCTACATCATTGCATTTGTTTAATCTCAATCTCCCTCCCCTTTATTTTCAGTTTTCACTTTTATTTGTACATTTTTACAGATAGTCTTGAATAGCAAAACAGTCACACCATGGGTGGAAATGGGGAAGGAGTATGAGAATGAGTTCGTGAAAGCTCTTCACAGGAAAGGCTTCGTCACGCTCACAACACAGACGCACTGGTACAGATGGACTGGAGAGGGTCTATGGGTGACCCGGAAAGGAAAGGAAAAGCTCAGCCAGTGGGAGGAATGGGGTTCTGGAGAGGAGAGAGGGATACAGAATTCCTTAAGGAGCAACACCTGGTCCTTGGGAATGAAGTGTGGGAGTTGCATTTGCTGAGGTTGGTGTTTGCCAAAGAGATGCCAGCTTCTTCGAACTACTGTTGTGCAACTCTTCATGTTCAGACCCAGTTTTCTGTTTTTCACACCTGAACATACACCCCCCTGCTGTTGGGTGGCTCCCCCGTTACCGGCTGGGCTCTATCTACAGAGAGAGCAATGGCTTCCCTTCCCTTGGAGGAAGTCTCACTCTCACACGGACACTTGATCCACTGCAAAGCAGAAAGTGTGCAGACCCTTTGGGAAGGGCATTCTTTTCTTGTTTAGAACCTAGGATTCTGTTTTTCCCAAACAGGAACACACCCAGACATGTCTTAGTGAATATACCATCTAAAGGGCTTCCTTATATGAATTCATGTTTTTGACGAAGCTACTGGCTTCAGCAACTGACAAGAGAAAGAAGATCCCAGCTCCTTGAGACTTGGTCTCATCCTAAACTTCAAAGATCATTGAAACCTTTCAGAATCTGATTTGCTTCCACCCATTCCTTTTGGGAATGTACAGCTAGAAATAATGTTAGGAGAATAAAAAAAAAAATACTAAGGCATTGACCATGTGCCTTGGTTAACAGTTAACTAGTTTAGCTCATGTATGCTATTTGCCCCATATGATTTACTCATTCTGTCACCTCTGGGAATAACTGAGATGGATAAAAGTGCCCTTTGCAAAACTGGCTCTAGACAAAAGGAAGTCTAGGAATAGGTAAAGTAAAATAAGGAGCCAATTTCTCTGTGGGACCTGAATGAAGAATAGAATCCTTTAAGTGTGCTTAAGTGGGACAGGTCCAGCCCTGTTCAGCAACAAAGATGACCTTGCTCTCTGGGTTATCCTTCAGCAGTGAGGCACAGACACTTGATGTGAGAATTCCATTCCAGCGGGGGGTCTTCTGAAGGATAATTAGAACATACATAACTCATATGACACTTCATGTTTGCAAATCACTTTGCAATTTCTTTGTCACCCTTAATATACCATGAGGTAAGGTGTTATCACTTATCCTCATTTTGTAGATGAGGAAGTTCAAGTATGGAGAAGACACAGTGCCCAGAGTCACAAATCATTTCAGTGCAGAGCTGTAGTGAAATTTACAGTAACTGTTATACAAGTGTAGCTTAATGAGTGAGTTACTCTGGCTTCCGCATTCCTACATCTATGATTAGATTGAGATGGCATCTGACAAAAAAAAAAAAAAAAAAAAAAAAAGGAAAGAAAAGGAAGGAAGGAAGGAAGGAAAGCAGGCAGACAGGCCCAAATAGAAATCTTTTAGCCCTGCTCCATCCTGCCCCTAAGGTCTGGCATTAAACTTTTAGGCCTCTTTGCTATCTCTGGGGGCTCAGGGCCCTGCACTCTTGCTGCCAAGAACACAGGGTCAACTCAACGCAGACCAGTGTAGTTCTGTGGCTGTACACTGCTCACATGGCCCCAGCTGCCAACCCAGAGACAAGCACTCATTGGGGAAGTTTTGAGGTCATAACCATTTGGATTGGGCCCACGGTAGATCCCTCAGAGTGACTGGATTATGAAAAATCTTGTAGTCTTTTTTGTATTTTATTTTTCTTATTTTCTACAATGAGCAGGTATTATTCAGGAAAGAAATCCAATACTCAGTAATCACATATTCTAAGAACTAGGAACAATGTTTAAGAAACATTTTGCATCATGGCAGTATCAATGAAAAGAGGGCAAACACAGCCCCGGACACTGAGAGCTTTGAGAGACAGACACCAGAATCACGTGTGTATGTCAACTCTGGTGGGGTTCTTAAAAATCTGCCCCCTTAGTCTATCCCATACCAGCTGGAAGATGGCATGGAAGGCAACACTGCTGGTGTGCACCAGCTCTTTCTATCTGCACTGAAATCACCTCTCACTCAGAAACGTCGTATTTCCCTGGAAAGGGCTGGCTGTGTCCCCTGGGATGGATGTGTCCCCTGGGATGGGTAAGTCTCCTGAAGAGAGGGAACATTTTCAGAAAAGCAACTTCACTTTAACTACAAGAATCAACCAAGCATCCCCTACAAACCACACCAAAGGATGACCAGAGTGTATCTCTTCCCACTCCTTCCCCCAGATATTTGAAAAATCAGTTAACACTCAGCGCATAATCCAGGTGAAGAGAGAGTCCATTCTAAATGCCTCTGGGTGATGTACCTGAGTTCATTATTCTGAATTTGACCCAGGTGGGCATCTTTGGAGACCTAAGCAGCACATCCTCCCACTAAATCAAGACAGCTACACACAGTGCATTCATTTCCGGCATCTTATCATGAGTGTGGATGAATATTGAGATATAGGGCCTAGTCTCAGAGTCTTCGGATATCCTTCCCTCTTGTCACAGGAGAGGCAAGCATTGCTAGGTGGGACTACTCATCCCTGATGGGAAGATATGCACCTGGGCTCAGGACGCATAAGAAAGTCTTTGTCTAGATTTGGAGGAGTTGTCCAGTCTCTGTGACTCCATGATCCCTGAAGTTGAAAGGGTAGGCTTGTTGAAAAGCTAAGGCTTGGAGGAGGATTGAAGCTGGAACAGGCACAGATTTTATTTTTTCATATTTTGATGCCAGGGAGCCACAGACCTCCTTATAAAACCTACAGCCACAATGAACAAGGAAGGGGGCTGCTTGGAGTCTAGGAGCCTCTCTGCAGATGAATTACTTATCTATGTTAATTGACCAAAGTTGATGCAGGAGGAAAGTAGGAGTGAGTGGAGAGAGAGGAAACGGAAACAGAAGAAGAAACCATAACTCCCAAAATAAGGAGAAAAAGATATGGGACCTCTCTCTAGGTAGAATACCTCACTTTCCTGAATCTCAAGGTAGTAGAGTAGGGAGGGCAATAAAAGTTGCAATGGGCCCCAGGCTCAAGGTTGACTTGCATGGAGCTCAAAGCAGATGCATGTTCATATGCCAGTAAGAAGTTTGAACTTGACCTGGGGTTGCGGCTGGTGAGGTCATTGACCCTGAATGCCCTCATAAGGTTGGGTTCTACTTTGATTTGGAGGTAGCAGAGTCTGACCTACAGAGCCTCACAAGTCAAGGCTCCTCTCTTCCTCCTCCTCATCTCCCTCAGCTACCTCACAGCTAGAAAGCTTCCGTAACTGGTTGGAGTCACATGCTTTAATCTGTGGTCAAGCCCTTATGCTAGAGGGATCAAGGTCACCTGAGAAGTCCTCCCGTTGGCCAGGACTTGCCCTCTGAAAGGGGCCTCTATCCTGGTCATGTGGCTGGGCGTCTTTTGCTTCCCAGCAGGATCAGATCCCAAAGTGTGTTCGTACTTATCTAGCCCCGCTATCAAAGAAGTCACTCAAAGCCCCTGCTCTGGGCTGGTGAGTTGAGCCCAGGTTGTTTACATCTTTCCTGGGAGCTTTCTAACATTTCAGGAACTCTCAAGGTTTCAAAGGGATGCAGTAAGCTTTGCTAAATGTCTGTCACAAAGACAATAATTGGATACAGCAGATAATCTATTCATTGAAAGTATGGGATTTTTTTTTGTTTAAAAGAGGATATAAATAATGATAGGTCTGTGAGCCAGCATCCTCAAACATGGTTACTTACAAAAAGTTTAAATGGTTCATAGCAAATTTCCCCATTTAGAATTTTTCCCCTCTCTCCTGCAACTGGAAAAAAGCTGGAATTTCAGTGTGGTCATAGACAAGCCCTCTCCCCCAAATGAATGCTCATGAACACCTGTCTGTCCCTTCCTTGGCAGAGCCCCTTCAGGACACTTGGGAGGAAGACACAAGGCCTCTCAATCTGAGATACTTTTCTTCACTTTTCCTTAAGCCCAAGTATGCCCTTCCCCTTAAGGGAGAAATCTAACTTTTCAAAGAAAATTAGAAATAAATGCCCAATTGAAAAACTGGGTTTTCCTGAAAATTATTTCCCTTCTCATAGAATAAATCCTTTGTTTTAAAAATAATCCTTAGAACCCCATCTGGAAGCTAACAACTTTTCCCATTGCACACCTTACCCTATCGCCCAGCACACCCACACACAGGGAACTCACACACAAGACCTTTTGCAGAAGCTGACCAGCGTCCCCAGTAAGGAAGTCTTGAGTAGTGCACCAACACCTGTGTGCAGGTGCGTACTGACACAAACGTACACAAAATGCACCAGAGAGATACACATACAGAGAGATCCACATTCAACCCCATTCATGCACATCAGATGTCATATCATATCCAGATATGAATTACACACACACAGTTCAAACGAGCAGATGAGGGTGGAAGATGGACGAGAGAGAAGGTAAGTGGTTAGTAGGTGAGAAAAGGAGGAGGGTGGTAGGAAGATGGGTTGGAAGACGCGTAAATGAAACAGATCACACAGCAGTGGAAGGAAGGCTGCTGAGTGCCTGGCAAAGCTCCCAAAGCATATTTGTTTATGAAACAATGGGATTCTCTGCTACATAGTTGACCATGGCTACGCCAGCTCAGGGATTCTCACCTGGCCTCCCGAGGGCTGCTGGGCACCAGCAGGCTCACTGAGATGACTGTGAGCGGCTCCAGCCCACTCCAGCAGACTCCCACCCCTACAGCGTTCACAACTCTCTGGCTGACTTTGCTTGCCAGCACCTGCAGTGCTAATTTGCTCAAATGAGCCCGAGACACTGGGGTGGATTTATTCCACCTCTGTTTGGGTGCTAGCCACTAAGACTGTTATTTTGGGATTCATGGCCTTGAATATCAAGAGGGAAAGGAAGAGGATGGAAAGAGTCAAGAGTTCTGCATTAATTTACACAATATCATACAAACTTGAGCCCATGGGAAATGGAGGTGCTCTCTCTGCATGTGACCCACTTCCTTTCATTTGTACAGAGGTCACCCCTAGGGAAAGGGGAGATGTCCAGTGACAAAGGACAGCTTCTATAATGGGGAGTGAAGGTCTTGTTGGTTTATGTTCTTGTACAACAGCAACAAGAGCAACATTCCTTCTCTCTCCTGAACCATGTGTTCCCGCTCTTCTCTCATGGCTTATGTGCCCAGCTGTGTCTTGAACTTCCAAAATTAGAGGACTAAATCGTGCAGAATCCCAGAGCTGTAATGTGGAGAACCACGGGGGTCCTCTGGCCCAGTGGCTTTGTTCTTGGTTCTGCCCTCTGGAAATTTCAGCTATACCAAAAACAATAATTTAAAAAAACACAACACAAACAATAAAACCCCACACTCAAGAAACATCCACCATACACACACACACACACACACACACACACACACACACACACAGACACACGCACGCACACACTCCAGGGATCTGTAGCTGCAGAATTGGCACCCTTATAGGCCTGTCCCTCATGACAATTTCTAGGTCTCTGGGCCTCTATCTGGGGCCATGAAACCGCTACAGTGATAGAGAGACAACAGTCATAATGCAGTATTTCTATTTAAAAGGTAGAAAAGAAAAAAAGGAAACCGCCCGAAGTACACATGCACGCACACCCACACACACACATCACAGCATGACTCCAAGGCTCCAGTCTGCCCAGGGAGTGCAGGTGCGGCTGGGGACAGGGTGGCCTCTTGTTTCACTGGGTGTAAGGCAGCTGGAAGGTAAGACTGGGTTGTCTGAGCATCCACCGAAGCGTCCTTTCATTGATGCAGATCTTGCCTCTCAGCACGTTCTCTTCCCTTCCCACCTATGAAACATTGTCCAAAAGTTTGGCAGCAAAGAGAAAACGTCCTTCTCAGTTTGTTTTCTCTTCCACTCCTTGTGTGTTGCTGGTGGGCTGGGAAGGAAGTCCGAACAGGAAGAGCAGGAGAAGAAGTGATTCTGAAAATGGCCTCAATGATTTGGTTACATTCTAGGAACTAAGGGCTTTGTTACCCTGTGATATGACTGGTTAAGGGTGGCATCCTCTCCCGTTGGCCCAGTGGGTGGCACTTCCTTCTCTACATCTGTGCTGCCTCAGACCCCTGCCACTGTCCCTTCACCACCCCATCCTTGCCAGTGATGGGGATCAAGACGCGGTTGCAAGTGGTGGTGTTTGCTCTGTCTTCAAGAGACCATGAAGCCAAAAGTCAAGAACTGATGGAAGAGCCACAGGATGGAAAAACTTTCCCCATCTCAGAGATGAGGCAACACAAAGTCCAGCGAGATGCAGGTGCCTGAGCCAACTCAACTCTACCTTGGCACTGGCATCGTCTTGATTTAGTTTAGTTTTGTTTTATATATGTATATTATATATATATATTTATATATATATATATGTATGTATGGGTTTGTTTTTTAGCACACTGTCCCGTTCTCGGGTCTGGATTTAGGGTAGTTGGTCCTCGGGACAGGTTGAACAGAAGGGGCTAAGGTACAGAAGAATCCCGAGATGAGTGTGAGGCCCAGGCCCCCCCATGCACAGAACATGGACCAGCCATAGCCATGGCTGATGTCATCAGGGAGTCCGTACAGGTAGCGTGGGTAGCGTGACAGCTCAAAGTTGATCCCGGCCACACAGGTGCACAGTGAAATGATGCAGAAGGTTCCTGGAGGACAAGGGAAAAGACACAGGATGGGGAAATGGAGAAGGAAAGGGGAGAGGAGAGGGAGAGAGAAAAAGAAAAGTTAATATTATTACATTTTCAATTTTCTTGAGTAGGAAAAATGGGAAGTCTAGGTAAGAGCAGGTTATCACCAAGGTCAATATCTGGAAATATTCATGTAGCGGAGAATAGTATTAAAGGATCATCACTTCATCACTCTCCAATAATGGCCCAGTCTTGGACACACTCGGGAAGTCTCTCCTTTGGGAAGATACTAAATAGATATCTCGTGAGCATTTTGTGTGGGGTAGAGTGAGCAGAAGAGCATTCAGTTCATTTTCCTAAAGCATTTTAAATTCATTGTATTTCTTTGAAGACATGGAAAACACCTCCTGTTTGCTACTTCTTTAAAGAGAAAAACAATCTTTTCTCTTTCTTACACATAACAACTTACTCATACAGTATTAGGTTTTCCTTTAATCTGTTCATCAACAATTCTTCCAAAACCTGGAAATATTTTCCTTTTTCCTATAAGACATTTCCCAAAGTGTTCTCTCTGGAATGCCAACGCTATGAGATCCTTTACAAAGTGAGAGGCAGAGTCAAACGACGGGGAATCCTGCTCATGACTTCTCACCCATGAACACGCATCATCCACATTAATATTAAGGTAACTAATCTACCCTACTTTATGAGGAATTTCACAAACTTATTGATGATGGGACGTCCTCTTAAAAACATTACTTATATCAGTCTCTAATAAGAAAACTGCTATAAGAGGTAGAATGATATGAAATGGTTTAGAATTATAAACCCATTTTAAACTAATACAACAAGTTTTTGGTGTGCCTAAAATGAATTCAATAACTTTCCTCTGCATTTGCCGTGTTTTCTGTTCTTTATGTAACCACTGATAAGAGAGCAATGAGCAGAAGAAGGATGTATAGTTTGGGAAGGCTGGGCTGGGTCAATGGAAGGAAGAAAAAGGAAAAGCATTTTTATAGGGAAGGAACAAAAGGAGGTGCATTCAATTTTATATTTATTATTAAAACTCTTGCTTTCTAACAGCCAAGTTTCTTTAAGATTGAGCCTTGTTTCTTTAAGATCTAGCCTAATTTTTTCCAGAAGCTTCCTGGAAGACAAGGAAGAAAATATAGAGTGGAAGAATGAGGCTCACGAGCTCGTGATAATTTAAATGGCCACAGTTGACCCTAAAATAAGTATTAAGTGCTATGTGCTAGGAACTGTGCTAATGATATAGTGGTTAAAAATGAATTATTTAGGCAGATAGTGAGGGTAAAGAAGTCCTCGGTAAGGTTTTCCTTTTAATAAAAAGCAGCCCCCAAAACATTTCTTTGAGCAAATGAGCAGCCTGTAAAATTGAGCTGCGACATAGATAAGCAAGCTGGAAGCTTGCACGGGTGCATACCGGCAGCTGTGCCAATAGGAAAAGGCTGCCTGGGGGCTAGGCATGTTCAACATGGTGGCTGCATCTTCCCTTTTCTTTGTCAACCACATGAACAGTAAGGAGCAAACAAGATGGTGCCCTCCAGGTAGAAAATCCGTTTGCATAATGAAAAGATTAGGATGGGGTGGCCAGCTTCATCGCGCCCTATGTAAATGTCACACCTGGTTCAACCAATCTTTGAGCCTTATGTAAATCAGACGCCACCACCTCAAGCTGGTCTATAAAACCCTATGCACTTCGCCACAGACTAGAAGTCCCACTTGGGCGCCCTTCTCTTTCTGCAAGAGAGAGAGCTATTCTCCTTTCTCTTTCTTTTGCCTATTAAACCTCCAGTCCTAAACCCACTTCTTGTGTGTCTGCGTCCTCGAGTTCCCTGGTGTGAGATGACAAACGTTGGATAATTACCCCAGACAATGACGCTGCCTCACTAAGTATGTGGCATGTATTGAAACCTTTATTCATAAAACAACTCTAAGATGTGGGTTATATTATCCCCATTTTACTGATGAGGACGTTGATGCCCAGAGAGCTTAAGTCATTTGCCTAAGATCACACAGCTAGTAACTGGCAGAGTCAGGTTACAAACTCAGGCAGGCTAGTTCCAGAGCTTGCAGTCTCATCCACTGTACTGTTTACAACTGGTGCCAGGCAAAGTGGGTCACTTCATGGGTTTCCCTTGTTTCACACCTAGGTTCCAGATGCCTTTTCTCTCACTCGGCATGGGTTAGGGCAGTTTGTAGTTTTGGAGGACTCAAAGCAGATCGCTGAGCCCCACACCCACAGTTTCTGGTTCAGGAGATCTGGGGTGGGGGCCTGAGAATTTGCATCCTGAAGAAGTTCTTGGGGCATGCTGATGCTGCTGGCTCAACGACCACACTTTGGAGCTATACGATTTGAAACAAGTTTTTACTGGAGAAAGATAAAACTGAATCGGCCAAAGCCCAGATCACAGAGGAAGAAATACAAATGGATTGTACATGTGAAAAATGGTCAATTTTACCAATAACCAAAGAATTGAAAATTAAAAGCATAATGATAACCTATCAAATCAGCAACATTTTGTTTTATTTTATTGTTGTTTTGCTTTTTTTTTTTTTTTTTTTAAAGATCATCTCCAAAACTAGTAAGGGGGCAGTAAAATAGACAATCCCATAGACTCCAGGGGGAGTGTAAGCTGGTGTTTCCTTGCAGAAAAGTGATTTTTAAAATACTCATACCTTCATCCTAGTAATTTCACTTTAAGAAAATAATCCCACCTGGGGACAAATATTTAGGTATGGACATGTGTAAGATTTAGATATGAAGATGTCTGTGGTGAGGATACATTGAGGAGCAGCTGTTGGAGGGCAGACCAAATGAAGCCCCAGATACTGGGCAAGCACTGTTTTCAGAGCTGAGAAGTTTGACCTTTATGTAGGGTCAAGGCACTTTGGTGACTTCAATCTGCATTTCCAAAGTCAGATTGAAGTCAGAAGTGTAGAGGGCAGCCCAGAGGTAGGGAGACCAGTTAGGAGGTTGCCGTGGTCATCAGGGAGAAGGGGGAAGTCTGGCAAGGTGGGAGCAGAGCTGGGAGCTCCGAATGGCTTAGTAGTTGATTGTTTACTCAATGATTCTTTGTAGAAACAACTGAAGGTAACCTGGGCGCAGTGACAGTATGACTAAAATGCATTTGTGTCACACATGTATGCATTTGTATTTGTGCATGTGTGTGGATGCATTTGTGCATGTGTGTGATGTGTGTGTGTAGTGCCATCAATGCTTGTAAGAACAGTACTCCAAACTTGTGGGAGTTACAGAACATCATCGTTTTTTTCATGTTGTGCACTAGGGCTCAAACTGAATTCTCTGATGGTCCCCAGGGTGGATTAGGTCTCAGCCTAGACTCCCTGAATCAGAGGGTCTTGGGGAAGAGCATGGGAATCTATAGTTTTTACAAGCTCCTCAAGATGACTTCTGTTGGTCAGCCTGCTTGAATCCTTGTGTGGGGCAAAGGTGCTTTGTATGACCTGGAGAAGTGATTCCAGGTGGGTGGAAGCAGCGGCAGGAGAGGAGAATGAGGCAGCCTGCAGGACACAGCCAAGGCAAGAGCAATTGCCTGGGGTGGAAGAGTAAGAGGAAGCTGTGTCTTGGCATTAGTTTCAAATAAACCAGATTCCAGCAGACCAAAGCCAGCTTGCTCGTGCCTCACCTACTGTGGATGCTTCCAATTGCTGGTTTGTGAACCTATCATTGGATATGTAATGCTATAATTTACTAAAATTTAGATTTAGGACAGAAAGGGGGGGCAGTGAGGTGAGTTCAAGTTCAAGCCACCCTTGGGATGTTCAAGGCATTTGGAAACATGGATCTGGAGCCTGATAGAAAGTTCTGAGCCAGAAATGTGGTCTGAGTCATCATCTCATAAATTGAAGCTGTGGATGGGATTGAGGTCACCCAAGGACTTTATATAAACTGTTTCTACAGAGGATACTTAAAGAAATGGAGAAATGTCTTCTTATCAAAAGCCATGCTATGCTGGTGAAGTCCAGTGATTTGTTCTGAGACAGGAGGTCAACCTCAAGGAAACTGTGGTCTTCCCAAGCTGACAGTAGCTGATGAAGCTGGATATACATGATTCTCATGGCATATTCCACAGCAGGGCAGGCAAGACACAAAGGATGTGGCTGATGAATGGGGAGTGAAGGAATAAGGTCCGGGTGGACCTAAGTACCAGTAGAAAATGACTCGACTTCTTCATAACATTCATCTTGCTGTTCTGCTATACTAATAGGGTTGATGAAGAATCTTCCTGCCTTCACTTCCTGTTGGTTGCTCTGTGACTGTGGAACCTTTTGAAATTCTTTGTTAGCTCTTGTCAATATTCCCATAGACGAGAAAACACCTTTATGGCTCCCACTTGAGATGGCCCTTAAAGTAGACCACTGATACAACTTGCTCGGAAATTCCATGTGTCAAAGAGGGAAGAGTTGGAGGAGGTGTGATTAATTTCTATATATGCTACTGTTTTCTGTTATGAGCAAGGATTTATATGTTTTTAATGTATACATTTTTTGAGACAGGTTCTCTTCTCTTGCACAGACTAGAGTGCAGTGGTGCAATCATAGCTCACTACAACCTCTGCCTCCAGGGCTCAAGTGATCTTCCCACCTCAGCCTCCCTAGTAGCTGGGACTACAGGTGCATGCCACCATGCCCAGCTAATTTTTAAATTTTTTGTAGAGAGAGGGTTTCACCATGTTGCCCAGGCTGGCCTCGAATTCCTAGGCTCAAGCAATCCATGCACCTTGGCCTCCCAAAGTGCTGGGCTTATAAGGATTATAAATGTGAGCCACCACACCCAGCCAATAATTTATATTTTTATGTACCTCTCCACATAGAAGTTCAAATTTGAAAATGTGTACTACTAAGTAGAAATAGATAAATGTAGGTGCATAGTAGATCCTCGATAAAGGGACTGAATGAATAATGTGGTGCCATTCCCACTCAGCACCATATTCTGACAGTTTAAGTAATGATATGCTTTGACAAACATTGACTGAATCCCGTAGAGAGGGGGACAAAGGGGAGACATATGGGCAAGGACCCTGACTGACACAGATTTCTGCCTAGTGTGATGAACACAACTCTCTGCCTGTGGTTTGGTGGCAAACTGGGGAGTGTGGCGTTCAAAACTCCTCCCCATTGACTAGCTGAGGTTAGGGGGCAGGTCCTCTAGGAAAATATTTTAAATGGCTCTGCTGGAAAAGATGTCTAATTAAAAGATGTCTAATTACAGCATGGGAACTGCAACCTCCTCCATTACCCAAAGTTCAGCAGTCCCTTGTGCAAGTGGCACAAGCCTGGGGAGAGCTACTGATGCAGATGAGGGGGCTTCTGCTCAGAAAAGAGTCCGTATGCATCCCCTCTATGGGAAAGATAAAGTCCTGCTCTCCCCAGCAGGAGCAGACCATGGCCTCTGGGGCTAAGTCTTTGGGATCTGTCATGGTATTTCACATGAGCATTTATTGATACATAAGTGAGGATCCAAGAATTAGAATAAATAGTAATGCATAGTCATATCTTCTTAGTAACGCCCACTATGAATTGGGGTTTGGGTCTAATCCCAATCAGACTCCAATACTAACTGTAGTCATGGTGTAACAACAACATGAAAAGAGCTCTGCCCCCAACCCTTCCTTTGGGAGCTGGGTTCCACTGTGTGCTCCACACACTGGCTGTAAGCAGTGCCAGGCATAACCCTGGCCAGGGCAGTCATAACAGTAAGAGTGGTGGCTGGTGGTAAGCAATGTCGGGTCTTGGAGAGTGGGCATTGGTGGCATAGTAACTGTGATGATGGGGAAGGAGGGAGGCATTCCTGTGGCTGTGGACGCCCTAGTATGCAGAACAGCAAATCAGCAAATATTTGTTGAACTTCTATGTTTGGGTCAAGCTTTATGATACATGCTAGGGACATCAAAGAAAGAATAAGACATGATCCCTGCCCTTAAGAATCTTTAATTAATCTAAAATAAGAATTAATCTTTAATGAATCTAAAATAAAAAGCTTTTTTAAAAAGCTTATACTCTAGGCAGGGATATGAGACGTGCATAAATGAAAAGTTGAAGATGAAGTGAAAATAGTATCAGACAGAGGGTGAAGAGACCTGAGTTTGTTGTCAGCCCTGAATGGTGGGTCCCTCATCTGTAAAATCAGGGAGCTGGAGTAGAGGACTGTAAGGTTCCCTCCCAAGTCTAGTAGTCTCTAGGAAGAGCGTGAGTCATAAATACCCAGTAGCAACTGGTAAGAGTTATACTCTGATACAGATGACAATGCTGGGTTCGGGAGGGTTTCCCACAGGAGTAGAGTCTTGAAGGAGGGACAGGGTTTCTGCAGACAGTAAGCAGAAAGAGGTCTCCACTAGGTCTGGAGAGCATCCCTCCTTTCATCTCAGTGCCCCGTTGTCCTAGGGCTCTGTGCCTGCGGTAAGACAGCATGCTCGCAGACAACACTTACTATGCCTCTAACTTCTGAAAGGCTTGCTGCTGCCCTCTGAGTCATGCTTCCATCATTTCTCACACAGACCGCTGTAACAGATCACTGGAGTCCTGCCTTCTACTTTTGCCCTCAAAGAGTAGCCAGTGGTATTTAAAAAAATTAATCGGATTATGATTCTTTGCTGCTTAAAACCTTCCAATAGCTTCTATCACACTCAGAACACAATCCAAATGCCTGTATTCCTGTATCCTGCGTGTCTGGCGTTACTTGAGTGCATCCCGCCTACCTAGCCAACCTCGTTTATCATTCTGACTCCCACCCTCCCTATACTCTGGCCACATTACAGAGCTTTCTGTCTCAAGCCAGTGAAGGTTGCCCTACCTCAGGGCCTTTGTTTGCTGGCTGTTCCCATGCCCAGAATGGCCTTCCTCCAGCTCTGCTCAGATCTCAGTTCAAATGTCATTCTCTCAGACTGTCCCTGGCCTTCTTCGGAAGTAGCATCTCCCCCAGTGGTTTTCAAACCCTGATCCATGGCGGCAGCTCAGGAGCTGCCACTGGGAAGGAGGGCAGGAAGTAGAAGAGACTCCCAACCCTCTCTTCTCTTTGGCCAGAATAGCTTTGGTTTGATCTGTTTCCATGTGAAATTTCATTGGAAGAAAGAATTCCAGTGACGTAAACATTTTTGAAAATCACCGGCTTTGTCCATCTGCGAGGGGAGCTAAGGTATGTCATTGGAGGAACTGTCCTTTGGATGGCAAAGTCCAGTGGCTGCTCTGTGGGTGGCAAGGCCATGCCATTGGCAGAAACGACAAATTGATCTCAACCCTCTTCCTGCTGGTTCTGGAAGGGACCTCAGACTCCTACTCAACCCAGCCCTCCAGGCAGCTAGCTGGAGCCAGCCATTCGCAGCTGGTTGGAATGAGAAACGAAAACTAATTACCCTTTCTTTGCCAGGACTCCCACTGACATTGGCTCAGAGTTCAGGAGTCCACTTAGAAGAAGGGATGGCACCACCCCAAGAAGCTGCAGGCCGAGAGCTGTGCTGTTATAAGAACTGGTGACATATAAGCAGCAGCACCCTGCAGACCCCTGAGCTCCAGTGTCCCCACCTGTAAACACCTGTGAGTGGGAAGGCATGGCCAAGGTGGGGAATGGGCTATGTAAACACACATGCTTCCTTGTGTTGGCTCAAAGGCAGCACCTGCTTCCTTTGATGACTGTCCCCTCCTTAAGCTCTTTCAGGAATCACATCCACAACGTCACCTCGCAACTCCCATCTCTGAGCCCTTGTCAACACCTGGCTGGAAGAGGAGAGGATAGTCTCGGTGCTCTGGACCTGCTGCTCCCCCAGGACCCCTCCACACTGTAAGGGTGAAAGAGAGGAAGCCACTTTCATGCCCAGATTGCCCACTCCTTGTCCCAGCACCAAACATAGCTGCCTCCTCCGTCTCCTTCACATTCACATTGCTGCCATCCCTCGTTAATATTTCTCTGGTTGCCAAATATTAGCTTCTAGTTTTCTTGCTAATTTTAGTTTTTTGGCTATCTGACACCTTCCTCCTGCTTAGATATCTCTTTCCTCGGTTTCCAAGCTGCCCTGACTCCAGGCTTCCCCCTCAGTCCTTCCCACCCTCCACTGGTCTTTCCAGCCCTGCAGTTCCCAGCTCTCCTCTCTCCCCACATCACACGTCCTCGCTGGCAACATCCTCCTCTCCTCTGACTTGAACTCCCACGACTGGTTCATGTGATTATTTCCTTCTTTCTACACCCCATCCCCAGAGGCACGGTATATTCAAGGTGTTCCCTGGCCACACACAAATTTTTAGTGCCACCTCCATAAGCCCAAATTTCCATAAGTTCCTGACTTGTTTTATTCCTTCAAACTCTTGCTTCCTTAGTAGGATGACCAACCATTCCAGTTTGCCTGCAACTTGAGGGAGGGTGGTGCCTGGAACATGGGACTTTCAGCCCTAAAACTAGAAAGTCCTGGGCTAAGAGAGTCCAATCGGCCACCCTCTCTGCTGTTTCCTCACAGTCCCGCTTTCTGCTCTGGGGCCAATAGGTAGTGTTGTAGTGATGACATCCGTGAATCCCTGCTTGAAAGTTAGAAAGCACCACACGGCAGCCAGAGGAAACAGAAACTTGGATCCCTGGAATGCGTCGCTAATGTTAGGAAGTGCCAGGTAGGGATAGCGTTGTTGGGGAGCAGCTAATTCTTCTGTCACCCTGAAATGTCACCAGGGAACAATTAGTCAGCCAACCCAATAATGGCTCTTTCCCAGTACCACCTTAAAGGTTAATGACCAAAATATTTCTGAGTTGATATTCAGAGTTACGGAGCCAACTCCCTGCTCAGCTCACTCTGAGTGCTAATTGCAGGTGTATAAGGGGGACAAGGCGGTGCTTCCTGTGTGCTTGTTGCTGGATTAGCCTACACAGAAAGGGGAGGCTAGAACATGTGTTTCCACTCCGCTTAGGGATTCTCAGAGAAGCCACGGCAGTCATGACACAGCAATGGACCCTATGGAGAAAGAGCATCAAAATTGAGGCCTCAGGCTAGGCAGCAGAAATGCTCTTACTAATTCAAGAAGCCGTCTCCTAGGAAACCGAGGCCCTCACGAGGCTTCTCACAGAGATTCGGGGCAGTTACACATTGTGTGCACAGGCATTTGCCCAAATATCTATTCCTTATGTGACCAAGTTATGCCCACAACTTCACTGGTGCACAATTTCTACAGGTTTCTAGATCCAGATATCCATCTGTGTGACATTTTCTGCTCCCAGGAATGAGGAATGGTGTCTGCGGATCCGCAATCCTGGCTTCCTCTCTTGTTGCTACGTGGAGAGAGGGCCTCTGTTCTGACTGGAGCCCTACAGGTCGCTGCAAGGCAGGCTCTGCAGAAACACCCACGTGGCTGTGCATGTCAGGGAGGTCAGAGAAGCAGCAGCCAAGTCCTCCATGAGACACCTCCCTCTATTCCCTCTCCAATCTTTAAAACCAACAGGAAGCAAATCAGCAAACAGAAGGAGAGGGCCTCCTCCTTCAACAGTGGCACATCCATCCTGGGAAGCAGATGATACAAAACCCTGCCTTTGCTTAGATTAAATGCTTCAGCCGCATTTAGCTCTCGAGAGCACTTTACAGCTTTGTTCAGACCTGCACGGAATATAAATTACTGTTGAATTATACACGATTGCATCATCAGCACTCAACAGGCAGGTCACAGGGTTTTACATCGAAGGCGCCTTAGGGATTTGTCGGGATGAGGCAGGGGAGAGTGGATGTGTTCAGAAAGAGAACATGCTGAGAGGGATGAGGCTCTGAGTTGGGGCAAAAATCACTGATCATTCTGCAAGCTGTGCAAAGACTCCAGGCGGACTCTGCCAGGAGTAGAACTCAGGAGTTAAGCCTCTGGGGCAAGCAGGGTTTGTGTTCCTGAGGCTGTGTCTCTACACGACACGGCTGCTCTGCACCCAGGTGTGAGCACTCCACAGCAACACAGCATCCCAACTCAAGCGACTACAGGGACTGGTCCATCCATAGAGGCTGGCCTCATTTCCAAAGAGAATACGTCCAGATTCCTATCATAGAACCTGGAGTCTTCTCCCTTGGTTTTTACACATCTACGGATGGCCGTGGAAACACAGGAATTTTGCCCTTGAAAAATTCATATGTTGAAACCCTAACCCCTAGTATTTCATATGTGAGTATATTTGGAGATTGGGCTCTTAAAGAGATAATTAAAATGAGGCCATTAGGGTGGACCCTAATCCAATTTGACTGGTGTCCTTATAAGAGGTGGAGCTTGGGACATACAAAGAGACACCAGGTGCGTGCACATGCAGAGGGACGGGCTTGTGCAGAGGCAGAAGAGGGAGGCCATCTGCAAGTCAAAGGAGAGGGGCTTCAGACGAAACAACCCTGTTGGCACCTTGAGATTGGACTTCTGGATTCTGGAACTGTAAGAAAATTAATTTGTAATGTTTTAGCCACCTGATCTGTGGTATTTTGTCATAGCATCCCTGACAAAGTAATACAATAGGTGAATATACAATAATTGGCTTACTAATATTACTTTGCAACACAGGATGAAATAAGAATATCTGTGTGGCCAGACCTTGTGGCCATCCTGTAGCCAGAACATGCATCTAACATAGCCACAGAAAATAATACCTGTTAGGCATCTTGTGTTCTTTTTTTTTTTCTCCATCTATTCTCCCTCACCCAGGTAATTATGCTCACTCCCACTCAGCTCCCTTCAATCCATTTGTTCTTCTGGGTGTAAGTTTAGATTGGATCACAAGATCAGTGGCCCTGGTAGACTCTATACTGAAGCTAGAGCCTTTACAAACTTCTGAAGTCATCTCAAGGGCTGAGCAAATAGAAGGGGACATTGGCAGGGTGTTCAAAGGGTTTCATTACAATGGGAATTTACTAAGGTCAAAGTGCGTTTGAGTTTGTGCTCAGCCGGCCTGTGAATTTCTCAAGAACTGGCGTGGTGGTGTCTCCTTTGGTATCATACACAGCACTGAGTATTCAATCCCTATCACTTGGACAAATGGGACTTCTAGGCTGTGCAGCTTATAACTAAAAATATGAACATTGGCCGGGCGTGGTGGCTCACGCCTGTAATCCCAGCACTTTGGGAGGCCGAGGCGGCGGATCACCTGAAGTCAGGAGTTCAAGACCAGCCTGACCAACATGAAGAAACCCTGTCTCTACTAAAAATACAAAATTAGCCAGGAGTGGTGGCGCATGCCTGTAATCCCAGCTACTTGGGAGGCTGAGGCAGGAGAATCGCTTGAACCCCGGAGGCGGAGGTTGCAGTGAGCCGAGATCATGCCATTGCACTCAAGCCTTGGCGATGAGTGAAACTCTGTCTCAAAAAAAAAAAAAAAAAAAAAAAAAAGAACATTGAAACCTAAAGGAGAATGAAGTAAACACACTATGCCTTGTCCCCTCATTCCCCTTTCTTAAATTGTTACGTGATTGCTGAGGTGTTTGTGCATTACATTGCTGTGTTTGTGTGTGCGCGCGCACAGGTGCATGCACCCAAGCACGTACACACCTTGTGTTTCAATGGACACCTTGGACTTCAGAAAGCAGTTTTCTTTTTTTTGTAGGACTTCAGCATCAGAATAATAACCTCTCTGCAGGATTGTTTTGAAGAGCCATAATAACGAATGTGAAGAGTTAAAGTTGCTTTCTACATGTAAGGTATAATATTAGAAATGGAAAGCTTTAAGTGAGATTGAAGAAAAATTATTCTCAAGGACAAAAAAAAATGTTTGCTGTTTTCATCTCCATCACCCACTCCATTCTCCTTCAATCCTACCCCAGGTTTGTAAATGCTACCCCGGGGAGCAATCGCTTTCAACAGAGAACAGAGGAAGTGCTTACTCAGGACCCTTCATTCCGTGGACTTCGTCAGAACCAGAAGCGTGGAACTTGGAAGGATCTCAAGATACACTTCTGAGACAGATCCTCCTTGGTAATGGAACTTATCTCCTAGATCCAAGAGTTTACAGCCTCCAGTGGGGGTACAAGATGACATTGGTGGGTCTGTGAAGAAGCTTCTTAGGCTCATATCTCAACCAGTCTCTACTAAAAAATACAAAATTAGCCGGGTGTGGCGGTGTGCACCTGTAATCCCAGCTACTCAGGAGGCTGAGGCAGGATAATTGCTTGAACCTCGGAGGCGAAGGTTGCAGTGAGCTGAGATCGCACCACTGCACTCCAGTCTGGGCTACAGAGTGAGATTTCATCTCAAACAATAAACAACAAACAAACAAAAAGTAATAAAAAGTTGAGAGAAAAGGTCACCATCCATCTAGAAAGGGATACATGACTCAAATAGATGCTGTCCTTCCTACTTGACTTCCCCACCACTTTGAACCAACACTGCCAACAGTTCGGTATGTACTCTTTCCATTTTTCTTTCTGTTCTTATACATTTTTGTAAGTTGTATACCTATAAAATCATACCTACTCTTCTGTATCTGGCTTTGACCACTTAATGTGCTTTTGATAACATTCCATGCCTATATATCAAATCTTAACCACAAAATATGTTACACTGTATGCATGTACCAAATTTACCATTCCTCCACACTGATGGATGTCTGCACAGTTGCACATTTTTCAGTATTACAAAGAATCCTGCAGTAAATATCCAAGTTGGGGACCTTCTGTAAGTGCTACAGAGGTTCTGACCCTGGCTTCTCTGGAATATACAGCTGCC
Source organism: Pongo pygmaeus (assembly GCF_028885625.2). Lineage (NCBI taxonomy): Eukaryota > Metazoa > Chordata > Mammalia > Primates > Hominidae > Pongo > Pongo pygmaeus. The sequence continues at coordinate 140,394,244 of NC_072379.2, read as the reverse complement.
ATTGATGGTTACCCCACGCTTTCTTATTAAATGACTGTGAGAGTGGCATTTTTATTAGTTTTAATCTACATAGCATACACTCCTTCTTTCTTCCTTTGGTTAAAGCATCACCAGTGTTCTTTCTTATGAGGAAGCCATTCTGCAGTCACAGTGATTAATTCAGGCACAGGCTGAATTAAGTTCAGCCTCAGTTTCTGTATCTTCTGTATCTCTTGGGGTTGCTGTGAGATTATACAGATCTACACATGTATACACACAAACATACATATATATGCCTATGAAAATTATATATATACACATCTTTATATGTGGGTATATTAGGATATATACAGCAAATAAATTATGTAATTGACATAGTCATCCCAAGCTAAATAATTTGCTGAAGGTCTCAAAGCATGTGACAGTGCAAACATTTGATTTTGCTGTAAAGCCTCAAATTATTTGGCTGCAGAAACATCTGAGAACCATCCATTCCACTTGCTTCCACTGCTTTCGTTAAAAAAACAATCCTCCAGGAGAAGTAACCTCTAGCCCACTCCACTTGGCCCGCCTGGCCTTGGATATTTCATGCTCCCCAAGAAATGAAAAGTTGTGAAGATCTGCTATGAGCTTTCTATATAGGATGGGAAGGAGAGTTCTGGAAAGGAAACAAATTAAGAGTGCACCATCCATATTCTTTCCAAGTGAATCTTTGCAGCTTCTTATCCATCTGGGCCTTGGTTCAGAGCTGAGAATTAGTGGGATCCAACTGGCTTCTTAACTAAACTGAGAGTGGCACCTACAGCTGTGCAGTAAGGAGCATCCTCAAGCTGTGATTAGTGTGCTTCCAAGAGTGAAGCCACTTAGAGCGTGCCATCTTCCTGCCCCTGCTTTTCTTCTCTCACCTTCTTCTAGCCAACTCTTTCTGGTGAATGACAATGGTCCATGGAGCAAACTTGGAGAATCTGTAGGGCAGAGGGAAACCTCGCCCTGGGTTTCTTGCTGGGAACGAGGTTTACAATAATACAGAGCTTCCTGCAGACCTTTTCTGACACTGCATCTTCCTGGTTGCTCTGGCCATTCATCTTCTAGGTACCATGCAAGGCTTTTGCAAAGAAAGCCACATCACTCCCCCAGGGCTGGCATGAGGCCCAGGACACACAGATCTATCATTGCATTTGAATTCCTGTTTGGGTAGTCATAAGGTTCTCTTGACCAGGGGGTACATCAGGACAGCCTGTACCAGCTTCCTGGTAGGGGAGCTACAACATACAGGGGTGTGGTTTTGTGGAAAGTGTACACTACCAAGAATCAAAAGACCTGGGTTCTGGTCCCATCCTTGCCTATAAGTGGGCAAATCACTTCATCTCTCTGGATCATGATCCCTTTAACCATAAAATACAGGGGTAGGGCCAGATCTCTATGGTCCTTCTTTTTCATCTAAATGATCCTACGACTCTAGGTATTGGGGTAAGAAGGTGCCATTCTCTCTGACTTGCTCTAGGACTAGCTGTCACTTATTTTGTCAAACATGAACTATCTGGAGAGAGGATACTGTTTCTCACCTCCTGACACACACAGAAGGGGTGGTGGATGAGACCATTAGATGTCATTATTTGACATCAATGTGCATATGAGGCTCAGCTCTAAACTGCCTTGATTCTAAGCATGGAAGGATTGGGCCCCAGCTGTTTAAGTGTCTGGAATAAATTGTCTCCTGAATGAAATCTCTCTGGCTTCTGCCCTATCTGATTCAAGCCAATGCCATGTTAATTAGTAGAGGGAGAAGCTTGGGGTGGTAGCCAAAAGATCAGGCAAGCCTGCCACCTGGTTTGGCTATGTTTCCATATGCCCGGCACATTTGTCAGCTTGGCCCTGGCCTTTCTCTGAGATGAAAACCTAAACCCAAGTGAATTTTGCATGCTGTCACCCCACCACTGGGTCACTGAATGCATACATAGCTTTATATGGATAAATCATCTGCATGTAATGTTTATAATATGATAGACATTGTTCCAAGAGCTTTACAAATGTTAACTCTTTTAATCCTCGAAGCAACGTTATAAGGTTTAGATGAGGAAAATGAGGCACAGAGAGGTTAAGCAATTTGCCTGAGGCCACACAGTAAATACTACAGCCAGGATTCAAACCCACGCTTTAGCCACTTTTTAGGTTGCCTCTCACCACAGCAATTTCATGTACATCTGTATTGATTGTCTCTCCAGTTGCACTGAAATTAATATAAGCAGAGACTCACTCTTCTTCTCCAGTAGGACCCTACACACAGTGGTGTTTAAATAAGATTCATCAACTAGATGGTGAGATTGGAAGAAGAGGGCTTATCATTATCCAATGTGGCCCCAAGGAGGTTCTGAGGGCCCTTCAGACTCAGGCCGAGTTGGTAAAATCTGACTACTTCATAGAACTAGGGAAGCCTATCACAACCTGTATACAACTTCACATATTATTTGTGTCAGGTAGAAGGGTGACTCCTTTTGAAGGGACACGAGTTTTCTATGAGGATTAGGATAGAGAGGTCAAGAAAGGAAATGAATCAAGATCAGAGCACTAAATCTCGTTCAATGGGAATCCCTGTAGCTTCTCAACAGATCAGGGACTAAACCAGTGGACAGACGAAGCTGGTGGTCAGAAGAGGGCCCAAAGGAGCTCAGCATGGACTTCAGCCCATCAGGAATGTCCTCTTCTCCCTTCAGGCCCTCCCCCAAGCCCTCTGCCTTGGGAGTAGGTCTCTACCTGGCAGCCCTTTTAGCTCTACTTTCCTCTCGGCGGTTTATTCGAGGAATGAGAATTATTCACTCATCTTCCGCACCCCCTTCTGAATTCAAACTCTAATGAGAAAAGAACCACAGAAAGGAGGCAGATGAGGAGAAATATACCAGCTCTGTTACTGACAAGACTACAGTGGCAACTGTGGCTTGTTCCATTGTCCCACGGCCACAGTCAAGATCCCCAATACTTTCTCTCCAGGCTTACATTTTAGGAGGGAACGTGTGAGTCTGTAGAGCAGATACACTCGCCCAGAAGTGTTGACTCATATTGGTGGGTGGAAGAAAGGAAAGGAAAGGAGAGGAGAGGAGAGGAGAGGAGAGGAGAGGAGGAAAGGAAGAAAGGTCCCCAAAGTGGCCTCCTGAAGCTGGCCTGGGTCTTGGGCCCTGACCTCAGGAAGGCTGACCACATGGAGAAGTGAGCAAGGGGAGGGGACCCAAAGGGTGCTGGGCCCCACGAGCTTGGCCTCCTCTCCCACCAATGTCACCATCAGAGAAGGCAGTCACTTCTCCTTCGGCAAGTAAGGCCTTACAAGGTGGAGTCTGCATCCTCCTAAAGAGAGGAGAGAAGTTTCCTACTTTATGACATGGAGTCCAGGTGGAATGCCGAGGTGAGAAAAGAATGGCTGCCCCACTTCCCTTAGCCATGCTAACTCAGGGGCTTTAAAAAGCTGTGAGCCAGAGGCTTTTGGGAAACGTGATTTTGATGGAACTTATCTGAAAATGTTAAAAGGTGAGCCAGAGGGGTAATTATATTAATTATTATTTTAAATAAATTGTGCCTGGGAGTGCGGCAGAAACTTCAAGAAGAGATTCTTAGGTTTTGCTAGGGTGGCAATGGGAAGGACACAGCTCTTGACATTCCCTATTACCCAGGGCCCAAATTGGAGGGTCAAATATCATACTAGATTTACATTTTAACTTTATATAAAGCTGCTTAAGCTTTTTTTTTTTTTTAGATAAAAGGGATTTTTTGCTTCATTCACAACAGAGTTTAGTTACATAGGGATATATAAAAATGGAAATCTATTAATGACATCTGAAATCCTAAACTAGAACGAATAAATAAAGACTTGGCATACTGCTTCTGAAAAGTTGCCAGTTCTAGGTCTAGGAGCAGTTTCCTTTGATAGATGGACATCGAAAGCCCTACGAGGGGCGATGAGAAGAATGGGGCATTCCTGCTTCAGCCTCAACCATTAGCTCCCCTGCGAGGCCTCTTGACTCCCCAGCAGAGGGAGGCTCCCTTTGTCCATATTCCCACCATATGCCCTGTTACAGCACTTGTCATGGGCTGCTCTGAGCACTTACATGCCTCTACCACTTGCCTGGGCAGTCTTTAAGGACAGGGACCATACAAGTTACTATTTGAGTGTCCTAGGTATCAACACAATGTCTAGCACACAGTAGGTATCCAATCAATGTTTACTTAGCTGAACTTAGTTTGTAAAGCAGATAATTAAGAGTGTGATAGAGTTGTTTCCAAATATTTGAAAGACTCGGAGGAAAAAGGCACTGGCTGTAATTTATGTCACTTTAGCAGAAACGACCCGAGGCCAAGAAGTCAAAGTTACCAGAAACCTTAAAATAAAGATGAGCAAAATAACAACTGGAGTCACCCACAAGGAAGGGAGCCCCTGCCACCAAGGAGGTTTTGACTCAGAGGAAAGCTAGGAAATGACTAGATCACTACTGTCTAAGACACTCACAATGAGGCAAGTGCCATCAAAATGGAACAAAGTGAGGTCTGAGTTCAGAGGAGGAGTCTGGGTCTAGGTAAGATCATTCAAAAAGGTTTCTAGAAGATTCTAACTGTAAGTTGAGCCTTGACAACAGCTTCAGGCTTCAACAGGCAGAAAAGGGTGTTGTGGAGGCAGTGATAGTCTGTAGCTGGGGTGACTGGAACACCTATGGCTCATGGGCCTGTGGCTAAGGCACATGAGACAAGACTGTGGCTGACATTCAACTCCAGGCTGGGGACATTGGCCTTTATTCTCTTAAGAACAGGGAGCCACAAAATATTTTTTCATCAGAGAAATGATGTAAGTGTATTTTAGAAAAGCAGTATGCTGTAAAGGATGAATTTAGTGGAAAGTAGAGAAATGAACATTTATAGAGTACCCACTCTCTGCTAGATTTTTTTAAAATATATTAACTTGTTTTATCTACACGACAACCCTACAGGGTAAGCAGCACTATGTCACTTTTACAGATGAGAAAATGCAGGCTCAGAGGTTGGCAACTAAGTGGTGGGACAGAGATTTCCACCAAGGGCTGAATGACCCCCAAACTACTGCAATAGTACTAAAGGCCCAGATGGCACTCAGGAATGGAAACAAATGAATGAGCTGCAAAGAATATTGCAAAGGAAATATTGGCAGATGCTGGCAATTGATGGAAAAGTAAGGGTGAAAACGGAAAAGTGGAAGATGACTCAGGTAATAGATTGATCTGCAAGGAAGTGAAGAAAACAAGCTTATTTGCTGTAGGAAGGGAAACATCAGAGCAGACGTGTTGGATACCTACAGTCAGTCAGGCACTTAGCATGTACTCAATAAATATAAAGCACATGCACAACGTATATAGAGAAAGGACAAATCCGCGTCAAAGTATGTTTGAGGTTCCAGAAAGGTGGAGATGTCTAGAAAGCATTTTTAAAACATGAGGCCAGAGTTCACGAAAGACTGTTTCATACACATGTTCCAGATTCATTTTTGCAGAGATAATCATCGCTGTGATGGTGGGTGTTGTTGACAAGCGGACATGTTTTTAGGTAAAAAGCAGAGAGAGTCAAAAGCCTATATTTATAGGTAGAAAAGGGCAAAGAAAACAGAAAAGGCAAAGAAAAAGGAAAAATCAAAAGTATATTGTTATAGAAGACAAGAGATGAGAGTTTCACGAAAGATAGAGCTAGGTCAACCCTAGTGAGGTCAGGAACAGGAGGGTCAAGGACAGGTGACAGGTGGAACAGCCAGGAGTAAGCACATCTCCAAGAAGCCAGCTTCCGAGACTGGGCGGGAACAGAGACTCCAAGAGATGAAGTGGATTGGTAGTGGAGCTCTGGAAGTAATAAGTAAGGATTATCCTTTCTGCCTCATGAGCCCCAAGCTTTGCCGTTTGTCTTAAAACACATAAAAATGTTCATATATCCAGCAAAGAGACTCATTTTCCTATTTCTCTAAGAAATATTTTATGAACGGAACCAGCTTCCTCTTTCTTGCCAGACCAAGAACACTGCCCTTCATGTACCATGCATGATGAGATGGCTGTGTGGAGTCGTCTCTTACCCTACCAGGTCATGAGCTGTTTGAGGATCACAGCTGTGTCAGTAAGTTAATGGTTATTTGGAAGATAGTGCTGTATAATTAAAAGCCCTGGCTTCAGAATCAAATAGATTTGAATTTGAATTCTGGCTTTGGGAATTATGTGGCCAAGTACCTTGTCCAAGTTACTCAAATTCTAAGCGAGTGCTAGGAACTGCAAAGAAGGTAGGAGTCAGTGCTAAACTGAGCACACATTATTAAAAATGTACTAAGTGCTCACTACAGGCCAGGCATGGTTCTGAGCATTTTGCACAACTCATTTAATTCTCATAACAACCCTACAAGGCAGGTATGATTTTACAGGTGGTGACACGGAGGTGTATAAAGGAGAAATCTGCCCAGGGTTGCAGAACTTTTGAGTCTGACTCCAGATAACATTCATTCCATCTGGCCTTGAGGCCTTTGTTAACACTTTGGTAGCAGAAGTGGCTCCATTTTGCCTTCTTGACCTGTCTTCCTCCTTCCTACCCCAAACAACATCTGCCTGCCCCTTGCTGGTGGTAATGGAGGAGGACCCTCTGGCTTACGGCTGTGAACGAATGCATGTGAGTAAGCCTGTGTTTGGGGGGGCCTGTCCCTTTACCGCAGGTGGCATTCCCAGTAACCTTTTCTTTTCTCCCACTGTCACAGGAACACAAAAGTAAGAATGGGTACCAGTCCGAAGACCTTAGATTAAGACTCCATCATTTACTTAACTGCATGACTCCAAGCTTGTTTCATGGCTCTCTGGGTCTAGTTTATTATCTACAAAATTAGGGTGGTAATGCTGACCTTAAAGGGCTGCTGAGAAGATGAAAGGAGATAATGTTGGAACAGTGTCTACTATTGACCTGCTATAGGCTGTCTGCTCATCTTCTTCCCTCTCCACCTCTTCCACCTGCCTCCTATGGGGGTTTTCAGGTCAAATGAGACCTTATCCTCCCTTTAAAGCTCTGTGAACTGTAAGGTGTTACCCAAAACATAAATGGCCCCCTTTCTTCCATTTTTGGGTGACCACAAACTTCCTGCCCCAAGAATGGTGGATGGGTGGATTGGCAATGTCCTCTTTTCTGCTGAAACAACACAAAATTCTTTTGTTTTAAATATTTTGCACTTAAGGGTTTCAGTCCTGAAAAAGAAAACAGCTAATTTATCTCTTATTGATCCAGGTGTCTGGCTCCTCTCTACAATTGTGAGCAACCCTGAGGCAGAGATGGGTTTGATTTTATTTTCTCTTCCACAGCACCCAGAACGTAGTAGGTACTTAACAACTAGTTGTCCATTTCATGAATAACAAGCACTGGGCATGTTCAAATGGTTCACTAAAGTGGGGATGGGCTTGCCTCCTTCACAGCCACATCTCGGAAGTCTTTGACCTTTTGATAGCATCTATCGATAGGGTGACTGCATTTTCCAAACCCCAAATCAAGACACAAGGTATGAGAAATGATCTGATCATAGGAAACTATGTTTGAAATCAGGAGGACTCCAGAAAGTCAGGGAGGCACAGTGGCTTTGCACAGACCTTCATTTCCCAATTATTTCAGACATGGTGAGACAACACAAGCCATTTCCTGCCTGTCCCAGTAGCCCAGGCTCTGTTAGGATGAGCAGGTACATCTGCAAGAGCAGAATTCATTTACAGCTCAGGGATTGTGTTCACAGATCCTCTCCAGTGTAATGCTTTGAGACCTTCCCAGAGTCCCTCTCCCCTAGGCCTTAAAGGCCCCTGTATTGTACGGACTGCTGAATTGTTCAGGCTTGCCAGGCTTCGCCCACCTCCTCTGCAGGGGTACATCATCTGCAGTGAGATTCAGAGAGACTGCCTGGGCCAAGGTGTGCCTGGCGGCTCATAGTGAGGGTTGCTGCTGAGTCCTTGCTCCCCAGCTCTCGATCTGGGCCAGTTCTCCGAGTCTCTGGTACCCAGAGGGAGCCAGGCGCCCTCCCTCCTGTCTGCACATTCTGACTTACTCACTGAGAATGTGCTCTCAGCCTATCTCAGGGGGACCCTGTGTCTGGTCTGGTCTGGTCCGGTTTGCCCTGGTGCCCGGTGGCTTCAATTCCATCCTCCAGGCTCTAGACCCTGTAGTACATCTCAGCCATCAAGGAGTGGAGGTGACAAGGAGCCTCAGGAGGGCAGAGAGTGCCCCCCTTCCTTGGGTCAGGCTATTTTTGGTCACTTCTTACCTGTCTTTAACCCCTCTACTCTCAACCTCCCCCCACCCCTGCAATCAATGCTCCCATCATCAGAGGACAGGACAGAGAAAATTCCTCTTCACTTTGACCTGCTTCTCCCTCTTGTTTCCCGGGAACAGCTTTTAAGCCTAATAGGAGGGGTCTCTCCATTTAGTTCAGAAACCAGCATTTTTCTTTGATTTGTGACTTGTTTCAAGGGCCAGAAGCTTGCCTGACAAGTTCCCTTTCTCTGAAGCTTACAAACCTCTGTAAGAGCATCCCAGAAGAGCCATGGGAAGGGAGACTTTTGAAATTACTTTAGAAATGACCTAAGTTTCCATAGCAATCCAGCACTGTGGAGTCATCATCACATTCCAGGTCTTTGTTTCCACAGAAAGGGCTGTTGGAGGAATCAGTCCTTTCTCGACAACCACTCCAGAGGTAGAGATGGTCTTCATCTACCCTGTCCCCCTTCTTTCCTCCTGTTCACCCTCCTCCCAGCCCACCTTGCTTGTCTGTCCATGGTATGGAAGCAACGGACCCCAACTCAGCACAGTTTAGTGATTTCCGCCCCAGAGAAGACAGGGTCTTGTTAATGCTGACAGGAGGAGACCTCAGGGTGTCGGGGTCCCAGTCTGAGCCTGGACTGCATTCATTCAGTCATTTGGACATGTCCAGCACGGCTGTGGTGGTGCAGGCAGGCCAGCTGGGAGGGCACTGGGCTGGGGGAAATCACTCATCCTAAGTGAGAACCCAAATCATCTCCCCGACCCTCAGTCTGGACACTGAGAACCAAAGCCTGACCTTACTGTCTACAGGAACATGGCTTTGCTATTCTGCCATCTCCTTTACACTTCTGGGACTGTCCTGTGCAAGTAAATGATTTGATTGTTTCATTACAGGAACTTTCCAAAAGATCCACCAACACTTTCATCAAAAGCATCAACTGACAGCATGTGCCCCAAGATTCTCTGAATCCTTGGCCTCAAAATCTTCACCTTGCTGTTCCCACCAGTCCAGGACATTATCATTATTCTTACCCAATCATTATCTAATTATTCATACCCAATGTTAATCACATGTCTGCATTGAAATAATGGCTTTAAATCAAACGTCCAATTCTCAATAAATTCTGATCTTACTGCCTCCCCTGGAGGCCCTGCCAAAGTTTTGCAAGGTGAATTCTCTCTTATCACAGAAAGCAATTGTCTTATTAACAGCTTTTCTTGATTAACAGGTTGTGTTCTCAATATTTGGGGAGTAGATTTGACATAAGGAAAGAGGCACACATGCTTTGTGTGATTATTCAATCATCAAAGGCAAGCAGTGGTCTTAAGCACAGCAGACTGGTTAGGGAGAAGGGGGTTTACAAGCAGAATAGAGACTAGATCTGCTTTCTTAAGATCTCTAGGAGCCCCTGCAGCAAAAGTCTATGGAGTTCCGGGCTCAGGGCATTTAAGTGTGGGACAATGCTAGAGGCAGAACTGGCTTCATGGGCATGTGTTCTATGCAGTTGCCCACTTGCTTGGATCCTCTACCGTTGCTGTCCTGAAATTCTTAATCATGTTTGAACAAGGGGTCCTGGGTTTTCATCCTGCACTGGGCCCCACAAATTGTACAGCTGGTACAAGCTAGATGGTACAGCTGCCCCTGCAACACCTTCAGGGGGCACATGCCAGCCCCCTAACCCTGCTTGGGCTTCTCCAGATATGGACAGACCCAGCACCCCACTCACTGCAACTGGGAGTGGCAGGTGGTAGAGAGGCTGACGTAGCCAGAGAGGCTGATAAAAGTCACACAGTATCAAATGATTGCCCAGGAAAGAAGCCCAGGGCAAGCTGTGAAACAGATAGAGGGCAGGGCAAGCAGAATGGGGATGGACGCCCCTCAGTCCATCAGCCCCTGCCCACACCTCTGAGGCCCTTCATGATCTGCTCTTGGCGGAGTCATCTCTGTCTCACTCTGCTCCCATCACAGTCATCGTCTCACTCAACTTCTTCAGACCCAACAAGCTCAGTCCTCTCCCAGGCCCCTTCTCCTTGCTGCTCATTTTATGTGGCGTGATCCTGCCCCAAGTCTTCTTATGGCTTCCTGCCCCCTACATTCAAGCCCTGTTCAAACATCACCACCACTGAGAGGCCCTCCATGCCCTCTCTAACAATAGCCATGCCCCCAACTCTATCACCTTCCCAGCTTTATTTTTCTCCATAGTTCTTATCACCTAACATCGCACTATATATTTATGGCACTTGCTTTTGGTCTGTCTCTCCAACTCGAACGTAAACTTCATGAGGACTTTATCCTGCTCTTCCCTGTATCCTAGGTGCCTCGACAGTGTCTGGCACATAATAGGCAATCAGTATTTATTGAGCGAACAAATAAATGAATGAGTAGGGGTGATCAGTCAGAGAGACATTATCTGTCTGAAGATTTCTTCTTTTTCATCTCAGTGGCATGTAGTGCGTTTGTATGGCATTGGTAGTGATGGGATGACACTGCTCAGAGCAGCGTCACTTAAAAAAAGAAGTATTTCAGTAGCTGAACAATAATAATACCTAAAAAGGTATTGAGCACAATGCCAGGCATTGTTTTGAGCCCTTCACATGTATTAACTCTGCAAGTCTCACAGCTGTGCCTGAAGTGGGTCCTATTACTGGACCTCCTTTGTAGATGAGAAAATTGAAGCAAGGCATGAAAAGTGGTTAAGAAACTTTCCTAGGGCCACATGGCTAGTCCAAGACTCTTTTGGTCCTGGACTGGTTCTCCATGACAAAACCATAATTCCCTCTTCAATTGGGTGATTCTACTTAACTAGGACTCTCACTCCCAATCAAGAGGCAGAGAATGGAAGGCAGCTCATGTGCAAGTGTAGACAAGGGTTGACTCTTCCCAAAGAAACTCTCTGAGATGCCTTCACCAACCATCCTCCTTTGCATCTCCTTCCAGGGGCTGCTCTGTCTTAGCATTTCCATCCAGAAAGCCAATGACAAAGAATCCTCCTGCTCTGGCGAACATGTGGCACTGTGGCTTTCCTGAAGGCTTGGCTGGCGAGTGATGGGGCACTCTGACATGGCTTTTAATCGCTGACCAGATTTGGAGTCACAGGGCTAAGACTGCTCCCTGTTCTCTTCTCTTCTGAACCCCACATCTGTAGGAGGGGCAGGTCCCATTGGGTGGCAAAGGTGAAACTCCTTTTGGTCTGCCCCAGCTTCAGTGTGAAAATGAGGCCCTCCTGCTGCCTGGGTTACTGAAGTGGTGCATCCTGGCCACTCATTCTACATGAGGTACATTAGGTAAGCCCGGATGTTATTTCCTAGTCTTCCTGACAATGTGTCTTCTCCCTCAAATGTCTTTAGTGACATGATTTACCCCCTCCCCTATTTGTTTTAATTGTAACCATCAAATGCTAATAAATATTGAAATCTGCACTTTCCATGAGGCAAGATACGCTCCAGGGTATGAAGTAGTTTGTGAGTCTCTAATCAGGATTTTGAAAGAAAGATTATAAGACAAAAAGTCAAGAGATGAGTTGTGATGTTCTAGCGAAATCTCACATAAAACTATAAAAGCAGATTGGCAGGGTAAGGAGATGGGTTTTATGCCAGAGTTGCCCTTGATTCGCCATGATAGATCACAGATACTTCTCTGCCTATTAAAATGGACTTCACTTAGGCTATACATGTAACAGGAACAGCTACCATTTATCAAGGGTTTATTGTAAGCCTGTCTCATGGTAAGTCGTTAGCTTACTGAATATATTCTCCCTCCCCAAAATATCTAACTTACGTGGTCCTTTTACTCCATGTCTCCCCTCTCTGACCTAAGAGTCATGAAGTTTGAGACATAATGCCTCCTGAATTTACATTAGGTTTGTGCAAAAGTAACTGCCATTTTTGTCATTACTTTCAATTACTTTGAAACATCATCCTAGCCGTGTTTCTAAATACAGCAAACTAGGAATAACAGTGGGGAAAAGCTGGTGGGGAAACCTGAGTGTTGTTCTATAAGATGCCTTAAATCATTTTACTGTCTAAAAGAAACAGTCCTCCAGGCAAGATGGCCATTGCCTTGGACTTTTCCTTTTAGGCTTCTGTATTTTCAGAATGCCCAGGCCTCCATCAAGGTCTTTGTCTAGCAGCAGAGGAGTATTATGCTGAGTGTCTGGGGGTTCATCACACAGCTGAACTGCTCTCTGGTGAGCTTGGTGGAGTGGGTATAGATGCCAGACATGTGGCATCATCGGTTTGCAAATCACTGCAATCACTCACACATAATAGCCTGAGCTTCTTTAGGGCATTCTCTTCGTTCCCCCTGACTGACTGGGAAGGTATAAAAGGTCACACTGATCACAGGTGGTAGGAAAAGAAACTTTAATGATTTCCTTTTCTCATTACCACCCGTGCCCTTGGTTCTGGCCGTGGTCTCCTCCATATACCCCTTTGTGCTTTGCGAAAGGAGGGAAGGGAGAGAGGGAGACACAGAGTGAATGACACATACTGGCATCCACTTAGAAGCCCAGAATCAGAGTTGTGCTAGTGTGGGAAGAAGCAGGGGCTGTGGGGCCACAGAGATCTTCAACACGGGGAGCCGAAAGCAGGGGCAGAGCTGGGGATGCAAGAATGCAGGCTGGGTCCCAGGCTGGGCTCCAGCTCTCATCTGCCACTCACTGGCCAGGTGACCTAGCACAACTTGACATGACTAGTTTTACCTGCTGACACAAGGAAGTGGAACTGGTTGGTCTCTAAAGTCCCTTTTATTTTGTATCTATGAGTCCAAGTTCAAGACAGAAAGCTCTTCATGAATTCATGTGTAATTCATACTCTACCTCCAAAAAGAATTTGAGATAGTTTATAACAGAAGTAGACAGACCCTTGGACTGTTCAAATAAAGACAACAAGAGGACGAGAAATCCCATGAAAGGGGAGATGATTAGAATAGGAACAGAAGGTAAGATGGGGTATTTTACTGAAGAATTGCTGCTCTATTGAGACAAAACCAAAATATTTTGTTTGTTACACACAATTCACTTTTCCTATATATTTGTTCCACAAATGTTTATTAAGAGCACAGACATTGTTCCCGACATTAGTGATACCTTAGGGAAGGTATCCCTTCACAAAAGCAGACAAAGTTCTGGAGATCATGCAGCATATATCTAAGTTCAGGGAGAGAGACAGTAAACAAATCCAGAATGTTAAAAACATTTCAGACACCTAGCACCCAAGCACCCATATCTCGGTTTCTGATACCTTTCTCTAATAAAAGGAAACAGCTCCTTGAAGAAATGGCTGATTCTAGGTCTAGGGCAGGAAATATATAAGATAAGCCTGCCAAAAACTAAGTGCCCCAACAAGCAAACAAACACAAAATAATCAAAACCAAAACCCACATTGATGAGGGTATCTCAAATGGGCACAGGAGCCAACAGAAAGCTCTCCCAATGGCCAAAGCTGTAACAATGAGAGCAACAAAAGAAGGTAGTATTGGATTAAACCCAAAGTGTAAGATAAATGCTCATCAGTCCACACTGGTATAAATGACTGAATAAATTAATAAATGGGGGAGAAGAGACAGACCTCCTCCCACGCAGAAGAATTCCAAATTACATAGCTACTCCATCCTACAGGAGCATCTCCATCGCAGCACTCTATCTTCACGCCCCATTCCTCGAGCGTGGGCTGCACGTGGTGACTTCCTTCCGAGGAAGTCACAGGAAATGGGGGAAAAATAATTTTACAGTGTGGAAACTTGAGAAACACGTGATCAGGACAACATCAACAGTCATAAATCATGTTGAAATAATGTGATGAAAACGGCATTTTACCTCTTCCTTCCCAAAACCCCTAACTCAGTCTAATCGTGAGAAAAACATCGGACAAGTTTCAACAGAAGAGCATTCCACAATATGCCTGACTAGTACTCTTTCAAACTGCCAAGATCGTCAAAAACAAGGAAAGTCTGAGAAACAGCTACAGCCAAGAGGAGCCTACGCAGACTCGAGAATGACGTGCAGTGCGGTGTCCTGAACGGGATCCTAGAACAGAAAAGGGCATCAGGTAAAAACTGAGGGAATTGGAGTCAGCTGGGGCCGTTGGCTAATAATAATGTACATATTTACTCATTAGTAATAACAAATGTATCATAATCATGCAACATGTTAATAATACAGGGAACAGGGTACAGTGGCAGAGGATACTATGGGAAGTCTACAATCTGCTCAATTTTTCTGTAAATCTAAAACTGTTCTAAAAAATAAGGTCTATTAAAAATCAAACAAACAGAGGGTCTAGAGGTCAGAGACGGAAGAAGTCAGAGATTCTCTCTCTTGCTGCCCTTGAATAAGCAAACTTCCCTGAGTTCTGCAGCTGCAAGGAAATGAATTCTGCCAACATTGGGATCTTGGAAGAGGGCCTCAAACATCAGATGAGAACCCAGCCCCAGCTGACGCCTTGATCACAGTTTTGTGGGACTTTCCACAGAAAATCCAGTTAAGCTGTACCTGGGATTCTGAACCATGTGATCTATGAAATAGTAAGTGTTTGTTGTTTTAAGCTCCTAAGAAATCAGCCAAAATGAAAACACCACAACCACAAACGTTTTTGGAAAATAAAGAGGGTGCTACTGAAAATTAAATAAAGTATAGAGCATGCCTGGGTGGCTGCATGAAACTGGGTGGTCAAGAAAGCCCTCTCTAAAAGGGTGGAACCTGAATGGGAAAAATGAGCCATCCACAAGGGATTACAAGGCAACACTATGGGCAAAGAGGTCAGCTCGCTCCAGGGCCTTGAAGTAAAACTTTGGGTGTTCCAGGGTAGAAAGGCAGCCAGTGTGGTGGGAGTGACCCGACTTTAGGGAAAGAAACAGAAAAGGAGGTGAGGGGCAGCATGAGCCCAATTACAAACAGCTTCTAAAGAGGTGTAAGGAGTTCAGATTTTAAGTTCAACTGGAAGCTATTGGACCACTGACAGTGGATGACTGACATATCTGATTTATGGTTTTAAATAAAATTATGCTAACTGCTCTGTGAAGGACTGATTGCAGGGTGGCCAGAGTGGAGTCAGGGCGTCTAGAGAGGAGGCTCCAGCATTAGCTTAGACAAAAGATCATGGAGCCTTAGACCTGATTCAGGGAGGAGGAGGTGATGGATGTCTTCCAGGGAGTGTGGGAGGGTGTGTGAGAGGGGTCTTGATGGGGTAGGGCATACATTGATGTTTACGCTCATCTTGGGGATCCGTATCCACGAAGCAGTACTGAGGTGCACCCAGCAAGGGAATCACATGAACTCATAGCAGTCACGTGCTCCCTTGCCTGCAGTCTTTCCCCGGTGGCATCCTGTTCCTGAGCTTTGGAATGTCACTGGTGATTCATCAGGCACACAAATGGTGTTGTGCCAGTCTGCGCGAGATTTTCCCCTGAAGGCCCCGCCAAAGGGAAAACTGGATCCCACTTGCCACCCCTGGCCTCCTGGCTGAGCAAAGCTGCCCCACTTAATTAATCATCTCCTCGGGGCTGAGCGTTCATTAAACAATTTGTTGCTAATTCTTTCCCAGGGTGCAGGGTGCCCCTACTTTGACCAGGAAATAGTTAAATCTGGAACAGAAAAGTGCCCAGCACAGGCCATCTTCCTTCATATTGGAAGAGAGAAGAGGTTGGGAATAGAATTCTTCCATTTTCACGTTGGCCTTGGCAGTTTCCTCTGAAGTCACCTGCAATTTCATCCCTGAACTCTAGCCTCCAAATTTACCTTCTTCATTCTTGCTGTGTCTTCCTGCTGTACCTGCTCCACATCCATGCCTGGCCAGCTCCAGGCACTGCCGATGTTGTCCCCCCACCCTTCTCACTTGTAGCCTCATTTTGCCCCTCAGGCTCCTGCCAGTGCTCAGTTATAGATGCCTGCAACCTGAGCCTGGGTGAAAGCTAAGGCCACGGGGCCTTTCTGTCCCACTGGGTGATAACTCTCTATGGTTCGAGTGGCTGATTGTTCTGCTTTATCCATGAGGTGGCTGTCACAGGTGGCTTACTCTCCAAGTTCTTCAACAGGCCAACCCCTAAAGATTAACTCCTAGAGAGCAGGGATTGGCCAGGTTCTGAGAGGGGTGGTGCTGACACGTCTCTTTGACATACAGCGTTCTAGAGGTCAAGGCATCATTTTTGGGTTGATGCCCCAGGCTCTCAGTTTGCTCTATCTGCTGAGCAAGGAAGGGGGAAGCGCGGCTTCTGTTCTAATCTGCTCCTTCCCTAGTCCCTAGCTCACAGTCAGCAGATGGCAGCTGCCTGGGACTTCTGGACTCCCATAGCTGTGTCTAACCCAGTTGGAAAGAACCCTAACTAGAGAAGAGAGGGAGTGCCCTCCCACCCCTGAGAGAGTCATCTTCAAGAAAGACCACACTTCGAGGGACCAGCTCTTAGTGGCTTTGTTCTTCAGCCCCTTCTGTTAGTGCCTAGTGGTGCCCACAAGGTATGTGGACATCCGTTTTTTCCCCAGACTCTTTCAGGAAGACATGGCTTTATCTATGGACACAGGTAACAACGCACCAGGACAAATAAGAAGGCGACCTGATCTGTGGATGAGATGGGTTTGCTCCAACCTGGATGGTGCCGCAGTCAGCAAGAGGCAGTTTTTGGAACAGCAGCTTGCCCAAACCTTTCTGTGATGCTAACACTGTATCTTAAAGGATGGTTTTGCCACTTAAAAAATAGATTGCATGTCCCCAAGAAAGCAGATATACCTGGGACCCTCAGTAGTAAAAGCTTGGATGAGCTTTCCCAGTAATAATCGAGGCCCCGTCTCAGCCCTGCCCTATCTCTTGCAGCATAAAGTACGGAGAAATAGTCCTTAAAAGCTGGAGTTAAAAAAAAAAAGCATGAAAGGTCTTGGCCAACCAGTTCATCCCTAGTACCATAAAATATTAGTGCTAGAAAGAACTGGAAAGTTCATCTCTTCCACTAGTTCCCAACTCTGGCTGTACATTAAGATCACCCCCAGAAGTTCCACTTGGGTGGGTCTGGAGTGGGGTTCCAGCATTAGTATTTTTTTAAAAGCTCTCCAGGTGATTAAAGTGCAGTGGTTGAGAACCACTGCCTGGACAAAGGTAAGCAAGGCTCTCACTCATTCACCCTATAGAAAGGGGCCTCTGACTCCTAATTGAGCCCAGGGGCATTCAGAGGTCTTCCCCAGAGCCCTGGGCTTTTGGGAGGTGCCTCAGCACGGTTCAAGGGCAGGGGTCCAGGCACAGTTAAATCCCTCACTGCCCCACACTCCATCTTGGGAGGGTGCTCACCAAGGTCTCAGTTAAGTGGGATATAGCCCAATGACCCTACCACAGTCACATCTATTGGTCAACCACTGTCACCCAATTCTGTCCCTTTATTGTTTGACCAGTGATGTGTTCCCTGTCTGGAAAAGATAAGCCAGCGAATTACACAATCTCTTTCTCTGGAAGCTGACTTCAACAGGCCAGAGGGAAGTTATCAAAGAGTTGAAAAGTCCTGGAGATGTAGCACCTGGGGAGGATCTGAACCTTGTGCCTGGCATGAGGAGAGGGGAGAATGGAAAACCATATGCAGGAGCCTCAAATGCCATCAAAGAGGTGGAGATGAAAGAGAGCTGGCCCCCAGGGCTCACTGGATTCCTTATCTGCCCAAGGCCTGTTTGCTCAGCTTTTCTTGGATTCCTGGGAGACCTCTCTAGAGCCTTAGGAAAGCCTTGTTTTACCAGAGCCTGCCTTTATATATCCAAAAGAGTCTTAGAGAGAACACTCACTACAAACAGAACTGCCCCACTTTTATCTTTTTACATTTTGGGGGGGCTACATAAGATTTGGATTGCAAAGGGAAAACCAAAAAAGCTTCCATTGCTAAAATATAGTGTGGAAATCATGAAGCCAGTTTGATTCCTTGTTTCACTGAAGGGGATGCTGAGGCACAGAGCAGGGAAGCGTGCCTGGTTTTGTCAGCCTCTGTCTCTATGGGAGACCAGAAGGAGGAGTGTGGAAACTACTAGACAGAGCCACCACGTCCCTCTCCCTCCCCTAGCCTCTGCCATAACCACAGGTGTGGGGCTCACTGAGGAGGCAGCTCTGGCATGGGGCATCCTGACTCTAATAGCAGAGGGTTTTCTTTAGCCCTGAGTGATTTTTCCTTGGAAAGACCCTGCTTGTCTTTGGCACAGAATGGCTGTGTTTCAAGGGAATAAGGGTGGACCTTCAGTAAATTCAGAACTCAAGCCAAATCCCACAGCTCACTAGCCCCCAAGATCACTCCATACACCTAGAGCGATGAACTCCTCCTGTCCCTAGCTTGACCTGCAGATAAAGAGCCAGCATGGCTGTCTCCTTCACCCTCTGCCCCTGTTCAGAAACCCAGAGCCTGGTGGCTCACAGAAGGGACCTGAGTTGGGTGTTTGCTCCAGGTGCCTAAATTCTAACTGACATTTGTTTCTAAATGCAGGACTTACTTTTATTTCTTTCCATAAACATTTCTTTTTTCTTTTTCTTTTCCTTTTCTTTTTTTTTTTTTTTTTGAGATGGAGTCTTGCTCTGTTGCCAAGTTTGGAGTGCAGTGGCACGATCTTGGCTCACTGCAACCTCTGCCTGCCAGGTTCAAGCAATTCTCCTGCCTCAGCCTCCCAAGTGGCTGGGACTACAGGCATGCACTACCATGCCTGGCTAATTTTTTTTTTTTTTTTTTTTTTTTTTTTTTTTTAGTAGAGACAGGGTTTTACCAAGCTGGCCAGGCTGGTCTCAAACTCCTGACCTCGTGATCCGCCCGCCTTGGCCTCCCAAAGTGCTGGCCTCCCATGAGTCACAATATTTCTAATTTCCTCTGTCTAGGCCCCAATCCCCCTCTACTGAGCCCCACACAATCCATCCATCTACCTTTGTCTGAGGGGTAGATGGTGATGGATATACCCAGTGGTCAACTTCAGCTTGGGACTGAGACTCAAACCAGGAGACCAAAAAGCACAGTTTAGCTCTTACAGGGAAAGAAGAGGCACAAGAGGAGTGGACTCACTGTTACTTCCCATGGACTGGACCCCTATTCCCACATAGCTGTGCAGTTCTCCTTATGTAGAATCCCTTTAGAGGGACACTGGAGTGGTCCTATGCACATGACAGTAAAATAATAGAGTAAGAGAGACAGATATAAGAGAGGGTCTAGTCCTGCCCCACCCCCACCTTACTTGAAAGGGGAGCAGCTTCAGGACCCATAAGTCAGAGGTGAAGATAGACTTTTGGACGGAAAGTGCCCAGATAGCACCTGCTTCCAGCTTCCCACACTAATGCCCAGGGCCTGCGTATAATGAAATGCCCAAGTACTTCCTGGGCTCACGCTTGTTCCAGGTCTGATATCTTTATCTGCCGTAACCACCCGTCTCATGATCATCTCCATAAGTGTCTTTCTTCCACACAGGCAGTCAGATCTGAGCAGAAGGTGAGGACCGTGTCTTATTTTCCTTTGTATCCCCAACAGCTGGTGCAGTGGCGAGGAGCTAAAAGCAACTCAAGAAGTGCTTGTGAACCAATGGATGAGTGAATGAGAACCCCAGTCACGTCATGGTCCCCTCTGCTGTGCCCTCTGGCCATTCTCCCCAAATTGTGGTAAACAGGACCCTGTCCACTGCCACCCACAAGCCGAGCCTGCAACCTTACCTCCCATGAGGAAGAGCAGCCCTGCCACGTACTGCATAAGGCCTCGGTCCCAGCAGCAGCCCAGCACGCCGATGATCCAGCCAAAGAGGATGATGGCCACCGCCATGCCCATGAAGCCAGCCGTCATTCTGCGCAGGTCTGTGGGGAAGCAGGCGAGCAACAGTCAGCAGCAGAGCCTGGGATTGAGGGCCAGGGTATACCCCAGCCCTGGGGTGGGTGCGGAGAGGGAGGGGCCCTCCAGGAGCAGGAAGGCAACCTGCCCTTCTCAGATAGAAGCACACAATCTTTGCAGAGGGAGGAGCCCCTGTGGTGACTCTATCCTTGTGTGCACAAACAGGCCACATCAGTTTGGCTCCTAAGCACAGGGACAGATCATCACAATATCGTGGCCGTTTCTTCTATGCCTCCTTTGTGCCAGGCATAGTGCTGCCTACCTATATATCTGTCTCAACCTTCTGAGACAGGTACTATCTTTATTCCTATTTGCAAAATGCAGCAACTTGCTGAAAGGCACACAGCTAGTAAGTGGTAGAACAGAGACTGGAACCCAGACCTGTCCAGCACTCCCAGCTTCCAAACACAGCATCACTTAGCCTGTCCAAGGAGCTGAGAACCAGAGAAATGGGCTGCTGGATCTGGGTAGTCAGGCTGCACCTGCCAAGCTCTCCTGGTCTCACTAGGAGGTTGCATGTGAGGGAAAGCTAACATCATAGGGGGTCTGGTGTTCTGTTCCTTCAACTCCAAGCTGGCTCCCGGGCTTAGCTTTCCCTGCATGCAGGGCTGCAGGAGGAGAGCCACACTTCCTGCTCTCCTCTAAGCTCCAGAGCAGACCCCTTTCTTGCACTTGCTTCAGCTCCTCTACCCCCTGGGTCAACCCCGCTTTCTGAGTCAGGCCCTTCTCTCTTCCACACCTGGCTGACCCATCAGCTCCAGGAGGAAGAGGGTTGTCTGGAAAGGCAGTATTTTTAGCAGAAGGGAGAGGGCAGAGCTGTTGCCATGGCTCAGTTGGCCACTCAACATCTGGCTTGGCTTCCTCCCCAGCTCCCACCCCTGCCCTCCTGCACCCAGAGGCAGCCAGAGCAGTTCTCAACCCCCCTACCCTTCCACGTGCCCACCGCACCCCAACCCCCACCAGCTCCGGGTACACTTTCCTCATCCATCACCCCTTCTCTAGAGCTCAACCTTCTGATCCTCTGGTCATGCCACCCACTCTTCTACCCTTCACCAACACCCACCACAGCTCCCTGGGCCCTCTCTCCACCCACCCACATCTGAGCCTGTGCCCTAGGCCCACCAGTGGGGCTCCACACAGGAGCAAAGCTATTTATCCTGCCTCTGCCCCAGGGTCTGTGCTCCCCAGGGGGTTGCAGAACAGCCTGGAGGACCCTTGGGCGTCCCTCTCTGTCAAAGGGAAGTGCCTGAAGCAAACCACATCCACACCCTGTGCAAGCACACCAGCTGCTGCCTGCCTGGACAATCTTTTCTCAACCCTGAGAAACAAACACCCCACAGATCTCTTTGGAGAACACCTCAGAGACCACATACCTCAAAAGGTGTCCAGGTCCCATCCCCTCCATTCCTCTCTCTCACTCCAGCCACCCCATGGGGAACCCCAGCAGAGCAAACAGAAAGACATATGGTACACTTTGGCTTAAGACCCCTCTGTAGAGGGATCCAGACCACCCTTCTTGTCCTGACATTGACCATCAGACACTGACAGCCCCCGGCCAGGGAGGAAGTTGGCCAGGGAGTGGGGAGAGACGGGGCATAGGAGGGGAACAGCAGCAGACCCTTCCCTCTGGTGAAGAGGGGCCTAAAGAGGAAGGAGGACAGGGCTCCAGTCACAGAGGCAGAGATCTTTGAGAGCCACAGGGCAGGTTCCTGCTCTACTACGGCCGCCCTTGTCTGCCCTGGCTGACCCAGGATGCCTGCCCCAGCCAGGTAGAAGTGATGCTTACAGTCACTTGTGGGAACTGCCCAGGGTTCCTGATTATCATGCAGCACTGTACCCCCTGCTCATATTACCATATGTGTCAGATGGAACTGCTGAAAGCATCGTTTGATCACAATAGAAGCTTGTGAGCCCAGCGGCCTGCGTGGGCA
This sequence comes from Pongo pygmaeus, assembly GCF_028885625.2. Classification (NCBI taxonomy): domain Eukaryota; kingdom Metazoa; phylum Chordata; class Mammalia; order Primates; family Hominidae; genus Pongo; species Pongo pygmaeus. The sequence continues at coordinate 140,372,248 of NC_072379.2, read as the reverse complement.
GCCACAGCCAGTCAGAGAAGGGAAGGAGCACTCCTGCCCCTTCTTATTGAACCATCTGGGCTGTCCTCTCCCTCCATCTCCCCAAATGCTGTCTCCCTGACCACCAGCCCTATACCTTAGTCCCTGCTTTCCCCACCACCACAAGAGACTCTGGAGTGACCGAGGCCTGAGCTGCCTTCTCAGTAGAGAATGGTCCCCACTTGACATGTGATCCCATTTGGATCATCTCCTGGAAACGGGATACTCTTTACTACCAATGCTTCTACTCCCCATCATCTTCGAGGGCAAAAAGGTGGTGGGAAGAGGAAAAGAGAGAACAGCTTATTTTCAATGAAAAGAAGGTTTCCCTGTAAGGGGCCTATACTTTCTTAAACAGAATGTATAGTTTTGGATTTTGCGTTTAAGTATTTAATCCATTTTGAGTTTATTTTTGTACTTGGTGAGAGACAGGGGCCTAGTTTCATTCCTCTGCATATGAGTATCCAGTCTTTCCATTTACCGAAGCACCATTTACTGAAGAGGATGTCCTTCCCCCAGTGTATGTTGCTGCCTTTGTTGAAAATCAATTGGCTATAAATATGTGGATTTCTGGGTTCTCTGTTTCATTGATTCATGTGTTTTTATACCAAAATCATGCTAAGTGTCTTTCAATGAATGAATAAAGAAAATGTGTTACATATACACAATGGAATACTGTTCTGCCATGAAAGGGATGAAATGTTGTCATTTGCAGCATCCTGGATGGAACTGGAGGTCATTATGTCAAGTGAAATAAGCCAGGCCACAGAAAGACAAATATTGCATGTTCTCACTCATATATGAGAGCTAAAAATGTTGGTCTAATCAAAGTAGAGAGTAGAATAATGGTTACCAGAGGCTGGGATGGGTATGGACAAAGATTGGTTAATGGGCACAAACATACAGTTAGAAGAAATAAGTTCTAATGTTTGATAGCAGAGTAGGGTAACTACAGTTACCAACAATGTATTGTGTACTTCAAAATAGCTGGAAAAGAGGGCTTGGAATGTTTCCAACACCAAGAAACGATAAATGCTCAAGGTGATGGATATTCTCAATACCCCGACTTGATCATTATATATTCTATGCATTTATCAGAATATCACATGTACCCACAAAATGTACAAAAATCATATACTGATAAAAATAAACAAACAAACAGGAGGTATAAAGGGTCAGCACATTCATCTTCTGGGCCCTTCTCTTTTCGGTGTGTGGAGGTTTCTTTCTAGGAGAAATCCTATCCCATTTGGCAACACTACACAGGACAACTTTGCAGAGCCCCACCTTGCTGGAGACCCAGCTCTCACCTGGCCTTGCTCATTGGAAGGCCTGTGCTGTTCCCCAGGCTCTGCAGACGCCAGGGAGCAAAGGTTCTGCCTGGGGGAATTAAGTGGAAAATGGGTCAATAAGAGATGTCCACCTTGGCCACGGATGGGAAAGTGGGCTGGGCAGAAAAACAAAATGGAAATGCAAATCAGAAAAAGAGGGAAGGTGAGAATTGTTGGAGGACGAGAACAAAGTGTTTTACTTAGAAGAAAACAGAGGAAAAGGCAGAACAGCAGCAAAATGAAGGCAATAATCCCTCTTCCAAAAGTCTGTGTTCCAGGTCGGGGAGAGGCTGTTGTCCTCTAACACAGACTAGGTACTCTTTGCCTCCTCCCAAAGGGCTTTGTCAACAGAAGCTGAGGGTTGTGCTAAGTTGTTGATCTGGAAACAAGAATGAAAACCAAAGGCCAGGCCTGTGTATTTCCACTGACCTGGAAAGATTTTCACATCACCCTGAAAACCTTATTTTGCCAGAGCCGTGCATGAACAGCTCGTTACTTTGTCCTTAGACCTATGTGGTAACTCAGGGAAGCTGCAACAACAACTTATAAGGTAGATAGGACAAGAAATATTCCAGTTCTACAGATGAGGAGAGCAATATCCAAAGAAGTTACATAATTTATTGACAAATAATCTCAAAACCAGTGTACTACAAGAAGAGTGAGTTGCATTCTTGAGTTACATGAGAAGATAATGCAATTAAAGATGTTCTGGGTTATAATGGCAGATTGAAAAAAATGTGTCTAGCATTTCCTCCTCCTAAACCAAGCCAGACTACAGTTAAGGGATTTCTTAGAAAGACAGAAGTCTTCGAGGATGGGGAAAATAGAAAAGAAGACAGGGATGACAACAACAAAAGTCTGCAGGGCTGACGGACGCTGTCCTAAAGAGTCAAAATTGGACCTAAAGAGTCAAATCTAAAGTCAGTATCAGAGAAGCTAAAAACCAACTTGTGGAATCCCCAAAAGGCTCATGAACTGGCACCAACAGGTCCATTTGGATCTGGTTGTTAAGCAGAAGAAAGGGAAATAAAACAGGGATTTGGTGGAAGTTATTTAAGATGGATCTAGATTCCTACATCGCCTTGGCCACTCCGTATCACTGCGGGATTCCTCTCTCCCTTGACTCCTGGAATCAGGGTACAAGGGGGTCATAAAACACAGTCCTTAGGTTTGGAGATCAACAGGTGAGGGTCAGTCAGCTCAGCTGAGGGTCAGGGTATTGTACTGAAGTTCACTACAGCACCCTGATGGAGTTACAGACTGTGTGCATATGGATGTTGAGTTTTAGCATTGATCCCACCTCTCTTCTACTTGGCTCTCAGACCCGCTGCCAGGGCTTTGCCCTCCAGCCTAGAGACTGGGAGAGGACTTTCTGGGGATGACCAGCACAGAGGAAAGACCTACAGACACTAGCAGTGTCCCAGAATCCGCCCCTCAGGCCCCTCTACAATGAAGCCCCCGTTGAACTGGGGTTCATTCAGTGCCTGCAGGCATTTTTCAACATGAGCAGACAAGTAACCGTCTCCATATATCTGAGAAAAGCCCATGAATGGGGAGAAAAACAACTTGCAGAAACAAGTTACAGGGAGAAGAAAAAAATTTTCAAAATTATTTTTGATATCCGCAGAGAGACAAGAGAAGAAAGATATTGCCTCTGTGAAACAAAAACAGAATACTATTAAAAAAGAACTAGGTGGGGGAACAAAAAGAATACCTGAAATAAAATAGTGGGGCCAAAACGTATGAAACTTATATACTCAATTCTAACTTATGTATTAATAGTCCTGCCATGTTCCAAAAAAGACTTAAGGAGGCTTACAAAATGCACACAGTAGAGTGGGATAAAAATAGTGATGCAGGGCCGGGTGTGGTGGCTTATGCCTGTAATCCCAGCACGTTGGGAGGCCGAGGCAGGCAGATCACCTGAGGTCAGGCGTTCAAGACCAGCCTGGCCAACATGGTGAAACCCTGTCTCTACTAAAAATACAAAATTAGCCGGGCATGGTGGCACGCCCCGGTAATCATAGCTACTCGGAAGGCTGAGGCAGGGAGAATCGCTTGAACCCAGGAGGTGGAGGTTGCAGTGAGCCGATATCATGCCACTGCACTCCAGCCTGGGCGACAGTGAGACTCCGTCTCAAAAAAAAAAAAAAAAAAGATGCAGTGAAGGAGAGAAAAAAGAAAGAAAAGGAAGATGAGGCCAGATATCACATTCACACACAAAACTTGGCCCATGAGGTCTTCAGGAAGGTTATTCTATCCCATATTTGCACTTAAAGGAATTAGACATTATTTCCGTTGTTTAAAAAATCTTTGTTGCTTTTTATTTGCACTTGAGTAAGTCCTGATTGCTTCTCTGCCCAAGGAAAGGCCTGTGCATGTATTCCTGCCCATCCTCGTTAACCTACGCGTCAATCTCCTCTCTTTAGGGGTAAGAAACTGCCTTTTTATTTCTTTGTGATTGCTAACTGTGCCCATAGCAGTATTTTGTACTCAGGAACATATATATAGCTTGTATTTCTTTCCCCATCTCTTCCTGCCTTTTTAGAAAAGAAAAAGAAACGAACAAGGAGGAAACCCTAACTTCTGAGGCCTTGGAAAAATATGATGTGGGACTGGCCTAAGAATAATCCCCTTGGAAAGAGCCCAGAATGGTGAGTTTGACTCTGCAGGCAAAGGCCAAGATAGAGAAAAATCTCCTCACGAACCATGTCGGGCTTGAGTCCATTATCTGTATTCCATGACCCTAATGTTTAACATTCTAATTTTTGAAATGAAAGGTGCATTTATGCATTTTGTTGAATTGAGTTCAGCGTGGTGGAAAGGAGTGGGCAGAGGGAGGTTGATAATGAGGGAAGGTGGAGGAGGAAAGGCGAGGAGAACCATTAAATAGAACCAGAAAAAAGCTGTTCTCCCTCATGGAAAAATTTTGATTTTGAAGTTTACACTCCTATTAACATTTAAATGCATAAGTATTGCTTGCAACTCTACACAGGAAACCAGGATATCTGCATTTAAATAAACACCACTTAGAGAAAGAAAATATATGGGCTGAATGTCTTTCTATTTGCTCTTTAAAGACCTTGCACAAATAATGATGATGATTGGAATTTTTTTTCATGGAAAAAAAAAACCAGAAATGGTGAGGGTAAGTATGCATTAGACCTTGTTGCGATGGTAACTACTGGGGCTAGAGAAAGAAGCACACCAATACCGCTGGATTCATGGTCCCAGCAGCCAGTGCCTGTAGTGCTGCACTGCAGCTGGAGGCCAGCAGGGCCGTGGTCCTCTGATGGCCACATGGGCACCTCTTGGGGAGGTCTGCTGGAAATTCTCCCTTCTGCATGATAGGAACACACGGCCTGGGTTACAAAGCAGGAGGGTGTTAGCTGCCCTGAGAGCCGGACATTCATTCACAAATTAATCAAGCCCTTAAAAATCAAGGTTACAGGAATTGAAGGGCACAGCAAAGTGGTGAGGGCAGAACTCAAGTGTTTTTGCCCCAAAGGATCAGTCGGTCTGGGAAGTAAGAGGTGGAGAGAGAGAGAATCTCCAATGAACCTGCTAGCCATGGGATCAACCAGGACAAGCGAATTCAAAGGATAGGGAAGATTCCAGGGCCCAATCACTGCACACCAACCACCTCTGAAGGAAGTGGGGGTTTTAATTCTAGGAAGCCATATAGAGATGCAACTGGCAGCAACAGGAGAAATCAGGCTATTCCCATTCAAATCCTGGCTCTTCCACAGCCGGGGTGCTGGGAACTCAAGCCAATTAGTCCCCGTCTCTGGGTCTGTTTCCACATGTGTAAATGAAGGTTATGACAATACCTACTTCAAAGAGCTGTTAAGAGGATTAAATAAGTAAATATGTGTAAACTGCTTAGAATAGTACCTGGCACAATGCTAGAGCTATATAAGTGTAAATAGAAATAGAAGTCACCTAAATTAAAGCAATTCTCATTTTTTCATGCACTACTACATCCCTTGAACTTGCCACACATGAGCACACAAGGCGCTGAGTAACGTGTTGGGATATGCCCCTAATTAAGGATTTGGGACCCAGATAAAGCAGAGTTCTGGAAGCTGTTCTCATGCTTTTCAGGCACCTGGAGAGGCCAAGGTGAAGGCATTACTTCTTAATTTATTGATACTGAGCTGCATCCACCCCAGGGGGCTAGTACTGCCTATCCTCCAAGGACCAAAACAGCTGGAGGCTAAAGCAGCTAATAGCAGAGGCGCCTGTGGCTACAGAGGCTGTTTGAACCCTGGGCTCTGGCAGTAAGCACTGCACTGATCTGGAAGGAAAAGACATGGGGCAGGACTGAGACTCTGCTGGGAAAGCATCAATGATTTAGTTAAGAAGAACTAAAACAGCGAATTCCATAATGGGAGGTTTTGCCTATGACTTTCTTCTAGGGTGTAAGTTGGTTCAGCATCATAATGTAGTTATATATTTTTCACCTTTTTAACTGACAGATAACATTTTATGTTTTTATCATGTACAACATGATGTTTTGAAGTACATATACAAAATGGAATGGTTAAATCTAGCTCATCAACAAATGAACTCACACAGTTATCACTTTTATGGGAGGAGCACATAACAGCTACTCTTTATGTATTTTTCAAGAATACAATATATCACTATTAACAATAGTCACCTTATTGTACAATAGATCTCTTGAAATTTACTTCTCCTATCTAACTGTAATTATGTATCCTTTGACCAACATCTCCCCATACCCTCCTAACCTCTAACCACACCAACCTCTGGTAACCACTGTTCTATTCTCTATTTCTATGTGATCAACTTTTTAGATTCCACATATGAGTGAGATCATGCAGCACTTGTGTTTCTGTGCCTGGCTTAACACAGTGTCCTCCAGGTTCATCTATGTTGTTGCAAATGGCAGGATTTCATTCTTTTGTATGGCTGAATAATATTCTATTGTATGAATGTGTGTGTGTATATATATATATTACATTTTCTTTATCCATTCATCCATTGGTGGACACTCAGGTGATATGATTCCACATCTTAGCTACAGTGAATAATCTGAATCAGCATGAAAATGCAGATATCTCATTAACATACTGATTTCAATTTCTTTGGGTATATAGTCAGTGTGGAATTGCCGGATTCTATGGCAGTTCTATTTTTAGTTTTCTGAGGAACCTCCATATGGTTCTCCATAATGGCTGTACTAATTTCATTCCCACCAAGAGTGTATAAGGGTTCCCTTTCTCCATTTGCAGTACTTGTTATCCTTTGTCTTTGTTATAGTAGACACTCCAACTGAGGTGAGATGGTATCTCATTGTGGTTTTGTTACCAGCAGTGAATCCAGCGGGTCTACAGCAAACTCAATCCTTGCCTCCTTGGAGGAAAGAATTCAGCTGAAAGGCAGAAGTAGGTTTAAGGCAGAGGAAGAGACCAAGGCAAGTTTTAGAACAGGAATGAGAGTTTAGTGAAAAGTTTTACAGCAGGGGTGAAAGGAAGCAAAGTACACTTGGAACAAGGCCTAGCAGGCAACTTGAGAGATCCAAGCACCCTGCTTGTCCCTTGAGATGGGGCTTTATACACTGGCATGGTTCCAGGGTTTCCATTTCTCCCTCCTTGATTTTTCCCTTAGAGTAGCTGTCCACATGCACAGTGGCCTGCCAGCACTTGGGAGGGGCTGCACACATAGTGTGTTTACTAAAGTTGTGCACATCTTCACTTGAGGCATTTTTCCCTTACGTGGTCTAGCATTTTTAGAGGAAGGTCATATACCAGTTAAACACTGCCATTTTGCCTGTTAGTATGAATGCTTGAGCCTGCTCACCCAACTCCTGAGATCTTATTGGGAAGCTGCTGTTCACCAGCTTCAGCTGTTTTCTTTTTCTTTTCTTTTTTTTTTTTTTTTTTGAGGTGAAGTCTCACTTTTGTTGCCCAGGCTGGAGTGCAATGGCGCAATCTCGGCTCACCACAACCTCTGCCTCCCGGGTTCAAGCAATTCTCCTGCCTCAGCCTCCCAAGTAGCTAGGATAACAGGCATGTGCCACCACGCCCAGCTAATTTTTTTTTTTTTTGTATTTTTAGTAGAGACAGGCTTTCGCCATGTTGGTCAGGCTAGGTGTTTTCTATCTACTGGGAGACTGTCTTTCCCTGGCACCAGCTATGATCAATTATTATTTTATTAATAGATAGTTAACAACTGACTGACCATCACCTGATGGTCACCTGGCATTCATAGGGAGCCCTCTCCTGTCCTGGTCATGTCTGCCTAACTACCTACTCTAACAGTTTTAATTTGCATTTCCCTGATGATAGTGATATTGAGCATTTTTGTATATACCTGTTGGCCATCTGTATTGTCTTCTTTTGAGAAATGTCTATTCAAAGCTTCTGCCCATTTTTAAATTGAATTATTTGTTTGTTTTATTATTGGGTTGTTTGAGTTTCTTATATATTTTGGATATTAATCCCTTGTCAGATGTATAGTTTGTAGCTATTTTCTCCTATTCTACAGATTGTTACTTCACTCTGTTGATGGTTTCCTTTACTGTACAGAAGCTTTTTAGTTTGATCCCATTTGTCTATTTTTGCTTTTGTTGCCTGTGCTTTTGAGGTCTTATATAAAAAAAAAATCCTTGCCCAGACCAACGTCATGAAACATTTCCCCTGTTTTCCTCCAGTAGTTTCATAGTTTCAAGGCCTATGTTTAAGTCTTTAATCCATTTTGAGTTAATTTTTGAATATAGGGAGAGATAAGGTTCTAATTGAATTCTGCTGCATGTAGATATTCAGTTTTCCCAACAGCATTTACTGAAGAGACTGTCGTTTCCCTATTGTGTGTTCTTGACATCTTTGTTGAAAATCAGTTGGCTGTAAATGTGTGGATTTATTTCTGGTCTCTCTATTCTGTTCCATTGGTCTGTTTTTATGCCAGTACCATGCTGTTTTGATTACTATAGTTTTGTAGTATATTTTGAATTCAGGAAGTATGACATCTCCAACTTGCTTCTATTTGCTCAGGAGCGTTTTGACTATTTGGGGTCTTCTGTCATTCCATACAAATTTTAGAATTGCTTTTTGTATTTCTGTGAAGAATGTCTTTGGTATTTTGATAGGGGATTGCATTGAATTCTATAGATTGCTTTGGGTAGGTATGAACATTTTAACAATATAAATTATTCCAGTCCATGAACGTGGAATATCTTTCAGTTATTAGTGTCTTCTTCAATTTCTTTCACCAGTGTTTTATAGTTTTCATTGCAGAGATCTTTCACCCCTTTGGGTAAATGTACTCCTAAGTGTTTAAATTTTTTGTAGCGACTGTACTGTACTTGATTTCTTTTTCAAACAGTTTACTATTAGTGTATAGAAATGCTACCAGTTTTTGTATGTTGATTTTGTAACTTGCAACTTTATTAGTTATAATAAATACAGTATTCGTTTATTAGTTATAATAAATATAGCTTTTTAATGGAGTGTTTAGGGTTTTCTCTCTATATAACTACATAATGTAGTTATACTTAATAATTATTCTTATGTCAAAATAAGATAGTTTTTATGTTTCCATGAAAAAGTACATGAGTTGGGGCTTTGATCCCTAAAAGGCCCTTCAGAACTGTCCTCTGCCTCTCCCTGCATCACCGTCTTTCTCTAAGCCCCCCATGCTTCAGTCACAACAAGCTGCCATTCCCTTCCCTCTTTCCCTGATGACACTGTGCTCTCTGCCAACATGGGTCCCCACTGGCTCCATCTGTCAAGTTTCTCATCATCCTTGCAGAGTTCCCTAAAAAGTAAATGTCTCTGGGAAACTTCCATGGTACTTTAGTAGACACTCACATCCAGTCCTTGGGGTTCCTGGAGCAGTTGGTTGATATCACTATCACATCTTTTTATAATTATTTATGTCTCTCTCTCACCAATAAATTTAAGCTTGTTGAGGGTTGCATTCATGTTTGGTTTGTTTTGTCTTTCTAGTCTCCAGAGCACTGCCTGACATAAGCAGGTGCTCACTAAATATTTATTTGCTAAGTGAGATCACCATTCACCATTCCACTCTGCAACAATTGCTAAAACTGTATGCACCGTGGCATAGTGTAGGGTGAGGTGAGCAGATCCACTTCAGTGACTCAAATATAATTGCAACTTAAAGCCAATTTTTCTCTTCTCCAATCTCATTTTTTAAAGCCAGCATTAACTATCACTTAATAATTAAACATAGTTTTTATTGTCTACAGTGAAAACATCAACATGGGGCCAGATTCCAGATGACACACAGCAATAAAGTTTAATGAGCACATATGATAGCCCACAGATTAGGAACCCAACAGACATTTCTGCACTGTCCCTCCCCCAAGTCAGGAAGAGATAGTGGGGGAAGGTAGTTTCTGTGGAAACAAGAAGTGGTTTCTGGGTCAGAAGACAGGCTTGACACTTCCTCCTCCTCAATCCTACCTCCGGATCAGAGAGCTGCTCTAAATAGGGATATTATGTGAGGCTGACATATACAAATCAAATCCATTGTCAAAACAATGAAAGAAAAATTGCAAAATTTGTACTCGCCTGATGAAAGCTAGGTCAGCTGGTAACACAAGTGCCTGGAGGGAAGAAAGAAGGGGGTAAAACGCAGGACCAAGAGGCAGAGTCGCAAACCCAAAACTCACAAGAATGGCTCCTTTCTCGCTGCTAAGCCAACAGCAGAAAATGCAGAAGGGAAGGATGAAAGGAAACTGCAGCTCAGCCAACCAGGTGTGCTTAGGTAGGCCCAGCTTGGAGTCTGGTTCTCTGTCCTCTGGCTGTCTTTACTAACGAAGACAAGCTAGGTTGGTACAATCTGCTACCCCACCCAAAAGAAGCTTCCATTTCTCCTTCCCTATATCACACATCACTGAGAGCTATGCAGAGTGCAAAGTGCAGGAATTTGGGGTTGCTTGGCAAGAATGTTCCCCCAGAGGGTTACTACAAAACAATTAGAAGAGGGGAGCTTTAAAACACATGGGTACCCTAGAGGGTGTTAGCCAACCCAGAAAAACGTTGCAGGTGCCTGAGATTTGGCTGATGGCAAAGGATTTGAAAAGCCTGGGAAAGGGGAAGATAAATAGGAATTAACACTGATTATGCATTTACTAAGTGCAGGCATGTGTTGAGCAATTTGCATAGCACATGTCAATTCATCCTCCCAACGACTATATAAGGTAGGCGCTATTTTTCTCATTTTGTAGGTTTGGAAATTGAGACAATGGGATTTTAGTTGGTCAAGGTCACACAGCCAGTAACAGGCAGCTCTGGGAAGGTGTCTTGGTCTGTCCACGCCCTTTCTATTCCTCAGAGCTTTTCATGATCCGTGCCACTTCAAACCCTAGAAGGGAACTGGACATTCAATCAAATGTAATGGAATATTATTCAGCTATTAAAAGTACTCTTTTGAAGAGCATGGGGAAAATTCATAAGAGAATATTAAATGAAGAATAATGCACAAGCCTACATTTATGACCCCCATCTGAGTACTGTGGGTGTATCTCTGTGCTGCCATGCATGTCTACCCACGTGGGAAAAGCAAAGGAAAAGTACACCAAATGTTAACAGAGAGGCTTTTTTGGGTTGTGATATTTTGGGTTTTGTTTGTTCTTTTCTACAATAAGGATGTGTTACTTTAACAATCAGCTTTTGAGTTATTTGAGAGATGTGAGCTTTATTGTTTTTAAAAAATTCCAAGCACAGATCATGAGGCAAGCTGCACTAACTGGAGCTCTGATGGAAGAGAGGCCTGGCTACCGATTGCATCTCATAAGTTTTGTCTTTTAAAAGACATACTGCCACTAAATATTTTCTTTTTACAGTGAAAGCTACAGACCTGCCATGCTCCTCTTTGGCCAACAGTGTGCATGTACTGTGGAGATGTTCACCTTTGGAGGCCTGAGCTTCCTTTACTTGGCAGCTCCAGCGCAGGCCAACACTGGCTGATTGCCAGGGAGGAGGAATGGGGCTCTAAGGTGTCATGGCCACCATTGCCTTTTTTGCACGTGATGCTTTCAGTGACGTGTGCCTGGTTCCCTGAGTACCTGTTGTCTGACTATATCTCATACTTTAGTGGCAAGGCACTGTGGGACCATGCTGGAATCTCAAACAAAACTTATACAAATGTTGAGGTCAGGCATGTGGTGGCTCACACCTGTAATCCCAGCACTTTGGGAGGCCAAGGTGGGTGGATCATCTGAGGTCAGGAGTTCAAGACCAGCCTGACCAACATGGTGAAACCACATCTTTACTAAAAATACAAAAAAAAAAAATTAGCTGGGCATGGTGGCATGCAGCTATAATCCCACTTACTCGGGAGGCTAAGGCAGGAGAATCAGTTGAACCCAAGAGGTGGAGGTTGCAGTGAGCCGAGATCGTGCCACCGCACTCCAGCCTGGGTGACAGAACAAGACTCCATTTAAAAAAAAACAAACAAATGTCACTATAGAAATCTTCTTACTCAAATCTGCCCCTTTAACTACTGAGGTCCATGGGAACAAAGCACCGTAATTTGTTTGAACAGCATGACAGCATGGGAAGAACAAACAAACAAATACTGAACTTAAGGCTAGAAGACCAGCATCTGAGTCCTCGTTCTGCACATCCTGGTTGGAAAGCGTTGTATATGTCACAACCAAACTCTTAGTTCTGAGCCCTCAAAGCTGAGAACAATAGATGGCAAGCCCCTCCTCCTCCTCCGTATTCTAAAGCTGAAGAGTCTAATATGGTAGCCACCAGCTCATGTGGGTGTAGAGCACTTGAATTGATACAGGCTGTAAGTGTAAAATACGTACCAGATGTCAAAGACTCAGCATGACTTTTTGTAAAATACCTCAATAGTAATTGTTTATATTGATTGCATGTTGATATGAGAATATCTAGATATATTGGATTAAATAAAATATATTATGGGCTGGGCCTGCTGGCTCACGCCTGTAATCCCAGCACTTTGGGAGGCCAAGGCAGGCCAGATCACCTGAGGTCAGGAGTTCAAGACCAGCCTGGCCAACATGGAGAAACCCTGTCTCTACTAAAAATACAAAATTAGCCAGGTACCTGTAATCCCAGCTGCTTGGGAGGCTGAGGCAAGAGAATCACCGGAACTTGGAAGGCGGAGGTTACAGTGAGCCGAGATCGCACCACTGCACTCCAGCCTGGGTGACAGAGTGAGACTCCATCGCAAAATAAATAAATAACTAATGAAAATAAATTTTATCTGTTTCTTTTTGTGTCTATAAGGTGGCTAATAGAACATTTTAAGTTACACATGCGGTTTGCACGATATTTCCATGGGACAGCACTGTTCTAAAGAGAGGTGTGAGACCTTGTGCAGAGCTTGCTACAAAGTGCCCCAACCTAGTTCTGCAACTCATAGTGCACTCGCCACCTTCAGTTTACATATAACAAGAGACCCTGGAGATTGAGGCAGAAGGTGGGTAAGTGACAGTTTCTTGCATTTCTATTCTCTCCCCATGGGAACTTCCCCACTCCAGACACCAGCACCTCTCAAGCTGGTGTTAGCTGGCTCAAGAACAGAAAAAGGCCCTCAAGAGAACCACACAGACAGCTGTGTGCAGGTACTCTAGAATTTAGAGGACACAGGGGAGGGTGCCTAGCTGCGGCCTGAAACAATAAGGGCAGAGGCTGTTTCATGCTGCCTGTGGCAACAGAGCCAAGACAGGCTGTGTGTGGGGAAGGATCCAGTGGTTTCTGCATGTGCTAAGCGGATGCCAATGAAGACTAAAGCGCCTTGAAAAGACTCCGTCCTATAGCTTTGCCCATTAGTGTACGATCACACCAACAAGAAGAGTCTCCATGGTGGGGTAGCACCAGAAATGGGAGGTGAAGGGGGAGCAGAACCAGCTCAGCTGGAAGGTGTCCTCCCCACATCGGGAGACAATCAATGGTGCAACACCAATTCCTGCAAATCTTTCCCAAAGGAATCCCAAAAGTCCTGTACAAGAGAGGGAGAGCCAGCCTTTGGGCCCCACCACATGGAGGGCCCGGAGAGCAATAACACCAAGCAAGTCAGAGCCTTGGCCTTTTACCTGTCCTCCTTTCACCAACCCCAGCTCTGGAGGAGCCAGAAGTAATAGGGTTAACAGGAAGCAGGTAGAATCATAAAAATAAAGAAGCTGAACAGATCTCTTTCCGTATTGCAGGTTTCTAAGAAAATGTCAAGCCCAAGCTGGGAAAGGGAGAGGACATAAACTAAATATTAATATAAGACTGAGGTTCCGATATTAGATCTGAATCAAATTTTAATACCTACAAATAAAAGCTTATGAACATGTGACAATTTACCCCCAAATCTATGGAGTCTCCCATAGATATCACCTAGGACTGGATATGGCAGCTCAGCAAGGATGGGCTTAAAAGGTTGTAGTGAGAAAAAAAAAAAGTTGTAGGTACAGTCTTTTAAATAAATTGTTTACAGATGACCTTATGCAAGTCATATCCGAGACAAGAATGATATGATGATGATGATGATGATGATGATGATAGTGATGATGATAAAGCTAGGATTTCTGATGTGCTAGGCATGTTCTAAGTATTTTCTATACATTGTCACATTTAAATCCTCCCCCAGAATTGATGAGCTTTTCATTTCCCTTTTACCCATGAGATCATAAGGAACTTGCCCCAAGCAGACAGATTAGAAGCAGCAGAACTAGGGTGAGAATCTTGGTCTGACTCCAAGGCCCATGCTTTTAATCGCTGTGCTCTGTGGCCTCCTAGAGTCATTGATCAGATGAGATCTGTGAAAGCCCTTTGTAAACTGTAAAGTGCTACCACAAATGCCAGTGATCATTTGTGTTCACTGCCATGCTACGAGGCAGAGGAACAAATACAAGGCTCAGTGGGTATGACTGGTATCATCCAATGTGTATTTAATAGGTGCAGGATATACCAGTCTTTACAAACAAAGTGGAAATGTGAGAGTAGCAACTTATTTTTTTCCCTAAAAAAATCTTTAAATTCTAAAAGTCTAGCAAATTCTGCTTTCTAATTTAGAAGTATGATGGAGAAGGGGCCTAAAGAGTATGTTCTTACCTCCATCCACATATGAGCAAGGATGTTTTCCAAAGCCCATTGCATAGGAGGGCAGGATCAAGCAATATGGCAGGAAAAATGAGGGTTTAGGGGTAGTGAGGACTAAAGGATACTGGTGGCTGCTGTCCTGAGAACAGGAGATAGCCTCTGATTCCTTCTTCTAGTTCTTTATAGAAGCAGGTTAATTTCTGTGTTCACCTGTCTAATTTCTGACATGGGAATGACATTCCTTGCTACCTGAAAGTTAGGAGGTAGACCAGATGACTCTGCCCCAGTAGTTGTGATTCTCAATGCCATGTATGTATGCAGTATGCCAGCCTGTATTTATCTCAAGAGATGGAGCAAAATGTGCAAACTAAGAGAACGTTATTTAAACACTAATAATACATCATGGAGCCATTTTTGAGGAAGGCTGAGGAACCATAAATCAAATCAATGGTAACAGGTTTGTGTGCCTCCCACAAAGCTGGGAGTCATTGTGCCTGAGGTAACAGAGCCTTCTCCCCTCCCTCCTTCAAAGGCAGTGCTTCCTTCTCTCCACTCGTTCCCTCTCCTGTTAAGGAGATGCTTGTTAGTAACCTGTAAAGAGTGAGTGGGCTCGGTCGACTTCTACTTTCCCCTGTGCCTTTCTCTGTAGCTCTATTGACTTATTTTTGAAGGCTATGTTGACCCAGGCTTTTTTTAGCAGGTGGTTAAAGCTCATTCAAATAAAGATCTTGCCAAGAAAAGAAACTCCGTAGAAGGAAACTAAAGTCGGTATCTTACCTCTCACTTGAAAAAAAGTTCCATCAACAGAAATTCCCTCTTTGGGTTCATCCTAAATTCATTTATTTATTCATTCAATGCATGTTTCTCAAGCAGCTGCTGTGTGCAAGAGGTGAAGCAGTGGACCTAACTGAATTACTGGCTCCATTAAACATACTTTCCAGAGAAAGACACAAACTACATGCATATTCATATATATGAGCATGTGGCGGGGGCGGGGGCAGTGATAAATGCTATGAGAAAAAATTAAGTAGGTTGGGGGATGAGCTGTAATGAAGTACATGTAGGAGAGTTGCTATTTAACATATGGAGGTCAAGAAAGCGCTCTCAATAAGGTGACATCTAAGCAGACACCTGAGGAAGGGAGGGAACGGGTATGTGAATGTCTGGGGGAAGAGTATTCCAGGTAAAGGGAACAGCAGATGCAAAGGCACCAAGGCAGGAGTCTGCTTATCATATTTGATGAATAGGAGAAAGAGTAAATGTTCTATATACTCCTGTGTAATGGGTTTTGTTTTTTTTTTTTGCCTCGTAATTATTATAACATGCTGACTTACAGCCACATAATAGATCATAGTGATCTGTTAGAAACAAAGATATGCTTGCTGTAACCAGCCAGCTAAGTTCTCTTTCTGGGAATAAATACATGTTCCAATTTTCCATCCTGATGACTAGAGAAGGGGATAGAGATTTTTGTTCAATTAAACTGCTTTTAATGAGGAATTCACTTGGTCAATCACTCACCAGGGACTCCATATGCCATGCTTAGAGCTTGGATTTCATCCCGAAGGCTGTGGCGAGCCACTGAAGGAGTCTAAGCTAGGGAGAAGCTGGTTAGGTTTTTGTTTTCTCTAGAAAGATGACCATGGCTGCAGAGTGGAGTTCTGACTGGGAGGAAGAAAGTCTTAGAGACAAGACAATCCCATAAATGATGAAAACCTGCAGTATAGCAGAGAGCAGGGTTGAAAGGTTGAATTCAGGGGATAGTAAAACAGTCAAACTGATGGGAATTAGTGATCAATTGAATATGACAGAAGGGGAAAGATGAGCCACTGATGACTCACAGGATTCTGGTTTGGATGATGGGGAAAATGATATCCTTGGTGATATCCTTGACCAAGATACAGACTCAAAGAGACCTAGAGTGTTGCCTTTCTTTTGGGGTTTCTTTTTCTTTCTTTTTTTTGGAGGGGCATGATGGAAAGCATGGATGGGGCCAGGCACGGTGGCTCACATCTATAATCCCAGCACTTTGGGAGGCCAAGGTGGGCGGATCACTTGAGGTGATCAAGAGTTCAAGACCGGCCTGGTCAACATAGTGAAAGCCCATCTCTACTAAAAATACAAAAAAATTAGTTGGGCATGGTGGCTCATGCCTGTAATCCCAGCTATTCGGTAGGCTGAGGCAGGATAATCACTTGAACCTGGGAGACAGAGGTTGCAGTGAGCCAGGATTGTGCCACTGTACTCCAGCCTAGGCAACAGAGTGAGACTTCTTCTAAAAAATAAATAAATAAATAAATAAATAAAAATAGCACGGAAAGACAAATCTCATAAGAGAAGAGAAATTTGTCAAGTTTAATTCGTTAAGTGCCTAATACACACCTAATTGGAAATGCCCTTTATGGCACTGGCTGTACAAGTCTAGCACATAGGGGAGCAATTACTGCTTGAGATACTGACTTGAAAATCATGTAGTTAAAGCTGTAGGATTGAATGCCTGCTTTCTGAGAAATGGAACATAAAGTGAGAAGATAAGAAGGGTGAGGACAGAATTTGAATACCGGCATTTAAGGGATAAGAAGAAGAAGAGAAGGAGAATGAACCCAGATGACCTAAAAGTGTAGGGCAAACCTAGCATAAGGGACACCATGGAAGTGAAGGAACTAACAGGTTTCACTGATGGCTAATGTTACTGAGATCAAATAAGATATAAGATCATAAAACCTTCAACTGCAATTTGCTGAGTGCCTATTGTGTGCCAGGCATTGTGCTAATGATAGGAAGCACGGTTTCTACTACAGCATGTTTTTTTCCTGCGTGGCCCCTACTAGATTTATAACTAGAAGAGGTCCCTTGTGACCTTGTCAAGGGCTCTTTTAGTGGAAGTCAATTTCATTGGGTTACTGGGGATGAGTGGGAGGTAAGGAAGTGAAAGTCACTCCTAACTAGTATGCTTTCAAGTAGCCTGGCTGGAGAGAAGAGGAGGGAAATGGAGCAGCAGTGAGTGTGGATGGAACACAGAGTCAGGGAGGACTTCTCTTTTTTATAAAGGATGTAAGACTTAAGTATATGTCTATGAAGAGGAGAAAGACTTAGCAGAGAGGATGAACCTAATACCCAGGACTTAACCTTTCCCATGCTCTGAATCTCATCCAAGTCAATATAGCAGACCACAGGCAAACTGAGGGAAACTCTTCCTGGTTCTACTTGATAAACGTGGACAGCAGAGTTCAGCGGTAAAAGACACTGCTTTGGAGTCAGACTGTCTGGACTTGAGCTCTGGATCTACCTCTTACTAGTCATATGACCTTAATATCATTGGGCCTCAGTTTCCTCAGCTCTGAGAAGGTCTAATAATAGTACCTATCTCATGAGATTATTATAAGAATTATACTTGCATATTACTTAGAGGCTGGCGCAAAGTAACTGCTAT
The DNA here is from genome assembly GCF_028885625.2 of Pongo pygmaeus. NCBI lineage: Eukaryota > Metazoa > Chordata > Mammalia > Primates > Hominidae > Pongo > Pongo pygmaeus. The sequence goes on along the minus strand of NC_072379.2, from coordinate 140,354,411 downwards.
GTAAGTGCTCAAAAAGGCTTAGAAACAGACACGCAATGTACAGGTACACCCACACAGGCACATTCAGTGGAAGGTGCTAGTGGAGAGTGAAACAAGAGAGAACACAGCTTGCTAGGTGGGGGGTAGGGAGAAAAGTGGATGAGTTTACAGGTGAGAGGCACCTTTCCTCTTCCCAAGTCACTCCCAGCTCCTCTAGAATCACCCGTTCTGTAAGAAGTGCCGATCATGTAGCATCACTGTGGGTGGGACCTCTCACTTAGTGCCCATTCATTCATTCACTCACTGACTCATTCATTTGTTCATTCACTGAGGTCTATCTCTCAGTCAGGTATTATTCTAGGCCCTGAAGAGACAAAGATGGGTAAGACACCAGCCCTTCTGCCTTGAGAAGGCTGCTGGTCCAGAAAGCCTTGGGGTTCTCTTGTTGTGTTCTTTCCTACTGTTCTCCCACATCTTAGGCAGTCATCCAATTGTTTGGAGAACAGAGGCTGCATTTTTTTCTTCTTTGTGTCTCTCACAGCATCTAAGACACAGCAGAAGCTCTAAATCTCTATGGAATGAAGGAATCCATCTATTCCATTGGTAGGGGCATGAATGACTAGCAGCCCACAGTGTCTCTTCTGGATGATGAGGTAGCAAGGGAGGAAGGAGCTGACATTTACTCAGCACTTACTATGTGCCAGGAACCGTCGACAGTGCACTGTACACAGCTCACTTAGAGGCACATGATGAGAAAGCCTTTTCTATTTGTTTTGTTCAAAAGTGATGCCTAATGGCTTTGCTTTTATGTTTTCCAACGCTTTCCATTTTGCATGGTTTGCTTTCTATGCTTGAAGCGTCTCACGTGACTGGAAACATTTTTCATGCTTCACGTGTAGTCAGTCACTTTTGAATTTTGCCGGCGTTTTGCTGTTGGGTCTTTTGTTAAGTAAATGCTCGTTATGTACTTTGTGTCTGGTTCTACAAGAGACAAGCATCCCTATCCCGTTAGCCCCATGTGTGCCAATCTCTCCCTCTGCCCTTGATGTTGTCTTTGTTCTGTGGCAGGCTATCGAAGCCTGCTTGAATAAGGTGCTCACTAATGAGGCCAAGGTCATTGGCAGATACGTGAAAATCCAGAACAAAATGAGAAACATTTGGGCAAAACCTTTTTTTTCAGTTCTCCCAAAGGAAACGGTGTGTTTGATTTACCTCCAAGTTGGAATAAAACTAAATGGATCATGGATTTTTTAAATTATGATGGGTAAAATATTTAAGACAAGATGTTTATATATTGATAGCCAGCCTGTTCTGCTCCCCAGGTGATTCCTAAAGGAGGAAGAGGCAAGATATTTCTCTGAAACCAGCTCATGGAATCTTTATACTTCCTCTGTCCTCCTACTCAGTAGCACAAAACAATTCCAAAGTTCAAGATTTATTTCTGCCTTCTGGAGACATGGTCTCTGTCACTGGAAAAGAAAAAAAAGTCAGGGCCTTCTGTGCTTGTAGGATTTGGATGTAGAGGTGGTGGGAATGTCTCTGGATTTGGGACAGCACCTCTGATGTCTGTGAATCGGACGGACTCACTGGTGTGTCCTCCACATGTTCTTGAGGAAGTTAACAAGGCTAAACAAGGAACTCACTGTCCTGCCTGCTCAGAAGACTCAGCACAAGAGAACACACAGCAAGACTCAAAGTTTTGGAACTGGAAGGAAGTGGAAACCTGGCTCCTTCTGGCTCTCAGATCTTATGACTCAACAAAGAATTTAAAAAGAATATTCTCCCTATTGAAAGGTGAGAGTTTACATTTATATAAGCTTATAATATTACATTGTGCTTTAGCTTCATTCATATATATTTGTAACTTACATGAATCAGAAGTGCATTTCTATGCATCTTATGTCTATCACATCTCCATCAGTGGTGCCGATCTTTCTCCTGGGCTTCTGATCCACATCTCTCACAGCTCATTGGACATGTTGACCTGAGTGGTCTGCCTGTGCCTCTAATTCAGAACTTCTAAAACCCAGTTTCTCATCTTCACTATCAAAGGGCACCTCCCCTATTGATGCCAATGGCAACACCATCCTCGCAATCTGTCTGTTCCCCCAATCTCAGGGACATTTTGAGTTTCATTCATTCCTTTTTGTCCCTGGATTTCTGATCGGTTGCCAAGTTCACCTGATTTTGCCTCCACAGTAACTAGTGTTTGCAGCTCCTCCTCTCGGCCCCTGGAGATGCTGCCTCTGCTCTGACTCTGACCTTCTTCCCTTGAACCCAGGCAGTTCGGCATAGTCAAGTGAGCCTGAGCTTCAGTTTTCAGTTTAACACTGTCTCTGTCGCTTTCTGCCCTGTGACTTTCAACAGGCCTCAATTTTCCCATCTCTATGGACAGGCGGTAAAATGAGATAGTTTACATGAAATGCTGTCTGGTCCTCAGCAGGAGCCCAGTAAGCATTGGTCTTCTTCCCTCTTGCAGATCCACTCCCCAGAGTCTGTCTTTCCGGAGTTTCTCTGCTCCAATTCATTTCATGTCCTATTGCCGGATGACTTCTCCTAAAGCCAACCTCATTCTCTCTCCTCTGTGCTCAAGCCTTGTGGCTTCCCACTGTCTGTCAGAGTGAAGTGCACACCAAAGGCCTAGGTTTTAGGCCCTTCCTGTGTGACCCTCCTCACCAGCACAATCTCCTTTCTCTTTTCCCTCCTTCACACACTCAGTGCTATGGCCAACTGGGCAGCTGGCTCGCCCTTCTCCATGCCCTGCTTCATGCCCTGCTTGTCCCCAGCCTTTGCTGATGCTGGAGAGAAGGCATTTCCTCTCCAGCCTTGCAACCTTCTAGCTCAGCATGACCCTTAGCCCTCAGAAAGATACGCTTATCTTCTAATGACATGGAAATGATCAATTGAGCTTGATTTGTAGCAAATAATAGAATAAATAATAACGCACACATATAATTGACCCAACTTTTGGAACTCTGCAGGGATCATTTAATTTCTCGAAATTAGATAATGTTTATGTGAAGCAGATGCTACTACTAAATACATAAATACACATTTATAATAACTTAGTGTATTTGTGGGTATGTGAGTATAGATAGGGAAAGAGATGCTCAGAGAAGATGGAGATAGATATAAGCTAGACAATAGCTTTCTATATAAACATTTACATCTTTCTATCTAGCAAATTAGTTTGAGAAGGAAAAGTCATTTGCAGATACTCTCTAGTGAAGTATTAATTTCCAAATGTTACAGGCTGACCAACTATATCCTTTTATGTAAGAAGCATATTGCAGACATTAAATACCCTATTGTGAAGACTGAAAACGACCTAAACTATTCCAACAATTGGGATATGGTTATAGAAATTATGGTATACTCACATTATGAGCTATTATACAGCCATAAAAATTATGTTTTTGGAGAAATTAAGTAATGTTGGAAAAAACTAGACATGAAATTGTATGTTTTATCTGCTCCTGGATACGTAATTATAACGATTATAAACACTGATGATAATAATAAGCAAGAAAAAAAGACCAAAAGGAAATACACCAAAGGTTAATAGTGGGAGAAGATAATTTTCAATGATTTTTTTATTCCTCTTTATCGTTTTCTGTGGTTTCTAAATTCCCCACAATAATAAGTATGTGTTGCTCTTACATCAAAGAGGAAAATACTTAAAGCATTATTTAAGAACAAACACAGAAACAAACAAATGTCCTTGAGCTTAGATAAGGAATGTAAGGATAAAGGAAGTTCGAACAGCTCTTTTCAGCATCATCTACCCAGAAGCTGTCCTTCCATGGAGGCATTTGGATTCCACAAAGAAAGTTCCCTCATCAGCAGCCTCTGTGAAACAAATACTATCAGCAGCTGCCTGCTAAATACTCTCAATGACTTGACTTAGAGGAAAATGACCCAAGAATGCCACAAAAAAGGATCCAAGGTCTTGCAAAAGAACAGAGCACTTTTTTCTATGTCCATGGTCTCTGTCCACGATTGACAATACGCACAGGCAGAAATCTTTTTAATTTTATTTTGCTTTTCCTTAAGATACTTAAGGCTGTTATGCCATTTGTCCATGAGGCAATCTTTGAGTAGGTCTCTTTCAAGAATTGGAATATACACAGGAATCTCTAAAAGAAGTATCAATGTGACTCACAACAATTACACATTTACAGATACATGTTGGGATTGGGGGAAGAAAAAAAGTTGTGATTTGGAATCAGTTTTCTATAGAAAAATAGAAAAAGGAAACGCAGATACTCTAAACAATGTATCAGCTGTAAAATCCTGAATGTCAGGCAGCGGATGGGGGTGGCATACAACTGCTTTACACATGGCACTGTGAGTGGTGCATAGAAGGGCTCAGGTAATATTCATGGTTGGTGGACCAACACTTTTCATAACATGAAAGATCAAAATGACACTGAGGTAGAGCACAATCAACTGTGCTTCTCTGTGACATCATGAAGCTGAGCATTCTTCCAAAGATCTAAAGAAGAACAAAAGACTTCACCAATTACAGTGATGCTGTTAAATTAAAACTAGAAATCGAGACTCTTGAGACCCAAAAGTGTCTGAAGTCAGACTGCTAGGTACGAACATTGGCTCTTGTCAGACTGGTTATCTCCATGCCTCAGTTTCCCCCTCTGTAAAATGGGATTAATAGCAGTGCCTCACCTCAGAATGTGAGGGTTGAGGGGCTCACACATGGCACATACTATGTGCTCCACAAAGGTGATCTATGCGGGGCACTGAGCACTGGGTGAGCCTGACTCCCCCGAGCTCCGCTGAGCACTGCACATCGCTGGCAAAGCCATTTTCTTTTCCTTCCCTCATCTGAATCTATCCAAATACTCTCTAGCAAACGGTTCAGATCAAATAAAACTCAACATTTTGCAGAATCTAAATGTATAAGTGGAATTTTTTTTGTCAATATACAGCATGAATTGTGTTGTCAACCAATTCAGGCTGCTGCAACTCTCTTGGGCCCGTGATCCCAAGGCAGAAACCTAAGAGATGGTCATGCTGCTTCTCTTCTGAACTTGCCTCCACTCTAAAGCCCAGATCACCTTTAGAGCAGGCTCTTGAACAATTTATATCTGGATGAGGTTGAATCAGAATATTCAAACGTTGGTTAGATTTTACACTTCGTTCCTGCACTCTCCCACTCCCATCCTAGGGTCTGGCGTTGTGTCTTGTTTCATAAGAATGACAACATTGATTCAGCACTCACCATGTGTTGAATAAAACACTCTTCTAAGGATTCTCCATTTAACTCGTTTAATTGTCGTAATGACCTTATGCTTCAGAGATGGCGTGGAGGGACGCCCTGCCCTATGTGGTCACTTCTTACTGAACAACGACAAGCTGACCCAATCAGATGCTCTTTTGGGATACAGGACTATGAAGGGCATATTGAAAGGGCAGCTTACTCAAGCTCAGCCTGAAACCCAAACAACACTGAGTCACAGTTTCTGCAGAGTCCAACCTGGGAAGCCCTGGGACCCAGGGAGAATACAGTTTCCCTGCACCCTTCATTCCCTCGCATCCTTGCAACAAAAGCCTGTCACCAAAGACAAGCCAGACCTGCCTCCTCCCGGTAACCTGAAAGAGACTCACCAATACAACCCACAAGAATCAAAAGATGCTGGATTCCTTAGGTTCAGCAGCTTGTCAACCTATTTGTAAGAAAAATGTCAACCGTTTTAAATGAAATTCAATTAGCGAGTTTGCGCTGATTGTTTTATTTCAGGCTGAGCACTCTGCCTCCCACACCATCTCCATAAATGTGCTGAATGAATGGGTGAGTTGAGTTATACTTTTAAATTGAATGCGCCAAACAAACACGATGATTTTTGTGAACAACCCAAATTATACATAATCCATTTTTTATATCCTAAAGCTAAGAGAATGCCTTTGAGTCAATAAAGGGAGGCTTTTACAAAGTTATTTTTACATTTTTTGCTTTTTTAAAAATGCTCATTTGGGGCTTTAAAAATGCTTTCATGGTGGTTCCTTCCTCCCCCTTTAAAAATTATGTTTATATATAACATAAAATTTACCATTTTAACCATTAAAAAATATACAGTTTGATAGCATGAAATACATTCATACTGTTGCGTAACCATCACCACCACCCATCTCCAGAACTGTTCATCTTCCTGAACTAAAATTCTGTCCGCATTAGGGATTAACTCTCCATCTTCTCCTCAGCCCCTAGCCTCCACCATTCTAATTTCTTTTTAAAAATTTTTCTTTTTTTATTTTATTCGAGTAAAATGGCAATCATCATGAACATCATTCTAATTTCTCTATGCATTCAACCACTCATATACCTTAAATGTGTGGAACCATACAACATTTGTTATTTTGTATCTGATTAATTTTACTTAGCATGTTTTCCAAGTTCATCTATGTTGTAGCATGCATCAGAATTTCATGCCTTTTAAAACACTGTAGTACAATTGATCATCTTCATCATTTTCAAGTGTACAATCCAGTGCCCATGGAGGTCCACTTTTAATATGATCGTCATGGCAACAGCAACAAGAGATTGCAAGATATACACAGTCCTCTCAAATTTTCAAAGTTCTTTCAGAGTTTGTGCCAAAAAAGAGGTGAGGAGGTTTGGGTTAGGACCTGGCTCTGCTGAGGACTTTATAAGTCACCGCACCTCTGAGGCTGCAATTTCTAGGTCTCGGGTGACAGGTACCAGGCCAGAGGATGTGGGTGGATTATTACAACCCATTACCCTGACCTGGGAAAGAAAAAAAAGAAAAGAAAAAAGAAAAGAAGCTGTACCTATCTCATGAGATTGTTATGAGAATTATACTTGCATATTACTTAGAGGCTGGCACAAAGTAACCGCTATGTTAAGTGCTCAAAAAGGCTTAGAAACAGACACGCAATGTACAGGTACACCCACACAGGCACATTCAGTGGAAGGTGCTAGTGGAGAGTAAAACAAGAAGGAAGGAAGGAGAGAGAAAGAAAAAAAGAGAGAGAGGGAGGGAAGGAGGGAAAAGAAAAGAAAAGAAAAGAAAAGGCCCAAGGACACAGTCTCAAAGGAAGTAGCCAAAGTGATAACAAAAGGCAGAGCTTGGAGCCCTGACTTGTGAAGGCATCTGTTCAGGGAGTTTTGTTTGGTAGAATTTGTTACATCTGCATTAGCAAAGCAGTGCTCCTCTAGGCTGGCAGCTGCGATGTTGAGAGGCTCATTACGCAGACCCAGACTCCCCGCTGCAGTCCATGAAGGCATGCCAAGTCAAAGCAAAGTGCTCGGAATAGAAACACATGCCCCTTTTTACACTGGGGAGAAATCGGGAAATTTTCCAGAAAACAGGTGATGGGGATGTTGAGATAAAAAGGCAGGCACAGAGCAAGGACGTGCAAGGCAGGTGGAGGTGGAGGAGGCAGGTGGCCCATGGCCTGGCGGCTGCTGAGCCCAGGGCTAAGCAAAGACAAAGGGATGGCTCCAAGATACATATGTCACCCGGGGCTCAGCAGAGGAGAGAGGCTGCAACTCAAAACCCAAGGAAGAAAGGGTGAGTTTGAAAGGAGTTGAGAGCTGGAATCCCACATTGTGTTAATTAACAGAATTGTGATTTGCCAATGAATGCCCAGCAGGGACGATCATCTGCTTGATAGAGGGGCCCAGCTTTCCTGATGGAATATCAAGTGCATGAGCCATGAAATTACTTCTAAAAAAAAAAAAAAAAGACAAAGACAGTCAAAAAGGACAAGCACTTGTGTTTGCGTACTGGAGGAACTCTTGCTGTTCTCTTTCTTGAAGAAAGCAGGCTAATTACAGAGACCAGAGATGAAACAAAAATATTCAACCATATCATCTCTCCCAGGGAAGGAAAGGATGCCAACTAAAATAAATTAATAAAAATACCAAACATGTGTGGAGCACTTACAATACACTTGGTGGCATTTTACTTATACTATCCCACGTAATCCTCACAACTCACTGCCATCCTCATTATACAGATGAGGACACAGCAGCACAGAAAGATTAAGTAACTTGCTCAAGGTCACACAGCAAAGTAGAATCAAAACAAACATTCCCTTGTTCTTCCTGAGACACTCAATAGCTCTCTGGTGACTTTTTTTTTAAAGGTCTAAAATGCAGTTAGCAAGAGTCCCAAATAAAATGCAGCTGAGAAAAGTTTTTCTTCCCTCCTCTTGCCAGCCATCTGCAGTGGCATTGCCCATTTCTCCCACAGGCCCTTTGTCCTCTCACATGATAGTGATACGGGATGGCCTAATTCCAGCTGACAGTGGGTGCATCGAGTCTCTGCATCTTTCTCTGATGCACACCTGATCTTGCTATTCCACACCTTGAACTCCTTCAGTGGCTCCCCACTGCTTCTAGAAGGAGATCCCAGCTCTTCTGAGATGCAAGTCAAGACCTTCAGTGGCGGCTGCTGTTTTGCCCCCTGGCCTTTTCTCATTGTTTCCTGCCTCCGTGTCTCTTGCACACAAATACACCTTTCATGACAGTCAGATCTACCATGAATTCCCCAACTCATGGAGGCTCGCAGCCCTCCCACTCTCCTACCCTGTGCCTCTTCACCAGCTGTTTCTTAGGAATAAACTCACCTCCCCTTTCTGCCTGGTTGACACCTCTGGGACTTTCAGAGCCCACCAGGGGCCAACTCCTCTGCAAAGCCTTCTGTACTCAGCCAGGCTAAGCTGGCTTCTTTATTCGGTTCCCCATACCTATCTCTATTCTAGTTCTTTCCACACAGTGTTGCAAAGGTGTTCTTTACTCACTGCACTCTCTCTGCCCCCACGCTCATTCATTCATTCATTCATTCATCCACTCACTCACATATGCAAGCTCCATTCAGGGCAGGAACCACAACTCTTTCTGATTCAGTCACCGTGTCTCAAGCCTCTAATACAGTGATTCTCTCAATGTGATCCCTAGCAGCAGCACTGCCACTCTGAGAAACTGGTAGAAATGAAAATTCTTAGGCCCACCCCAGACCTGCTGAAATGAAATATCTGGGGGTGCGGCCAAGCAATCTCTGTTTTCACAAACTCTCTGGATTGAGATGTACTATTCTAATACAGTGCTTGGCACATAATATTCAGCACACGTGGGATGAAAGGATCTGCAGCTGTCACTAGGAACCAGCCACCCCAAAGCCTCGGGAGGCCTCATGTTGCCCCGTCCTCCTCAGGGAGATGATCAGACATTCCTGGACTAGCTCCCCTTTCTTGCCCAGGGATTATAGGTTCACTTTTTTTTTTTTTTCCTAGCCCTGGTGCTGCTGACAACTAGATAGGAGACTTTGGAACAAATGAAATCACTGAATTCTTGGGTCATGTGGCATTTGGAAATCTAATAAATCTCAGTGTCAGAAAATGCAGGGATGAGGCCCAGTCAGTACTGGCTCTTACTGAGCGATGTGTGTAAACTCTCTGGTCCTCCATTCCTTTACTGGAAAAGGAGACCTGCCTACATCATGGAGTTGGCATGTGTATCAAATAAGAGAGTCTATGTAAACGTGCTTCTTCAACTTTAAAGCATCATATACATGTTAGTTACTACTGACAAAATGAGACAGGCTGGGCCAACAAGTACCAAAGTGTTCCAGCTATAAAATTCTATGATTCTGTAAAAACCTAGATAAAATTTCATTTCAACAAATGCTATAAAAAGACATGCTTCTCAGAGTGTTGGATCATGATGTAGGTTCGGGCATCAGATTGGGTTCCAATGGGCTCTGATGCTTCCAGGTGTGTGACACAGGAAAGTCAGTTACCTTCTCTGGACCACAGTTTCCTCGTCTATAAAGTGGGTCATGATTACCACCTACCTCCCCAGGGTTGTTTGAATATATATAAGCTATTCAGACGAGATCGGGAGTGTTCAGGGTGGGATGGCCATAGACGAATATATGTAAGCTATTCAAAGCATATCAGAAGCATTCAATAAATGCTGGGAACCATTCTAATGCAGTATTACTATTATTCATGGTGCTACTTTCATTCTGAGGGGAAAAGCACATCCAGGAGCAAGCAATCTACAAATAAGAAGCATAGTTAATCTTCTGACTACGTGACACTGGGTTGTACAGTTTTTCTATGCTCCAGACTGTGAAATACAGATTATTTTGTTTTGGTTTTATTTGGTTGCTGTAGACATCAAACAGGGCAGCCTTTCAGATTCTTCTGTCAGAAAGTTCATCCATGGATGCTAAACAGCACAGTGTCAACAGCTCAGAGCAGAAGCCAGCAAATTTTTCCTGTAAAGGGCCAGATAATAAATATTTTCAGATTTGCAGGCCATATGGTCTCTGTTACTCAACTCCGCCACTGTAGCATGAAAACACAATAGGCAATACAGGAAGCAATAGGTATTCCTGTATGGGACTGGTGGTGGGCTGGGTTTGGCCCATGGGCCATAATTTGCTGACTTTTGGCTTAGAGAAACAAGGATATGAGGTGATAGAATGGTGGTCCCTCCTTGCCCCATTTAAGATACTTTTTTCCCCTTCCCTAATTCATTACAGTGAAAATGGCTATCAACTCTATTTTATCTCTAGTTTATGCAACCTGGTGGTGCGAATTCTAGAAATACATGCATTGTAACAAAACCCCACTTCAACTTCAGAATTTGAGTCATGTGGCGCTTGTTATAGGATTTTTATCTTAACAGATGACGTTCGAAGGTCCAGCATTATAAAACAAAATTTTTTCCATGTCTGCCTACACAAACTGCTTCTTTCTCCTCCTACTTAGAATATGATATATTTTGGTTAGGTAAAACTTTAAGTGCACCACAGGCATTTCAACTGATCTCTGTCTTTCTAGGAGTTAGTCACAATTATGGAAATATGGTCCTTTTGATCCAGCATATATGCATAGTAATTGTGTAACAACATCAGTGCAATGATAAGTAATCTCAATAAACGTAGACACAGCTCTCCAAGCGATGTGGGGCTGAATTAGTAGATGTTTGTCCTGTTAGAAGTCCTTATGATTTATGGGCAGTGAAGGGAGTTTTTATTTCACATGCAACTCTATCACAATCTGGGAGAGAGGATTAGGGGTTTGGTTAGGTGCAGGGTCAAGATGGAAGGCAGGGAACAAAGTCATCAATGGAAAGAGGCAGGAACTTCCTCACACTTAGGGCAGTGGCTTCATGGGATACAAGATGGGGAAGAGGCCAGAATGCAGAGAGATGGAAGCCAGAGCCAGGGACCTTCCTAAGAAAGGAAAGAACAGAAATAACCCCTACAAGTTGCCAGGAAGCTAGACAAATCAGATTTTGGAGGTACTGCTCGGGGCTTCTGACATTCTGGTAATGTAACATTTAACATACAATGTGCAGTGAACAGATGTGAGCTGGAAAATGACAGGGTGGAGAGAGGTGGGTGGCAATTTTATCTGCCATTTGAACCTGAACAGCCCAGTTTTAGGAAAACAGATAAAAAACAATAAATAATGCAGCATACCTCCTCTGTGTCCTGTAGCAATGGGCTTCCATTTTAACGAGGACTGAACACAACACAGACATTTTGATGCCCTGACACATCCATTAAAATGGAAATCCATCTGTAGAGCCTGTCACAGCTACTTTGTGACACCAGGAAGCCCCATCGCCACTCCAAAGAGACTCAGAGGTTTTCATGGTAGTGCAAGGGGGAGCCCCACTGACATTTTCAAGGCTCCTGCCTCCTCCTTTTTTGTAGACCCTTTCCCCTCTGAAAGGCAGGGGATCACTTTTGTGCACCTGGGCACTCTGGGAAGAGGAGCAGGTGCACAACCTGGCGAAGGAGTCCAGTTGTCAGGAGTCTGGGTTTGGTTTGTGTGTGATGTGGGGAGGACAAAAGTGGGAGGCTAATCACCATATAATTAATCCTCACACTTGTATTAAAGAACTTTTATATAAGTTAGTTCATGTGATCCTCACAGCCTGGGAGATAGCTGGGAGTGTGTTTTTTTCCTCCTTAAGTTAGGAAACTGGCCCCACAGTCAAAATCAAATAAGGTCAAAGTCAAGGTAAGCTCCATAGGCAGCTCACGACCTTGTCTCTGGACTTGGGGAAAGTCCTCCCTGGTGGTGAGGTCCCCTCCTCTGGCCCAAGGACATGTGGTTGATGGCACTGTCCTAGCCAGGCCGAGGCCTTGGCATAGATGCCAGGTAGCTGGCTGTCTTTGGGCATGAGTCAAGGTATCTGAAAGCTCGATTGCCCAAACAGCACCAGTTTGTCAGAGGAGCTGCAATTCCTATACCCCTATGCCCTCCACTGGATTAGGACTCAAGGCCTCTACGTCTGGCTGTGGTTCAAGTAGGAGAGGGAAGGGTCACAGATACAGGTTAGTTTCCACTGGAAGAAATTAGCACAAAACAGCTCCACAGAGAAAAGCACATGGGAAAGGCTGTGTTGATGTAGGAGGGAGAGAGGGTAGGGCCTAAAAGGCCCAGAACAGGAGCTCCGTGAGCTCATATACTACAAGGGGGTGGAAGGGAAACTTCACCCCTATCCTTGCCCTTGGGCTGTTGGGTGCTGGTCAGAGGGTTGTTCAGAGCAGTGGATACAGCACTGGACAAGACATCAGGAAACCTGGATCTCAGTTCGAGCTGTGTCACTAAGCAGCCATACAGCCTCAGAAAAGGCAGGAAACTTCTCTAAGCCCCAATTTCCTTATACATAAAATGGGTGTAGTGGATTCAATTTATGCCAAAAGATATGTGTAAGTCCTAACCGCTGGTGCCTATGAATGTGACCTTATTTGGAAATAGGGTCTTAGCAGATGTAATTAGAGTTTTAATTGAATGGAGGATCTCGAGATGAGTCATCCGGGATCCAGGGTAGGCTCTAAATCCAATGCCTCTTACCCTTAGAAGAGAAAGGACAGGAAGATCTGCGACCCAGGGACTCGGGGAAGAGGATCATGTGAAGAGTGAGGCAGAGATGGGGTGATGGTGCCACAAGCCAAGGAGTGCCTGAAGCCACTAGAAGCTAGAGGCAGAGGAGAGGAAGGATCCTCCCCTACGGCCTTCGGGGGGAGCACGACTTTGCCAAGACCTTGTCTGTGGACTTCCAGCCTCTAAAACTGTGAGAATAAATTTCCGTTGTTTTTGTTTGTTTGTTTTTGTTTTTGTTTTTGAGACGGAGGTTGCCCAGGCTGGAGTGCAGTGGCACGATCTCGGCTCACTGCAAGCTCCGCTTCCTGGGTTCACGCCATTCTCCTGCCTCAGCCACCTGAGTAGCTGGGACTACAGGTGCCCACCACCATGCCCAGCTAATATTTTGTATTTTTAGTAGAGACGGGGTTTCACCATGTTAGCCAGGATGGTCTCGAGCTCCTGACCACATGATCCACCCGTCTCGGCCTCCCAGAGTGCTGGGATTACAGGCTTGAGCCACCGCACCCGGCAATTTCCATTGTTTTAAGGCCTCTGGTATATGGCAAGTGGTTATGGCAGCCCTAGAAAACTAATACATTGGGGGTAAACACCTTATCCTGCTTATTTCCGAGGAGGAACTCAAAGGATGGACTGCAAAGGAGCACCCTTTATGAACTGCGAGGGACAAAGTAGTGAAGTGATGCATTTTAAGGGAGAACTTTTGGTCTTTCTGGAGAAATTTGTGTCTGTAATAACTACTCGTGACCACTTCTCTCCTTGGGTATTAGGCACTTGCCAGGGACAGGAATTTTCTGTAACAATAGACTAGCTATTAATGATTGAGAGGGGCCCTGTACCAGGCATGGGACTAAGTACTTGATGTAGATTTTCTCACTTTGTGCTTTCACAGCTATGTGAAATGGAGACCATTATTATTCCCACTTCGCAATGAGACACAGATATTGAGCACCTTGCCCAAGATCGTAGTAAAGCAAGTGGCAGAAACAAGACTCCAGTCAAGAGAGTCTGAGCTCTTGCCTGTCTCGCGAGGGTGGATAATAACCAGGCTCTCTCCCTGTAGGGGCTGAGCAGTTGGGAGCTCTGACACTTATTATACTGATTCCTGCTGTGAGCATCTACACTATGCCCGGCACTGGAAAAGGCCCTGACACTTGATCAGATTAAATCATAACCCAGCCTTAGTGTGTCCATTGATAGAAAAGAAAACTGAAGCTCAGAAAAGGCAAAATCAATGTCCAAGATCACACAAGTAGTAGAGAAGGGTCTGATGTGGCCCCCGTGATACCAAATCCTCACTCACTCCACCATCACACATGGCCGGCTGCATGAACCACTGCCCCACTGACCTCCCCGGAGAGCCCGTAGGAAGGCCAGGGGTGAGATAACTTTGTAACGGTGTTTTGCTTTGGCCTTAACAGCCATGTAGGCTTATCTCTGGGGCCTCTGTGATCTCAAAGCCAATCTTTCAAATAGCCACAAACTCAGGGCAAATGAAATTTATACCAGCCACAAAGAAACAAATGTTCATGTCCCCATTTCCTGTTTGGGGCCCGCTTCCATAGGATTATGGAAAATAGCATTCCGAGAGAATGCTGCCAAGGGCAGTAGGTTCCTCTTTATAGTGGTTAACTGAAAAACAAAGGAAAATTAAGTGTCCGCATGTCTCTATCCTACTCCCTCTGCTACTAAGCCAGAGCCCTCTGCAGATTTGCAATTGCTGTCAGCACTCAGGCCTCCAGTGCGCAGGCAGCCCCAGGCCTCACCTTGGAGTGCCTAAGTGCCTGTCATCACAGGTTGGTGGGGGCTAATTACAGACCCAAACTAGCCAAAGTTACAACATCTATCTCTTCTAGTCCATCTGTCAAGGTCCCTTCACCTCTGTCCTCCAGTCTCCAGGCAACTGCCCATACATTCACTTCTCTCCCACCCTCCATCCTCTCTCCTCCCCTCGCTCAGCTGTGTCTTTGCCTGGAAGCACCAGCCCGCTTGGTCCTAGGGTGCTGGTGGCTTGGCACACTGAGGTATACCAGCTGCACAGCCAGAGACAGCAGCACTTGAGCTCTACCAAGATGCAACTCCCACATGGCAGGTGAAAAGTTAGCAGGAATGAGCGGCAGGGGGAAGGAAGGAGGAAGGCAATTATGAAAGAGACCGGACTTCCATCTCTGCAGAATGCACAAAGGGAGCCTACACCCATGCTGGCCAATATCACGCACCAGACAAGGGGAAAACGGAGTGAGCTAAACCCGCAGGTGCAAAGGAGCTTCCTCAGCAGCCTTCTGGCCCTCCCATGCTAGAATGGATTTTTCTGTATCCAGAACTAGAATAGTGTCCATTGTCTGTGCGGCTCCTCCTTTGTAACCCTTCCTTGGAGTGCCTTTTAGTGTAGTGATCGGGTCCTCTGGAGGGCAGAACTGTTCCTCACCCTTCCTTGTGTCTCCCTGGCACCGTGGAGTACCTTACACGCTGCAGTGTTCAGTAAATGTTTGCTGGTGTTATTAATAAAAGAAAACATTGCTAAGAACATCCATCCTGGCATTAGAAACAATTGTGCAGGATTTGGAGATGCAGCAAAGGATTGATTGTAGGTCCTTTTGCTATAGTGCTGGGGGAGGGGTGTTTACCTGGAGTTATCTGATGTTTTAGGGGTGTGCACCTTGGTTAGATTTTTGCTATTTACTATTGATTAGGATATTTACAACTCCGTCAGGGATGTTAACTTTTAAAAAACTGATAGCCAAGTAAATTATTCCATCCAACAGCAAAGCAGATGAGTATGGTCTGTAGAGACACAAATGATTTCTGTCCTGTAAAAAAGATAACCGCAGGCTGGGCACGGTGGCTCATGCCTGTAATTCCAGCACTTTAGGAGGCCAAGGTGGGAGAATCTCTTGACCAGCCTGGGCAACATACCATAACTCCATCTCTAAAAAAATAAAAAAAAAATTAGCTGGGTGTGGTGGCATGCACCTGTAGTCCCAGCTACTTGGGAGGCTGAGGCAGGAGGATCATTTGAGTCCAGGAATTTGAGGCTGCAGTGAGCTATGATCGCACCACACTGTGCTCGAGCCTGGGTGACAGAGCAAAGACCCTGTCTCTAAATAAATAAATAAGAAAATAAAAGAAAAGATAACCCCTGCGCTTAATGTTTATTGCCCAGTGGTACCTGAACCAATTTTACATCTTACCTAGCAGTCTCATTCTAATATATTTTAAATGTTATTTTAAATGCCTTTCCCTATGGGAGGAATAAACTTTTGTTCTTTAATGGTCTTAGAATCAGCTTTTTACCATCTTAGTGGGTTCCCTCATTCATTCATGAATTGAATATATTTTTGAAATGTACTCATTTTATTTTGTATGAGAGTCACGTTTTTAACTTTTGCAAAATGATGCTTTGACACTGGATAAGCCTGAAGATGAAGAAGAGGCTCCCAGGCTATAGCTACCCTAGATCAGCAATGACCCACTGGAGACTTGGACCTTGAATGGCCACTGGCCCACGCTTTTATTGCCCTTGATAAGTACTTCCAGATAGTCATTCTGGAGGAGGAGATTCTCAGGCCTTTGGAGAAGATCTCAGAGGCTAAAAGAGAAGACATGAAATATTGGGACAACTGGTTACCATCTGAGCTGGGGAGCAGAGAGGACAAGCCAGATGGGTGATGGTGACACACCATGTCGTTGCACACTCTGTGTTTCTTGTGTGTCCCACCAGTGAATCCCTGTACTTAGAATACTTCCACGCTCTACAACTCACACCTCAAGGCCCAGATGAAAGGTTACTTTCTCCTGAAGCCCTCTTTGACCATCCCTACAACCCAGGAAGAGCAGGCTGCAGCCTTCTTTGTGAGAGTGTTAAGGAGGCCCTTGCTTTGCAAAAGGATTTAAACACCTTTTGTCAGAATTACGTGAAAGACTTAACTCTGATGTAAAGCTGCCAGCTGCCTTAAACAAGAGTATGGGTGAAAGGCACTATTCTGGGAATGGGTGGGTGTATTCTCTGCCTCAAACAAGGAGGAGGAGGAGACAGGAGGTTCTAGGAAAGATGAAACGGTCTTGGAAAAAGAAGGGCAAAACTGGCCCAAGCTAAGGGATACATACCTCCCAGGGCCCCAGTTGAAGCAGTGCAGCAAAATGCAAATGTGTTTGAGAGAATAAGCCAGGGGCAAGAGCATCTTGAAGTTCAAGGAAGGGTGAAATGAAGAGAGTATATAGAAACTTCTCTGTACTTTTGAACCTCTGTCTTAGTTCATTTGGACATATCTTTGTCTTTGTCATCTGTTGAATAGATGCAGGAAAGATAAAAAATATGAGCAGAGACCTCTGCTAAGCTTGGTCCAAAACTTTAGAACTCTCAGTATAGAGGGGTGGCCTTCTCTAGAAGAATCCCTGCAGTGGTGCATGATGACCCATAGCACTTGGAATTTCATGTTCTAAACATCTGTACCCATGGGCTCCTGGAGATCAAATATCGGCTTCTGTTTATCTTTGTGTTCCCAGAACCCAACACAGAGTTTGACACATGGGAGACTGATTGTTTGTAAAGTTCCTGAATACGAGTTTTTCTTGGCCACGACATTTTCTTTTTAGATGGAGAATACCGGTGCACTTATTTTCAAATACAGGAAGGAAGAAAGGGAGGAGCAATGAAAATTTCAAGACCCAAAGTAAGACATAACTTTAAAAAGGAAAGGAAAGTAGAAAATCCCTAGGGCCAGCAGAGGAAAGGATTTGTAGAGACGTAGAGAGCTCTTGCTGACTTAGCAGTCTGGAAGCCATCTGATACTCCCTTTAATGTAGTTTAAGGTGCAAACAACGAAGGCGAACAAAACAATGCCCATAAACCATCTTCAGAGAAATGCAAAGACACATGCCTAGAAAACAGGTGTGAAATGACTTGTTCTGCAAAGACCCAGAGGTGTCTAGCAAGCTTAGTTAAGGACAAGCCACCCTCCTTGGACATTTGTGATTATTGGGAACATTTCATTACCATAGACTTCAAAGAATGGGCACCACTTTTTACTTCTACTATACCGGAATGTTATGAAGAAAGCACTAGACTGGGAATCAGGAGACCTGAGGTCTCGTCATGATTCTCCTCTGACTATATATCAGCTAATATATTCAAATATGATGCCACCACCCTCCATATTTCCCACTGGCTTCCCCACAGGGCTTATGCTAGCAATAGACTCCAGTGTTACCCAAGTCAGGGACAGACTGAAGGCCAGGAATCCAGTCAGACAGCTGCAGCCAAAGTCCAGGTATAAGGAGAAAAGCACTTCAACTGGCCTGTGCCGTGCTTTGAGATAAAGGCAAGGTCTGAGTGGGGATGTGTGATAGGCATCTGGAGATAAGAAACAAGAAAATGGGAGGAAAGTCAGGACAGAGGAGATAAATCCGGTCAGAATTAGCATTGATGTGAAATCTTTCCAAAATTAAAAAAGAAAAAGCAAAGGAAGAAAACAGGTGCTGAATCTGTGCTGTCCGCATATTCAGAGCACACTGATTACCGCTTGATACTTTCTAATTGGGATGACTGGGGAGACGGCGTATTTTCCCACTGATGAAGATGCCCTTTGAGCCATCTCTCCTCAATGCCTCTTCTCTGAAAATGTACCAGGAGCTTTAACAATGACAAATAGTGGGGTCACTGCCCTTCCTCTGTCACCTCCTAACTTGATGATCTTGGCGAAGTCAGTTCATCTTTCTGGGTCTTAGATTCCTCCTCTGTAGACGGAGAGGGTTGGGCAAGAGCTACCTGAATCACCTGCCAACCCTGGCCTCGCTGAAGCCCTCCCACAGTACCCCCTGTGGCTTCCAGAAAGCTCAGAGTTTTCCGTCAAACTATTCCAGCAAATCACATTTCCTGCTTCCTGCTGAACAGTCAAATTTACCTCCCATGTGCTCTTGCAGATGTCCCAGTGAAAATACCACACTGGTGTCTGAGGCTTCAAACCTTGGGAACAAAAGAAACCTCATTGTGGTGGGAAAGAGGTATGGAGAGAAACAGAGGGGATGGGAGGAAAGAAGTGGAGAGCAGGGGATGTGCTGTTCACTGCAGCTTCCCCTGAGTCAGCTCCTGTGCTGTCCTCCTGTTTCTCTGGGTACTCCCCAGACTCCAAGGCATAGGAGCTGGGTCACAGCTGCTACCCAAGCAGCACAGCAAAACAGAGGATCCCTCCATTCTCAGTGTTCCCAGATGTCCAAGGTATTTCAGAAGCAAAAGGCATGAAAAGGGCTTCTCCTTTTCAAAATGGAGATATAGAACTCAAATTTACCCTCCTGAAGGAGTTGCCATGAAGTTCTAGACTGTAGAAGTCAGGCAAAGGTCTTAAATATCCTAAAGTTTGCTTTTGATATCACCCTTAACCCTGGTCAAATCCTCCTTACAGAATTCCCCTTGCACTAGAAAGTTGAGCTGTACACACTGGGATGCCCCTCCCCAAACTTGCCTTGGTGACCTCTCCTACCTGCCCACTCCACACAGCACCACCAATCTCCTGACTCTGAAAATGAACTTGACTCAGATCCTGGTATAGCTGAGTTGGACCCCTTCCGATTTTCCCTGCTGCCCTGATGCCAGAGAGGCCAATATCACAGCTCTAGCTCTCTTCTGAGTCCCCACTTGCCCAATAACTACTGCAGCCAGGCTCTGGGCTGCTGGGGACAGTGTGGGCAGAACTTCCTTGCCTCTGCCTCAGGTGGGCGAAGAGATGCATTCTTGGCATTACACATGAGGAATTGGAATATAGCTTCCTATGAAAGTATTTCTAATGGCAATTAAATTCTATATTAGCCAATAGAGAGAAGTAATCAGACTTGGGGTGAGAAAATCAGGGGCAGTAACTAAAGGATTTGCTCATATCACATAGGCAGCTAGTGACAGAGCTGAAACCAGAATCCAGGGGTCCTAACTCCCAGCTCAGTTACAAATGGGCTGACGGGTGTTTACTCACTGGCTGGAGAACCTATCTGCCATTGACAGCATGATTCCTATCAGAAAATGTGTTCCAAGTTCCAAGTAACCTACTGTGGAGAAAATCCAGACCATGGCTCATTCTAAGTTGGAGGCTGGTGGCTCTGTGTAAGGTCCGTCCGTCTGAGGGCTTGCTGGAGAGGTCTGACTCAGGGAAGTGACGTTATTCCTGACCTGATTTGCCAACAGAGGGATCTTCACAGCACAAATGGCCTCAGGATTCCCATGTTAAAGGAAGTCCAAAAATTACTCAAGAGAAGAACCTTTTCTTGTCTCTCTAGGCTCTGCTTACTTAAATTGGTTTTTATTTTTCCTCTCTCACTGTACCATTTCTGGGGGAAAGAAGCTGGATGAAACAGTTAATCACTATGATTTTGGGCAGAAAATTCCATGATCTCATTACTTCAGGCACCAACTGAAGTTCATCTTCCATGCAGCCCTCAACCTTCAATGAACGTGAGCTGACCCCATGGTGTTCTTACGGTGATGATGGCAGTAATAATGACACTATTCCCACATCTCGTTTCCCTCCTCAACAGTGCTCATGGGACAAAAAACCAAGCTCAATTTTGATGACATTTTGTCCTGTTGGCTCTCTTTTTCTCTCCTGAATGACAATAATCACAAATGTCTTGGAGAGCTATTGTCCCCACACAGAACTGATGGTGAGATTTCAACAACACCCAGCCCGCAGCGACTGTTGAAGTGTGTTTTTTACCAGCTCCATCATCACTTTGTCTCTCATTTCCACTCTGCAATGCTGACCTTCTTTATCCCCTCTCTGGGCTCATGTGGACATCTAACAGACTGCTAAGACGGGTCACTGTGCCCACTTTCTGTGTCTTGTTCCTTAAACCTTATCCCATTTTTCTCTTCTTTGAGGCCACATATGAAGCAGCCTCTAGCCTGTGAACAGATGCAGATATTAGGACGGGAGGAAGAAAGGCAGTGGTCAGCCCAAGCGTGGGTTGAAACTTTTCTAGTCCCAGCGCTGTCGCCTCATCTTTCTGAGGCTCTGTTTTCCACTCTGCAGTATGAGAGGCCCAGACCTGTTGAGCTCTGAAGGTCATTCTGGCTCTCAAAGACCTTCAAACGCTGCAAATGCCGCAGGACCAGGGACCCCTGCAGCACAGCAGAGTAAGTATGGGGCGCCTTTGGGAAAAAGGCAGGAAAGTGGCAGGTGGGGGGAAGGCACAGGCGATGGGAAAGTGGTGGGGTATTTGCCTCTTTTAACATGTTGAAACAGACTCTTACTCTTCTTACTTTGGATTTTTGGGCAGCAAACTCCTGGGAGGGGAGGCACGCAAGAAGACTGGGAACAACTCGGGATGCCCAACAGGTGAGGTGTGCTGGCCTGACAATGCCACTCTTTCCCCGCTGTGATGGCATGGCCACCCCCAACCCTAAGCTGTTGACTGGCTCCCCACCTCCCCTCTCTGAGAGAGCTGGTGAGCACCCCTAAGCCCCTTGCATCACTCTCTCTCTCAGGGCATGGCCAGATGCAGAGTTGGGAGGATCCCTGTATCTCCTTGATGATTAAGAGGGTGAAGATAATTCTATTACCAGTAATAGTATGTTGTAAATTTCCCAAATCCACCTGTTAATTAGTGCCGCCCCCTCCCTCTCCTCCCGAATATGAAGCAACGCTGTATAATCATGGCATTTTGTGGGTGACGCTGTTTATTATATGTGGTATTTCAGTGGTTGTGTGGGAGAAAGGATGAATTATAGCTCTCTGGTTCCAACCCGTTCCCAACCCCCATGCCCATCCTTCTCTCCCATTCCCCTGATATAGAAATCCATATGTGTATAAATAAGCACATGAATATACAGTGCTGATTTGCCATTGACTGAGGGGGAGCAGAGAGTGGTGGAGCGAGGACAGAGCCAGACGCCATCAGCTCAGGTTCTGGAACCACTGCAGACTGGCAGGGAGGCCCTGGGGAGACCTCTGATGTCACTAGGCTGCAGCTTCCTTGTCCTAAGAAGGGAGTAACCAACCAGCTCTGCTCCTGCTCTGAGCTTCTGAGGAGATTCAAAACAAGGAAACTCTGGAAACTGAGCAATGCTATCTACTTGTGAGGTGAAATTCTTGTTTGTTTTGTTTTTGAGACAGGGTCTCACTATGTCACTCAGGCTGGAGTGCAGTGGTATGATCTCAGCTCCCTGCAGCCTCAACCTCCTGGGCTCAAGTGGTCCTCCTGCCTCAGCCTCCCAAGTGGCTGGGACTACAGGCGCTCATCACCAAGCGTGGATTTTTTTTTGTATTTTTTATAGAGATGGGGTTTCACCATATTGCCCAGGTTGGGAAATTCTTAGTAACTGCTCTACACTTCTGTGGATTCCTTCTGTAGATTCTCCTGGAGTATATTTGCAGCCAAATTTCTATGGATACTAAGGGACTAGAATCAGGATGATTAGATAAAAACAAGTAGGTGTCAGGGGGTCAGCAGCGGAGGACTGCCCAGTGTCTGGACAAGGCAATTGGAAACAGGAGTGAGAGGGTCACATTGCAGGTGAAGAGGTGGCAGGGTACTGAGGGGAGACAAAGAGAAGCTGTGAGATCATGAAAGGTCAAAGGGATCATAGGTGGGCACAGAGTTCATGGGGAACACATAGTTAAAACATAGAACAAGAACTTTAAAGCAGGCTTGTATGCTGGAAGACATTCAGAGTAGTGAGGCAAAAGAGGATTTGGGGTGAGATATAGCTGAGGAGAAAAAATATATATAAAAAGAACTGTTTATGTCATTCCTCTATTCTGTATCTTAGTAGAGTCTGAGAATATGTAAACTAATATAGCATAGATGCAAAATGGAAAATGACAGAACTTGCTCAAAATACCATAGATCCACATGAACACTGGTGTTGGGAGAAAATGATATCTATGTCAGGGACTGTATCCCTGGGTCGGAGATACCACACAGGTTATTATTCTACACAGGGGCTATGATTTGGCTGGTGTTCTCACGCATTGTGGAAGATGAGGCATTTTATAATGTAACTTACAATCCCCAAAATAAGTTAGATATTATTGCCCCAATCCTATAGATCAGGAAACTGAGGCTCAAAAAACTGTAGATAACTGATCCAAGGCCACATTGCCAGTAACTGGCAGAGCTGGGCTTCAAACCAGATTCGACTCCCAAGCCACCACACACGAGAGGGTCTTCTTGATATTAGGTTCACACACCAAGGATGTGGGGAGGCCACATCTGAATCAAACCCTTTTAGGCCCAAAGCCTAAGTTCTTGCCATGACACTAAAGCTCTGTAGACAAGCACCAAGACCAGCAACAGGCGGGGGTGAAGAAGCTGTCATGGAGGTGACGCATTCTTTCCAGTCTTTTCAGGGTCTCATGGAAGGTGCAGAGGGTGCGGCTGTGATTGTTAGGGGAAAAACCCCTTACCAAACTCTGTGGAATCATTCTCAACACAAAAGCAAAATCCTCAAGAAACCCAACTGCACGTCATCAGGACCTCAAGTGACAGAGCTTGCCATTGATTCATTGAGAAAAAAAAAAAAAAAAAAAAGAGGGGTTTCCCTTGAATGTGTCCAGTCTTTTGAAGGTAAAAAGAACATAATAATGGAGGGTAAACACCAAAGAATGAAGCTGTCCCTTTGTCTAAAGAAGAAAAGAAATATTCTAGGCTAATAAATTCCTCCTAAATGAAAGTTAAAAGCATGTCTTTGAATGAATTCCCCACAATGGAGTGTTGTAACCTTGAAATTCACTTGTCTAGTTGGCCTACCCAATATTCTCCATGCCCCAAACACGGCTCCCTGAAGGAAAGCAAGGGTATGATCTGTGATAACCACAAGCATAAACAACCGGGAGGAATACAGTTCCGGTTTTCTTGAGATTATGAGAACACCTTTGCAAGAGATTCTAACAACGTCGTCTCTCTTTGGACCTTTCTCTGTCTCTTTGGAGCAGCTGC
The DNA here is from genome assembly GCF_028885625.2 of Pongo pygmaeus. NCBI lineage: Eukaryota > Metazoa > Chordata > Mammalia > Primates > Hominidae > Pongo > Pongo pygmaeus. The sequence goes on along the minus strand of NC_072379.2, from coordinate 140,330,612 downwards.
TGGTATACCCACTAAATCATGGGAGGGGATGGTTTCCATGAAGAGCACTGAACTCTGATCTCATGGTGTCCAGAAGATAGAAATCTTCCCCTACTCCTGACGTCTTAGCCACATGCCACACATCCTTCTTTCCTGGAAGTCCTCTGGCTCCTTCCTTCCTTCCTCTTTGATCTCTGCCTAATTTGAACAACTGCTATACTTTGTACTCTTGGTTGAAAGCACGGATTCTGTCGTTATTTTGCTTCTACTAGTTTTCTTTCTCCTGGTTTCAAGTGCTTTATATTTCCTGTGACTTCCCCTCGATGCTGAGTAAATAGTTGTCTCTCAGTAAATACACTGCTGATTCAGTGACAGATTAAGAATTTAAGAGTTCTTGGTTTCATGGTAGGCTAAAGACAGAGTTGCCCTGGAGAAGAAAAACACTCCTCCCGATTCGCCCCAGGAGGGCTGCCTCCTTCCCCGGAAGAAAGTTCTCTTTACCAAAGAGGAGAGGAAGAGCCCTGCAGAAGAAAATGAGTTCTCATACATATTGTGAATTCCCAGCATCTAAATGTGCCACAAAAGCACAGGCTAAGATTGCTGCAACTGGTGCATTATTTACTTTAAATAACAAGGCTTGGAGATGGTGAATGCAGAACTTGTGGTTGCTTGGTAATGACTACTCTGTCTTTTTTTCAGTTATGTTGAAGGTTGGCAAGAGTACATGACAGATGAAAGCCCCATTAGAACCTACATCTAGTTTGCCTCTGAGTAGGGATTCATTCTTGAGTCTTCTAAATCCACCCACCAAGAGTTAGATTATGGCTCCCAGGGACCTAGAGAGATGCTGCTGTCCACTGAGCCAGATTTGATCTTTTCTCTCTTGCTCAAAACCTCCAGAGACTCCCTTTTAACTGCTGGATAGAGTCAAAAGCCTGCCATGTGCGATCCTTGGTTACTGTATTCTGGTTTGGAAAAAGAAACCCAACCATAATAGACATTTGGGGGACATTTGTGAACATTAAAAAATGAATGAGGCATGGGTGATGTTAGGGAATTACAGTTCACTTTGTTGGATGTGATCATGGCAATGTGGGTATGTAGGTATGTTGATGTATGCAGGGATGAAGGGTCCTGAAGCCTGCAATTTACACTGAAGTGGATCACTGAAAATCAAACTTTTTGATAGGTAGGCAGAGAGGAAGAGAGAAAGATGATGTTAATATGGCAAAATATTAGCACTTGTCAGATTTGGATAATAGATTTCTCTGTTCACTTCAGAAGCATAGAAGGATAAATTTTCTTTCAAGCAAATAAGTATCAGAATTTTGTGCATGATATGGAATTGAGTGCTAAAGGTCAGAACTAGGATATTATAATCTTTGTCTCTCTATCTCATACTATATGTAAGATCATCAATCAAATTGCATTCTAGGGTTAGGTAGTTTGAGACTTGTTTTGTTTTGAATCTGAGTGATGAGTATATAATTGTTTATTGTACTTTTCTTTCAACTTTTGTACATGCCTAAGATTTTTCATAATAAAACAATATGGCAGTTTCTCAAAAAAATAAACATAGAATTCCACTCCTCTGTATATTCCCCCAAAAGTGAAAGCAGGGATTCCAACAGATATTTTCATACCCATGTTCACAGCAGCATTATTCACAATAACCAAAAGGTGGAAGCAACCAATGTATCCGCTGATGGATGAATGGATAAACAAAATGAGTCACGCACATATAATGAAATGTTGTTCAGCCTTAAAGGGAAGAACATTCTCACACATGCTACAACATGGATGAACCTTGAGGACATGATGCTAAGTGCAATGAGCCACTCACAAAATAACAGGCGTGATTCCGTGTATCTGAGGTCCCTAGGGTCAGCAAATTCATAGACACAGAAAGTAGAGTGGGGGTTACCAGAGGCTGGGGGAGGGGAGAATGGGGGAATTCGTGTCTGTGGAGGACAGAGTTTCAGATTTGCGAGATGAAAAGTTCTGGAGATGGATGGAGGTGATGGTCGCACAGCAGTGTGAATGTGCTTAAGACCACTGAACTGTACGCTTAAAAACCGTTAAAAGGGTAAATCTTATGTATATTTAACCACAATAAAAAAAAAAATCACTTCAAGCCAGCAATGGTGTGTTAAAAAGTGTTTTTAAAGAGTTGGAAGAGGCCGGATGTGGTGGCTCACGCCTGTAATCCCAGCACTTTGGGATGCCGAGGCGGGTAATGAGATCAGGAGATTGAGACTCTCCTGAACAACATGGTGAAACCCCGTCTCTACTAAAAATAAAAAAATTAGCCAGGCATGGTGGTGGGTGCCTGTAATCCCAGCTACTCTGGAGGCTGAGGCAGGAGAATCACTTGAACCAGGGAGGCAGTTGTTGCAGTGAGCTGAGATCACACCACTGCACTCCAGTCTGGCGACAGAGTGAGACTGTCTCAAAAAAAAAGCGGGGGGTTGAAAGAACAAAACTGTCCCCATAAACAGTAAACTACAGCCTGGCCTTCAAGGCCATCTCAGCTCTGCCAAGGGTTTCCTGCCCAGCCTCTTTGGCCATTTCACCCTCTCTAGCCCTGCCCTCTGAACTCTCTCTTCCTTTCCCATCTGTCAAATCGCATTCACTTTCGGCGTCAAGCTCAGATGCCATCTTCCTTTTAAAACCCTCCCTCGTTCTCCCTACCACAGTGATTCTTTCCCTGTCTAATTCCTGCCGCATATTGTTTGTATTCTCCATAAATATTTGTTTGCTCTTAAAAACAAAATCGATGTTCAGATACTGGCCAAGGCTGAGTACACTGTGTATATAGTTCATCTGAGATTCCCTGCAGAGGTAGAGGAGCATAAATTTTCTTTCAAGAAAATATGCACATTAGAAAGGTTCTGAGTAAAATGGGATTGAGAGCTAAAGGTCATAACTGGGAAGTTATGATCCCTGCCTTCAATCCCGAGCTATGTCTAAAATGTCTAATCACATGTCATGTCAGAACAGGGCAGATAGTTTGAGAATTTCTGGCTTTGAAAATGCAAAGGCAAGGTGAACCAAATTGTAGAATGTGACATGCGTTCTTCAAACCCCACTGGAATACCAGGCAGCCCCTGGAAGGGCTGGGGATGAGGCCGGCCCCTGTGGAGTGGGAGAGGATTTCATCCACCAGTAAAACTCACTTGATTCTGAGTGGGAGCTGATCTGTCTGAAACCACAGTAAAATGTTTTTGTGAAATAGGAAACAGAAATAAACAAAAAGCTTGTCACTTGAGAATACAAACCACCAAAGCCTGTTCATAGTAGAAAAGTGTAGGCCTGGGGCTTAGAGCCCCCAGTGCCTGTGATAAAAGAGTAACACAGAGCCACCTCCCAACTTCACATAGAGGGTGTGGCCCCCAAAGCCCAGGAAAGAAGGAAGGAAGGTCGCAGAGAGAGGTATGATTTACCTTTTAACTCAGTTTTGGCTTGACTTCTCTCATTCTGTCCTTTCAGCCTAAATAATTCCCTCTCTTTCTTTCTCTTTTTTTTTAAAAAGGGAATTTTAACCTGAGAGGAAATGGATTTTAGTGCTTGAAGTATTTCTAGGTGAAATGCAGCTAAAATGTCCCTTAGTAGTAATTGCTTGGGCCTAGAATAAGATGTATTCCAGCCATGTGCCTGGTCCCTGAAGGCTGCCTTCTGTCAGAGACTGCTCGGTTTCCAAAGCAGCCACATTTTTAAAAAGAAAAAGATTCTGCTTTTCTACACATCCCAAGCAGACCTTGAGGTGCTCATGCCAGTCACCCCTCTGAAAGACCAGGGTCGCTAGGAACAGCCTTTTCCCCCCAAGTGTCCGAATGACTGCCTGTTCAGACTCAAAGATTTCTTGTAAAAACCATAGACTCCACATAATTTTCCCATTTAGATTCATTTAGACATCTCCTAATAATAATGGCTTTGACACTGATCAAGGACAATTTTGAAAGTAAAGGGGGCTGTCACTCTATTGATGATTTTGACAGCTTGGTGCTGCCTCATGGGAGCTGCATAGTTGGTGCACTAGTGTGTTATTATTGGCTAATCAGAGATCTTAAGATCATGGGAACATTGGGGCCTCCCACACCCATCAATCTTCCCAGCTCTAAGTGATAAACACATAATAGCTATCACTGCTGTTTCTTTTACTATACTATATTTTGTACAGATATGTACCTTCTTTCTTCCTTTAGGTTGTACAAATGGAAGTCTAGGCCTGGATATGACCCAGTTTCAAAACCAATCTACTAGACAGACCACTCCAGGGTCCAGAAGGGGCTGTCAGGAGAGCACATGTGACTTATTCATTGTGGCAAGCTGGTAATAGAGAACAGATACCCTTTCCCTTCTACGTTATCCATTATATGTAATTGACAGAGGAGAGCTCAGAATAGCTACGTGTTTTTTACTATGCATTCTGTACTTGTACCTCTTGAACCTAATGTGAGTAGTGGTATCAGGAAGAAGTGACAAATCTACTGGCATGTTTCTGCTGGCTGGAGTTTAGGGTTTGGAGTTTGTTTCTGCCAGCTTAAAGAAATCCAAAAAGGCCCAGTTCCTAGATCCTGTAGATCAATAAGTGGTGACACTATACTAGACTCGGTTGGACTCTGGAACCTAGGAAAAGCTATAGAAACCTTACTGCTGCCAGGAGTAAGGTACCACAAGTGAGCTTTTGGACCGTGCCAGGATACTACTCATGCAGATGAGTTTGCCGAAGTGGTATTATTTAAAACATCCGCAACTTCCTTAATAGAAATTTCAGGAAGCTCCAGGGTTATTTGATTCAACTCATTTTTGTTTGTTTATGTGTGTAGATCTTTGGAAGTGAGAGTAAGTCTTCTGACCCTACCTAAATCAGCCCCAAACTGTATATAAAACATCTAGCATCATGCAACTTCCAAACGGCAAAGGAGTTGAACATGTGAAAGCCAGTGCTCACCACTCATGTTGCAGTGATTGGTGGGTAAAAATTAATGCCAACCCGGAGTAGTTATTATTCTAGTACTTTTCAATTAGCTCTTTAGCCATTTCTAGGATTAGGTTTTGGATATCACAACCTGAGTCTTCTGACGGGCAGGAATGGGTGCAGGGGCTGAGGGAGGGGAGCAAAACAACCTCAGGAGGAAGAAAGAATTAATCTACTTTCTCATTGTTTAGAAGAATTCAGCATGAATCAACTAAAGTGACAAGAATATTTTTTACCTAGAGGAAAGTAGATCAATCTTTAGTGAGTTCACAGTGATATGCACAGAAAAACAGGCGGTATTATTAGAGACCGTCTTCTTCAAGTAGAAAGCGTGCACATCATTTATCTCAGGCAGATGTCTCCATTCGAAGCCTGACTATTAGTGACATGAGTGGGGTGGTCCAAGGCGAGTTCTTACGGAGACCCTACGATGAGCCTGGCATTCTGGCAAGCCTGGAGGAGCCAAAGACACAACTGGGCTTCCTCCGCCTGACCTCCAGGAACTTTACAGCCACCTGATACCATGCTCAAGCTGAAATAATACTATTCGAGTAAAGAAAGCTGCTTCACTGACAGACATGTCGTATAATGTCATCTGCGGTCACAACCTCACACCTAGGAAGACACACACACCCCAGAATCTGCTGATGAAAGCTCAAAGGGTGTGCAGCTTGGCAGCCAGAGCAGGTGACAGCAGGTAAGTGGATGAAGGCAGGTTTCAGTGCAGGTGGGGAGAGAGTGAGAGAGTGGGCTTCCTGCAGGAAAGGGGGAGTGGCCGACAGGATGACCACCAAGGCGAGGAGGAATCTGCAGGAGTTCTGGGTTCTGTGACAGAAGAACAGAGCAAGAGTGGGTGGATGAGAGGCCCAGAAACGGAACAGTTGTGGGTGAGACATGTGGAGATGGAAGACAAGTGTCAGGCCACAGGGAAGCGCAGCAGGAGGTGGGCCGGTGGGCAGAGGGAGGCCACCCACTGGGTGACAGGAACGGGGGTGTGCAGATACGAGAAGGCTGAGCGCTTCCTCCTTTATTAAAAGGAGTCTGCTCAATATAGCTCCTCGCTATGAAAACCTCTTCAAAATCCTGATTGACTGTGGCATTTAAAAAGACGGGAATGAGGGGGGATTTGTCTGCCCTGAAATCCATTTTAGATGGGGACAAAATGTTATTTTCTAATTAACCTTATTAACTGGATATAAAACATGGATCTCTAGGAGCTCAGAAGAAGGAGTAGAATTTCCCCCTCTGACTATAATAAATTATAAGGCATTTAGGGGATGCGAAACTATCTTTTCTATGGTGATTGTCTCAGTTTCCCTATCTGTAGAATAAAAATGCACCTGTCTTATGGGTTTACTGTAAAAATAAAATGAGAAAGTGCATGTAAAGTGTTTAGCCTGATGTCTGACACACAGTAAATGCTCAATAAAGCTATGTAGATATAATCTAAGCCTCCTTCCAACTCTAATAGTCAAGATTCCATGAATTCTGTCAAAACTAGTCATATCTTCCTTCAAAGCAGGAAGACGGTGAATGCCCTGAGATTGCATGCAAATTTGAGATTTAGGAGAAATGCCTGCCTAGCTCATGATAACTTCCCCGTTACTGGGAATGGCCTCACCCTCCACCAGTGGACCCTAATAAGCATCCCAACCTCCTGGAAGAGCCCACAGATTCTGACTCGAGCTAGAATAATTTGACTTCTTTCTTCCGGGATTTCGAAATTTGGGGCAGATATGGGCACTGGGGATTATTGAAGCTGAGTTATTGATGGTGCATCAGAAAGAGAACCCCCAAACCCCGGCTTCCGAGCCCCTGGAACTTCCTTGCCTTCATCCAGGTCACTTCTCTTATTCAATTCCATGAGCCATCCCAGGATCCTTTCTTGATTAAATTAGCCAGAGTTGATCTCCACTGCGTGCAAACAAAGGACAGGCCGAAGATAACGCAGGTATATGCATAGTCGCAGTGCTTGGAAGAAGATCCACAGTTTTTGTAATAGTTTCAAAGTACTCATGACTTCCCCCAGAATCTTTAAAACCCGAGAATGTTCTCACCACAAAGAAATAATAAATGCCTGAGGTAATGGATACACTAAATATCTTGATTTGATCATTATACAACATGTATATATCAAAACATCAAATTGTACCCCATAAATGTGTGTAACTACACAATGTGTCCAGAGAAAACAAACAAACAACCAAGAATACAAGACCTTCATGTAAGGTAGTAGGCAGCTCCACGGAAAGCAAAAGTAGCACTTTATTTCACTCAGTGGAAAGCAAAGTTCCTGAGAGCAGATTTTAATGCTTCTGACTTCTCCCACATTTCAGAGTCCAGGGAATACTGCCGAAGTTTCTGCAAGGTCCCCAAACAACCCTTTGTACTAGAATGGCACCAATGGAGGCATTCTACTACAAAGGGTCATCACCCAGGAGAGAAAGGAGCTGGAAGAAGAAACAGGGAGGACTAATTAAATCCATGACAACTCCTGAGCCCAGAAGATGGGAGCAAAGCTTTCAAACCACTTCAGCCCCTCAAAATCCCTAAGTTTTTTAGAGGCCACCTGCTCATAAGGCCCAAGATTTCTGGTCCTCTTGAGTTGATGAATGAATGCTGAGAAGTGCCGAAAGGTAGAGGAATATTGTAGCAAGTCCAGCGCTTCACAGAAAATCTTGTCACCTTTGTGTGATGTAATGAGTTCAGAAAGAAGCCCCAGAAGAAGAGTCCAATCTCTCTGTAACACAACCAGGCCCAGGTGGGGCCAAACTAGCAGCTGGTATCATTTTTAAAGTTAGGGTGGTGTAGAGAGAAGGAGTTATCTTCTGTGTTGTCAGGGAATTGATCTTCTTGCAGAAATAGAAGTGGACCCAAGGGACTGGTAACAGCTGTTCCTAGACTCACCTAGGCCAGGGATAATAAGACCAACAGGTGGTCCAGGAATAACAGGAAAGGCGCTAATGGTGCAAGTAGGATTTATGTCTTGAAACATGGCTGAGGATAAGCAGGATACACAGGTAGAACTGGATAAAAAGGTTGTTGACCCCTTAACAAAAAGGATGATGGGAAACACTGTTTGCTAATATTTAGGTGAGCACTAATGATATGCGTTTGGAGCCTGGAGTTTTCCCCACTATTTACTCTAGGTATGAATTACTTATAAATAGAGTTCACAGTTATATGTAATGTTTTCTGAATTTTTCAATGTACATTTTTATTTAAAAAGCCCAAATATCTGGGTTGTGTGGACTATCCCTGAGAATCCCCACCGTGCTTACAGAAAGACATTCTACCCGTGAGAATGCCCCTAGAGCAGACCATCTTATGGCAGGGCCATATTATGTATACAGAGCCCAAGGGGACTGGTTCCCTGTTAACAGTCATTCTTTCAACATACTGTTTGATTTCAGAGATGGACACATTGCAGCTGCTGAAGAGCTGGCATAATTAAGGACCATGAAACATCAGGAACAGTGTCATGAGATTTATCTGGAAAAATACGAAAAATAGGAAAAGATTCTCTTTGCAGTAGAAAAAAATTGGGTGACCTAAAAGCCACATACATTTAAGTTTTGATGGTTAGTTGGAGCGAAGAATGTTTTGGGTTTCATTTTGAATTCAGGGATACATAACAAATGTAGAAAGATGGTTTGGTTTATCTAAGAACAAAGAAATGTGGAAATAGAAATAGAAGAGTACTAGCACGCTCCATAAGAGAAGAAGAGTAGACCAATTATGCATTATGGATTTCCACACTATATAGAATATCAAAATACTAGATCAGTGAGATCTCTAGAACTTGAAAGCAAATCCCTGAGAACAGATTTCAATACAATATAGAAAGATGGGTAACTCTTCCAGTAAAGAGTCTCCTCCACATGTTGAAAATAAAAGCTACCAATGACTTTCTTCAAAGATTTGGAAAAAACTACTTTAAAGTTCATATGGAACCAAAAAAGAGCCCTCATTGCCAAGTCAATCCTAAGCAAAAAGAACAAAGCTGGAGGCATCATGCTACCTGACTTCAAACTGTACTACAAGGCTACAGTAACCAAAACAGCATGGTACTGGTACCAAAACAGAGATATAGACCAATGGAACAGAACAGAGCCCTCAGAAATAATACTACACATCTACGACCATCTGATCTTTGACAAACCTGATAAAAACAAGAAATGGGGAAAGGATTCCCTATTTAATAAATGGTGCTGGGAAAACTGGCTAGCCATATGGAGAAAGCTGAAACTGGATCCCTTCCTTACACCTTATACAAAAATTAATTCAAGATGGATTACAGACTTAAATGTTAGACCTAAAACCATAAAAACCCTAGAAGAAAACCTAGGCAATACCTTTCAGGACATAGGCATGGGCAAGGACTTCATGTCTAAAACACCAAAAGCAACGGCAACAAAAGCCAAAATTGACAAATGGGATCTAATTAAACTAAAGAGCTTCTGCACAGCAAAAGAAACTACCATCAGAGGGAACAGGCAACCTACAAAATGGGAGAAAATTTTTGCAATCTACTCATCTGACAAAGGGCTAATATCCGGAATCTACAAAGAATTCAAACAAATCTACAGGAAAAAAACAAACAACCCCATCAAAAAGTGAGTGAAGGATATGAACAGACAATTCTCAAAAGAAGACATTTATGCAGCCAACAGACACATGAAAAAATGCTCATCATCACTGGCCATCAGAGAAATGCAAATCAAAACCACAATGAGATACCATCTCACACCAGTTAGAATGGTGATCATTAAAAAGTCAGGAAACAACAGGTGCTGGTGAGGATGTACAGAAATAGGAACACTTTTACTCGTTGGTGGGTCTGTAAACTACTTCAACCATTGTGGAAGACAGTGTGGTGATTCCTGAAGGATCTAGAACTAGAAATACCATTTGACCTGCCATCTCATTACTGGGTATATACCCAAAGGATTATAAATCATGCTGCTATAAAGATACATGCACACGTCATGTTTATTGTGGCACTATTCACAATAGCAAAGACTTGGAACCAACCCAAATGTCCATCAATGATAGACTGGATCAAGAAAATGTGGCACATATACACCATGGAATACTATGCAGCCATAAAAACGGATGAGTTCATTTCCTTTGTAGGGACACAAATGAAGCTGGAAACCATCATTCTCAGCAAACTTTTGCAAGGACAAAAAACCAAACACCGCATGTTCTCACTCATAGGTGGGAAATGAACAACAAGAACACATGGACACAAGAAGGGGAACATCACACTCCGGGGACTGTTGTGGGGTGGGGGAAGTGGGGGAGGGATAGCATTAGGAGATACACCTAATGTAAATGACGAGTTAATGGGTGCAGCACACCAACCTGGCACATGTGTACATATGTAACAAACCTGCACGTTGTGCACATGTACCCTAGAACTTAAAGTATAATTTAAAAAAAAAGAATTATCTTACTCTGTTTTCTTGTTTATTAAACAAGCTAGACTTAAAAAAAAAAAAAAAAGAAAGAAAGAAAGAAAATAAAAGCAATGCTAAAAGCAGCAATTCAATGCCAGTGTGAACTCACCCACTATCAAGGAAGTAAAGGTTGGGCTGCAGCCTCCTACCCTGGCCCAAAGCTTTGCCACAACTTGGGGCATAGCAATGAGTTTGCTTTTCAAGCTCCCAAATTTCCAAGGAGATTGGGGTGGGAGAATGGGGCAGTGATGGTAAAGATATCTGAAAGGAAGGCAAGGAAGTTTCTGTGTATTCACACTGGTAAATGTTGCTGTGATTTCTACATTTGTTAAAAGACTCCAGAGACATAAAGAAACACCCCTTTGCTAAGGCATTACTTTGAGTTGTGTGCGTTGTGAGGTTTGTTTGTGGGACTGAATCATTTAACTAGTGACATACCCAACTCAACGTGTTACTGTTGTTTTCTCTTTGTCATTACATATATATTAATATTAACATGCATAAAGTGATTATTTTTTTAAATTGCCTTTCTTGTGAAATACAGTCCACTAAAGAAAGCCAGTGTTAATGCTGGTAATAGATGAGAAGAGGTCTTAGAAAATGGAGTTTTGTAATAAAGTAAAAGTAGAATATTAAATTTGGCAGCAGATCAGACGCATGAAATGACAAGTTCACTTATATGGACTAGGAAAATTAGAAAACATAATTTATGAGTGTTTCAGTCAGTGCAGAAACTGTAATTTATGAGGGATCTTAAAATAACAAGCAATATTCACAAATTGGTGGATTCTCAAAGGTCCTGGGACCCATCCTTTAAAATCCCACAGACTCTCAGCTCTAGGAGAGGGCAGGCTTCGTCTGGCACTTCACAGATTCCTGTGCCTACAGTGATGCCTGGCACACAAGAGGTGGAGAGACAGCCAGCAGCCAAAACACACAGTGCCTAGTGATTCATAATGAGGAGTCTGGATATTGACCTAAGCATAATAGGACATCTTTGGGCATTTGTACACAAGGGACTGACACATGATTTCTGTTTTAAAAGGCCACCTTGGCTGCTATATGGAGAACAGATGATAGGAGGAGCATTGGCAGGAGGTAGAACAGTTCTCCCTATGGAGAATAATGGGCGAATGAGGGATCATACTTGGTTGAATGGGAGAGGAGAATCCAGCCCTGTTGGGGCATGTTACATTTGAGATAAGTATTAGACATCCTGTGAAGATCTCAGTTAGACATTAACTAGATAGCAGAAGGTATCTTATCCTGGAGCTCAGAGAGTAGGGTTGAGATTGAAATCTGGCATGAACAAATGGATCTCTGAGGCCCACTCTCTGTATTAAAAATGGGGAACATTCTAGCCAAAACACAATAGATGAGTGTAAATACATTCAGTGCCCCTCAGATAAAACAGAAAATGTTCCATCCTTGTGGCCAAAAGGGGGGTATCTGAACTGTCATTGTCCTACGACATAAAAGTCACTCCTATCCTTGCCAACCAGCCCTAATTACACAAAACCTCAGATAAGTAGTTAGGGCTTTTTAAAAATATAGGCAAGGTTGGCTACTAAGGCCCTCAATTTTTTTTTATTCACTTAAATATATTTGAGACTCCTTATGTCCTAATCAAATAAGGTTGGTGGGATATCTGGAAAGAATTAAGAGAAATAGGACTTGACTTTTGAAATAATGACATTCAGACAGAAGTATTTGGAGCTCAGGAAAGAAAAAGAAGAAATATAAAAAACAAACACTGCTTCTTCTAAGGAAGGACAAATTTCACACAACACTTAGTTCTCTGACAAACCAAGTGTGGCACAGGAACATCAAATGGAAATTACTTCTTCTACTACTACAGGGAAAGAGTCTACATCTTTATTATGAATAAGAAACTAGAATTATCTGTTACTTGGCTTAAGGATCTAGAAGAACTTAAGAGATGTGAGCAAGGCCATGAGAGGAGATTGGAAGAAGCTATTGCTTATTAACTACAAGACTGATACAGGTGGGGGGTTTCACATCACTGAATTCCATGTAAAGATTACAGTCACATCGATGCTACATTTGCCCCAACTTCAAGGACTGGGAATGCTTCCATTTGTCTCACCTCATTCCTCTGCAGTATTATGAGACAGTGAAGTGTGCATACAAAATATGCTGTGTAGGCAGGTAAGATGTGAATTGTGTTGTGGTTATGGGGTGGGTACGGGGAGACAGTGATGGATCTGTTATCAGGTACTCAGCCGCCACCATGTTAGCCTCTGTAATCCCCAGTTAGGTCTGCTTTCTTCTAGATGTATATTTGAATCTGAAATTTCCTAACAGACTGAGAGGCATAGCCTTCTTTCCCTGCCTCTAAAATGCACTGAGATTAGCATGCTGAGACTACTTCACATCCATGCCATGATCAGCTGAAAAGATCTAATACTATAGCTGAGAATGATTGTAATTTATACGAATAATTATCTCAAGGATCAGAATGATAAATGCATTCAATCAATATTTGCTTATAGGAAGGCACAGAATACTCCCCAAAACAAACACATACACACACATAAATAACAACAACAATAAGCAGTTGGATTTCCACTATTAAAAAGGACATAGAATTCTTTTTTCCCCAAGTTTAATCAAACAACTGGGCCTATACATAGCACAAAATAATCCTAATAGTAAACAACATATTCTACTTGAGCAAGACACTTAGGAAAATATATATTCCAGTTAGGAAGGCAAAAACACTAAAAACCTAAAAATTTTTAGAATGAAAGTCATCAAGTTTAGATGTTGCAAAGAAGGGGTATGGGATATCATTTTCTAAAGCTGCAGAAAGTTTTTTACAATTGAACATAAGAAACATAGAGTTTCCTATTCAATTAGGAAGGTCTTCATAAAAATAACAGAATATGACTTACAGATTAGATTTTGTGTACAGTGAACCAATGTTACATAATTGACTTTCTTGCTGTCCCTCACTAAGAGCTGTAGAACTACAATCAGTTCTAGGCTAGTGAAGTAGTCAGCACCAATGTGTGGGGACTTTAATCAAGTATTCCCCAAAATACACATCTAGACCTCAACATTTTGTCGCTGAAATATGCATTTTTAAAATTCGACTAAGTTTGTTTTTAGATTTACATTTATGGGTAGAGGGTGGTGAGCTAAGCAACTTCTTGGTCTATATCTAGAGTAGTAAGAAAAGATGGACAGAAAAAGCCATTCAATGTAAAAATCTGTAAATTTACATTCATTTCCAAACTCTCTAAAGGTAAAAGGATGTTCTGGTAGAATTGTAATATACTTGAGACATCCCCCAATTTGATGAAAATCTCCTAAGAACTGTTTAGTGTTAGCCTGAACCAGAAGCCTTCACTTCTTACATTATAATACTCATAATGAAGAAAGGAAGAAAGGGAGAAAGAGAGAGAAGGAAGGTAGATGAGAGAGGTGGAAGGAAACGGATATAAGGTACCATATGAATCTATGAAGCTCTGTGTCCACAGAGAAGACTCTGTCTAAATATCACGAAAGGATTCTCATGCCACAGAAAACTGAACGGCACAGCACACAGCGCTCTATTGGGCAAAGTTGAGGGGAAACCAGCAAGGCCTAGGATTAAATAATAACAAACCAAGTTGTTTTGAAGATAATGTGACTGCTTTGGTTTTGCTTCTCATGAACCTGCTCAGAGGCACTCTAGACATTTTATTTTATTATTTTAGACAGGGATATACTCTGTCACCCAGGATGGAGTATAATGGCATGATCATGGCTCACTGCGGCTTCGGCCTCCTGAGCTCCAGCAATCCTCCTGACTCAGCCTTCTGAGTAGGTGGGACTACAGGTGCATGCTGCCATGCCCAGCTAACTTTTTACATTTTAATTTTTTTTTTTTTTTTTTTTTTGGAGAGGCAGGGGTCTTACTATGATGACCAGGCTGATCTTGAACTCCTGGGGTTAAGCGATCCTCCCACCTTGATCTCCCAAAGTGCTAGGACTACAGGCATGAGCCATTGTGCCCAGCCTACACTCTGGCCATTTTAGAAGGCTCCAGAACACTATGTTAACTGGCAGTCCAACAGAGCTTATGGACTATATGGCCTGTCTGAGCAGAGAACTGGAGAGAGACTAGGATGCCCCTGCATGGCTCTCCAAATCCGGAGTGGCTCCTTTTGCTCTGTACTTCCCCCAAGCAGAGGATGTTTCTGAGGCCCCTTCATGCCCCTGTTGTGCACCGTGAAACAGACTGCTGTTATGTCACATAACTTGCACATCTAGGGTGCCCTCAAGGGCGATTCTGAAATGTTTCGTGGCTTGTGGCAGCATATCCCATTTCCCAGAGTGGGAAGGGATGTCCACCAGGGAAGAGAAGTTGGCTGGCAGTTTTCTTTCACTCTCGCTACCATCCTTTCCTTTTTCCTGCAGTTTCTTCTCCAGTAGCAATGAAAGCTCTGTGGAAATAAAAAATAGCCCCTCTAAGGGAGGACCACCTCTTGAATAAAGTGAAATGTATGTTTTTCTAATTTAGCCTGGAACAGATCTGCAGGTTGGCAAAGGTCAGTATGTAGCTGCAGAGGCTAAACAATGACTCTGGGCTTTATGCCCCAGGTTCCACCTTCGCTTAGGGGCCTCTCCCTCAGTACCATCTCCACCAATGCCACCACCCTAGTGTGTGTTGTTAACCAGGCGATGCCTCTTTCAAAAGTAGCCAAAAATTAACTCCTCTTAGCTCAGCTAAAATTAATGAGTGCTCTGGTTTTGGGTGGGGGCGGCGGGGGGGAGGGTTCAGAAAAAAACCATATGGGCTGGACTCAGTGACTCATTTCCAGAGAATAAAGTACGGAAAGGGAAAAATAGTAATTTCAAAAAATAGTCACTAGAAAAATAGTGGAGGGGTCTGGAAGACACTACCTTAACCAGGTGATCAAGGCTAACTTCACAGCAATAAGCATGTCAATATCATGTAACGCGAGAAGAAGAGCACTTGACCTCCATGGTGTGACTCACAAAGCCTATAACCCTGGTCTAACTATGAGAAAAACATCAGACAAATTTAAAATGAGGGACGTTCTACAACATACCAGAGCAGTATTATTCAAAACTGGTAAGGTCATGAAAAATAAGGAAAGGCTGAAAAACTGGCACCAACCAGAGGAGACAAAGGAGACACGATGACTAAATGCAGTGTGGCGTTGTGGAACAGAAAAGGGACATTAGTGGGAAAAGGGATGAAATCTGAATAAAGTTGAGAGTTCAATTAATAATAATGTACCAATGATAATTTCTTAGTTTGACAAACGTATTGTAGTTATATAATATGTTAACAGTAAGGGAAATGGAGTGAAAGATACACAGGAACTCTCTGTACTTTCTTTGCAACTTTTCTGTAAATCTAAAATTACTCCCAAATAAAAATTTATTTTAAAAGTACTCAACTTCCAAAAGAACCAGTAGATCATCATATAAAATGAAATCTTAATTTATTTTTGATATGTTTTATTTATAGTGATTTCTTTCTTTCCCCCATCCTTTTTTTTTTTTTTTTTTAAATGGAGTTTCACTCTTTGTTGCCCAGGCTGGAGTGCAGTGGCGCAACCTTGGCTCACTGCAACTTCCACCTCCTGAGTTCCAGTGATTCTCCTGTCTTAGTCTCCTGAGTAGCCGTGATTACAGGTGCCCACTGCCACGCCTAGCTAATTTTTTGTATTTTTAGTAGAAACAGGGTTTCACCATGTTGGCCAGGCTGGTCACGAAGTGATTTCTTAAAATAGAAGCAGGGAGGCCGAGGCAGGCAGATCACCTGAGGTCAGGAGTTCAAGACCAGCCGGCCAACGTGGTGAAACCCCATCCCTGCTAAAAATACAAAAATTAGCTGGGCGTGGTGGTAGGCGCCTGTAATCCCAGCTACTAGGGAGGCTGAGACAGAAAAATCACTTGAACCCGGGAGGCGGAGGTTGCAGTGAGCCGAGATAACTCCACTGCACTCCAGCCTGGGTGACAAGAGCGAAACTCCATCTCAAATAAATAAATAAATAAATAAATAAATAAATAAATAAATACAGAAGTAGCCCCCATGGATTATAGAAAATTACAAAATATAGACAAGTAAAAACTAAAAATCAAAGCAAACTATCACATTTCTACTACCTGGAAATCAGCTGTTACAATCTTAGGGCATATTTTCCTTTTTGCTCTTTTCCTAATATATGTGTACATATATATTTATCAATATGAGACTTAGGTTGCACACTATCTTACAGCAATTTTTTCCAGTCAATGATTTCTTCTTTTCCATTTTAGTACATTTTCACATCATCTAATACTTTTATCATACTCAAATTTCTCTCCAATTTAATCTAATCAAGGATGATTATATTTGATTGTCATGTCCTTTAAAATATTTTCAAATCTAGCAAGTCCCCCCCATTGACCCTGATTTGTGAAAACACCAAGCCAGTAGTCCTGCAGAATGTCTCAGCTTCTAGCAGGTTGGTGCAAAAGTAATGGTGGTTTGTGCCATTAAAATATCAAGAACGCCATTACTTTTGCTCCAACCTATTAGATTTGTGTGATTGCTTCCTCGTGGTGATGCTGAGCTTGTTTCTCTATCCCCTGTATTCCCTGGACACTGACATATCTATCTAAAGTTTTGATGGATTAATGTTAAACATGTTTGTCAAGAAGACATCGATGATGTTCTGTAGTTGTATTTAATTAGATCAAAGACATATAACATCAGGCAGTTACATCATTAGCGATGTTATGGTTACTGGATTAGAGTGATATCAATCTCTTTCCCATATCAGAGTTATGTTTTCCTCTTTAGACCAGAAAGTAACCTGTGTAGTTTGTATAATTTTTGGTAATATAACAAATGTTTATTTCCCAAGTAGGTACATATCAGTGATTTTCCTGCCAGTTAATATACTTGCCTAAATCAGTAATTCCATTGAGACTGGCAAAACTATTTTTTTTAATTCTTCTTCTTATTATTAGCTGGCTTTCTTCTGTAAAGTAGAACATTCCCTCATCAACAGGGACTATTTGGTTACCCTTAAATATAGTTCCTTACAGAAAGGACAGAAAGTCTGGCTGAAGCATTTAAAAGACTTTGCCAAGCATTAAGGAAGATCAAAAAGGAGATAAATGCTGAAGGTATTACAAATATAAAATAGAAACTTGCTTTGGCTTACAAAGATTAAGATAGGGCCCCAAAGGACTGGCACAACTTAGGGTCATCTTGCCTTAGTCCCCAGGTTGCCAGCTCTGGGGCTAATTCCCCATTGGTCCCATCTGAACTCCTGCAGGCTTATGGCCAGGAGGCCTCTCTCCTTCTGTTGCTCACCCAAGGCTTGCCCTCTCTGTTTCTATTTTATGTCTAAGAGGCTGGCCTTTTCCCCAAGAATAATCTCTCCTTATAAGTGAGCCTCCCTACCTCCTAATTAATACAGCAGTGTATTAAATTCTTACAGACCCATAACATGACCAATTCTAAATACACCACAAAAACCATGGCTTCCTAAATATAATTCAATAGCTGTAGCCTCCAATAACCCAGAATTATACAGAGTAACAGGGGGCTCATTTCTTCATGGCTTCCTTAACAGAAAATGGTGGAAGAACCCCTGGAGTCAAATAATTTCCCCTGGAATACAACGATTACCTACTACTATAATAAGAAATGGGATGTAATGCAGTTTGCTTCTAACACAGATGTTAGTCCTGTCTGCTAAAATCAGCATCATAAAAGGTTTCTACTATATTTGTAACTCTCCGTCTTTTTCACTTAAAAATAAGGGTCTGACTTTGACAATCTCTATGCAGGTGCAATCAAGATGGATGTAATGGAAGGACTCACTTTTTGCAATTCACATGGCATATCACAATGACCCTGAAATGATGGGGACAGTATTTTCAGGCTGCAAGCAGTTTCAAATATGGACCACACTGAAACCTTTCCATTGTGTCAGAGTCCATCAAGGTTATATAATCCTAGGCATAATTTACTCCTAATTATTAAAATCACAGAAAGATGGAACAACATTTAAGTGTTTTAAAGGAGCAAATGAAAGCAAATGGTCATAAACATCATCCAGTAAATCAAGGGAGAGGATGATCTGTTCTTCAAATCTGTAAAATCTTGAAGGGAAAGTATCTGTCAGTATCCAAGGATACATTAAATTACGAACAAGAAACAGCATAGAAACAGGAAGACAAACTCTCAAATTCCAGCCATGGGACATGGGGACATATATCTTAAGACAACTACAAAATGAATACTGAAGAGGATGCAGAAGGTGTCGTGCCCTGGGATTTTGTAAATGCAGTTGGTATATTGCTTCATTACCTTTGGCACACATGGAGTCTTAGGAAGGCAAGGTCTCTAGTAATGATCTCATTATCAGATTAAATTTTCACAAATTTAGTTCAAATACCAAAGATGAACCTATAGTCGCACAGAGAAAATTGCCTGCAAAAGTAAACACCGGAGTAAAATCAAGTGACAAGTTGCAGGTTTGAGAAAGGAAGTCCCATGAATGCTTAAGTAATTGTCACATGGGGTGGCATGTGCAAGAGCACTTGGGAAGAGGCGGTTTCGCAGATGGAAGAGACTCTGACGCTGAATGCGCGTGGGGTTTTTAAGCTGTGCTACTGGGCTCATTCTCACTCCAAGTCTACCTCTAGGCCAGCTCTCTCCCCTGAACAATCACTTGTTCTCACCCACCTGTGTACGCTTCTCTCCACTCCAATGCACACAATGAAGAAGAGGTGGGAGAAGGTTGTGTGCACAAGAGTGTGAGTGTTGTCTATGCTCCGTATCTGTGTGTGTGTGTGTGTGTGTGTGTGTGTGTGTGCCTAAATAAGTATTGTTTTAAAGAGTGGTTAGCCAAATAGGGCATCTGGCACTATGGAGCACCAGGAAATCATCTAAGAGATGCCACAGTCTCTCCCGTTAGAGCCACAGACACACCTGCTGGTGGAATCCCGTTTAAATGCTGATTTCAAATCAAGAAGCTTGTATGAAGCCCCACCTTAGTACCACAAGGCTATGAAGAAGGAGCTGCTCCTGGGCGTTTACAGTCCCGGACTTCACATCAGAAACACGCTTACCTTGGTGACCCAGCTCAGGGCTTCCCATGTCATCAGCTACAGGGTGGATCTAAGCTTTCTCTTCATAGCCACTCTTTAAGGAATAAATGGAAGGAGGGGAGGGCCCATTGAAAATCATGGCCATTTCCTTGTCTGTTAAAGTCCATCCCCCAGAGTTGGATTTCATGCCTAACTAAATGTTTGCCCATGTGAGGAATTTGGGGGCATAGTTGTGAGTCCTCTTTCACAAAATTTAGGTTCACATTTTGACTCCTGAGCAGAGGTTTAAATATTTTCAATTCCCTGCCTCTGGACCAGACCTGTAGTGAATACTGTGGTGTGCTGCCCAGCTCACCCTTCAGAACCAAGCCCTCCCTCACCCAGCTATGGGCAATGTTGGCTGCTGTAGGCTCAGTGGAGGCTGCCTCACCCAAGGGAATGTCCCTTCCCCGGGGGCAGCCTGCCCAATGTGTGTTGGGGGGGTGGAGGGTGGCAGTATTAGGCCTGATCCCCTTGTCTCAACTGAGACTTCTTAGAAGGCCACCCAAGCTCTAGAGCACCTCATAAGTTGGCAAAGGCCTTGGCTGCAACTGCATGGCAGTTCACCCTCCCACTCTGAGCAGTCCTGCTTCCTTCACTCCTTCCAGGCGTCGTTCCCAAGAGCATCCCCTGAGAAGCCCCCTGCATTCAAATCTCAGTCTCGCAATGTATTTCCCAGGGAAACCCAACCTTCTGCAAGTCCACTTCCAACTGTGGCTCCATACTGGTCCTCAGGACTTGTTGTTGTTGTTGTTTGCTGTTGTTGTTTATTTGGGTCCAAGGATCACATCTCATAGACTTCATCTCATCTGTAACCTTTCTCTCACCATTTGCTCTGGCCTCTGCCTATTCTCAGAGCTTGCACCACAGCAACAAGGACACCAGAGTTCCTGTTTCCAGAGCACTTCCAATATGCTGTGAACTGCAAGAAGTATTTCATATGCAAGATCTCATTTCATCATTGAAGTCCTGAGGGGAAGGCCCAATTAACTCTATTTTTATATAAAGTGACCAAGGTTCAGAGAGATTAAATAATTTGCCCAAAGTCACACAGCTACTAAGTGTCTGAGCCAGCAGTGGACTCCAGGCTGTCTTGAGGCTAAAACCAATACTCTTAATCACTAAGCCATTTCCCTCTCCTTTTTTCCATCCCTTTTAGTTTTCATCACCCCACCCCATTCCTCATCACCACTGCCTCCAGTCTTCTCACAAGCCTGGATGGCTCAGATGTGTGGAAGTCATCTAATCATTTGGGTTCCAAGTCTGGCCCTAATAGTAAATCTAATCACCAAGTTCTTATATTTACGGAAGACATCCTCAAAACTACACATAGTTTTCAAAGCAGTTCTCTGTGTTTTCAAAGCAGTTCTCTGAGGTTTTGTTCATAATTTTAAAATAATTAAACTGACATTCTATATGGGAACATAGACACTTCCAGCAACTTCTCTTGTGTCCCTTATAAAATCCATATAGATGAGGAGGGAGGTTTATGTGATTGTCTCCTGGGGTTGCAGAAGAAATGGACTCTGATTAGAGAGGCAATTGGCTTTGGGAACCTAGAATGTAAGCAGACATACACATTTTATAATGTAACTGCTGCATGGAAGGCAGCCCCACTGAGAAGGTAACATTTGAGTAAAGACCTGAAGGAGGTGAAGGGGTGACTCACAGGGTTATCTGCAGGGAGGGAACTGCCTATGCCAAGGTCCTGAGCAAGAGCGCACCTGGCCTGCATGACGAACAGCCTGGAGATCTGTGTGTCCCGAGCAGAGACAGCGAGGGAAGGATGGTGGATAATGAGATGCAACTGCAGGTCACCAAGAAAAGGGAATGATCCATTCTGTCCAGTGATGCTAATAGGTCAAGTGAGGGGAGGACTGAGGACTGGCTGCTGGATTAGCAACGTGGAAGTCATTGGTGACTTGGCCAAGAGTAGATTTTGTGAGGGGGTGGTGAGAGTCAGACTAGAGTGACTTTAAGAGGGAAAGGAAGTAGAGGAATTGGTACCAGTGAGGAGAAGGCAACTCTTTGTAGAGCTTTGCTGAAAAAAGGAGAAAGGATGTGGGGGATTAGCTGGCAGGAAACATGGGTCCAAGTGAAGACTATTATTTAAGAAGTGAAAAATAACAGATAATTATACGCTTCTGAGATTGACCCAATGGAGAAAAGGAAATAAAGAAGATGAGAAGTGGAGAACTGGTAGAGCAATGTCTTTAGTAGTTAAGAAGAGATGGGATCTAGCTGGGGCAGAGGGACTGGCTTTAGCAGGGAGGAGAAGGGGAAGAGAGGTTGTGTAGGTGGACAGATGGGCTGAGTGGCCTTAGCCAGTGGTCACTTGGTATCCCGGCCCTAGTGGTAAGTCTACCTCTAATGCAGAGAGGTATGCTGGGGGTCACAGCCTTCAGACCTTTAGTGTTCTGGTGTCATGCATTCTGTTCTCACAGAAGAGACAAGAGGTAGCCGAGATATCAACATATCTAGTTTGTTTCAGCCTAGTGCCATTAAATCCCTTGTCCTTCTTCCTTCTAGCCCCACTTATTCTGTTTCTACAGTGTCTTAGTCTGTTTTGTGTTGCTACAAGAGAATACTTGAGGCAGGTAATTTTTTAAGAAAAGAGGTTTGTTTGGCTCCTGGTTCTGCAGGTTGTATAAGAAGCACAGCACTGGTGTCTGCGTCAGGTGAGGGCCTCAGGCTGCTTCCACTATGGCAGAAGGTGAAGGGAAGCCAGGGTGTGCAGATCATTTGACAAAAGAGGAAGAAAGAGAGGTGAGGAGGTATCAGGCTCTTTTTTTAGCAACCAGCTCTAGAGGGACCTAATAGAGTGAGAACTCACTTACCCACAAGGAAGGGCATTAGTCTATTCATGAGCAATCCAGCCCATAATGCGAGCACCTCCCATTAGGCTCATCTCTAATATTGGGGACCAAATCTCAACATGAGGTTTGGAAGGGACAAAGATCCAACCTGTAGTACACAGTAACTTCTGTTGCTTATAATTCAGCTTTGCTCATAGATCTGCCTACATGGGAGAAAACAAGAGCTGGTCACATAAGCTAATGAATATTCCCACCCATGTGCCCATTCATCTGTCAGTGTGAGTACACAGTACGGTGTTCTGGTTTTCTACATTCATCCCCTGAACCTGGTAACTGTGCATCCTCTCAGAAAAGAGAGATCCATATTCAGAATGCGGACAACATCGGGCTTCTGAGCCGCATAACTGAGAGTCTTGATCAGTGGTCAAACAGCAGATGTCCTTGCCTAGGTGGAGACCAATGTGCATATCCTCTGCATTTGCCATGTGCAAAGAGGAACGCTGTGTTTTTTCTAATCCTTAGGAGCAATTACACAAACTCTAAGGGGTCACCCTGGCAGAAACGATCCTACTAAATATTGGCAAATGTCACAGAGCCAGAATCTGCAATGCTTTGCAAGTCCTGCCCAAATCTCTTTCTTCCTCCAAGACTTAGCACAAATCCTTGTCTTCCCAGGAAATCCTACTTCACTATATCAGTCTAAACTAGCTCCTCCTTCTGAGCACCAATAAAAGTCCCTGTCTGTTATCTGTACAAGAACACTTTATCACACGTTGTTTTACACAACGTGTTACATATATTAGTCTCTTTTGCTGGATTAAAAGCTCTTTGAAGGCAGATACCATGTCTTATGCATTTTGCACATTGCAAAGCTCAGCAATATTCCAGGGTGGTTCATCTGGAAGAGTAGCTCAGCCCAGCCCTGTCCCTCTTGCCAAGGAGTTCCTCAGCAGCCAAAATGCACCTCACTCCCTGAACTGCTGGTCAGCTAAAACCCCAGACCCTCACTGCCTTCTCCTGGGTCTCTTCACCACCATTCTTAATATCCTGAAACTGGGCCTTCTGTCTTAATGATCTGTCTGCAACGTTCCATTCCTTTTCTCTCTGCTGCCACCCTTGCTATCACTCCTCCCTCTCTGTGGTCCAGTCACACACTTGGGGGGTTCCTCCCAGTTCCACTGGAGCCAGGACCCTCCTACCTGGGGCAGGTCCCCCTTGCCTCAGGCCTGCGAGTTCAAAACCTACATGGAACCCATTGTTATTTGGGAGGACTAAGGACTAGGTTGGCCTTGTACTGGGAGAAAGAGAAACAAAATAAGCAGCAATTTGTTCCTTGTTGTTGCTTTTATATTGTTCTCTTTATTTGTTTCTCTCCAAGCTGTTTGATTCTATGGGCCTTTTCAAGCAATAGAATATTTCCCCACTTGCCAGGCACATTTCCATTTTATGGCTTATTTAAAAGTTGTGTTGAAAAAGTCATTGTGGCTATAAGGTAGGAAGTAATCCCGGCTCCAGGGGACAGATGGAATGACCCACTGGGATTCTGCCATGTCTGTTCCCAAGAGTGAAAGTGGCAGAATGTATTTGTCTGAAGTGAATTTCTGTAAACGTGGGCTCACAGCCAGTCTGCAGAGAGCAAGCTCCATTAGGAACACAAGGTGGAGGCGCTTCCCTGCTCGGCATTCTTGCTCAGGGAAAAAGCAAAACACCTTCCTTTGAATTTTCCACTTTGCTCAGACATACAAACAAGGAAGCACACAGGAGGCCAGCCATTTTAAACAGCTGGAGAAGCCCAGAAACCCTGCAAGGAGTTGCTGCTTTGAGAGAAAGGCAGAGCCAAAGAGATCGATGGAATTTTACCTTCTCTATGGTGATATTTATTTTCTCTCTCCTCGACATAAACACGCACACACACACACACGTCGGCGGGGAGAGACAGAGAGAAAGAGAGAGAGACTGGAAAAGAATAATAATGAGAGGAAATTATACTAAGCAGTATCACTTAAGAAACTACATCTTTATTAATTCAACAAATAAATACTGAATATTTGTACCTTATGGGGAATGGGTGGGTCCACTGGGGAAAGAAACACCAGAGGAACAGTTGAGAAGCCCAGTTGAGGCTGAAGGGATGTTTACCTCTTTCCATAGCTTGCAAACCTCTTCTACTGACAAGTCTACTAAGAAAGGGGGGTGAGCAAGAGCCCCATACTTTGTTCCTAGAGTCGCCCCATCTACAGGAGGGGCCCACGGCCCACATGTCAGTCTTTCCCACCAAGTCAAACACTCACTAACAACCCTTTCCTTGAGAATTTTTCTTTGTTCAGACTCAGAAGTAAGGGAGCAAAGCAGGAGCGGCATGGTCCTCTAGTGAGAGACCCAGGTTGAAGAGACAACCACACAGAGGGGATCCGGGAATGTTTTCATACCATTGGAAATTCTGAAGTAAAAAAGGAATTTTTCAGCAATCTAACAATATGTATCAAGAGCCTCACCTATATGCCTCTTTTACTTCCAGGATTTCTATGATAACGAGATATGCATCAACATTTATCCACAATAATGTTCAGTGCACAGAACCATCGGGAAAAATCAACACAAAAGAAATGTACACACTGAGCATGGATAAGAAGCCCCCTGTCGTAGAACTGTATTCAGTCTTTATGTTTCATATTCTTGAAGTACTTTTAACAGTGCAAAATTTTTGTGATATAATGTTACATTAAAAAATGGAATCCCAAGTTCATAGGCATAGAATCTATTCATGTAAAAATCCAATGAGGTGTATACTTAGGATAAATACACTTTATGCACTTTACATGTTACAGCTCAGAGAAGTTTAAAACATGCAAATATAGTATGATACCAGTTCAGAAGAGTGACTAGCAGGGTTTCAGATCATTTTTCCTTATTGAAATTTTTTTTTTTTTTGAGGCAGAGTCTCACTCTATCGCCCAGGCTGGAGTGCAGTGGCACAATCTTGGCTCACTGCAACCTCCACCCCCCAGGTTCAAGCAATTCTCTCACCTCAGCCTCCTGAGTAGCTGGGATTACAGGCACACACTACCATGCCCTGCTAATTTTTGTATTGTTAGTACAGACGGGGTTTCACCATGTTGGCCAGGCTGGTCTTCAACTCCTGACCTTAAGTGATCTGCCCACTTTGGCCTCCCAAAGTGCTGGGATTACAGGCATGAGCTACTGTGCCTGGCCCCTTTTTGTATTTTTCAACATGTCCCTGCTCTTCCAGAATAAGCGTGGCCTCTGCCTCCTTCTCTTGGGTCTTGGGCCATTCAGCCTTTATGCTCTCCAGCTCCCAAGTCCTGTCTTCAGAGCTTCAGACGCTCCAAGGTTGACCTGCTCTAAAGGTCTTTGCATTCGTGCTTTCCTCTGCCTGGAACCCCATCCTCTCCACCTTCCCTTGGTTAACCATCTCGCAGCTCTCAGTTCAAGGTCCCTGTCCCATAGGAAACCCCTCAGTCTCCTCCCTCTGCTTCCCAAGAGAGGAGGTCGGGTTATACTCCACAGTGCTCAGCATAGCCTGAAATTATACCTTGTTTCTATAATTATTTGTGTATTGACCAATAAGATATTCCAGTTTTAAGAAAATGTTTTATCTCACATTATACTCCCAGGACCCAGCATCATGCCTGGGTCCTAACAGGAGCTCAAATGGTAATTGTCAGCTGGGCGCAGTGGCTTATGCCAGAACTTTGGGAGGCCAAGGCAGGCAGATCACATGAGGTCTGGAGTTCCAGACCAGCCTGGCTAACATGGCGAAACCCCATCTCTACCAAAAATACAAAAATTAGCCGGGTGTAGAGGCACCTGCCTGTAATCCCAGCTACTCAGGAGGCTGGGGCACAAGAATCGCTTGAGCTTGAACCCAGGAGGCAGAGGTTACAGTGAATTGAGATCATGTCACTGCACTCAAGCCTGGGCAACAGAATAAGATTTAGTCTCAAAAGAAAAAATAAAAGGTAATTGCTGAACCAGTGAATGGAGTACCTTCCCAACCTGTTATCAAATAATTGGTTTGTAAAAGAAATTCCTACCTTTCGAGAAGGACAGAAAGAGTCCCTTCCTCCCTCTGCTGGTCCACTAGGCTGGTGCTGTCTTCACAGGCCCTGGCCACCCCCCCCTGCCCCCCCCCGCCCCTCCCCGCTGCTGTCATGTGGCCCCCTGAATGGCAGCAGCACAATCCATCAACAAACAATAGAGGGACATAAATAAGCAGCTGTCCATCAAGGAGCAGCTCCACCACCCAGACCCTCCACATTCAATTTAGCATCAGCAGTCTCCTTTGGGGAGCCAGGAGATTGAATAGTTTTCAGGTCCATAAAACAGATTATAAACTGTCACAGAAAAGTTGCAGGGTATACTGTGGGCCGGAGAGCCTAAGCAGCCCCTAGAATGAAATTAATCAGAGGTTAGCCAAGGAGCCCATCCAAATCGGATGACGGAAAGGACGTGAGTGGGAGAGGGTAGGGACATCTACATTCTGGAAAGGGAGCAGAAGTGAAGAAGAAAAGCAGAAGGAAAATGGGGCAGAAAAGTAGAGAGGGAATGGCCGTTAAAGAAAAGAAAAGTTATAGAAAAACAAACAAAATGGCCCCATAAAGAGGATAAGAAGAAATCCAAAGGCAGACAAGAAAGGGCAGCTGGGAAGACAGAGAGGTCGAAATGCCAAGAATGCAGAGAAGCCTCTCCCCAAAGCAAATGATCCCTGAGCTCATACAGACCAGACATGCATGTTTTTAAACCTTTAGAAACAAAGAGGCCTTAAACACAAGGAAATGTATCCTTTGGGCTAACAGGCAACCTAGTCAGGGAGTCAGCATGGATTTAAAAAGCAAAATTCCTTGAGACAAATTTGTCGTGACCCTTGCATAGCGTTTATTTTCTTTGGGAGGGAAAACAAAACATTCATTTCCCTTTCGAGCCAGAAGTCACAGACATGCCTTCAGGAGAGGGAGTGGTCAGGAGTAGGAAAAATGAGAAGTGTGTCAAAGGATCCCATCAGCAGGCTCTTTGGTCTCCAGGGATCCAGTAAACACGTTATTAATAATAAATGCTACAAGCTTTTATTTTTATGATAGCTCCAAAGGAACGCACACGCTCAGAAGTCATCATCTCTGACCTTACCACATCCCTTCCAGGGTGAGAACAAGCTCTAATACAGCTATAAAGGTGCTCTATGCTTTATAGAAAGGTTTCTCCCAACATTATTGCATTTAATCTGCTCCAAGAGATGGGTGAGGCAGACAAAAGATGGAAGTGACATTCTGAGGGTTAAATGACTTGCCTGAGATCACTGTTGCAGGGTGAATTGTATCCCCAAAAAAGATACACTGAAGTCCTAATTCCTAGAACGTGCGACAGTGACCTTATTTGGAAAGAGGTAGTTAGGATGTCAGGTAATTTTTGTAGAGGTAATTAGGATGTCAGGTAAGATGAGGTCATACTAGAGTTGTGTAGGCCCTTAATCCAATATGACTGGTGTCTTTATAAGAAGACAAGAGACACAGACACCTGCAGACAGAATGTCATGTGAAAACACGGGCACACAGTGAGCAGACAGCCATGTGATGGAAGAAAGGCAGAGATTGGAGATATGCTGTAAGCCAGTCCATTTATCTTCCATTGAAAACAGAAACTTAATGGTGACATTGATTTAGCTCTGTGTCAAGATCTTTACATACATTTCCTCTAGTCCTGAGAACATCCTTACAATCCCCATTTTATAGACAGGAGAACTGAGGCTCAGAGGGGTGAAGGAGATGGGCCCCAATTTATAGAGGTCCTAAGCACCCAGCATATGGATTAAAACAGGCTCAATCCCAAAGCTGGTGGCCACTATCTCACAGCACACTGTGAGGGCATCAAGTCAGAAGCGTCCCCCGGAGGCCTTCAAGCTTGTCTGCCTCATTTTACAGATGAGGCAGCTGTCCTCGATCTTTGCCAAGGTCACACTCCAATTTAGTTTCCAATGGACATCATAAGGGCCAATTTGAACCCAGAACGTCTACAGCAAGGGTTTGAAGACAGCAATCGGGTTGGAAAGAGGGAGCGTTCCCAAAGCTGCATTTACCCAGTGTTTTACATAAGGCTGAGAAAATGCCAAGTGTCCATGTTAAAGAAATGAGGAGATGGGGTTTCTGAGACGGGCCTATAGGCTCCCCAAGTCAGTCTTTGTCACTATCACTAGGCTACAGATGTGTTTCGTTTAGTCCAAAAAATGTTTTAAAATTCTTTTAATGAGTTACAACATCAATAAGTCAGGAGGCATTACGTTCAAATATTGACTTCCAGGTTTTATTGAAAAACCAGAAGATCTGGCAACATTTGGCCTATATTCTCACACAGCATCATGAGTCAAAGCTGAGAAGTGGCAGCGGGCATTATCCTCAGTCCCCACCACTCCTTATTGCCCCACGCAGAGGCTGAGGGAATTTCCCTTTACATTACTCTTACAGGGCTGCGTTTCTGACATCCAACCCACTCCATTCTTTGGGTCACCTGTCTGGCCTGTGGAGTGGTCATTTCACTGTGTGATCCCTGGCCCAACTTTTTTTTTTTTTTTTTTTTTTTTGAGACAGAGTCTCACTCTGTCACCCAGGCTGGAGTACAGTGGCATGATCTCAGCTCACTGCAACCTCTGCCTCCTGGGTTCAAGCAATTCTCCTGCCTCAGCCTCCCGAGTAGCTGGGACTACAGGCACGTGCCACCATGCCCGGCTAATTTTTTGTATTTTTGGTAGAGATGGGGTTTCACCGTGTTAGCCAGGATGGTCTCGATCTCCTGACCTCAGGATCCGCCCACCTTGGCCTCCCAAAGTGCTGGGATTACAGGCGTGAGCCACCATGCCCAGCCCCAACTTTTTAATGTGTTCCTAATGCTTGGGAACAAATATCTGGGAGAGGTATTTTCTTTGAAAGGGAGTATAGCCCAGAAGCACAGTACAATTGAATGCATCTCTAACTGAACTAAAATGGTACAGCTACTGGGAAATTATTTTAGGGCAGGAAAGGGGAACTGCTCACTTTGCAAAGTAGCATTTGAAGGAGTTAGTCATAGGACAAGTGAAAAGAGGCCACATTTTTTGTTGTAGGCAGAAAACATATAAATCTATTACTTCTAGAAGATGGAAAGCTGTAACTACACCTAAACATAGTATAGATACATTCATGGGTGAGAAAAGCCTAAACAGATATTAGGAGTGAGTCAAGGTGATGTATGAAGTCTTCTTAACCTTTATTTTTTTTTCAATTTTAAATTCTTTAATATTTAATATTTTTATTTTTTATTTTCATTTTTAAATATTCTTATTTCTTTTTTTATTATTTTATTTATTTATTTTTTAGAAACAGGGTCTCACTTTGTTGCTTAGGCTGAAGTGCAGTGGTGCAATCATGGCTCACTACAGCCTCAACCTCCTGGGCTGAAAGGATCCTCTACTTAACTTTGAGAATAGCCTCAGGGAGGTTGAGCACCACATCTCCTGTTGTGTCCAGGCTTATCTTTATTCAAAACAGCACTTTGTTTCAAATGAGCAACTACAAGAGACCTAACTTCCACAGAACTCTCTGTTTTCCACTTCTGAAGATAAACGAAGGGCAGAAGGGGATAATTCTTCATGACACACCAACCTCATCTCAGGAAAACATTCAGCCTCAGAGAGCAGAAATAGCACTGCAGTTAGAATCAGAGAATTGGGTTCAAGTCCTGATCTCCCACCCATGAGCCTGACCCTGGCCAATCACTTCACTGATCTTCAGTTCCTCTCAAGTGAAAATTAAAATACTTACGTCAACTCCAGAAGGTTACTTACTGGGAGGGTCCTACAAGGCCACGTGCTGAAGCACTTTGTGAACTAAGTTATGATATCTTGAGAAACTGACACCCAAAAGATATGTGCAATAGACTCAGGGAAGAAAGTGATGTGTGATGCATTTTGCTTAAAATATTTTGGCTCTCAACAGCAAGATCCTAAAGGAATTCCTAACTGTTTACTAACCCAGCAAAGGCGAATCCCGAAGGTTTGTGCCAGTCCCATTCACAAGTCACAACATGCTGACTCACATTAACACTCGCTCGCTCTTTTTTCCAAGCATTAATGAGCTATTTGGTGTTCGGGCCCTTGGGACTTTTCCCATGATCTTTGTCTCCTTTAAATTTTCCGCCTTGCCAATTTTCCAGAATCCACTGGCATGGGAGCTCTCGGACTGCTCTGTCTCCAGAGGACAGACCCATCTTTATCTTCCCAGCCTTTGCTATACCTGCTCAAACAATTTCCGTTTGCCATGGTTCTGGCCATATCTGACCTCATGAGGGCTTTTCCAGATGGCCGGCCAGAGGTGTGCTGTGTCTGGATGACACGCACTGACCCCTGAGTGTCTCTGTGGCTCCAGGAGAAATGGCTACAGCCCGGGTGGTTTCCTTTCCACCTCTCCTGTAACTTTCAAACTGCTCATTGCATCTCTGCCCAGCTGAGGTGGGGGAACTCACAGATGCTTTCCCAATTACTCATGGATGTCCAGATTCCAGGCCCTAAGCCAGTCCTTCAGCCAGAATGCCAGCAAAGTTATGATGCTGACCTCAAAGCACCAAATGCCCCCACAGAGTGATGTTTCTTAGATGTGACACGTTCATCATAAAATTATCTAGTCCTCCTCGTTCCACAGAGCACTTTTCTTTTAGTAGATATATTAATTGTCTGACCAATTAATAGGTCTTTTTTTTAAAAAAAAAGTGCATGTGTTATGATTTCATGCTTAGGAGAGAATCAAAGAGGAAAGCAGCAGTTTTATAGGCACCGTGGGGACAGCATTTTACTATGAAGCAGGAGAGATGATCAGGCTGCAGGCAACTTGTCTGTACACTTCAAAGCCAAAACAGGTCCACTTTGTCATGACTATGGTGCCATATGTTTATTTTCTTGCACTGGAATTGAGTGATTTTTGTCCCAGCAAATGGCCCTGGTAGGGCATCCTCTGCCAATAGAAAGTAAAGGGCCTACTGCTGACACCCAGGACTTCCTCAGTGCCAGATGAAGATTGCAAAGCATATCTTAATCTGTGGGGTCTGTTGAAAAGCACTAATTGTGACCTCCAGAATTCTCTGCCATGACTCGATGCACTAATTAGCAATGGCATTTGTCAGACTAGCTGTCTTAGAGGAAAGGGGTCTGGAAAGCTGAATTAATTTAGCCATTGCCATGCACTAAAGATGTTTTGCCTTGTAAGAAAAATCAACCTTATCACCTTCCCTCTTCCAAGAAGGGTGAGTTTGAGAGTGTCACAAAGACAGATTTCCATTTGTGGTCTGTAGTACAGTTATAGTAGGGTTTGCAAATTCTAAGGCCTACAGGTGCTGGTAGGCAGCTAATTTTAATGATGAAGTGGGCTGGGTGTAAGAAACATGCAGCCTACTCTATCTTTTCTTTTGTTTTCCTACTCTTGAGAGAGACAGTCTCAATTATGAGAAAAATAGCATTGCAAGAGTGATGATAGATAAACTAACACTCAGCCTCGGTGTCGTGGAGACAATCAAGAGAGGGTGATGGTGGCAAACTAGAGAGAACACATCAGGCTAAAACGGGACAAGGGTTACTCTGCTCTGACCAGAGTGTCATGCAGAAATATTGCCAGGATGTCATGTCATGCAGGCCTAATATTGCCAGGATGGCTAATTTTTAAAAAGAGATCAGAAACGTAGATTTTTATGTAAAATCTCCTGATTTTTAAATGTTGGCAACTAATCTTTTAAACATGTAAAGTGTGTACATCAAACAATACACATCTTAGCAAACCAGGACCTCTCATTCTCCTCTCCCTCAACTGTGCTTGGACATAGAGAAATTGAAGATTTTTCCATTTCAAAGATTTTTTTTTAGTACTGGTTTTACAGGACATTATTCAAATTACTTGATGCTCCATTTGGGTTGCTTGTCTACTTCCTGCTTCACCACCCTAAAGCCTAGAGGGATGGTGAAGACGAATGGCCCTGTGATACTTGCTTCTGATACAACTCCGGTAAAGGAGCAAGGACCACCAGCCAGTGGCAGGACAGTCCCAGGCCAGTGTTTGAGACTGGCCTCTCTTGAAATACCAGACTGCTTCTCTTGAAATAGTTATTATTCTAGCACACAGTCCCAGAAAATGTACATGAGACGCCCCTGCCTTTCCTGGCTTAATGCTTTTGACCTTTTCTTCTGTCTGCCCAGAGAAGCCCCATTCATTGATTGTTCCCTTCTTGGAGGCCTCTTCTGGCTGAGTTGCCCAGTGATTAATGTTCTTTTTGCTAACTGGTCTTGCAGCTCCCAAGAATTACCAAATCACCTTTTTTTTTTCTTCCACCATGGAGTATTGGATGGTATTTTGTTCCTAAAAATGTCTTCTGAAATGTTTGATTCTTACTTATCAATACACCTATAAACCAAAACCTAGAACTTGATTCTAACCTAAATCCCAGATGGAAATTGCAGTTAAAACACTGTTTTATTTTAAGCCCAAATCAGTTAAGAATGTGTTTGGCTGCAAGTATCAGAAAATCTGATTTATGAGAAGTTGTTTCTTTATCCTACATAATGCTAAGTCTGGAAATGGATTCCCACAGAGTTAGTGAGGGCAAAGAAACATTAGGCTGCTGGGTCAGCATTCTGTGTTTCTCTTGACCACTCCGTCATACTTGTCAGGCAGCTACAGCCACTGCAGACATCCTGCCTGTGCACTAGCATGCCAAGCAGGAAGGAACGAGTGAGGAAAAAAGGCTTGCTCTTCATGAAAACCTGGCCTTAGATTTGGAATCAAAATCCTTTCTGGAAGCCTCCAGAAGACATCTTCTTTCCTCTTATTAGCTATAATAAGAGAATACCTACAAATATCCCTTGATGCATGGAGGCCAAGAAAAGGAGTTTCTATGAGAGCAGAATGGGATTACCATGGCTGGCTCATATCAACTATGACTCATTCCCCAAGGCTGCAGGAAGAACCTGCCTTCCCTATCTTCCCCTCCCTATCCTTATCTGAACACAATCAGGATTTTGTTAGTAAGAAAGGCTTGGTCATGTGGCTTCTATGTAGGTAAAGCATGGCACAAAGCTAAATTTATGAAATAAATATAAGTCAGTTGTCAGAGTGGGGTGATGATATGGTTTGGCTGTGTTCCCACCCAAATCTCATCTTGAATTGTAGCTCCCATAATTCCCATGTGTTGTGGGAGGAACCCAGTGGGAGATAATTGAATCATGAAGGCGGTTTCCTCATACCATTCTCATGGGATTGAATAAGTCTCAAGAGATCTGATGGTTTTATAAAGGGTGAAACCCCTTTTGCTCTGTTGCCAGCCACCATGTAAAACATGCCTTGTGCCTTTCGCCTTCCATCATGACTGTGAGGCCTCCCCAGCCACGCAGAACTGTGAGTCCATTAAACCTCTTTTTCTTTATAAATTACTCAGTTTCTGGTATGTCTATCAGCAGCATGAAAACAGACTAATACAGGTGGCAGGCAGCCAAGAGTTCTGAAGGAATTTCAAGAAGACGATTGGCCAAAAAATGTAGTCTACTCATAAAAACGACCCCCAATTCTGGACTGGATAATTGAAAATGCACTCCCTATTCACAAGAACTCCAAGGTGGACCTGGAGAAATGGCTGATCGAGCCTATAATAAGAGGATATGATCCACTGTGAGCCAACTTGTTTCAGTAACCCTTGTAAGAATAGCTTATCATCACAATTGTTTACAGTCATTATGGTTAGAGTAAGCTAACAATTGAGTTAATGATAATGGGTCAATTAGGAGAGACTGGAGTACAGGTTTAGATGGAGTGAATCCAAGAGGCTGAATGAGAGCATGGCAGTTACTATAAGAAAATGGTAAAGAGAAATTCAATGCAGAACTTCAACAATACCATCAAATGTGTTAATTATGCAAGACTCATCTACAAAGAGGACACCATGCTGGGAGGCTATACCCTGGGGCAGAAATGATGAACACATCTCACTGAGACCAAATGTACTCTGGAGAGTCAGGAAGAAAACAAATCATCAATAAAACACTGAGTGAAAAGGTATTTTTTCCCTTTTTTCTTTTTTAGATGCTAGTGCAAGTTTCCTGGATTTTATATGAAAGTGTCTCCCAGATAGAATTTCTTGGGGCTAGTTCATTTAAATGACACATGTAGCTGCTTCCTACCATTTTAGTTATCAAAGCAATGGTTTCATCAAAACCATTTTATGAAAAGCAGCTGGTCACCTGGTTAGTTATAGTAACTATGAACTGTCTGTACAAGAGTACGTACAGAGGTGAGTGGGTGCATGTGGCACATGTGTGAAGGACTGAGTAGCTGGGAATGACTTTTAGTAACTAACAAAGCTTCTGAAAATCAGAATTCTGTATCTATTGATGATTTGTCTAAACCCCATCTCCCTGAGATCTAATAGTTACAAAAATATTCCTTTTTAATGGACAGTTATAAAATCTAAACATCATTCCCTATTAAGGGAAAGCCAGACGGCTCAAACAAGGGAATGCTTGCCGACTTACTAGAATTCTTTGAGAAAGGAAGTAGGCATCTAGATAAAGAGGAACAAAATGTTAGTCATTAAGAAAAGTTGGGAAACTTTTATGAAAGAGCTCAATGGTTTTTTAATTTATGTAATGAGTTTTCATGGGATTGAGAAGATACGGTAGGGTTGGAAGTTCCTGTATATAAAGAGTTGGTTTAGGGAACAAAGAACATCCCTGTCTCTGGGTAGAGAAACATAATGTAAAGAGCTGGTTTCTCAGAGATAAGCTCCAGACCAGTACTTTTTTGCATCTTTATAAATGATGTTGAGGGGAAAAGACATAGAGGTTTCTTGTAGATGAAACTGTGTGGGGAGAGGAATAAGCCATTGAGAAAAAGATACAGGAAACACTTTTAAACCAGTGCAATGGGCAAATAAAGAAGGGGGGAGCATGCATCTTTAAATAACAAGGCAATGCAATTCAATATAAATGATACCAACTTCCCATGTGAAATTAGATACTGAGTATCTGTTAAGAAAGGACGTTTCCTGAGGATACCAGGCCAATGGGCTGCTAGGAACCAAGCTCAATAAAATATTGATCATCATCAAAATATATATTGGAAATAAGGCAGAAAGGCCTACCTTTCCTTTATATAAACAATAACATTTCAGTTTCTTAAATGCTATGCTCAATTCTGTTCTCAAGAACAGGGGATCTAGATAAAGGGTAGTTAAAATGGTCTCCAGGATACATGAGCTGCTGTACGAAGACAGAATTCCAAAAATCTTGGGAATCTGTAGTCTGTAACACAGGGATTCTTCACCTGTTTTGCACCTGGACACCTGTGGCAGTCTAGTGTTCTTATGAATGCCTTCTCAGGATAATGTTCTCACATGTACAAAATAGAATACACTCTACAACTAAGAAAACTCATAATAATGCTACCTAGTTATCAAAACACTTGTATTAAAAATTGGTGATGTAGTGATATATGTGTTTCTTTATTCACACAGTAAGTAACAAGGGCTAACGGCAGCTATACTAATTCCATAAATTCAAAGTAGTGATGCATATAAATGACATTTAAATATACCTGCAAAAATTATAACATGATATGAAAATATCTGTGATGCCTACTGGTGGTATTTTTAATGGAAGAAAATACTAAATTAAGATGCAATTTTTCCCTTCCAAGTCCATGAATCACCTGTATTTCTCTCACAGATATCTTAGGGGCTGGGGAGCCCCAGGCTAGTGCTCCTGCTATGACAGCAAGGGCTGAGAAAGACAATAATCTATGCTTATCATGCAATGAATAATGTACATAAAACAAACTTATTTCACACGTCCACAAACAAGAAGACAGGTGGGAGAGAGGGCATACAAAACAGAAATGAGATGAGTTCAGGATCAAAAAAGGGTAATTTTACAACAAATTTTATAAAGATGTATGCTTCACTATTTCTGTAGGTGGTACTAACTGGAAATATGAAAAGATTCAAAAGGGATTTGGACAAATTTGTCAACTTTAGCCAGAAAAGGCTCCTAAAAGAGAAGAGCTTGAGGCAACTTAGCTTTTAAGGCTGACATTAGGGAAAATAATAGAGCCCTCATTTGAGGATATTATTTGCAGCAGAAGACAAGTTGGAGATGGTGGGTCTGAACCAATATTGCAATAATTTTCTTCTGCTTTAAGATTCTACTCTTGTTCTGAATCAGTTTCTCTTTTCACAATTAAAAAAAATTACAATGCAATCCACCCTAATTACATAATGGGCAGTTCCTCACTGACCCCAGCTTAAGGGGTCTGTGTTCACAGTTATTGATTTAGGATATATTTTATGGACCACAAAATATCATGTTTGCAGTGAAGTGGGTAGAGAGTGACTGCAGGATCCAGAGAACACGTTGGAAGGAGGGATGGTATGAGGTCATAGTGCCAAGGGTAGCAAGATTCAAAGGTAGTCAAGTTCTGAGGCAGAAACTCTGAGAATCAGATCAATGACCAAGAGGTCATTTGAAGCTGTCCAAGTTGCTGAGTGAGGCCACTCAGCAACTTGGACAGCTCATCCTGAGGCAGAGACTCCCCGCCCCCAACCCCGCAACTATGGTCTGACAAAGGTCTAATATCCACAGTCTATAAGGAAGTTAAATAATTCAACAAGCAAAAAGACAAATAACCCCATTAAAATGTGAGCAAAAGACATGAACAGATTTCTCAGAAGACTACACATAAGCGACCAACAAACATATGAAAAAATGCTCCACATCGCTAATCATCAGCGAAATGTAAATCAAAACCACAATGAGATACCAACTCACACCAACCAGAATGGCTACTATTAAAAAGACCAAAAAAAAAACAGATGTCAGTGAGGTGTCAGAGAAAAGAGAAAGCTTATACGCTATTCGTGGGAATGTAAACTCGTTCAGTCACTGTGGAAAGCAGTTTGGAAATTTCTCAAAGAATTAAAAATAGAACTATCATTTGACCCAACAATCCCATTACTGGGCATGTACCCAAAGGAAAATAAATCATTCTACCAAAAAATACATGCATTTGTATGTTCATCACAGCACTATTCACAATAGCAATGACATGGAATCAACCTAGATGCCTATCAATGACGGACTGGAAAACGAAAACGAAATGTGGTACATATACACCATAGAATACTACACAGTCATAAAAAAGCATGAAATCATGTCCTTTGCAGCAACATGGTTGCAGCTGGAGTCAATATCCTAAGAGAATTAACAAAGAAACAGAAAACCAAATATCACGTTATCAGTTATAAGCGGGAGCTGAACACTGGGTACACATGGACATAAAGATGGAAACAATAGACAATGTGACTACTAGAGTGGGGAGAGAAAGAGGGAGTGGGGAAAGGAATTGAAAAATG
The DNA here is from genome assembly GCF_028885625.2 of Pongo pygmaeus. Taxonomy (NCBI): domain Eukaryota; kingdom Metazoa; phylum Chordata; class Mammalia; order Primates; family Hominidae; genus Pongo; species Pongo pygmaeus. The sequence continues at coordinate 140,292,822 of NC_072379.2, read as the reverse complement.
ACCTGTCAGGTACTATGCTCACCACCTGGGTGATAAGTTCAATCGTACCTCAAACCTCAGCATCACACATACCCTTGTAACAAACCTGCACATGTACCACCCTGAATCTAAAATAAAATTTGAATAAAAAGCACAGGTGATAAAAACAAAACTAGATGAATAGGACTAGGTCAAACTAAAAAGCTTCTGCAGAAAAAACAACCCTAACCTGCGTTGAATGCATCGGCATTGAATGTCCATCTGTGTTGAATGCCCATCTGCATTGAATGCCAATCAAGGCTCACCTGGCTCCACCTAGTTCTTCCTATCCAGCACATACCCACCCCACCTCACTCAAGAATTGGCACAGTTATTATAGCTTCTTCTTCTCTTTAAGAAAATCAGTGATTTTCATCTGTTCTGCGTCTCTCTCAATTCATGGCAGGTACATGACTGATGAAGGGATTGTCAGGTGTCCATGGGGGTCTCAATGCTTCTCTAAGGCTCCACCACAAGGAGGGAAGCCTGACTGGCCATGGCTCTGTTTTTCTTCCCCAGATTTCCCATCCACCCCTTTGACTCCCTTTATTTCCCGAGTTAGTCACCAAGTCTGAACAGCAGCCAAAGCCCTGACAATATCAGCAAGAACATTTGATTCCCTTCAATAAAGCTGGAGACGGCCCTAAAAAGTGATCATTATTCACCCTGGATCTCTCTCTGCTTTCCCAAGGGACAGTCCCTCACCCCTTCCATCACCACCCCCCACCCCACCCCATCACAGCAGCAGACAGCCTGGTGGAGGAAGCTGTTTACTTTGGTCTGGTTGCCTTGAGTGAAATGTTTTATTAACATAAACAACTTTGATTCCTCTAAGCAAAACAAAAATAAAAATAAAAACTCAAAGGGGAAAACTGGAATCTTAAAATAAGCAGCTAGAATCTCTGAAACATTTTGCTAAATAGGATATTCAAAATCAGTTCACAGAAAGGGGAGAAAAGTCAGAAGACACTGGAGTCCTGAGGAGATGAAAGAAAAGAGAGAAAACTCAGCACAATGTCCCAGGATGAGGTGGCGCAAGTAACAATGGCTCAGGAACAAACAAAGGACACAGAAATGGAACTAAAGGGTGTGAACAAATAAGAACCACGAAACCACAGAGGTGGAGAGTGTGGGACATAAAGATGGGCCACTACAGTAGGTTTCTAAGGCTTAAAAGGATTTGACTTTGGAGGTTAATAATGGAGGAATATGGTTGAACAGGTAGGAAGGGGATACGAAAGAATACAAGAAACTGCTCCCAAAAGAAAAGACTTTAAGGCCTGAGCACACACACATGTGAACACATACACTCAGACTCCTGAACATCTCATTTTCCTGGTCCATACTGGAATGAGTAAGCTGCTTCATTATTTTGTCAGAACTGTCTGCTGTGCCAAATTTGAGGTTTCAGAGTTGTGGCAGGAAGTGGAAGAGAACTTACTGTGCATAGCATAACTGCCTCAGCACCAGAAACATTTCTGCCAAATACAATGTATTTCTCTGATACATAAATTCTTTAACATTCTTTGAGGATATCTTATTCTAAAGAAAAGAAACCAAAAATGACAGTATTTTGAAGTCTATATTAAGCTCAAAACATAACATATATTCATACTCAAATCATATATATTGCTACTGCCTCCTGGAGACTTTACGAGTTGCAGACCATAAACTGTGGAGCCAGAGAGTGGGCTAAAAGACTATAGACTCTTTAAAGCTTGCTCTAAGGATGTGGGCTAGTTCTCAGTTTTGCTTTGCAAATAATTGGATGCCCACATTTCATTCTCTCATTTGATCCTTTTAACACTATGAGGTAGACAGGGGTAGGTTTATTCTTATTTAGCTAACAAGGAAACTGAAACTCTAAGAGGGAATAAGTCTTTCTCAAGGTCAGATGGCTATTAAGGGGCAAAGCGGCCTCTTCTGGCATCAAATTCAATGATCATTACAGGACACTTTGCTGCCTGTCCATTAGTATAACTAAAATGAACTTAATATTTTCCACTTCTTTCTGGTTTGATTTAATTCATTCCACTAATATTTATTAAGTACTAGTTGCTAAATAGAGAAGGCTGAAAAGATATGGTCACTGTCTTAAAGAAGGTTGCAGAGACTGAACAAAACAGAACAAAGGCAATGATGGTGCAGTGTGATCCTAATAGGAAAGGAGCAATGGGGCTTACGCTTGAAGTAGGAACAGAAGTCTGAAGTCATCAGAGATAGCAGTAATAGTGTATGTTTTGAGTATTATATACAGCTTCTAAGTAATTTTGAGAATGACCTGCCCTCAAAGAAAGTTACAGGCTATAGGCAGACAAGTGGGAGAGGAGTGGCTCTTGTCAAAGGGAACAACATCTATGTAAAGAAAAAGATTTGAGAAAGATTGGCATGTTCAAGAAACTACCAACAGTTCTGTTTTCCTTGAGAATAAAATGGGAGATAAGCCTGGAGAGACGGTGGGGTGAGGGCATGCCAGCTCAAAATGAGTCTTGTGTTGCATGGAAAGATCCTTAGCTGTGAACCTTTAGGTTGGAAAGATCCTTAGGAGAATGCTCACGAGGGCATTCTTACTATGAGCATGTTGCATGGCTAAGTTTGCATGTCAGAGGACATTCCAGTTGGAATGTGAACTCAGCCAGTATGCTGGCAGAGAAGGAGAGATTGATGTGGGGAGACCAGCAAGAAGGTTGTGCTGTAGTCATGGCAACAGATGAAGAGGACTGAACCAAGCTGGTGGTGGAAGGGATGCATCCAAGGAGGCATTTAAAAGCAAAATCCACAGGACTTTGTGTTTGAATGTAGGAGTGAGGGAGAGTGAACCACCAGAAACGATGCTAAATAATTTGGAAACAACTGTGAATGCCTCAAGAAGAGAAGTTGTATTCTACCCACCTTTGGTTCTCTTTTTTCTTACTGAGCCTGGCACATTTGGGATACTCAACAAACTTCTATGAAATCGTGTTGTTCTCAAGTCTCTTTTTTTTCAGTTGCATCACTTTATTTCAGAAATACAGTGATAGTCATATAGAGCCACACAGCGCAGGGGGAACCCACACAGCTGCCTCAGGCAGCAGCAGCCTCCTTTGCAGCTTTTCTTTCCACCAGCACCCTTTTCCTCTGTTTCACCAGGTACTTCAGAATAGTGGACTCCCAGCTGGGCGTGGCGCGGTGGCTCACGCCTGTAATCCCAGCACTTTGGGAGGCCGAGGTGGGTGGATCATGAGGTCAGGAGTTCGAGACCAGCCTGACCAATGTGGCGAAAGCCCGTCTCTACTAAAATTACAAAAAAAATTAGTCGGGCGTGGTGGCGCATGCTTGTAATCCCAGCTACTCAGGAGGGCTGAGGCAGGAGAATTGCTTCAACCTGGGAGGCGGAGGTTGCAGTGAGCCAAGATCGCACCACTGCACTCCAGCCTGGGTGACAGAGCGAGACTCTGTCTCAAAAAAGAAAAAATAGTGGACTCCCTGGTCATGATAGCGGTCCTGGCACACCTTGGCCACCAGGGTGAACGGTTCCAGCTCCTTGGCACAGTCTGTCTGTAGCTCCCTCCTTAAGCCTCTCCTGGATGATGCCAGCAATTTCTTCATTGACTTTGTGGTCCCTTCTCCATTGCATTTCAGCTCCAAACATGCACAAAACATCCTCCTTGCACTCAATGATGTCTGGCATGCGGCAATACTCCCACTGGTAGTAATAATACCTTCTTCACATGCTGCCCCTTTATAAACTCTCTCTCACAAAGGCCATGAGGAGGTCAAAGGCCTTCATCAAGTAGGTGATGGGTTTGTGGAGCAAGGCCTGGAGCGAGGGCATGGGGACTTAGGGTACACATCCTTGTCCCAGCTCTCTGGCATAGTGGTGGTGGGTGGTGGACTCCACTCTTGGACATGCTGCCCCGGGCTCTGTCTCTCTGTCCCTGTCTCACAGCCTCTCAAGTCTCTTTCTTATTTCTTTCTGTTTGCAGGAGCACCTTTGAAGGTGGGACACACCACTTCATTATTTGTTCATTTCTTATCTCTAAAAAATACCTGGTTCAGTGATCTGAAGTTGGGGGGTGCTAAAAAGGGTGATAAAATTGGTAGGACATTTTTTCAATTTTTAAAAAATGAGATGAGAAGATAAAGTAAAGTAGACATTCCAACTGACGTAAAATGGTATCAGTCTTTGGGAAGATTCTGAGCAAAAATGGCCACAACCATTCTATTCTCCCTACTGTATCCACATTCCTCCAAAGGTGACTTTGAAGCTCCTCTTATCAAGGGGTGGGGTCTTTTTCTCCACCCCTTCAATGTGGGCTGATTTTGTGACTTACTTTGAGCAACAGAACACAGCAAAAGTAACCTTGTCCTTGCACACCTGTGCCTCGCACACTGCTGCTCTCTCTCAGAAACCTGCCAAACTACCATGTAAACAAGCCTGGACTGGCCTGCTAGAGGCAGTGACCAGCCATTCCGGCTAAGGCCATTCTAGGCCAGCCTGCCCTCAGCCAACTTCAGCTGACTGTAAATGCATGAGTGACCTCTTGGAGATGAGAAGGACTGCCCAGCTGAGCCCAGACCACACTGCCAACTCAGAAACTTTTGGTCTAAATACATAATTGTTACTTTATGTCACGAGAGTTTGGGGGTCATTTGTAGCAAAAGCTAAAGATGGACTGTCTTTGGAAAAGGAACAGGTGAGACACTCTTCCTTGGCTTTCTACATCAAAGGAAATCAGTGCTTCAGAGGAGATCAGTTCCAAAGACACTGAGTTTTAGTTGTCACACTGCTAACAACGCTTCCTGCTGCACACCACTCCATCCATCATCCACATGGAGGTAAGATTTGCTAAAAAGAATGCCAGGGGATGAGCAAGTCACGTGTTCTAAGAGGGCCCCAGGTACAGTTTCACCAAGCCAGGGATAGGGGTTATTCTTTGACTCTTTAGACAGGACTTCTATAGTTTTTAAGTGATCAAGGGCTGCTTGTTACTAAGTATTGCTGCTTTGAATCACGGGAATCAAGCACTATAAAACCTTCAGGGAGGTCTTTTGTTTTGTGTGTGTGTATGTAAGAAAAAGAGAACAAAAATACACGTTAAAGGTATATATGACCATTTGATGTACTTTTCTGTTTGTCTGAAATATTTTGTAATTTCAAATTAAAAAATTTCACCTGGTAAACATATATTACATTTTCTTACTATAATAACATTACTTTAATCATCTCCCTTACATGGTTCCCAGGAGATTCTATGTGAATATTGCTTTTTCTGCTCACTGCTATGTTAGGAGATACAAGGTCAGCAGCACCATATTTAATATATCCCTCTTTTATAGCACTTCATTTATTTATTCATGTTTTCAACAAATATTAATTATCTTCTCCATACTAGGTATCGTTTTGGACAATAATGATACAGCCCTGAACAAAACAATGTCCCTCCTCTCAGACCTTACCTTCTAGTGGGGGAAGATAAAATACAAATAAACATGTTACGATGCCAGGAGTGATACATACCATAGAGTGAAATTAACGCTGGTCAGGGATTAGAAAGGCATGGAGAGGGCTTTTCTCAATGGGATGGTCAAAGAAGGCCTCATTGGTGAAGGAAGGAAGAGTTCAGCTGGGCCTGAATGAAAGGACACTAGGAGACAGAGCTCTACAATGTAATCAACTGGTTTTCTTGTGTTTTTTCGGTTCATTGTGACATCTGGAAGATAGATACTGTGTCTTATTCATCTCTGTAACTTCAAGCCCAGCACAGTACCAGGCATATAGGAGAAAATCAGTCTTACTAGATGGATGGATAGATAGATGGATGGACAGATGGATGCATGGATGGATGCATAGATGGATGGATGGATGGATGGATGGATGGATGGATGGATGGATGGATGGATGGATGGATGCATGGATGGATGCATGGATGGACACATGGATGGATACATGGATTCTTCCTTAGGGTTTCGGCAAATAGTGAGAACTCCGTAAATAAACAATGAGGGGGCTGCCTTCTCAGTGAGGCTTACCCTGACCATGCAGTTTAACACTACATTCTGCCCTGGCTCTGCCTTGTTCTTCCTATCCAGCACATGTCCACCCTACCCCACCCAAGAATTAAAAGGCCTTGACACTGTTATCATAGCTTCTTCCTCTCTTTAAGAAAATCAGTGATCCCACCACTGGCACTCCTGTCCCCTTATTCTGCTGAATCTTTCCTTTGTTCCATGAAATGATTGCCTTCTGCCATAACAGATAATTGATCTATTTGTTTTGTTTATTGCTTGTCTGTCTCCATCACTGGAGTGCAAGCTCCTGAATACAGGGATCTTTGTCTGTTTTGCTCATTGCTGCAACCCAAGCACCTCATACAGATCCAGCACACAGCGAGAGTTCAAAATACGCATGTTGAATATCTAAATGTGAACCCATCCATCTCAGGGTTTCCAGAGCCTGATCTAAAGTGTGTCTGGGCCCCTTTCCTGTCTATCTTCTCCTGCAATATGTCTGCTTTTAGAATGATCCATCAGTCATTTGTTCCACTCAGAGATTGTAGGTTACTCCCATGACTAATGTGCATTTAAATATACATAGTGTCTTCTGACAATCTAAACATTCCAGCAAGCTCAATACACAAAGAAAATACCAATACAAATAAATACATATATAAATATACAAATCAGAAATAGAATACTTTAAAAATATAGAACACTTCTGGTTTATAAATAAAAGTTGGATTGTTTATTTACGAACCAATAACAATATTGATTAGCTATTAACTAAAGTGCAGAAGAAAAGTCTAGTGGAAAGATTACAAAATATACATAAACTATATTATTTGTTATTTCTTGATCTTTTTCCTTTGCTGTGTGTCAGTCACTGTGGGAACATTTCCTGGTGCTGTCAATCAGCAATACCCTGCCGCCGTTACCCAGTCATGAACCCCGCCAGTCACTCTGTCATGAGCTCCGCCAGTCACTCTCAACAGGATGCTGACAGCTTCCACTGTCATTTCTGCTTGCTAATGCTCTGATTTTTTCCGTAACCTAGTTGAGGTTTCATTAGCTTAACCAGACTAAAGATATCCTTTTTCAGACAAAATCAGCCGTCTACCCAGGGTAACACACATTAATTACAATTGCCTCCTTTCTTTACAGGTCCATTTCAAACTCCTATATTCTGATTTCTTTGTAACCTAGTTAAGGTTTCATTAGCTTAACTAGACTGGAGATATTCTTGTGGGTGAGGATTTGCTTTCAGCCTGAAATTATCCACACTCTTTCGTAAATGGCTACATTTTCCTCACAGTCTAAATTAGATTAACTAATTTCAGACTGCTCTCCCCCTAAATTACAATTGCCAAGATGGCCCAGAGATGGTCTCTTTCTTCCAGAAACCTGTCTTTCTTCTAACACTTGACTCCCCAGTCGGAATGCCGTTCCTTCACAGCCTCCTCATCACACTGCTTCTCCCCAAAAAAGCCCAGCACCCTGTAAAGACCACATGAATCTTGCCCATCTGAATTACACGTTGGATGCAATGCATTACATAGCTTCTGCAATGGCGAGTTTAGAAAACTGTCACACAATTTGGGCTTTATTACAAAGGAAACTTTGCTTCATTGATTTTGTGACCTTATTTTTCAGTAGAATGAAATAACTGCAAAATTTGGGAATGAACCAACAAGAAACGACGACAAAAAAACCAACCCGCTATCGTAAAACCCAAGATTTTAGCTAAAACAAGAATAAAATAAAGTAAAATAACCTGGCTGATAAAATCTCACAAGGACACAACAGCATATGTAAACATTGTTGCTAAATGTGGTTAGATCTGTTTAAACCCTTTTCTCTTCCAGCTAGTAAATATTGTTCTGTACTCATAGAGGTGGACCTTTGGAAATTAAGTTTTGAAAGCTTCTATGACAGAGGCTATTGGTGAAATCATCTCTCCTAGGTAACTACTGTGATAAGGCAAGATTGTCCCAGTTGTTTGTTCTGAGGTTGCATTCATTACATTACACACACTTTCTACTTAAGTGAATTCCACAGTTGGTGGTGCGTCAGAGTGGAAAGGTGGGGTACAGACAGAATAAAGTGAGGTGAGGAGGACAGGAAAAGGAGACAGATGAGGACACAGAGAAGGCAGAGGACAGGGTGGGGAGATGTGGAGAGTAAGAGACACAGACCACACACAGACCCTGTGCTTGTGTGGAGAGACTGTGATCCAGAAGAAGGCCATGAGCCTGTTGGCCCCAGAGGCATCCCTGGTTACCACGACTCCCTCAGCCATGAGCATCTTGCTACATGGAGCATGATGCTAGTGCTTAAAGATAAGCATTTTTGCACAGTGTTGCTCCTAAACACCAGCCAATTATGTCATAGGATGTTCAGCTGAACAGTGGTCTGTTCCCACACCAAAGGAAAACCAGCTCTGCCGGGAGACCCGAGAGACTGTATGCCTGTCTCCAACGTGGCACAGCCCAAAAAGATTTCCAAGGGAATGACTGATCTTACACCCTAACTTTAGAGTCTGCATACAATATCATGGCCCTCCTCCACACTATATTTAAATTTGAAGGAAAATCTAAGTAGAACCTGATCCAGGAGATTCCTTATGGTGCAAGACACACCTCTCTTTTCTTTATGAGTATATTAGGCTGTTCTACACTGCTGTCAAGAACTACCTGAGACTGGATAATTTATGAAGAAAAGAGTTGTCATCGACTCACAGTTCTGCAGACTTACCAGGAATCATGACTGGGAAGCTTCAGGAAACTTACAATCATGGCAGAAGGTGAAGGGGAAGCAAGGGCCTTCTTCACATGATGGCAGGAGAGAGAGAGCAAGGGGGAGGCACCACACTTACACCATCAGATCTTGTGAGAACTCCATCATGAGACAGCACTAGGGGGATGGTGCTAAACCACTAGACACCACCCCCACAATCCAATTACCTCCCATCAGGCCCCACCTTCAACACATGGGGATTACAATTCCACATGAGATTTGGGTAGGGGCACAGAGCTAAATCATATCAATGAGTAAGTTACTTTGTTATGGAAATTTGCTTTCTAATTGTAAAACATGTAATCCTATTAGCAAGTGTGTGTGTACCACACACTGTTACTATATACATATCCATGTGGCTCTTTCTTTCTTCTTTCCTTCCATGTGGAAGAGAATCATGAGGACTCCAAAGAAAAGCAAAGAATTAGAGGTGTGTGTGTGTGTAGCAGTGTGTGTGGAGTGTGTATGGATACACACATGTCCATTGCCTATGTGTGAGGTGGCTGGAGTGAGAATAGGGAAGAAGTAAAGGTAATGGCATGTGATACTTATAAGGTCCTAACAAACCTTACACAAAGCTGACTATAAGTCAAGCCCTGAAGGTAGGTACTGTCCTAAGAGGGGCTAATTTTTCCAGGTAACATTTAGATAAATTAGGAAAGAAGGAAGTCTGGTGATAACACCAGGGTTGAAGTAAAAGTTGTTGAAAATAGTCCCAAATTATACCTAGGTCTTTATTTTTTAGTATTTCTCTATCCAATTTTCTACAGCATGATTTACTGTTTTTTATATTCATCTATTTGGGTAAAGAGTTTTTGTTTGTTTGTTTTTTGTTTTTGTTTGTTTGTTTGTTTTTGAGATGGAGTCTTGCTCTGTTGCCCAGGCTGGAGTGCAGTGGCGTGATCTCGGCTCACTGCAAGCTTCACTTCCTGGGTTCTCGATATTCTCCTGCCTCAGCCTCCCGAGTAGCTGGGACTACAGACACCCGCCACCATGCCTGGCTAATTTTTTGTATTTTTAGTAGAGACAGGGTTTCACTGTGTTAGCCAGGATGGTCTCTCGTGATCCGCCCGCCTCAGCCTCCCAAAGTACTAGGATTAAATAAATATAAATTTCATAGATAAGATCTGAATCATATGCCACAAAAGTTTTATAAGGTTTTATAAGTCCCTTATAAGGTGGTGGAAGATAAGAACTGGTGACAGCATACCCAAATTGCAGGTCTCATTTAGTTAACAACTCTCTTAAAGTTTAAAAGTTAAAAATGCCAGTCTAATGTTAAAAATGGTAGTTAGTATAAAACAATCAGTAAGCATTTTTTAGTAAATATTTATAATTTGAGTTAGTAATCAAACTAACCTCTTTAACTTTTTTCTTCGAGAGATAAGTGTTCGTTTTCACATGAGATCTCCTTTTGCATTTTCTGTGAAACACAAACCATCTGTACCAAGCCCATTGCAGGGTGAAGAGAATGACAAAATCACCTAATACTTGAACATAACAAGGATAACATGACCCTGAGGCACACAACACAGCTTGCTGTGTGATAACTCTATCATTCACTACAACGGTGCCATCTTTACTGTAGCTCGGCAAAGAAAGAGACTAAGTACTATAACGATGAGGACAAACAGAATCAAAACAAAATCAAGGCAGAAGGAGATAACCTACTTTTCCAGAACCTCTCCGAAAAATCTTTCCTACCAATCTCAAATTGTTGATATTATCAATCTCGAGTTGTTTGCCTAAATGATTTTATCACGGAATTATTAACTCCCTCTCTAACTTTATTTGTAAGTTTTGGGGTTTTGACAATTAACCTGTTGCTGACTCTGGTACTATTGATCATGAATTTGTTCCAATCTGACTAGGGTTAGGTTAAAACGTAAGGTCTCTTCAATATATAAATGGAAAAGTGAGAGTTGGGGGTATCTCAAGCAAAGTAGCAATATATATGACATATATCTGTAATTTTTTACTTGCTTTAGGACAAAATTTCTTTCCAAGCTCTTTTTCATGACATATTTGTATGCAACATGCTAATTATGACTAGTTTTAATCGCTTCATAAAACTAGAACCAATTTCTTTACTACATCTTGTTAGCTATTAATTCATGTTTAGTAATTAAATAATGGGTAGCATCAGAGATGTGGTCCTGTTCATTTCTGTCACTTTACAATCAAGACCACCAAGTCCTGGAGGGTTTACTCCCACAGCTTCCACAGTCAGCTGGTGGCAGAGCCACAGTTAACAGACAGGTCTTCTGAGTTCCAAAAGTTTGAAATATTTACAATCCCCAGTAGTATTCAAACTGATTTTTGAATTCCTAGGGGCCTGGTGTGTGTGTGTTGGGGGGTGCTGTACCTTCCGTGTCCATCTTTATTGTTTTATACTTTGTTCCTCCCTCTGAGAGGTCTTTTGATGAAGGAAGGAAGGAAGGAGGGAGGGAGGGAGGTAGAAACGAAAATCCCAGCTTTAAAAAGTCTTAAAATTACATTTTTAAAAATTTCAAAGTAAAAAGAATGCCTAAAATATGTGAGAAACTTATAACTTTTCATTATAAAGCAGAACTCAACATTAGTTGGATCCCTTCAAATGTCATCTGATGAAGTTCAGTGACTGAAGGGCCATCGGACCAGGGGTTCTGAGCTCAGGCCTTGAAGTCAGAGATCTGAAACCAACATCTTGAACTCTGTGGCTAAGGACCAAGTTACTCAATCACTCTAATCCTCACTGTTCTGATCTTTAAAATGGGACTCATAAAACCTTATAGCATAGAATATTAAATGAGATAATCCATATTAACTGCTGCTGCTGTTGATACGGCCATTATTAAGCTGTGTCACCCTTAAAAGTAATGGCAAAAACCACAATTACTTTTGCACAAACCTAGTAATTCCAGAGAATTTTAGATCAGCATATAGTGAGGAGCCAATACCTCATATACTCCATATTTTAAAATCTGTCACAATCCAAGCTGCCCTTTCCTCTGCAATATAGAATAAGTGGTTTTATTTTGTTCCCAAAGAGGTTTGAGAATCACAGGCCAAGATCAGGGATCCTCTGGGTTGCAACAGGAGAACGGGGGCTTGGGCAGCCAGCCCCACAGCTGTCTCTAAGACCAAGTCAGCAGCCCCACAGTTGTCTCTAAGACCAAGTCAGAGCACAAAGGCTTAAAAAGAGTTCCCGGACGGGGGCGGTGGCTCACGCCTGTAATCCCAGCACTTTGGGAGGCCGAGGCGGGCGGATCCTGAGGTCAGGAGATCGAGACCATCCTGGCTAACACAGTGAAAACCCGTCTCTGCTAAAAATATAAAAAATTAGCATGGCATGGTGGCAGGTGCCTGTAGTCCCAGCTACTCGGGAGGCTGAGGCAAGAGAATGGTGTAACTCGGGGAGGGTGGAGCTTGCAGTGAGCCGAGATCACACCATTGCACTCCAGCCTGGGAGACAGAGCAAGACTCTATCTCAAAGAAAAAAAAAGTGCTCCCATCACAGCTGTGGCTATAAGAGCCTGATTCTGAGCTAGGCAGCTGCAGGAAGGTCAACAGTCTGAGCACCAATCTGGCCTTATAATCTGAAGTTGCAAATGAATCTGACAATGGGCCACAGGCAGACATGGGGAGTGCCACCCTACAGGCCTCTCTGGCTTTGGAAACTCGTAATCTGGCTTGGAAATTCATAATCAGAGTCCCAGGACTAGGGTGAGGTCATGGAGGTGTCCTGTTTCATTTGTCTGCTTCAGCATAAATACATGTTTACTGTGCATGGCTTTGTCATATGCAATGCAAGGGCGAGTGGTACAGGGATGAATCAGATCTACATGGTCCAGAGATGTGAGTGAAGTCAAGGCAGCAGTTCTTAAATGCAGTCCCCAGACCAGCAGCGTGAGCATCACTTGGGAGCTCATTAGAGATGAACCTTCTCAGGCCTCAGCCCGGGCCTAGTGAATCAGAAACCTCTGCGGGTGGGCCAAGCAATCTGTGTTTTCTCTCTCCCAAGCCATCCCGGGGAATCCCATACAGCTAAAATTTGAGAAACAGTGGTACAGGATGTTTTCAAGAGGAGCAGCTAGACATGAGCAATGGAAAACAAAAAAATGACAGGAAGTTGGCATTCTATCAGGATAGGCATCACAAAAACTTCACGGTATGAAGAACCTACCGACAGTGGGCAGAACAGTCAATCAAGCTGAGAGAAACTGAAGCCTGACTCGACATGAGATAGGTCAGAGAGTTTTACACCTCACTGACTGCGGAAACTCGAAAGGAACAAAAAACAGGAATGATTAAGTTATCCGTATGTGAGAAGAGTCTGGTGAAAGTGGATACTCAGCTTGCTCTTCTCTCTGTTCAAGGGAGGAGAATTTGCTAAAATTTACCTTAAAGAAATTCTTTATCAACCAAAGGGCTACGCAACCACCTAACAGGTGAGCCTAGCCCAAGTTTTCTGCCCCCCTGAGGGTTATCAGGAAGACCTCGGCTGGAAGGAGGAGCTGGATCTTGAAGACAAAATAAGCAAATTCCTCAGCCCCTCCCAAGAGATTCCTCACTCAGAATGTCTGAGAAGGGGTTCCGAGAAAATGAATTTTTTTGAATATGCATTTTAAACAAAGGATTCCACCCATCCTGGCTTAGATGATCCAGTTTGGGAAATAGTACTTTAGTGATTCACTCATCCACAGCGGGAAGGTTAGAACCAATGATACTGAAGGATCCATTATTGCTCTTTTATTCAACACTTTGCTTATAAGTTATATTTTGGGCCGGGTGTGGCTCATGCCTGTAATCCCAGGACTTTGGAAGGCAGAGGCGAGCAGACCACCTGATGTCAGGAGTTTGAGACCAGCCTGGCCAACATGCGGAAAGCCTGTCTCTGCTAAAAATACCAAAATTAGCCGGGCATGATGGTGCACACCTGTAATCCCAGCTACTCGGGAGGCTGAGGCAGGTGAATCACTGGAACCCAGGAGGTGGAGGTTGCAGCGAGCTGAGACCACACCACTGCACTCCGGCCTGGGTGACAGAATGAGATTCGGTCTCAAAAAAAAAAAAAAAAAAAAAGTTGTATTTTGACGTAATTTGTACATTCCTACTAGAAGACATTGGAGAAGTCAAAACTAATTTCTGAAGTGGGAAAAAGTCACTGCAGCCCCAAGTGTAGGAAGTGTCCCAGGTCAAGGTAGAACAGGGCTGATGGAAAGGCCAGGGAAGCTTTCTGGGCTTTTCAAGACAGGAGCTTTGCCATAATTTTTTTTTTCTAGTTAAAAAGGAGATGCATTTGAAATTCAGTCCCATTTCTTCTAAGTAAATGGCTAAAATGATTAATCACTAAATTACTAGACGGGAGAGTTGGCAGAGCCCTTAGTGGTCATCCCAGGCAGGCTCCCAGCCACTGCCTGTCTGCAGTGAAGACGAAAAATGGTCAGAAGATGGTCGGTCCGTGGGTTAGAAGAATCTTCCTCAGGGGGAGCTGAAATCAGCACACTTCCTTTCTCAGAGAGAAATGAGAGATGAGTGTGCTGCCTTCAGACTGATGGGTTGATGCTTTTCTTTTTTAGGAGGAGAGAAAAGTTGATGAGAAATCAAAGAGAAACCCCTTAGGTAAAATGGGACCGGGCAGAAGATAAATCCTTGCTCTTTTTCCTTCTCATTTTCCTCCCCACACCTTCCCAGCTCAGTAAACCAAAGCGCTGACTAAGTTAAAGTAGCACAGTGTGGAGAGAGGAAGAGAAAATCTCATTTTGTTTTGTTTTTGAATCCTTAGATGTCATCTTATTCCTTCATTTTTGTGGCCTTTTGTCTCTGCCAGTTTCCATAGCAACAACAACCAGCAAGCAGTTTGCATCCCTCTCTCCAGCTTGTGCACAGGTAACTCCAAACAGGGTCAGAAACAGCTCTGGGTTGAGGAAGAAGGTAGAAGACGCACATATATATTTGTGTGTGGATTTGTTGTGAAGGTGCATATATATTTCCATGCATTGATCTCCCTCAATATTTTTTGGCTGCAAATTTTTTTTTAGAGCTTATCTTTCTGATTTGGGGGAAGGCAGCGGTGAGTTTCATATTTAGTGACAAAGCTGAGACCAAACAGATACATAATTCATACATTATTGAAAAAATAAGAAGGATTAGATGATGTTGCAGAAATAACAGCATACAGTATTCTGTATACACCCGAGAAGGAGAGAAGCTGTTTTCTAAAAGTGTACTAGGCTCATGCAATATTTATAAAATCCATCAATGACCCACCAAACGATCAGGTACAGTTTCATGTCAAGGTATGATATTTCTTTTCCTTTCCTTTTACTTTTTACTTTAGTGTTTTTCTGTTGCACTGCTCCTGATGTGTTTTGTGCTTTCCTTAGATATTTTCCTGAAATGAAGACTGTGTTACCAACAGGTGGTGGTACGGCCACAATCAGATTCCTCTGAGGAGCACACAATATCTTTTGACATAGGTGACTTCTGACAAAAATTGAAAGAAGCATGACTTTACCTCTCTGAAAAACATAAAACCTTCTTTAAATAGAATGTTATTAATACAGTGACTTGTGCCAAATTATAATAACAGGATTTATAGATTAAATTTCTACAGCAAACTGAAGAAATAAGTATCTCACAAGAAATTGGTATCTGTGTTAGTTATCTATTGCTGCTGTAACAAGTAATCACAAATTTACTGGCTTACAACACAAACTGATTATCTTACAGTTCTGTAGGTCAGAAGTCCAAAATGGGTTTCACTGGACTGAAATCCAGCTGTCAGCTGGGCTGTGCTTTCACAGGACGCTCTAGGGACAAATCTGTTTCCTTGCCTTTTCCAGTTTCAAGAAACTGCCTGCATTTCTTGGTTCATGGCCCCTTCCTCCATATTCAAAGCCAACAGTGTAGCATCTTCAAATCTCTCTTAACTTAATCACATCTTCAAAGTCCCCTTTTCCACGTAAGATAAAATGTTCACGGGTTCCAGGGATTAAGGTGTGGCTATCTTGACAGAGGGTCATTATTCTGTCTACACGGTACCTTTTTCATCAAATCATGCCTAACAATCATGTTTTAATTTGATCCTGGTTTTACTCCAAGACTGACAAAATGCCCTTTCCAACTTGTCCTAAATCCTGCCATGCAGACAAATGTCCTGCTCTTTGGCCTCAAGCCAGGTTGACAGCAAATGTTTTGCAGTTTCTACAACATGAGCCCATTGCCTCCAGGGCATTCTGTACTGTCCCTGGTCCTGCCTACATTCTCCCTCAGCTTAGACAGGGGCTCTCCACCGCCTGTCCCCACACTTACAGCATCGACGACTGGTTTCTGCCCCAAAGGCCACATACCCTTGAAGATGGGGTGAGAATATGCTTTAATGTTTAGATTTTCTTTCATGAACCACATGAATGTCCTTGTTTTTCTATTCCATTTTATATTTGTACCTTCCACTTTATGAACTCCCTAGTTTTAAAAACTCTCCTTTGCTAATTTTCATCCCTTTTAGCAGATCTTTTGCTGAAGTGTAGTCCTGGTCTTCTGACCCCCTGCTTGGCCTGACTTCTGAAATCTGCACTTACTCCAGTAGCTGGGACAGTTGGTTTCCTGAACCATTGCTGACTTGCTCCACCTCCCAACTGCTCAGCTCCACATGCCCCATGTGAGCCCACCTGCTGCAGCACACTGCCCATTCTCTGGGCCCTGTCCACTGAGGCCGACCAGAGGTGGCTGCCCTACCCCTCCTGGCCGTGTGAGCTGTCCACTGCAGAAACGATCACTCCCCACCTGCAGACACCATCCCTTGGAAGTGCCATCTTTCCAATCCTCAGGGACAAGAAAGCCAAAGAGATAGAAAGCAGCCCCCAGGGAACATCGCTATAGCCATCGCAACCTGGTATGAAGAAATTACACCACTTGAGGGCTTATAATTTACAATGCACACTATATGTGAAGGCCCCACAACCTGTCTCACTCTCTCACAAACACATGCATACACATGCACACCTTCTCTCCCCAACACCTGCCACGGAAGTCCCCACATGTTTCTGAAATAACAATTTACATTTTAATAGGCAGCTCTAGCTTCTAGGTCAGAGTAGCTCCCCATTGCACAATTATTTGTGATGGGCAAGAAATACACCTAGAGCAAGCTTTTAAGGCCTTATTTTCTAAAATTTAAAATAATGTGACTTTTCATGCAGAGATGTCATCATTGGCCAGCTTGAAGTGGTTTTGACAGTGAGAGGTGGAATTATCAAGTCAGCCACCATACCCTCTGCATACCCCACCCACCACACTGCTGCATAGGCCAGTGGCTGGCCAGGGGGACAGTTTGGTCACTGCCCTCCCTGCAAATTCATACTGCATCCAGTGTCCCAAACTCACTCGCAGTTAAGCCATCCATTGTGGTATTGATGCCTGAAATCACTAAAAAGGGAGTTTTCTTTTTCTTTTGTTCTAAATAAGGTAAGAAAATAGACATCACCCCTGCCTTTCTCCCATCTCCATCCAATGTCAAATAGAGGGAAGGCACTCTAGGGTTCCAGGCATTTTCATTCTTAACTATTTTAATGAGATGTTTCTGGCCAGAATAAGAGTGCTCTCCAGCTTGAACCCCAAAGATTGCTTTTATATGCTTCTTTGATTGACAGGGAAGAAAACAAAGTTGGGAATAAATAAAAGTTCAGAGAATGCTCAATTACATAATTGACTAATCTACAGCATTTCTCTGCTGATTATAATAAACTTTTAAACAAAATAGACTTATTAATAAAGGCTTTAACTACATCATGACCAAAATTCTATTTTCCTTCCCTTTCTTATATATCTCTATTGCTCTAATTAATTTCTATCACAGATTTTCAAAAATAACTTCGCTTTAAAAAATATCAAACCATTATGTTATCTGCTGGATCTCTTTTGAATATTTTCCACCTTTGTTTGTTTGCAGTGGACTAAAAGGCTTTATAAGGGCCCCATGGGCCTCATTGTCAAAATGACAAAGTATGCACTGACCTATATAGGAAAACATACACAGACACACAGACAGATACAAAAGCACGCACATAAATATCCTGAAAGATGTAGCCAAAAGTGTTGCCAGAACAGAGGCTTCATCACCACTTATTAACTCTATGACCTTGGGCAAATTATTGAGTATCTCTAGGACTTAAACTTATCATCTATACCATAAGCTAATAATACTGAAAAATGAAGCTAGTGATATTTGAATATATCATAGAGTTTTTTTGAGAATTACCTGAGTAAATTACATGTAAAGCATTTACAACAGCACTTGGCAAGTAAGCCCAATAAGAGTTCCTTGCTGCTGTTTTTAATGGAGATGGTGGTAGTGGCAGTGGTAGTGGGGTGGTGGTAGTGATAGTGGTGGTGATGATGATTATGGTGGTGGTGGTGATGGGGACGGTGGTGGTAGTGGTGATGGTGGTGGTGGTGGTGGTGGTGGTAGCGATGCTGGTGATGGTGGTGGTGATGGTGGTGGTGGTGGTGGTGATGATGATGGTAGCAATGGGGGTGGTGGTGATGCTGGTGATGGTGGTGATGGGGGTGGTGATGACGGTGGTAGTGGTGATGGTGGTGGTGGTGATGATGAGGTGGTGGTGGTAGTGGCGATGATGGTGCTGGTAGTGGTGATGGTGGTGGTGATGGGGTGGTGGTGGTGTTGCTGATGCTAGAAATGGTGGTAATGATGATGGTGGTGGTGGTGGTGATGGTGATGGTTATGATGGTGGTGATGGTGGTGGTGGTGCTGATCCTAGAAATGATGGTGGTGGTTGTGGTGGTGATGGTGATAGTGATGATTGTAGTGTTGGTGGTGGTGATGGTGGGATGCTAGAAGTGATGGTAGTAAGAGTTATATAATGTGTAGTTCATTGGACAATAGTGTATGAGCAGTATAACTACGCATTTATATAATTATATTATTTTTGAAATATAGTGTCCTATTGATATCATCCTTATGATAAAACTAAGATTAACTGAGCCAATCCTTGTGTTAGGAACTTTACAACATTGGTTCTACAAGTCACAACAGCCCAAACAGGTAGGTGTTACTAGTTTTATTTTACAGATGAGAAATTAGAGACCTACAGTAGTGAAGTGAATGACCAAGGCCATGCAGTGGACAGTGGCACAACCAGGATTCTGTCATTTAACAAACATTCTCCTCCTGACTGATCTCTGAAAAGCTCAGCACTTCCCACTGCCTGGTCCTACAGTGAAAGAGGCAGGCAGGGATGTAGACACCTAGAGTTTAATAGATGAGGAAATGGAGGCAGACAGGCAGGAGGCCAGGGAGTTAGGACCAGAATGCAGTTTACACATGGGCAGGAGTAGAGAGGAGCCTGGAAGTAGAGAGTGGCCAAGGTGGGTGAAAAGAGTGAGGATGAGGAAGAGCAGCAAATAAAGTCGTGTAGCCCAGGATGACCAGGGCGGGGCCAGCGAGATTCTTCCAGTTGGCGCGTAACAGCGACTCTCCAAGTCTGCCCGTGGCAAGCGACGATTACTCTTTCTCAGTTGAAAAGACTGTCAAACATTTTAAATTACAATTGTCAGTAGTGAGACGGTGTTTCATCACGTGAAATGATCTAAAGCTGTGAAGCATAAAGCCTTCTTTAAACAACAAAGTAATAGCTCCCTGCAGAGAGCTCAACTTCACGCATAGAGCCCGGCTTCCTTTTCCCAGAGACACTGGGGGGAAAATTAGCAAATTTCTCCAGATTTAGGAAAAAAGAGCATGGCCTCAGAACTACCTAGGACACACACGCACCATCTCCCCAGCCTTGCCTCTAACATCACCCAAATTTCTCACTTGGAATGCCAACCTGACCCAACAGAGGCGACCACAAATCTCTGCAATGAACACATCTGTGATGCCAACAAGATCGCATTGAATTGCGCTAATGGGGGAGAGGTGAGGCAATGAGAAGTTTAAAGGGGGAAAAACAGTAATCCCAAACTGTGCACTGTATTGTGACTGTTTTCATGAGCTTCTCTCACCCGACAGAAGTTACTAATGAGCAGCAAAATTGTCTATTTGTGGGTTTCTTTCTTCTATTCTTCCATAACCACTGAAAGCACAAAAGAGCCACAAACCTGCAAAGTGCCAGGAAGCAGAAGGAGAGTTCAGGGGGCCCAGGGACCTGCCTCAGACTGTGTTAGGTCCCCACAATCAAGCTAAGACTGCTGGTGGCAAAAATGAAAAGGAGAAGGGAAGGGGGTGGCCAGGAGCTGCCAGGTACGGGGGTGGAGACTGGGATGAGGGAGAGAGGAGGGTCAGTGGGAGGCATCTCCTGGGCTACCCCAGGGCCTGCTTCTGAATTTACACCTGTCCTGAACCAGCTGTCTCTTTGTTTCTGTTGCTTCTTCTGTCCTACAGACCAGCTGCCAGCAGTTTCTAAGTGACGGGAGGTGCCTGGACTCCAGGTCCTGGAGCAGTCCCTGTTGCATTCCTCTGCATATGAGCACAACAGGATTTTCTGAAAGTTTCAAGCACTGGGATAGCCCTTTCTCCACCCCACCCTCTGCTCCAGCCCTGGGAACCTTCTTAGGACAACTAAATCAAGACAAGGAAGGAAAAAGTCATTCATTATTTCAATAAATATTTATTGAGCACCTACTCTATGCCAAGAAGTGTTCTAAAAACTAAGGATACTGCCATGTGTATTCTCAAGAGGGAGAAGACCAGAAACAGGAACCCTCTACAGGAAGCTGGTAGGAAACCCAGGAGTTGGGAGCATTTGGGTGGTCCTCTCAGCTGTTGCCTTGGGCTCCTCCACAGGGTGCCTGTCCAATTGTCCAGAACCAAGACCATGAGGAGAGATCTGGTCAAACCTGGCTTCACTTCCCATCTGTTCTGAAGACCCAACTTCTAAAGCAGCGTCATTTCCAGAGCGAACTCTGGGGGCAGAGCGCCAGCACCAAGTGCTGAGGCAGAAGAGAGGAAGAGAGACAGATAGGGACCCTGGTGGCAGGAGAAGAGGGTTGACCTCTTGGAGGAGAAAGCTGAGCTGAGGGTCCAGGTAGCTTCATCCCCTCTGCCCGTCTCCTAATAGTGCTGCTTTTTCCCTCTGCTGGACCAGACTCTCTCAGTCTCCTGACATCAATTTCCCTCCTTATCCAGGACTCTATCCAGGCTGCCCCACCTGAGCAACTGTGCTGTGGCTTGTATCAGGACCATGGAGGCTGCACTAACCAAGCTGCTTATATCATTGTCTGCTATTGATTTGGCAGCCCCGGGAGAAATTGCAGGCACCTCAAGGGAGGAAAAGATAAAGGTGAAACAAAAGATCCTCCAGACTGGTTTTTCCCCCCACTCCTCCTAGGACCTGCCCTGGATTGAGAACCATTTTCCAAATCTTTACCAGCTGCCTGGCAGCTTGCCACAGATCAATAAGTCTTCTTCAGAGTTCCAACTTGCAAAAATATTTACTGTACATAATTTAATAGAACCCTCTCCTGGATAAGGAGCTGACACTTTTAATTACCTGGATCAAGTGCTCTCCTTCTATAGGACATGGCATACACATGGCTCAGAATGCCAGCTACACACATTTCCCAGGCTTTTCACTCTTTATTTGCAAAGAGGAGGAGGATAAGGGTCTATGGGATGGTGACCTCTATGTGGGGCTTTCTTCTCCTACCCCCTTCAATAGATCTTTGCATGCTCAAATACAGACAGCTTTTTCCCCCTGTTCCCAAGGAACTTGGTTGTGTATCTTCTTTGGGACTCTGCCTAGGGTAGCTGGCCCAGGATTCATCTTCTTCAGGTCCCTGCAGATACATGACTGCAAGTGTGCAATAAGAACTGACCACATCAGCCATTAATAATAGCTAGCATGTGCTGACTACCTTCCATGGGACAGACGTAGTACCAGACTCACAATATACTTCATTTCTAAGCTGCAAAATAAACCTGCATGGAGATGTTATTATGCCCATTTTTCAGATGAGAAAACAGAGGCCCACATACATTATGTAACTTACCCAAGGACACCTACTCATTAATTGCTGAGACAGGACTCGAACACACATTGGTCTGACCAAAACCCTATACTGCATCTCAAGCCCATCCTGAGCAAGTGCCACACATTTCCAGAGAAGCTCCAGAAATCCATACTGGTTTCTATCCCAGGGTTGTGTGGAGTGAAGACGAACAAATACCAGACAGTTTTGGAGACTGGCTTCCTCAACTCTTTCAGCCGCTTCCCCCTGGGTTTGGCTTCTCTTTCAACCCTCCTCTTCCTGGGCCCTTAGAGCAGGGGTTCCCCCTGTTAGGAACCGGGCCCCACAGCAGAAGGTGAGCTGCAGGTGGGCAGGCGAACGAGCATTACCGCCAGAGCTCTACCTCCTGTCAGATCAGCTGCGCCATTAGATTCTCATAGGAGCACAAACCCTATTGTGAACTGCACATGGAAGGGATCTAGATTGCGTGCTCCTTTAGAAACTTTAACTAATACCTGATGATCTGAGGTGGAACAGTTTCATCCTGAAACCATTCTCCGCCCTCCACCCCAGTCCATGGAAAAATTGTCTTCCATGAAACCAGTTCCTGATGCCAAAAAGGTTGGGGACTGCTGCCTTAGAGGACGTCTACTCAGCACCAGGGACAGAGTCTGGGTCAGCTCTGGCCCATTCTGTTCTGTGCTGCTTCTCCTCCAGCACCCCTCCTGTTCTGCCACAATGGTCAGGAGGCCATTTTGCAATGCAGGCATTTCTCTCAAATGCTAATTAACTTCCTCTGGCATCTTAGACAAAAGCAATCCTGGGCAATCATGTTCTGCATGGCACCTAAAAATTTGTGGGTGTACAATAAATATTCAGCTCCTAACAACAGTTCCCACACTTGCTAATGATTGTGTGGGAGCATTTGGTTTCATAGGCAGAAAAGCCAAATAAGAGATTGCTGAAACCAGAAAGGGAATTATTAACTCAAAGTAGCTGTGCTTGGCTGTGACAAAGGGCTGATGCTGGGGAAGCGAAGAGGGTAGAAAATGGAAACCTCCATACCTACATGAATTGTGAGTAGTCCCAGACTGGCCAAGGCCTGCCAACTAACACATGATCAAGCTTTATCAATGTTTATGTCTAACGCTGTTTTCAACACCATAGGATTTGAGAGCTGGCTATTTCACTGAGATGTCATTGAGAACTGGAAGTAGAAGATGTTAATTCTGGGCCACCCCTAGGGGCTGCTGACCTCTAGGAACAAGGAAGGGGCTGGGTAGAGAGGATATAATGATAAACTTGAAAATTTCTCAAAATGGTAGATTCCAAATGGATGGGCCAACTCTTCCGCTAAGTGCTCTTGGTGCGAGCAAAAGGAGATCCCTGCAACTTACTAAAACTGTGCCATCCAGCAAGTGGGAAATGAACAGCAAAGCACCAAAATATGTCAGTTCCCAAAACAATGAATGAAGCACGGGCTAGTGAGTCTGGAATTTAATTTGCAACACTCACTACAAGGTGGGGAAACACTAAAGAAACCTGACACATTTTGCATATTCCAGGTGAGACGGGCAATAGATACATTTTGGTGCAGAGAGATAGACTTGCAGGCAGGAAACAAACTGATCTGCATTTCATGCCTCTATTTTCTGGGCAAACTCAACTGTTACCCTCCTCCCATATACACATACTGTTGTTTTGTATAATGTGAAAACAATATCTGGAAGAGATGCTTGAAAACCTTCACAGACATTCACGTGACATTCACATGATGATGAGGGAGCTAGAGGAATGGACGATGAAGGGAGTTGTATTCAGAGGAAAAGAAAGTAAAAGCTCATGGAAGAATGGGGTCTTGGGTTGCAGAAATCGTGTTGGCTGCTGATTGGTCTGAATGAACAGAATTCTTCAACGGAACATGTTTGTTTTTAGGTGTATTAGTACATCTATGAACCATATGATGTTAACAGCAGCCAGTTGAGGGTAGTGAGCTGATGGAGGCTTATTTTCCTTTTGTTTATAAGTATATTCTAATTTTCTGACAATATAATGTATGTAATTAAAAGAATGAGAGTTAAAAATATTTGGAATGTGAATCTGAATAACTGGCACCTGCGTTATATGTTAATGAACAAAACTATGCATGAAAGTTTGGAAGAGAGTCTTGGATCTTGGGCAGCAACACAAGACAATTCAGAACCATGAGTTCGGTTAGACTGACTTCGAATGACAGATGTGAAGGTCAGAGCTGTGTAGATGGACAGTCACAGCCAGGAGGTCATCTCCTCGCTCACTGGAGGGGTACAGGTAAGTGTCCTGAGAACACAAGGGAAAACCAATCCAGAGGACACAGCCTCAGGAGGCAATGTTCCAAAGGGAGACATAGGAGATTCTGAATAAAAAGACAAATGGGTTAGAACACTGAAATGGGTACAGACACAAAGAGAGTTACAAAGAGACCAGGAAGAAAACCCCAAGGTCTGCCCCTGGCCCTGGAGCCATGCAATCACTGGCCCAAAGCCCTCATCCTTTCTGAAGGTTCAGCAGATAGACACTTGCCCTCCATCAGGCTCACTGCATCAGCCGCTGAAACTGTCATCAAATACCAGCAAATTCCTTTACCCCACTTCCACTTCCAACTACCCCTCCCCATTTCCTTCCTTTCCTTTGCAGCAAGGCTCTTCCCAAGAGATATGTGTGGTCATTATATCCAATTTCTTGTCTCCCATTTTTCTCTGAAACCAGTACAATTACATTTTTGCTTCCTCTACTTCCCCTAAACTCTTCTTATCAAGCTCACCATTGCACTTCACGCTGCTAATTCCAAGGGAAGCTCATCGGTCCTCTTTTTTCTTAACCCACCAATAGCAATTGTTGCATTTCTTCATTTCCTCCCCTCAAAAGGCTTTATCCACACAGCTTCTAAGCATCACACCACCAGGTTTTCCAACAACTCACAGACCACAGATTTTCCATCTACTTTGCTGCTCCTCCCTGACCACCTTTGCCTCTTAACTTTCAAGTGCCCAGGATTCAGTCCAATACTTTTCTTTTCTACTTACATTTACTCCCTTGGTGTTATCATCTATTCTATGGCCTTAGAGACCATCTGCATGCCAAAGACTCCCAAATTTATGTCTCTAGTCCCCACCTCACATTGAACTCAAGACTTGTAGTCCACTTGCCTACTTAATAGCTCCACTAGAATAGCCAATAGGCATCCCAAATGTCAACACCCAGCACTTCCCCTATAAATCCAACCCTTCCTGCTTTCCTCTCAATCTCAGTTGATGGCAATTCCAACTTTCAGCTGCTAAGACCAAAAAGGCCTTGGAGTCATACTTGACTTTTCTTTCTCTCACACCTAGTCTACGAGCAAAGCCTGTTGGCTCAACCTTCAAATGAAAGGCAGAATTTGACTACCTCTCATGACCTCCACTGCTACCTTCCTAGTCAAAGCCCGTCATCCCTTGCCTAGATTATTACAATCACTGGTCTCTCTGTTACTGCCCTCTTCTCACCTCCAGCGAAACATATATGTTCAACACAGACGCCAGAGCGATCCTGTTCAAAGTGCAAGTTGGATCATGTCATTCTTCTTCGCAAAGCCCCCCAGTGGCTTCCCGCTGAAGAGTTTCCCTCAAATCCATCAGTTTCTACTGATCTACCTTTCACTTCCATCTTCTCTGATTCTGTGTCAAGACCATCCACATCCTCCCATATTATTCTCCACCCAGCAGGCAGTGTTTTCTCTCTAAGTGAGAAATCTAATCACATTACCCTCCAATTAAAAGCCCTTCAGTATAGACTGGATAAAGAAAATATGCTACATATACACCATGGAATACTATACAGCCATAAAAAGGAATGAGATCATGTCCTTTGCAGGAACATGGATGGAGCCGGAAGTCATTACCCTCGGCAAATTAACACAGGAACAGAAAACCAAACACCGTATGTTCTCACTTATAAGTGGGAGCTGAACAATGAGAACACATGGACACAGGGAGGAGAATAACACACACTGGGACCTGTTGGGAGTACATGGGGAGGGAGAGCATCAGGATCAATATTAATAACTTATGCCTGTGGGGCTTAATATCTAGGTGATGGGTTGACAGGTACAGCAAACCGTCATGGAACACGTTTACCTATGTAACAAATCTGCATATCCTGCGTATGTATCCCAGAAGTTTATATCAAATTAAATAATTAAAATAAACTTTCAACCAAAAAAAAAAGCCCTTCAATAGGATCCTACTGCCCTCAGGGTGAAGATTAAATTTCTCAGGGTTACCATGGCCATCTTCACCATGCAGTGACGGTCCTAGTGTATCTCCTGGCCACAGGCCTTGGTGAGCACATTCAGCTACCATTGATTCTGTGTCCACCATGTTCATTAACCTGTCATTAGGATACTTCCTGATGAGTTCCCCTCTTTGTGTGAGTTTCATGTCCCCAGCCAGATTGTTTTTAGCTCTTTATGAGCTGGGATCACATCTCCTATTTTATTTTCTGTCCCTTTATCAGTTCCCTGATAATAGCAGGTCACTTGATACTTGTTTAATTAACAGGGCAGAACAGACTGTGTAACTTGAGTAAAGGGATGCTGGGTAAATGTTTCTGGAACACAGGTTGATTTTCTTCCCCCAGCACATCTGCAGTGGCTATTATAAAATGTTCTGTAGGATGGTCAATGTGCTAGCCATTCAGTACAACTAGTTTTTCCATTCTTTTGAACAAAAACACCAAGAACAAATGACTTTACCTGAATACGTTGCAATGACAGAAAAGCTTTATCCTGTGGAACAGGAATAAAAGGCAACTCTGCTGACCTGATAAGCCTCGGGACAAAAGGATGATGATTTGATACGGTGGTTCAACAGGCTGTACGCTGCCTTGCAGAATCTGTTACCCAGTCATGGGAGGGAATAATGAGAATGGCAACCGTGATGGCCAGATAGCCAGAGCCCCAGCTTTCTTCCTCTGGTCTTATATGAGGAGGGTGCCCAGGATGCTGCCCAGACACTTTCACAAATCCACACCCCAGGTAGGGGGTGGGAAGAGAGTTTGAGGGGTGGCATTACTCCACTCATTTCATCATGTAATGTTTTAACAAAACTCCATGGTATCTCTTGCCAGATATCTCAGGATGGACGCTGGAGGGGAGTAACAGATGTTGTGCCCCTCAGGGAATTTTAGGATATCCAGAATCAATGCCTCAAGTACCCTGCCTCCCATTCCACGGCTTCAGGGTTGATTCTAAGAACACCTAAGGGCAATTGATCTAAAGACATTATAGATTGGGGGGGATATGTTAATTTATAAAGAAGGCCAATCAGGAAGGAAGCACAGCATATCAAAATGATCTGAAAGTCATGAGACCTGATTCTCACCATTAATTTCCTAAGTCACCTTGAGCTACTCACAGAAACTCTCTGAGCCTCACCTGTAGAAAAAGGAGCTGGAAGTATAGCTGATCTTATACTAGCTGTTTTCAAAGCCCTTTGCAAGTCAACAAGCCTAAGATTCATTATAGGAAAAGAAGATGAAAGGCACCTTTGGCCTAGGTCATTTAACCTGGGAATGGTAGATGACACTGGCCAGGCTCCTTGGCCCATGTCAGAGAAGATTTGTGACAACAGCTTCAATGTCTTCTGAGCAGAAGGAAAGCTTCATGCCAAGTGTTGCAGAAGGATATGGCACAGGGTGAAGAGAGAGAAGGTTACAAACTAGTGTGAGGACTCACAGGGACTCAGATACTCCTCCCCTTCTGTTCCTGGGTTAGACCCAGAGACTCTGAGCGACCCAGTTACACTTTCAGTGGCCCAGCTGTCTCATCTCTTAGGCAAGAGCTCTTCCAACCACATCCAAGTGACTTTTTTAGGCTTGGAACTCCCTCCCTGAGTCTCTAGCCTCCTCCAGGGGAAAAAGAAAGGATTGAGGGTGGGGAGAAGAAGCCTATTTATTTCTCTTCCTATCAGAAGATACTGTGTCTCACAGTTCCTTCTCTTATTCCCCCATTAAAAAAGGTATTGGATAGAACATACCACTGTGTGAAGTTTGGACAGAAACTCCAGCTGGCATTCCTCTCCGTCATTCCAGTCACAATAACGGTGCCTGTGCCTCCAGAAGAAATGTGATGACCAGAAAGGAAAATAGATACATTCTCCCTCAGGAGCCAACCTTACCCCTATCTTCTTCACTTGGGAAACAGAATTGAGTATGCAAGTGAAGATCTTGTGATGCACTTATGAATGATACCAGGTCCGGTTAAGATCCTTGGAAGATTCACTGCTCCACTTCTCAAGCTGGCTAAATACTCCCAGTGCTAGCCAGTACTCAGGGTCTGTGCCTGGAATGCATGAGGAAGCCAGGAAGAGAGAGCTCAGCTTGGTGCCTCTCCAACGTGTTACTGACTTTCACTTAGTGTTCATGCTGAATTACACACACTCTATATGGATGTGGTGCTGGTTTAGAAGTTGTTTTCAACTATAATGCAACTTTAATAGAATATCTTCTATTAAAAACACAACTGTGGCTGGGTGCAGTGGCTAAACTCATCCTTGTTATAGGGAACCCACAATAATTATATTAATTCATTCATAAGAACAGAGCCTTCATGACCTAAACACCTCTTGAAAGTCCCACCTCCCAACATGTCCTCATTGGGGATCAAGTTTCCAACACATAAACTTTCTGGGACACATAGGAACCAAGCATACATCTTGTCCTTCTTATGCCCCAAAAAAGGATTTGAACATGTTTTTATATAGTTGTCAAAATTCATGGAATCTATAACACCAAAAGTGAACCCAAATATAAACTGTAGACTTTGAGTGATAATAATGTTCCAATGTAGGCTCATCTATTATAACAAATGTACCACTCTAATGCGGAATGTTGATAGTGCGGGAGGTTGTGCATGTGTGGGAACGAGGAATATATGGGAACCCTCTGTTCCTTCTGCTCAGTTTTGCTGTAAAACTAAAACTGCTCCAGAAAAATAAGTTTATTAATTTTTTAAAAAACAGATTTGAGCTCCTTCTACACTCTCTACCCAATATTTAACATTTTCCTCTGGCAAATCTGTCTTTCCCATTATGGGATTTTTCTGGGCAGAAAACTTCATAAACTCTATACATCATGCAAAGAGGCCACGGTCTACCCAATTTAGGAATAGTAAAAGACATTTAAAAGAAAAACGTTTTAGTCCAGAGAGCCTGGGGAGAACCAAGAGAATAGCACTCAGGTTGAACGATGGCACAGAAAATAGGGCTCGGGGAGACAAATGGAAAGAATTTCTTGGTTTGGTCTAGAGTTGCATTGCTCAATACAGTAGTCACCAACAACACATGGCTATTTATATTTAAATGTGAGTTAAATTAAATTAAATTCAAAAGTCAGTTCCTCATCCCACTAACCAAATATCAAGGGCTCAGTAGATACATGTAGTTAGTGGCTACCATATTGGACAACACATATAGAGAACATATAGAGAAGATTTCCATTGTTGCAGAAGGTGCTATTGGACAGCACAAGTCTAGAATGGGGATCAGCAAACTTTTCTATAAAGGATTAGCTAGTAAGCATTTCAGGCTTTGTGGGCCAAACCATCTCTGTCATAGCTACTCAACACTGCTTTTGTAGCACAAAAACAGCCATAGGCAATATGTAAATGAAGGGGCATCGTTGTGTTCCAATAAAACTATTTACAAAAACAGGATTTGGTCTGTAGTCCAAGTTTGCCAAGCCTTGGTTTAGAGGAACCATTCTTAATCTATAATAGGAACATTCAATTCCCAGGAGGCATTAATTACTGTTGAGGCATCTACCCATAAGCACTACAAGAAATCATAGCTTTAGACTAAATAACATGTTCATCACATTCCAGTATCTTTATTTATCAGAATACCTCTACATTATCACGAGTGATAAGATAACAAATTCATTTCAAATCACTACTGTTTTCAAAGGAGCATTTGTCATTGTGCATTATTCTCAGAAATGAACCATGAATTTTGTCTCTTTTATTATGTTTCTCCAATACAAGTAATGCACGTTTGGTTTAAAAAAATGAGAAAGCAAGATAAAAAAGACAGAAAAAGAGAATTACCTGAGTTTCTACTCAGGAGATTTTTAACCATTGTTAATATGTAATTAAAAATACATGGTTCCTTTTTTCACTGCTCTATTCCTGGTACCTAGAACAGTGGTGAATGCACGGTAGACAATAAATATTCATTGAATTTTAAAATGTCTGAATATTATAAAAATAGGGGTATTCACAACTGTACTTCAGGAATTCTATAAACTTTCTGACTACATTAGCAACGCTGGCTGTATCTGAGAGTTTCTGCAGTGACTTACAGTTTTTATTGGATTACCAAAGGTGTCTGTGATCTAAAAAGGTGAAAAAATCCTGTTATTCCCAGGACTAAACCTACAAGGTCTTTACATTTCTGTCTATTTATGACTGAGCTCCATAGAGAAGCAGACTTTTTTTTTCCCAGGGCTGTCTTCCATGACTAACCAAAGTCATCTATCTGGATTCAAACCATCCTAGGTGGAAAAGCTGCTTGGCTTGAACATAATTCACTCAGGAAAAATGGAGGAGGGGGCTTCTGATGTCACTTTTCCAAGTCTGAGAACATGGACCAGTATAAAGAAAAAGATCCCCTGTGGCCTTCCCAAGAAGTTCAGGCTTGTTACACCTTCTCTGGGCCCTATCAATGCAGCAGGCTTGAGCATGATGCTGATGGGGTCAGACCATAAGCCCAATCCCTATGGAAACCAGGTAAAACAGAGGTGCCAAAATTGGCACACCTAAGGTCAAGCATCAAGTGCTGGTCTTTGGTCCCTGGGGGACAGTGGGAGAATGAGTGTCCTGGGGATACCCTTGTTGTGGGTAGGCAGCTCCTGGGGTGACAGACAAAAGCACAGCATCAACAATAAAGAGTTAACACAGAAATGCAGAAGTTTTCTTCCTCGAGATGCTTTTATAATCTGGGGGCTTGGGGGGATGACGTGAGATTTACAGCCCCCATTTAGATTCTCTCAGGCATTTTGCCTGCATCTGCTTCACAAAGATGCACGTCTAGGTTCCTTTTCTCCATCTTTATATTATAGCACAGTCAAATCAATGCCATTAATTGCTAAGTGTAAAGGACTTTCTGATGCCTAATGAAACCTTCAGCAGGCTCCTTAGAAGCAGTTCTATTTCTAGATCATACATTTTCCTGGCCTCCTTCCCTTATCACTAAGAGCATGGCGGTAGGAGGCAGGAATTTTTTTGCTTCTGAGAAAATTGTCATCGGCCCCTCACACTCACTCTCCACCTGGAGTCCTAATCCCAATTGTAACATCCTAATCATTTCCAAGAGCAACCACGATGCTGTCACAAAGAGCAGATTATGATTTCAGTTGGAGAGTGTGGCTAGGAGCTAATCATGGTTACAGAAACAAAAGGCCCTGTTTTTATGCAAAGGGACATAGTTACAAAGAATCCACAAAGACGGCCAACCAAAAATGTAATCGATGATGAACGGATTTATGGCTAAAACAAATGTGTGCGTGCACACACACACACATACAAGTAGCAAATGATTCTTGAAAGGGATGATATGCTCTGATTAAAAATATGATGAGGAAATCCCCTAAAATCTAACAGTTGCATTTCTCAAAACTGGGAGCCAACCTGTGCTTTAAATGAGAACAGCTGTAAAGAGAAATTGCTCAAAGGCACGGGATGCTGCATCCCAACGGTCTTTTGAGACTGAAACTCAGCTCCTGAAGCCCCTCCCAACCCACTACCCTCACACTGGGAGCACTTATCTCCATCTCAGTCAATGGCAGCTGCATTTTTCAATTGCTCAGGAAAAAAAACCAAAAAACAAAACCAACCCTGGTCTCCTCTCTGGCTCTCACACTCCACATCCGATCTGTCAGCAAATCTTGTTGGGTCAAAATATATCCAAAGTCCTATCACTTCTCATCATCTTCCCTGCTGTCACTCTCCCCAGGCTGCTACATTCTGCTACCTGGAATATTCCAGTAGCCTCCTGAGTCTCCGCCTCTGCGTTTGCCCTGTCTTCAGGCTACGATCCTATGAAAATACAATTCATATCATATCTGTCCTCTGATCAAAGCTTCTCAATGGCTTTCCTTCCAAAAGCCAAGGGCCTAAATTATCTGCTTCCCCCCTACGTTTCTTACATCATCTCCCACTAAACTCTCTCTCACTCACTCTATTGCATGTTCACTGACCTCCAGGCAGTTTCTTGAATGTACCAGCATCTCGATGCCTCAGGGCCTTTGCACTTGCTGGTTCTTTGCCTGCAATGCTTTGCTTGACCCCTTGTAATCCCATGGCTAGCTTCCTCCTGTCTGTATCCAAAAGTCCCCCACTCTCTGAGGCCTTCCTGACAACCCTTCTCAAAATCTGTTTCCATCCCCTCTTCAATACTTCATATCCCTTTCCATGCTTTTTTTTTCTACTTTGTACTTATCACTACCTAACATACTTTATCTTGTATTTATTTATCTTGTTCATTGTCCATGTCTCATAGTAGAAAATAAACTCTACAAGGGCAGGGATTTTTGTCTCTTGTTCATGAAGAACCACTGCTATAGTGCCTAGCCTAGTGTATGACACTCAGTAAATACTTGTTGAATATATGAATGCTAAAATACAGTACTTGGCACTCCAACTGTTAATTACAAGTTAATAACAAAATGTAATTGGAAAAAGATTAGAACCACCTAAATGCCTATAAATAAGAAAGTGGTTAGATAATAATACAGCCATAAAGTGATAAGCTATGCAGCCCTTAAAATGATGATGTAGAATTTACTCACTAATGTGGAAAGATCACCACACATATTAAGTCAAATAAGAAGGTTGAAAAACAGCAGGTATATCACCCCAGTGTAAAATATTATGAGCTTGAAACATGTATGTATCTCATGTTTATTATAAAACTCCATTTGTGTGTGTACGTATTTGTGTAGCCAGATGATAGAGAAGAGAAAAAGAGAGAAGCAAATCAGCCAATCTTGGTAGAAGAATTTAAGGAGATTTTTGCTTTCTTTATTCCTTCTGCATTGAATTTTCTACAACAAGCAGTTTTTAAACAGAGTATTTTTAAAGAGAGCTTTCTCTTTAACATTTACCAAGGTTTAGCTACCTGCAGAGAGCCTGACTAAACTTAACATTCTGTAAAAAGCAGCATTCAAACCATTTCAGTTCAACCTTCCAGAAGCTATTTGACAACTGGCACTTCAGAATTCCAAAGGAAGATATATCTCCTTCCCTTACAACAAAAGGGCACATAAGGAAATGGTAAAATACAAATAAAAATTTAAAAAATCAGGACCAGAGAAAGCATGTAATAGCCAGAAGTCTAGCTCACTAATTAATGTTTCTTGAACCCCAACCTCAAAATACAATGGGGCAGGGGGGTTTAGGGGAGAAGAAGGAGAGAGGGGAGGAGTCCTTAACAAGAAAGCCTGTGCTTTCCTAGCCACCTGCTCTCATTCCACCCTCAACCTCTCCTTTCCTGGGCACTCAACCTCAGTCAAAGGCCATGTTCCAGGCAGGCTGGGGTAACCGGGTTTGTCAATACCCCATGCACCTCCAAGCCTTTGTTCTCGACACGTCCCAGCCTTGAATATCCCCTGTCCATCTGAACTTGCTAGAGTCTTCTGCCAGGAAGTTTTTTGACCCCAGACTCCTATGACTCCGTATTCTTTGTGTTCTTTGTTTGTTTGTTTGATTGATTGATTGATTTTTGAAACGGAATCTTGCTCTTTTGCCCAGGCTGGAGTGCAGTGGTGCAATCTTGGGTCACTCCAAGCTTCACCTCCCGGGATCAAGGGATTCTCCTGCTTCAGCCTCCCAAGTAGCTAGGACTGACTACAGGCATATGCCACCATGCCCGGCTAATTTTTTTTTTTTTTTTTTTTTTTTTAGAAAGATGGGGTTTCACCATTTTGGCCAGGCTGGTCTCGAACTCCTGACCTCAAGTGGTCCACCCGCCTCAGCCTCCCAAAGTGCTGGGATTATAGGCGTGAGCCACCAGGCCCTGCCTACTCTTTATTCTTATAATATCTCTAATGGACACTGAAGTTATACTCCTCGGCATTGTGATTTCCCATCATTATTGTTAATGATAACAACAAAATAGGCTACATTTATTGAGTTTCTACAACCGAGCAGGTAGTAAGGATGTATGATGAATGAGACAGGCTGGTCCTGGACCTCAGACCATATCAGATCCCCAGCCAATCTGTAAGCTTCTAACTTGATTTTACCTTTTCATTTCCCAGCACAAAACAGAGAATGAGGAGCTCCACAAAATGTACGCTGGCAGTAATAGTGATGAGCACAGGCTGCCTTTGGTCAGTGGGAAATGGCTTCTGTATCTGTTTGAATACAAGCCTCCTGGGTCCTGGAGCATCTTCCTTCATGGTTGCACGTGAGACTCACCTAGAGGTTTTTTTTTTTTTAATGTTGGACAAGTAGATCAGAAACTCCAGGGCAGGGCCTGGGCATCAATGCTTCTTTAAAAGCTGATTTTAAAAGGTGGTTCCAATGGGCTGCCAAGATTGAGAACCTCTGCTCTGGTCTCAAGGTTTGTCATATGGCAAGTATGAGCAGTTCCCCTCTTTCTTTGGTGTTCTATTCAGGCCTGATACTCTTAGCAGAACAAAATTACAAGTAACGGAGCCACTGTTGAGCCCTTAAAGCCACACTCAAGGAATTGTGGCAGGTAAGAGAAAAGGTGAGAATGGGGACATGGCTGTAGGCGTGAATAGTGACCACTGCCTCCTGACCGCACTCTCTTACTCGGCTGTGGCTTCCTTGAGAAGTCTAGTTTCACTCGTTGGGCTCCAGTGACCAGCAGTGTGGCATGCATGACACCCAACAAATGTCACTTGAGGTCCGACTGTGCACACAGGTGTTGACACGTTAGGAAAACGATGCCCATGCCTGTGAGGGGCAAACTGCCTTGAGAAAGGCCACTGGCATCTTGAGAGGGTATGCCCAATTTTACAGGATGTTAAATCCTAAAGCATGGCAGCCACCATACTGATGATCAGTTAAGCTTCCTTGGTCAATTCTAGAGATCATCAGGGATGTGTGCTTGGTGTTGGCTACCTCCAGATGCTAAGTCTCACCCAGGCTTTAACTGTGTTCTTAACTTCTCAATAGAGGGGAGTCACACGAGGAAGAACTGCACTTTCTTAAGAAGTGTGTGCATGGAACAAGATCCCACCGGTGGCCATGAATGGGGTGTATTCTCAACAATGGACTCTTAGAGTAGGCCCAGGTGGGAAACAAACTGAAAAACATCGCAATTTCTGCAAGAGTCCCCCTACCTGAAAGGCCAGTCCTTCTCCAGGCAGTTCACAAGATGGGGTGCTACAGCCTGGAGCTTAAGAGCAGGAGCTGGACTCAGATAACCCAGGTCTGAATCCCACACTACTTATTACCTGTGTGACCTTGAGCAAGTTATCGAACCTCTTTATGCCTCAGTTTCCTTTCTGTAAAATGGGGACATTTTACAGATAATACCTCTATCATAGGATTTTTTGGTGACTAAATACAAGGTAATATCCAAAATACTTAACAAATGGTATGGCACCAATGTGCTGAGTGAATGAATATATAAACGGATGATGACTGAGTATGTAAAGCGCTCCAGGATTAGCTCAGGATGGAAAATGGGCCTGAGCCTCCAGGTGTGATGGATTTCCTGAGCTTCAGGAGACAGAAAGAGGAACCAAGGTGAGATGGGCCAGACACTGAGGCCCGTAGAAAGACACAGCCTTTGAACTCACAAGGCTCAGAAATCCTGAGTCATGTTTCTGCTTCCTCAGAGGTCACCTCAGTCACAGGTGTTGGCTCAACTTTTCCAGCTCAAATATGCATGCCTGGTGGAGTTCTCTGAATCATATAATGGCCAATGTGTTATGAACACATACTTTGTGCTGAGCCCCTTAATATAAGTAATCACCACTGTATTAGTTTGTTTTCACACTGGTATAAAGAACTGCTTGAAACTGGGTAATTTACAAAGAAAAAAGGTTTAATTGACTCACATTTCCACATGGCTGGGGAGGCCTCAGGAAACTTACAATCATGGTGGAAGACAGAGGGGAAGCAAGGCACGTCTTACATGGCAGCAGGAGAGAGAGAGCATGCAGGGCAAATTGCCACTTTTAAACCATCAGATCTCATGAGAACTCCCTATCATGAGAACAGCATGGGGGAAACCACCCCCATGATCCAATCACCTCCCACCAGGTCCCTCCCTCGACATGTGGGGATTGCAATTTGAGATGAGATTTGGTGAAGACACAGAGCCAAACCATATCATATCAACCACACTGATCCTATGAGTCAGGTTTAGTACATCCCCTTTTACAGATGAAAAGCAGAGGCACTGAGATATTAAGAAACTTGCTTAAGGCCACACAGCTAGAAAGCAGAAATGCAGAGATTCTAACCCAAGCAGTCTTTCTCTAAGGCCTATTTTTCTGAACTCTGTGATAAGACAAACCCAGCCTGGCCAACATGGTGAAACCTCGTCTCTACTAAAAATACTAAAATTAGCCAGGCATGGTGGTGCATGCCTGTAATCCAGCTACTCTGGAGGTTGAGGCAGGAGAATCACTTGAACCTGCGGTAAGCTGAGATCATGCCATTGCACTCCAGCCTGGGCAATAGAGTGAGACTCCGTCTCAAAAAAAAGAAAAGAAAAGAATACAAACACATTGGCACAATGAGGGAGGCTGTTTTTCAACGGCATGCTTCAGAAGTTGGCCTCTATATTACATCTTTCCACGACGAAAAAATGCCTAAACTCCCCCCAGGCCTGACAATGGATATTAAGCAAATGAGTTTAAACTAACAGAGACACCAAAAGGCCAGTGAAACAGGCACAGGTATTGCAACTGTCAAGCTCATAAGCCTGTTGAAGGCAGGAAGGAACACCTGAGTCTTCTGCCTGTGGGCCCAAGCTCAGTGCTACAAATGGCCAGAAGGTTCTGGCCAGGGCTGTGCAGTCTGTCAATGAGGCACTATCTTCCTACAGGAAACCTAATGTAAATCACTGCTTTTTGAGACAGGTCGTTAAAAGCCAATTTATTTCTAGAGTGACTCTCCTATACTCTTGTTCTAAATACAGTGGTCCACTAGGATTGCCAAATCTCTTGATTTTATGCTACTTCTAAGCCTTCTGCTTTGTACTTTGCTTTTTTGGAGATCAGCTAGAATCACATTTTGCAGTTTTTGACAATTCTCTCCAACCATCACAGTCACTATTTTTTTCAATCACTTGAAACTTGGTAAAAATTGTTCATTTTTTTTTTGGCAGAAATATCTCATATTCAAGCTTGGATCCAAGGTAGGCATTTCTGGCACATATGGTTAAAAAAAGATCTCTTTAACTGAATTGAGACAACATGGGAAACACACATTCATTTAGCTCTTTTCCAAAAGTTGATTCCTAGCAGTTTAACAATATTCGACAGTATTATTCTTAGCACATGTGATAGAACTGTTGTTGCTCTCTATAAGGTAGCAGATATTGTAAGATCAAGATGAGCTGTGAATCAGACAGACTTAAAGCAGCAAAATTCTAAGTGTCTTGGTACAGGCTTCTGAAGGGGTGGCATAGGTTTAGCTATCAAACAACTGGGCAACACAGCACGGGTTTGAAGAGAAGAGGAATATTTTAGTCTCCAATACATCTTTATTTCTCACTGAGTGACAAATGATATTTACCTTAGTGTGAGTGAAAAGTTTTAAAATCAGATAAAACATGTATTCAAAGAAATGAAAGCTAAAGAAAAACTTGAACGGTTTTCTGAAACCAAACATTTGGGTTTTCCCCCCAACTAGATTAATTCAAGCCAGCTTGGATATGTGAATAACCAAGCTTTGTAGCATTAAAACACCCAATTATTGATTTCGCAGTCTGATTCCCACTCTCAAAATGGGTTATAAGAAAGAATGGCCAGCCATCATCATACTTTATCTTTACAGGCTCAACATTCAATATACTTGTGTGATATTTACATAGGGAATGCCATGTTGTAGGCTCAATGATCTGTTACTGAATGGACGAACGGATGGATGGACTGATGGACAGAAGGATGGATGGATGCTCATCCAATAATACCCAGGCTGTGATTATACTGCAGTCATTACTGCAAGGTCTGAAAAGAAAGCTTATTCAATAATTGTTTTCATTTAAAATAAATCTATAATTCCCTCCCCAAACACCCATCTTCTTTTTTTAAGCCAAAATCTAATAAAATAAATTAAAATAAATATTAGGTGGTAGACAAATGCTTCTGGCATTTTACACTTGTGGATATTGGCAAGAATCACATTCTGCAGCTTTTGACACCTCTAGGCAACCATCGCAGTTACAATTTACTTCCCAATATACATCAAAAAAATTGATACTTTGTCACTAAACCCTTAATTGCTGGCAGAACCAGACGAACTTGAGTCTTATCCCTAGATTCTGGTTAAATGCTCTGTTCTAACTCACTCTGGATCATATCTTGGAATAAAATAACTCCTAGGACTGGGTTATGGTTCTGGAGTTTCTAATTAGTTTTATGCTGAAAGCTTGATCAGAGCACACGGAGATTCTTTATCTTGGCATCCTATCACTTCTTGACAGACATCCTCAGCATTATGGCCCCAGGACCACAAGTCATCTTGGCTTTAAAACTCCTCCTAGTGTCTCCTGGACACCAGCAGTTTTTCTCCAGGTCTAGTGCTAGTGCCACCTGTTTTAAATTGTTTATGCTAATTAAAGACATAGCCTCAGCCTGCCCTTCTTGCTTCCTCATCAGCTAGAAAAGGTCTGCTGTTCTCACTGATGCACCTGCAGCCAGGTGGGCAAAGCAGAAAGGTAGGATTATAACCACAAAGGGCCTTTCTTCGCTTCAGCATGAAACCCTGACACTTCTTCTTTCTGACTCAGAAGAAGGCAACCTTCCACTCTTTTCCTTAAGAAAAAAGTAAAAGTCCCTCCCTATAGGCATCTCCAAAAACAGCTGTGCTACTAGATGCTGCTTTTGAATACAATGGCACTTCCTGCCTTGGCCATGGCTGCTTTAACAGGAGCTTCTTCTTGCTTCTGTATGCAACACAGCAAAGTTTCAAGACAGATGTAGGATAAACTCACAGTCACATGGTCTATGTCTACTAAAGAAAAAAAGGAAATATTTGGATTGGAAAGTTTGGGTCATCTTCCCTGATATATCTGAGATGAACAAGGATATCCAGCACCAAAGCCAGAATTGGGGAACTGTGGCAAATGCCTAACCATCATTTCCATTACTGGAGTGTTTGTACCTGCGTGCAAGGCCAGCAGCATCCAAAACTGCAGGAGAGGCAGTTGTGTGTCACAAAAATAAAGTGACACAAAATTGATGAGAACAGCCAGTTTTATAAACACACCAACTTAAGATATGAGTTTTAAGACACAGGAAAATGTCCATCTGCAGGAAGTTAGGAAAAACAACTTGATGAATAAGAGTTTGCTACTATTTACTCAATGACATTGAAAACAGACACCTGTCTATGAACTCCATGGAGCAGGAACAGTGCCTGTGTCCTCAGCACTTTGTAGGTACTCAATAGATACTTGCAAATATCAGAGGTAAACGTGTGGGAAATGTGTGTTGTATTTGTGTATGTGTGTATGTGTGTGGACGACACACACACACAGCAGTCCAGAGGCAATTTTTCCAGGCTGTCCCAGAGTTTGAAAGACTCCCCCTAGATCACTGCTCTGATTCACTTATAATCATCATAAATCAACTCTCTGACTTAGAATTAGTTTGCCTAGATGCCTTGATACCTTCCACATACAATCCTAGGAAATGGACATAAACATATAAATTCCTAAAGTTTGTAAGTTAACTGTGAGTTAATACAATGGAATGCTGCTTTTATAACCAGCATTTATAGGTTTGGTGAATGTCAATTTCCCCCTCAGAAAAATGTGAGCAATTAAATCAAGCTTCTGAATTTGCCAAGCAGAGAAATAGGCCCAGCCCCACCAGCCAGCCAATCTCGTCTTTCTTTAACATCCTTCAATGCAAAAGTCATCAGGGCCAAGCTGTGCCTGAATCCCGTTTAGCAGCTGCTGTGTGCAGTATTGCTACTTCCTTCCCTCTCTAGAGTTCAAACATATGACCACTGGCAAATTCCACCCTGGGCATCACTCTCACAGGCTCATCAAGGAAAATGAGCCGACATGGCTTTAGCAACAAGGATCCTATTAGGAGGCCTCAGCTGTCAATCATACATAATCAAGCTCATGAATGATAAACAGCACTATTTTTTGATGAGTAAAACTGTATTTTTACATATTGATGGGAAGTTGGGAGGGAAGAACAGTTTAATAAATAAGTTTGTAAAATAGCTATTTGAAATACAGGCTTTCTTGATTAAAATAAGGTAGAAGTCCCAGATAACCTTAAACTTCATTCCGCACTCTAGTGCCAAGCAACTCCACATGTCAAGCTCTGTACCAGGTAATAAGCGGGACACGAGAGGTAAGTGGGAGGCTCTTGCCTTCAAGAGCTTATAATCATGTCAGGGCCTTAAAACACGTAAATGAAAAGGGAAAAAGTCTAAATCCAAAAGATTCAAAAGATACCAGAAAGTATGGGATTAAATGTAAGGTAAGTGCAGAATATCAGTGTCGAGATGAATATTTACAGAAAGTTTCATGAGAAAATAGATCCTAATCTAGACTTTGAAGAAGGGAGAAGGGGAAAGTGAGAGGGCATTCTAGGCAAGGAAACTAGCACAAGCACAGGTGTGGGGCAGGACTGCCCTTGGCGTGTTCCAGGGACACAGTGTCACTCAACTTGACTGGAGGTGTGGATTCACATTGGCCTGAATCAGAGTTTTTTAATGATGGCCCGAAAATGGTAGACTTTAGGCTGCTGACAATGGTAAAGAGTTTGCACAGAGGACCTGGTGGAGGCATGAGAGGATTTCAGAAGATTAATCTATCTGACAGAGGTGCAACAGAAGTTGGTCAGAGGCTGGCAGAAAGATCAGTTCACAGGCAAAACTTCAGGTGTAACTAGACTGAGACATGTAAGGAACATGAAACAGATTGGAGGGACATTAAAAAACTATGATGCAGGCCTGGGCAACTGATTGGATACACGCCCCAAAACA
Source organism: Pongo pygmaeus (assembly GCF_028885625.2). Classification (NCBI taxonomy): domain Eukaryota; kingdom Metazoa; phylum Chordata; class Mammalia; order Primates; family Hominidae; genus Pongo; species Pongo pygmaeus. The sequence continues at coordinate 140,251,856 of NC_072379.2, read as the reverse complement.
GAACCAAGTGGCCATAAGCCTTGGCTTTCAAGGTTGAAGCACATCAGGAAGAAGGCTCAGATGTGGATGGAGAAGGATTTGATCAATTTTAGGCAGACTGGGTAGGAAACAATAATACCTGTGATATGATTGTGATACCTGGGTAGAAATGACCACTAAGCATCTGGTCCATATTCTGCTGGAACTTCTTAAAAGTACAGCGTAGATTGGAAATATCTGAATAGAGCTGATGACTTGGCCATTAGGGTGACTGAGGTCTCAGTGGGAGGAGAGTCTGCAATGAAAGACAGAGTAAGCATCCAGGAAAAGTGGAGAGACACAAGAGCCATTGATGGACAGAGAAGGAGCAGTCATAAAGGTTAGAAGAGAAGCAAGATTAGACACTGATCTATGGCCAGAGGAGCAGCAGCAAGGATTGCTGAATAGGAAAGATGAATGAGGATGCCCAAGAAAGGACACAGGGCCTGAGCCAGTGAGTTCCTCAAAGTGTGTCATCCTGAGAGACTGGTGGGGACAGAAGCTAGACCACAGGGGCCAGAAAGAGATGGGAGGAGGAATGAGTATGTGGTGGAAGGAGAGCACTGATATAAGCAACCACACGATTGCTCACATGGCCACAAACATGGCAGTGACTGCAATGGCATAGCCAGCCAAGAGGTTCATCCCTGCCCCATCAGAAGGAACCTTGTCCTGTCCCCCAAAGAGTATAAACATCCTGCAATCAGATCCTCCCTTTCTTATAAGGCCAGCCCAAAATCTTGCAGGAGAAAAATATTCCATGGTACCAATGATGTGTGAGAGGCCTGAAACCTGTCCTCCTGAGAGTTGAAGCCATATGGCTGCTCTTTCTTCCCTGCAATACTGATTCCAGTTGGCAGGGGTTAAACGTTCCCAAGAAGGAGAGAGATGAGAGAAGAAATCTCCTGGGTTTCCAAGCAAAGAAGCTATGGCTGTTGCAACTAAATGAAAGAGATGTCAGGTGGTGGTGATACTCAGCCGAGGCGGAGGCTGAAACGGCTGCGCCACAGGCAGCCAAAAGTTTTTGCTTTGTTTATTTTCACCTCATTGCTCTCAGATCTCACTGGAATCGTTTAGTGGAAGCTCTCTCTCATTCTTGTCTGCTCCCTATCAGGGACTGGATTTCAATCAGTGATTTTTGCACATGCTGATTTCTTGGTCTCATCAGGGGGGTCCTAACAAAAGTGTGCCTCTACATTTTTCTGAAATAATGCCCTCCTTCCAAAGATGCACATCAATAATGCACAAAGTGCAAATGCAGGACTTTTTTAAACATAAAAATATGTCCGGCAGCCTGTGTTTGCCCACGGGAAGCCACAGTTCCATTCTGCTTTCAGACTGTCAACTCGCAGAATGATCTTGTAGCAAAGTCTCTGCAAAGGGCAGCCAAAACACAGAGAAGGAAGCAAAGCGTTTAGCCAAGGACATACAGTGTTTGGAGTCCAAGCCTCCTTTTGGGCATACAACTTTCTCTCGTAATTGTGTAGGAATTAATGCCTTCGTTCTAAAGGTCTGCAAAGTTTCCTCAAAAGAAAATGTCTGTGGTCTGTTTCCACAAGTTAGCAGGAGGCACTTGGATTAGAAGCTGAGAGTGGCAGTATCCTAGCAGGACTAGGTTTTATCAAGGGAGAGGAGACAGATCATGAACATGGGGAGAGCAAGAGAGAGCCTGACTTCCAGGGAGGGCCGTGAGGGTGAGAGCAAACCGTGAGAGAGCCCAAGAGCAGGGAAAGGGGAAGTTCTCTGATCAGCTTAGTGGTTGCCAGAAAGGACACGGTGAGGACATGGATAGAAGGAGTCGTGGCAAAATCTTCTATTATACTCCTTAGGAACTGCAAACATTCTTTCCCACTCGGTCAGTACTAGAGTGACAAGTGATGCTGTTTCACTTTTTTCTGATTTTTAGAACAGTGACTCCAATCCCTCCAAATAGAGTTTTTTAAAAAATACTTTCTCACCTTCCAACCTTTGTGTCAGAGGCATTCGAACCACAGCAACTACATCTTGAATAGGGGCTGGGTAAAATAAGGCTGAGACCTACTGGGCTGCATTCCCAGACAGCTAGGCATTCTTTCTCTTCTCCCTCAAAGATGTAACTGGCCTAAATTTGGACATCTGTTATTTAAAACTTTAAGGTGCTTATCTTAAAAGAACTGGCCCCATTCCGATCAACTTGTGTCTTTAGTTAATTAAAAACATACAATAAAGAGCCAATTCTGCTCAAATGAGATGTTTGAGAATTTACTCTTTGAAAGGCTTCCACCTGCTTTAGAAACTGCATTTACCACCCTCCATGGACCACCAGCAGAGGATTTCAATTCTACTGCTTAGTTGTTGCCCTACATGATCTGCAGGTGCATCTTCCTATGAATGCAAATCATTGAAGCAAATTTAGAAACTGTTTTGGAATATGTGACCTTTGGAGATTGACTTTGCGAGCTGAATACTGGGGAGGCTATTTATGGAATCCTTACACTGAAGCAATCCTCAGAAACTCTTGTCTCCCAAAGACCTCTCAGGGCCATTGAAATATCTACGGGTTAGAGCTTTATTTCCCAACTCAAAGAACATTCTTTCTCCCATTTTACCTTTCCTTGGGACCTACTCTAGTGCTTTCTCTTTGTTAGCCACAGAATAGCTTCATGATTACTCAAGTTTCTCACTGAGATGTGAATCCCTTTCTCTTAACCATACCTTTCTGAAAATAGAGCTCAGAACCACTTTGTTAACCAAACCATTCACTAAGACAGAAAACTCTGGAAGAAGAGCACATTGAATAAATTGGATTCTGCAGGGAAAGAGGGAAGATGATGTGTTCAGTTCAGACCATGCTGAAACTGAGAGAAGATATCCAATCATTAAGTAGTTGGATATATTCACTTCAATTTCAGAAGAGAGGCCCAGGTTGAAGATACAAATTAAGGAGTGGAGTCCACAGCATATGGGAGGTAATGGGAAGGGTGAGAATAAGTAAGACCACCCAGGAGGTCTTACAGAGTAGAGGCCACAGGGCCCCACCTTGAGGTAGGGATGGCAGAGAGTAGAGAAGTCATCTTTCTCTCTTTCAACCTTGGTTTCTGATCATATTTCAACGGTGCTAATCAGTACATTCTTTGAGGATGCATCCCTTGACTTTGTCCAGTTGTCACAAGCCTCTCTTCTACAACCTACATCCCAGTTCCATTCAGGTGCCATTTTCTCTCTTAGTTACATCCTCCTCCCCACTCACTCCATTCAGCCAGCTCATGATGCCTTCAGATGACTGCTCAAACTTGGTCCTCACTCTCCCTTAAAATCTTTCCTAAACTGTTTCACCTCGGACAGATGACACACAAATACCCACAATGGGTTTTAAGGCTAACTGAACAAAATTGAACCAGAAAAAAATAGTTTTTTAAAGAAATGTCTAAGCATAAAAACAAATGATAGAAAATCAGAGAAGAGAATTGGTAGATTTAACCATATAAAATAAAATAGCAAATAACACTAAATCAAATATAAAATTCATGGTACAAGACAAGAAACAAATTTGTAGCAAATATTACAATGTTAATATTCAGAATTTATATTTTTGAAACTCTAATAAATTAGTTAGAAAACCAGCAATCTAACTGAAAAATGAGCAAAGCATAATAGCCAGTATAAAAGCACTCATACAAATAGATGATCAAATATGAAAAAATTAACCTTTCTACTAATTTAAAATTAAAACAAGAGGCCATTTTTCACTTATTAAATGGGACGTTTTTAAAATTTTATTTTAAGTTCCAGGATACATGTGCAAGATGTGCATGTTTGTTACACAGGTAAATGTGTGCCATAGTGGTTTGCTGCACCCATCAACCCATCGCCTGGGTATTAAGCCCCACATGCATTGGCTATTTATCCCGATGCTCTCCCTCCCACCAACCCCCAACAGGCCAAGGTGTGTGTTATTCCCTTCCCTGTGTCCAGCTGTTCTCATTGTTCAGCTCCTGCTCATAAGTGAGAATATGCAGTGTTTATTTTTCTGTTCCTGTGTGAGTTTGCTGAGGATAACAGTTTTCTGCTTCATCTATGTCCCTGCAAAGGACATGATCTCATTCCTTTTTATGGCTGCATAGTATTCCATGTGTATATGTACCACATTTTCTTTATCTAGTCTATGATTGATGGGCATTTGGGTTGATTCCATGTCTTTGCTATTGTGAATAGTGTTGCAATGAACATACGCATGCATGTATCTTTATAACAGAATGATTTATATTCCTTTGGGTATATATCCAGTAATGGATTGCTGGGTCAAATGGTATTTCTGCTTCTAGGTCTTTGAGGAATTGCTACACTGCCTTCCACAATGGTTGAACTAATTTACATTCCAAGCAACAGTGTAAAAGTGTTATTTGTCCACAGCCTCGCCAGCTTCTGTTGTTTCTTAACTTTTTAATAATCACCATTCTAGGAGGGGAACATCACACACCAGGGCCTGTTGAAGGGTGGGGGATGAGGGGAGGGAGAGCATTAGGACAAATACCTAATGCATGCAGGGCTTAAAACCTAGATGATGGGTTGATAGGTGCAGCAAACCACCATGGCACACGTATACCTATGTAACAAACCTGACCATTCTACACATGTATCTTGGAATTTGAAGTAAAATAAAAAAAATAATAATAGTAATTGCCATTTTGACTAGCATGAGATGGTGTCTCACTATGGTTTTGATTTGCATTTCTCTAATGATCAGTGATGACTTTTTTTCATATTTGTTGGCCTCATAAATGCATTCTTTTGAGAAGTGTCTATTCATGTCTTTTGCCCACTTTTTAATAGGACTGTTTTTTTCTTGTAAATTTAAGTTTCTTGTATATTCTAGATATTAAACCTTTGTCAGACAGATAGATTGCAAAAATTTTCTCCCATTCTGTAGGTTGTCTCTTCACTCTGACGGTAGTTGTTTTGTTATGCAGGAGCTCTTTAGTTTAATTAGATCCCATTTGTCAATTTTTGCTTTTGTCGCAATTGCTTTTGACGTTTTTGTCATAAAATCTTTGCCCATGCCTATATCCTGAATGTTATTGCCTAGATTTTCTTCTAGGATTTTTATAGTTTGGGGTTTTACATTTAAGTCTTTAATCCATCTTGAGTTAATTTTTGTATAAGGTGTAAGGAAGGGGTTAAATTGGACTTTTTTAAAGATAACAGCTAAAAGTTTAGAGAAATGGGTACTGCATATACTTCTGGTGTTGAGTAACCGAATAACCCTTTTTCTCTAACCCAATCCTAAAGGCATGATGCAGACAAGATCTGTGTGCAAATATAGTCAGTGTAGCATTATTTACAGTAGTAAAAACTTTTAAGTAATCTATAAGAAATCTATAGGAAATGACAAGACATGGACAGGTAATTTGTGGAAGAATAACAAGTAATCAGTAAACTTTTTTAGTTTATCATCAAGTCACAAGAGAAGATAAAATTAATATCTATCCCTAATCTATCACACTGGAAAATATTTAAGCACACATAATCATATTAAGAATATCTACATAGTAGGTATAATAAAAAGACCAGGAGAATATTCACCAAAATGCTAGCAACAGTTATTTTTGGGTACTGAGATTACCAACGATTTTTATTTTCTCCCTAGTGCTTATCTATAGTTTCCAAATTTCTACAATGAACATGTCTTACTTTTGTAATGAGAGAGAGTATTATGTTTTCAACAATATACTGGTGAGAATGGAAAATTCACATGCTATTTAAAGAGCAAAAGGCAGAACACGAGACAATATATAAAGCAATTTGATACCACTTAGGTATATCTGCATTACGTACAGAAAAATAATGAAAAGAGATACACCATACAAAGCTTTGAGTGGATATCTCTTGGTTGTGGAGATAAAGGTGATTTTTATTTTCTTCTTTATTTTTTTCTACACTTTTTCAAGTTATTTTATAATGTAAATGTATTATTGTTGCAGTCATAAAAAATAAAATGTGTTTGTTGAAGTGCTTTACTCTTCCTGACAACAAAATAAAGCCTCCTCTAGTTCAAGCTGAAGCTCTGGGCTCCTTTCCTCTAAAAAATTCACTTAATCCACTTCCTGAGTCCTCCCCTGGAGCACTCAGTAATCAGCATGGCTTTATACCATGTTTGTTTGACTTCTGTGCTTTTGGGTCAGTCTATAACGTTAAATTGGGAAACACAAATATGACAAAGGTGGCCAATTACAACAAAGGCTGGGGAATCAGGAGCCGAGGTCCTGGCCCCTCGTCACCCAGCTCATGGCCCAGCGTCAGGCAGGTTTCACAGCCTCTTTGGAACTCAGTTTTGTCATCTTTAAAATAAGAAGGTTGGGCCGGATGCATGGTTTTCATGCTGTGTTCTTTGGGGAGCTGCTCTAGGGTGATAGGAGACCAACTGGGGTGGGATTTGAGGCCCTGAACCCCACTCTCAACCAAAGCAGCCCCACATGTATCTGTTTTATATATTGGGGTTCTACATAAAAATGTGTTGAGGCCGGGCACAGTGGCTCATGCCTGTAATCCCAGCACTTTGGGAGGCTAAGGTGGGAGGATCTTTTGAGTCCAGGAGTTTGAGGATGCAGTGAGCTATGCTTGCACCACTGCACTCCAGCCTGGGGAACAGAGTTAGACCCTGTCTCTAAAAAAAAATACACACACACAAATGGTTCTGCTTTTAAAAAAACTTTTGAAACTATAGGTGAAAAATGTACAACACATTTCCAAAGTTTCCCACAGAGCTTCCCGCCCCACCTGTCAGCAGACTGGTTCTATCTCATCTGACCATTGAGCTACAAGTCTGATGACTCAGAATTATTTCTTTCAGCTGGAGTTCCACTTCATAGTAGGCAGATGGTAAGAGTTTGGGTCTTAGAACCAGAGAATCTGAGTCTTGTTTCTGCCCCTGACATTTATTTGATGTGTGACTTGGGGCAAGTTATTCATCCCTCCTTCCCCAGTTTCTTCATCTTCAAATGGGGATACAAATCAAATCTCTACCACAGAATGTTATAGACACAATAAGTGAAAAGTGCTTTATACAAAACATCTGCTCTGCAAAGTTAAGTTATTCACAGTAAAGGTAATCACAAGCCCTACACTTGTATTCATTCATTCAAAAACAATCACTAATCACCCACTAAATGTTGGTTCCATATTTCTGTCAATGTGACCAAACTTAAAGACCCTGCTAGGCTTACATTCAACATGTCGATTAAGTGAGTCATGTAGACAAAGCCCTTAGCCCGGTGCCTGGAATATAGGAAGTTAGCTTCCCCTACCATCAACATGGGTTGGTTTCCTAGAAAATAAAGGATTGAAAGATTGAAAGCAAGTGTTTTCTTACTTCCTATTTATCCCGTTTTTCAGGAAGGCTAATCTGTGTCCTTATGGGGAGAGTCAGGGAGAACGGGGAGTGCCCCTCAATCACACCCATTAGTTCAGAGGTCCTGTGACCCCACAGCGCCTCTGAAATGCCAGATTCTGGTATATATGTGCTCCGGCAGAGTCTGATGGGAGCCTCCTGTTGGCTTGAGGGTGGGGGCTCCCAGAAAGGAGCCCTACTGAGGAGGAAAGCATGTAGGGGACCCAGCAAGTGAGTGCCAGCCTCTGCCAGGATCCCCTGCCGGTGCCATCCCCTGGGGTACCTGGCCACAGAGGTGGACTAGCACCCTTCACAGATTGCTAAAATATACCCTCATGGAAATTATCTATTACAAAAGTGATAGTTAATCCTTGCTAAATTAATCCATTTTCCCTTTTTAAAACAAAAATATTGCCCCCTTAAAATGGAAAAAAAAGTCTGATTTCAATAGTCAGGCTAAACTTGGCTATAGTCCAAGCATTATAGTTCAGAACAAAGTGATATAAAAATGGTACCAACATCGCCAATTTCTATGATTTAGCCAATCAATCAATATCTGAAAGGAAAAATATGTACATTATATATGTTCAACATGGTGTGAAGGGCTGCTGAGTCAGAAAAGCAAAATAGAATAAGACCTCTGTCCTCAAGAAAACCCCAATCCATTTGAGAGACAAAGCCAATACCCAATAAAAAATGAAGACATTCCCATTATATATGGTAATATAATTAAGTACTAAATTGTGTGGGACAGACCACATAGTCTGCAGAAGTTTGGGAAAGCAGAAGTGGCATTCGTATGGAATGAAGAAGTCAAGGAAGGCTTCCTAAAAGAGATGGGAGTTTATCTATGGCTTGAAGGCCAAGCAGTGTGACGTAGGTATGAGTGTGGTTTACTTTGGGAAGATCAGGACTGGGAGTCACTGTGGTTTTTTAAACAGAGGGATGGCACAAAGAGAATAAAATATAGCAAAGATGAGGCTTTTAGAAGAAGGCAAGGTAGACTGGAACAGCCTTAATTAAGGAGACAGAGAGACCAGAGGAAAAAAAAAAACAGACTCTCAGAACCATGGAAACCCCATGTATTTTTGCCTCTGACCTCTTCCTACTTGAAGCTGCTCATATTAATAAACCTACAAGAATGACTTATACTAATAATGCTTGATTTTTCAAAGCTAATTAGGCATAACACAAGAAAGCCATACTCAGAAAGGGGACACCTTTTCTAGATACAGAATTTCCTTCCTGTGACTCATGGCATGAACCTGTACCCTCAGATCCCATGTGCATTATTAACACAGCCACAAAAACGCATCCCTCCTCTCCTTCCCCTTCAGCAAAGGGCATCCCTCCATGATGGCCCCTCCCATGCGCTTCTTTTAAAGAGCACAGACAATTACTGAATACTGATGAGCAGGTGAAACAGGATTTTGCCTCTTACTCGCACTTGGCATCTTCATTCTTTCTGATTTGATTGGGTTTATCTAGCCTTTTAGCTGCAAGGGACTAGGCTATATGAATGACATTAACGGCAGCCAAAGAATCTGGAATGTGAATTTAATTCTATTAACTTCAGCTCAGTTGACCAAATATATCTAGCACCTACTATGTATAAAGCACGTGCCGGATGCTACGTGGTATACAGATCTAGAGGAGACAGTCCATGCCCTTGAGAGTATTTCAAGAGACCAGACAAAATAACCCAAGTACATACATGGCTACAACACCTGGCAGAAAATGAGGAGTGCAATGGGAGAGAAGCAGAAACATAAAGAGCTCATCTAATGGGAATTAGATGACCAGCATTGTGGAAAAGAGCAGGACAGACCACCCATGATAACCTCGAGAGAGTTAAGATTTAGAACTGGAGAGGTACAGAGGGAGTATTGACAGGGATAACAGTAGGAAAAAGGGTGCATAAGAAAAGCACAGGGCCGGCCAAGCACAGTGGCTCATGCCTGTAATCCCAGCACTTTGGGAGGCCAAGGTGGGTGGATCACTTGAGGTCAGGAGTTCGAGACCAGCCTGGCCAACATGGTGAAACCCCGTCTGTACTAAAAATACAAAATACAAAAATTAGCTGGGCATGGTGGCACTCGCCTGTAATCCCAGCTACTTGGGAGGCTGAGGCAGGAGAATTGCTTGAATCCTGGAGGCGGAGGTTGCAGTGAGCCGAGATCGCACCACTGCACTCCAGCCTGGGCGACAGAGTGAGACTCCATCTCAAAAAAAAAAGAAAAAAAGAAAAGCACAGGCCCTAATCTGCAATAGCAGGTGGCGCATTGACTACAAGAACAGTGCCAACTCATTGGGTGGGTATGAGAATTAAATGAGTTAATATATACATAGCACTTATAACAGTGCTCAGCCCCCAGAATGTGTTCTATGAGCATTGGCTACTACCTTTATTATGGCTGTTGCTTTACTACTATTACTAGGGTTATAATCATGGCTCTTACTGCTCCTTCTCTTCTGGGGCAGTGAAGTGATGGTATAACCCGAGGCTCGAAAGGTGATTGAGGATCATAGTTTGGAAAGCCCAATATGTCATAGACCATAAAATATTTTTGACAGAGCTTGCGTGATCTGGGTTTTACCTGGGGAACATTAATCTGTCAATAGCATAGGACAGCGTGAAGTGGAAATAGATTGAAGGTAGAGACACCAGAAAAGTTATTCTGCTTGTCTGTTGAAAAAGTTTGGGAGAATCAGGACCGGGAGATGCAAGCGGTGTGAAAAGCATTTGCCCCGTAGTGGTGTGTAGTAAGGAGATTGTGAATGAATAAAAGGAAGAGATGGATGCTAGTGACATTGCAAACACAGAAATCACAGGACTTGCAACAAGTTAGATATGGAAAATAAGAGATGAAGGTATTGAAGAGAACTGGACTAGGAGGTGGCTAGAGAATTGTGCCACAGAGTGGTCAGATGGGGGGAAGTGCTAGAGTGGGGAGGAAGGGGAGATAAGGTGATGAAGAGCATGCTAAATCAAGACGCTGCAGCAACTCCAAGGGCAACTGTGCAACAGGGAGTTGGGCAGCAGGCCTGAAGCCTGGAGAGGCTAGGGCTGGTGATGTAGAACTGAGAACCCCACAGATGATGGTGGTCATGGCAGTGGCCATGGTGGCAGAAGTAAAGCAGTGGATGAGAGCCCTGGAGAAGAGAGTGTGCAAGAGAAGAGATGGCAGCTCAGGATAGACCTTGCCTGGGGAAGGTCCGCATATGCTGGGCAGAAGGTGGGAAGAGGGTGGGGTGGCAGGCAGTGCACAGAGGCAATGGAGCAAATTCGCTCCTTTGTCTCAAAAGAGTATAGAACCCATTCAGAAGAACACAGCTCTGCCATCTTGTGACCACTCTGCCCACACCCTTCCCCAGGCATCCACCCCTACATTCTCCTCTACCTCCATCTTTCATTGCCAGTACCTCACAGAGCATGTAAGATCCTTCAGGTGGGAAGATAAAAAGGAGAAATACGTAGTGCTTTTAAAAAAATTGAACCAATTAATAACCACATACTGTAGCTGTCTGTTCTTCTGGATTAAAGGCAGCTTCCTTCATCAGCCCTAGATATTTAGCTCTTGCAATAAACATCAGCCCCTCAGTGGCTACGGCACTGCTGAAAGAATCTGGAAATTTGCATCCAAAAACCTGATTGATTGAAATCTGGTTTCTACTATTTGCTGGCTGTGTGGTCTGAGACAAGTCACTGAACCTCTCATTTCTTTCATCTCTAAAATGGAGACAATGACACCCATACGTCATAGAGTTATTGTAAGGATTACATAGAGCAATACGTTGCATGCACTTTGCATAGTGCCTGACTACAGTAAGTAGTAGCATTTGTCTATTATTAATATCAAAGGACACCCTGAAAATAAATATGCTTTGCTCCTTTTTCCCCTGCTTTGGGAAGAACACTGCATTTTCTTACCCCCAAAACATTCAATGTCTTTGCCTCCATCAGGTGATGGGGATTGGTGGAGGCATAAAGTAGGAATAATTGATCCTAAAGCTCTCTCTCCACCAAAACCTGGTTGCACATGTTGTACAGCCTGGGGAAATAACAGCAAGAGCAGCCTGAGGCCTCATCTCTCAATTAACAAGCCTCACTCACAGCTGAACATGGCGCTCCTCTCATGAGCACGTAGCTCATCAGGTTTGGGGAGGCCATCTCTGTAGGGTGAGCCCTGTCGGGGCAGCAGGACTCTGGCTGTCAATGTGAAGCCAGCTCCTGCAGCAGGCATTTCTCAGGGATAGAATTTGGATGGGTTCTGAATCTCCCCTTAATTTAAGTATAATTGTTTGATCCTTACCCAAGACAACTATTCATGGAAGACGCTGCAAACATGGTATTTGGCCTTGTACCTTCTGGAGGCTACAAGAATCCTGCTAACATAGGCGATAATTCCAGCTAGACACATTTCCAATCCCACAGAAAAGCTACACGGTCACATGATTGAAGAGGAGGAAGCATAGCAATGGGCAAAGACAGGCTAACATCCCCACAACGATGCACACATCCAAAGAACCGCCTGGCAGGAAGGAATGGCACTGAATAAAGATGTGATACCTCGAGAAAGAACCTAGTTGCAAATTGGTTAGCCATTTAAATGACCAAATTACCCAAGACATAATTAGGACAACATTTCTCCCGCTGGAACTCCTATATGTGAATTAATGAACCCTTCTCAGTAAGCCAAACCAGCAGCAATAGCATTTTCTTTGCCTCAAATTGTTTAAATCATTAATCCCTTTTCCAAGCTGGCATTTGAGTTTGCATCTTCTGTGCCCGGAGGTCAAGTCTCTATCAGGCTGCCTTTTGCTCTCTGGCATGCAGTAATGCTGGGCATCTGTCAGGACAGAGAAATCTTTTCTAGTTCTGTGTACACAGTGTTCCCAGGGAGGTAGTTAACACTCATGGAAAGAGCACTGGACTGGGACAGTAGATAAGTTTTGTTGGCACCTTGCAGCCTGCCAAGACTTTTTTTTCCTATTGTGGTAAAATATACATAACAGCAAATTTGCCATCTTAACGATGTTTTTAGGTGTACAGTTCAGTAGCATTGAGTACATTCACTTTGTTGTGAAGCCATCACTACCATCCATCTCCAGAACTTTTCATCTTCCCAAACTGAAACTCTGTACCCATTAAACAATAACTCCCCATTCCCTCTTTCCCCCAGCCATTGGCAACTACCATTCTACTTTCTGTCTTTATGATTTTGACTACTTCTATAAGTGACTACTCAAAGTCAATTTGACTACTCATATAACTATGCATACTCATATAAGTGGACTACTCATATAATTGGAATCATACAATATTTGTCCTTCTGTGACTAATTTATGTCACTTAGCATCATGTCCTCAAGGTCCATCCATGTTGGAGCATGCATCATAATTTCCTTCCTTTTTAAGAATGAATAATGACCATTGTATGCATATACCACATTGTTTTATCCATTCATCTGAATCTTTGCATTTTAAAATTAAAGACTTGTAGTTATAAAACCTTGTTTTCATTATAATAACATAGACACAGCACCTCACCATTTTCAGTGTACAGTTCAGTGGCATTTAGTACATTTGCCATCACCATCAGCCATCTCCAGAACTTTTTTTGTCTCCCCAAACTGAAACTCCATACCCATTAAACATTAACTCCCCATTCCTCCTTCCCCCAAACCCTGGCAACCACACCTGCCCAGACTTTTTACTGTACCCAGCCTCAACTTCTTCATCTGAACAATGGATGTTGTCATCACAGCCTCGAACCCAGGAGTGTTTGGGTGCTCACTGCGTCATTTCCATTCAGCTCAGGACTCTCTTCTCTGTGGGATGAGGGCCCCCGGGGCTCCCTTGAGTTCTTTCTGCACTGGTGCTCACAAGCAGTCTGTTGGTGGCTGCTGGATTTGGAGGACATCTGGGAACACGCACAGGTCCCACACACCACAGGAAAAGAGGCCAACACTTCCCACATGGCAAGGAGTGGAGTTGTTCCTGACCTTCACACACACCTACGAAACACTGCTCTTGGAATAATTAAACACACTTAGCTCGAGATTGGAAAACCAGGCACAACAGGAACGATCTAAATTTAAGTCCCCATTTGGCTTTCTTTCCATCACAATCTTTCTGCACCTGAACAAAAAGAGAACATGTTGCTGGTTTTGATTACTCATTATCTCCTACAAGAGAAAAAAAAAATTTACAAATATCACCCACCCAGCAGTAGAACATAAATACGTGAAACTACCTCTCCTTAAAGAGAAGAAAAATAAGTCCCTATTCAAATTAAGAATCTCACTTTTGGCAAAAGAACCAGTTTCAACTTTATATATTGTGCATGTTTATTAAAGTTTAACAAAGAAGAGAAATTTCATGTAATTAGCCACCAGAGGATACCCACACAACCCCATAAATGTAACAGAAGCATATTGACAGTGGCATAAAAGGAAATGCTAATTAAATCCCAATTTCCTCCAAATACTGCCAGGTCTTTCAGGTATAAGCTCACTTCCTGGGTGGTGGAGCATTCTTTATAATGTACCCACATTTCAGAGTAAGGTGCTGCGGTACTCAGAAGGATCTGGAACAAAGCCTTTTGAGCAGAGTTAAGTGTTCCTCTGCAGTTGGGAAGTATCTTGCACCACCCAGGAAAGTGGACTGGAAGCCAAAGACAGATGTGGGGGACGGGGACTTATTCAGAAGAGGCAGAAAGGGCCAGCTGGGGAATTTTCTAGAAACATAGAAATGCAATACAAAACTAAGAATTGTGAGCTGGAAAGAAAATAAATTTAAGAAGGGTAAACAGAGATGGACACAGAAAGAAAAAAGAGGAAAGAGGGAAGGATGGGAATGGAGTCTGGCAACAGGAAGAAGTAGTGGGGTGGGGGCATTGGGAGAAAAGCTGGAAGGGACAGGACACTGGGATTCTGTGCTATCCTGTGTGGGTCAACAACCTTGATAAATGTTAGAAATAAAAGCTTTCCCCTACCTCTCCAGGATGGTACTTAGCTACACTTTGAAATCAGCCACAAATGGTGAGAGATGGGAGGATCCAAGAAACTAAGAGGTGGAAGGAGAAGAAGCAGAAGAAGGGATCCAAGCTCGTGGAGAGGAGGAACAAAGGTTCTCACTCTCCTCCATTGTCTCATCAGAGAGAGGGGTGGATTGGGACAGGAAGGCACCTGAACTCTTGTTCTAGTGGACCAGCTGTGTGGCCCGTCCTCCCTCACTTTCTCATTCATCTCTCCCACACTGAGAACTCATCAAATAAAACAGCCTTTCTTCTTGAGGACTACCATTGCTTGATCACAGATACATAAGTCCCATGAGGACATGTCCTACAAGCAGCAGAACAGAAGCTAATGGGGCCAGTTGCCGTCCCACTGGATTCAATGCCTGCCAGTGGGGCAGGCAACGGTGGCAACAGACACCAAGGTCATGGGATTGACCAACAAGAGAAGGTGCATCCTAGAGGGAGCAGCCACCACTTGGCTCCTCCTGATGGCTCCATGAACAAATGTAGATTGTAATTTTTGTGTGAAATATGTTCAATGTTGACACTGAATTAAAATACAAACAAGAGGGGCCAGGTATGGTGGCTCACACCTATAATCCCAACACTTTGAGAGGCTAAGGTGAGAGGATCACTTGAGGCCAGAAGTTCAAGACCAACCTGGACAACATAGCAAGACCCCATCTTTACAAGAAATTAAAAATTAGCCAGACATGGTGACACATATCTGCAGTCCCAGCTACTCAGGAAGCTAAGGTGGGAAGATCACTTGAGCCAGGAGTTCAAGGCTCCACTGAGCTGAGATCACACCACTGCACTATAACCCGGGTGACAGAGCGAGACCCCATTTCCAAAATTAAACAAATAAAAGAAGTCACTCTGTGGACCTCACAGAACTGATTTCCAGAATTCTAGATTTTCTGGCCTATAAGTATGTGGCTAGGAAGAAGGGACAGAAGAGAGGACACCTTCATTTCCTCTCCTCTACCCCCAGTAGAAATTCTGCAGAGAACCAAAGGGAAAGACCCCATGGGGTTTTCCTATCCTGCTTAGAGAAGGGTGTTAGGGAACCTCCAGGATAAAGAACCTAGGAAGCTAAGCAGGAAGGAGGCAGGCCTGGCCAAGGGAGGCCTGGAGAAGGGAGGCCTGGAGGGAAGGCTATGGATCAGGAAGGTGGTGCTTCCGCTCTGCCTGAGGAGGGGTTTTGGGTGCAAAGAGTGACATTCTGGGAACCTGCTCATGGATTGGAAAATGCAAAAGACTACTGTCATGAATGTAAGGAAAACCCCATCTCTAATAAAAATACAAAAATTAGCTGAGTGTGGTGGTGCATGCCTGTAATCCCAGCTACTCGGGAGGCTGAGGCAGGAGAATCACTTGCACCTAGGAGGCGGAGGTTGCAGTAAGCCAAGATTACGCCACTGCACTCCAGCCTGGGTGACAGAGTGAGACTCCATCTCAAAAAAGAGAAAAAAGAAACTGGCTTGCTTTCTAAGAAGAAAGAGGCAGAGGATAAGCCCCCTTCTCTGAAACACCATTCTAGCCCCACCACCACCACCACTACCAGGAAGCTCTCCTTTTCCCCAAAATAGAGCTTTTCCAGTGACATCTCTCTCTCACCCACCCCTCCCAGAAAGAGCCTTCTACTCCCATCTCCTGCAGACAAAATCCCACATGTTCCTACCAAACTCAGGTGTGCGTGCAAGCAAAACAGGGCTGGGAGAAGGCTGGAGCAGGGGTCAAAGTCCTGGCTTGTAAATGAGGTGGTCTCTCCATATCTTTCTCAACTTCAATCTCTAACTGAACTTCTTTACCAAAAAACAAAACAAAGTTTTTGAAATTGGTATGTGGATTGCATATCTGCAAATGTGTCCAAGTGCATATAAGGAATTGGTCCTCTTTTCACCATATTTACTTGTTTACCAGATTCCTTCCCTCCAAGAGGTACTAGAAAAGCTAGTTTTCCAATCACCCTGGACATCCTTGAGATAGTACTGACCAGTCCAGGCCAATCTCTACTCTGATCACCATACATTCCAGATTAGTGAGATGAGAACTATTGGAGGCTCATGAATATAAATTCAAGAAGCTTAAAAATAAACTCCTGAAGAATTCTACCCAATGTTGGTCTGCACAAGTTGTGACCCCAGATCTCTCTCCACTGCCAGCTACTCTATTGGAGTTCACATTGAAGATAATCGGACCCAGCTTTGGTTTTAAAGGGAGAGGGCAAGAGGGAATAGGATGGGAGTATGTTTTAGCAACAAAAGCCAAAATTGACAAATGGGATCTAATTAAACTAAAGAGCTTCTGCACAGCAAAAGAAACTACCATTAGAGTGAACAGGCAACCTACAGAATGGGAGAAAATTTTTGCAATCTACTCATCTGACAAAGGACTAATATCCACAATCTACAAAGAACTTAAACAAATTTACAAGAAAAAATCAAACAACCCCATCAAAAAGTGGGCGAAGGATATGAACATACACTTCTCAAAAGAAGACATTTATGCAGCCAACAAACACATGAAAAAATGCTCATCATCACTGGCCATCAGAGAAATGCAAATCAAAACCACAATGAGATACCATCTCACACCAGTTAGAATGGCGATCATTAAAAAGTCAGGAAACAACAGGTGCTGGAGAGGATGTAGAGAAATAGGAACACTTTTACACTGTTGGTGGGACTGTAAACTAGTTCAACCATTGTGGAAGACAGTGTGGCGATTCCTCAAGGACCTAGAACTAGAAATACCATTTGACCCAGCCATCCCATTACTGGGTATATACCCAAAGGATTATAAATCATGCTGCTATAAAGACACATGCACACGTATGTTTATTTCGGCACTATTCACAATAGCAAAGACTTGGAACCAACCCAAATGTCCATCAATGATAGACTGGATTAAGAAAATGTGGCACATATACACCATGGAATACTATGCAGCCATAAAAAAGGATGAGTTCATGTCCTTTGTAGGGACATGGATGAAGCTGGAAACCATCATTCTCAGCAAACTATCGCAAGGACAGAAAAACAAACACACATGTTCTCACTCATAGGTGGGAATTGAACAATGAGAACACTTGGACACAGGGTGGGGAACATCACACACCGGGGCCTGTTGTGGGGTAGGGGGAGGGGAGAGAGATAGCATTAGGAGATATACCTAATGTAAATGACGAGTTAATTGGTGCAGCACAACAACATTGCACATGTATACATATGTAACAGACCTGCACATTGTGCACATGTACCCTAGAGCTTAAAGTATAATAAAAATAATAATAATAATTAAAAAAGAAGCACCAGAAAGAGATTCCCTGTCCTATTGACATTGTTCCCACAACACTGCTTGGGCTCCTGAAAGTCCACTGTTACCCATTCATTCCTTTGTTTAACTTCTACTTTAAAGAAAGAGTCTAGAGTTAGACAATCTTGCCTCTACTGTTAGCAATTATATCCTTAACCTCTCAGGTCACAGGCACTGCCCCTTAGAGTTGTTTTAAGGAAAAGATACATCAGTACATACAACGCAAAGGCTTGGTCACGTTACTGCTGTTATAATAATATCAACGATGATTATTTCTTTCAACCCAGTCAATCTCAACTTCCCTAGGGATGTACCATGATGTACAAGTAAATGGTGAGAAAACAAACAGAACTAAGAACCACCATTGTAGGCTTTCTCCCTCCAGAACAAGCTCAAAGCACACAAGTTGCCAATGTAATATGAATATGTTGACTAATTAAGTGACTTTCTTCCATGGCTGCAGAGACCCTGTAGCCTGCAAAGGCTGTGTGGGTGAGACGAGGAAGATCTTAAAAGAAGAGAATAAAAGAGGAGATGGGAGACGGTGCAGAGAAAACACGCCTAAACAGACTTAAAAGTCTGCCAGATTGCACTAGAGTGATGCAAGATGTCACCACTGGGGGAAACTGAGTGAAGGGTATATGGGATCTCTCTGTGCCTTTTCTTACAACTGCGTGTGAATCTAAAATTAACTTAAAATAAGAAGTTTTTAAAAGAAGTCTGCCAGAAGCCTAGGTCTCTAAGACTCGATTAAAATAAATCTGTGTTCCCTCGGAGAGCTGGCTGTCTTAGCATATTCCCTCTAGACCAGGGCTTTCTGCAAGCAGGCACTGTTGTCTTTCCACTTCTGCATCCTCAGCCTAGCATGGTGCCTGGCCTGCCATAGACTCATAAGAAATGTTAAATCTCCACACAAACCCTCTTTCCCAAACCCCTTGCCCCTGAAGACCAGTGGAAAGTACTGCTTCCCGGACGGATACAGTGGCTCACACCTGTAATCCCAGCACTTTGGGAGGCCAAGGAAGGTGGATCACTTGAGGTCGGGAGTTTGAGACCAGCCTGGCCAACATGGTGAAATCCCATCTCTGCTAAAAATACAAAAATTAGACGAGCGTGGTGGTATGCACCTATAATCCCAGCTACTCGGGAGGCTGAGGCAGGAGAATTACTTGGACCTGGGAGGTGGAGGCTGCAGTGAGCTGAGATTGCACCACTGCACTCCAGCCTGGGCAACAGAGCGAGACCCTGTTAAAAAAAAAAAAAAAAGTACTGCTTCCCCTTTGGCTGCAGTGCAAACATTTAGGGTTTTGTTGCATTTAATTTTTTTCTGCATCTTTGGAAACCTCGACTAGAAGAGACATGTGTGCGCTGCTGTCGGTTACAGACACCAAGCCAGGAAAGGTTAACACAGATGCAAACCAGCCACCATTAGCATTGGGAGGTTAATGGGAACAGGGCTGTGGCTGGGCCGTCTTCAGATTTCTGGAAATGTGGGGACAAAGGTTCACCTCTCTTCTGTGCTTGTATTCCCTCTCTGCTCTTTCACCTGCCTCCAGGTTGGCAGCCAAAATACCTGCTCTAATTTCATTCCATGCTCTTGGACGTGTGCTTTGTGAATTGCCTCTCTTGACACAAGATAAAGTGAATGAGCAGAGGAATTGGCCCCCTGCAGAAACCAAAGGCAAGGCCAAGCCTGTTTGCTAAGAAAACACTCCCCGCTTACCAACCACAGCTCGACAGGTAGCTGCTGCTTCTGCCTCTTCATAGAGCCTCATAAAAATAACCCTTGAGCATCTGGGACCCACCAGACCCTGAACTAAATGCACTCATGAATAAGGATACCTTATAAGGAATCCTCTTGGGAGTATATCACAGCAGGCCAAGAGACAGTTAATGCCTGGAAAAGACAAGAAAAAAAAAATAGTAGATTATACCTGCTGGGTCACCAGCTCTGGGCTGGATGTGCAGTAGCCTCCTCTCACAGGCCTGCTGTAGAGGTCCTCTTTCTTCACCTCTCTGTACACCTTCCCAAGCCAAATACCTAACTTCAATTCACTTAACCATGGTGGAGGGCACAAGATCTCCTCCAACCTCCAACCCCCATCTCCCTCATAGCCAGTGTTCAGGTTTCTGGAATCTGGATACCTTCTTCACCTGTGTCCAGGACCTCCCACAGAATAGCAGAGCAAGCGTGCAGGTGCAGACATTTGTCATATTTCAAGCAGCCTCCCAGGTGGGCAGCTCTGGCCATGGGAGACCCCACAAAAGGGAAGAACACTTCTCATCGTATCATCCCAAACCCATGTTGAGGGCAGCAAGCCCCAAGCAGCCTCTCTATCTAGTGGTATTAAAACAGCAAAATTACCTATGCAAGCAGATTTCTGACAAATCATATCAGATTGAAAAGGGCCCATGTTTGCCTGATGTCTCTTCACAGGTGAGGACTGTGCACATGGCAAGGGTGCATTCCACCAGGATGTAGCACAACTGAAAGGCGGAAAAGGCAGGGGCTTCCACAAGAGATTCTCTATTATTTTCTTTATGAGAGAAATGAGGGTAAAGTGAATGTTCAGGATGTACTTTCTCTCTATTCTCTTCTCTATATTCTCTCAAGGAGTCTGGTCTTCAGTGGGAGAGAGGTATGAAATCCCTGCCCCCTGAAATCAACTTTGTTTTTCCTGACTCAGACTGGGATCTTAGAGGACTGGGTCTCTAAAGGACAATCCCCTGACTCAGCTTGTTTTCCCCACGTATAAAGTCCTTAATTGGGAGTCTTAGTGTAGTTAACATTTTTTGAAAGCTGTAACGGCTAAGAAAGGATGCTCACCCTGAGCCTAACTTTGTCTCTTTCAACTGCCTATTTCTTTCTGTTAAGCATCTTTATGTACATAGTCCAGCCAGACCTGCTTGCACCAGAGGCTGTCAGAGAGAAAGCTGGTGTCCTGCTGCTTCTTGCTTTGGGTCTGAGATCCTGAGTCTCAAAATAAAAGGCCTGGCTTTCTCAGAAGGGCTGTGTTCTCTTTTCTGTATTCAAACAGCTGAGATCAGCAGGGGTGGAGAGGAACTAAGGGGCCCTGAAACTACATCTTTATTTCTGTAATCATTGCAACTAATACTTGTAGACCACATTTGCAGTTTCCAGACTCCTCCTGTCCACATCATTTTATTTTATCTTACAGCGCTTTGGGAGTGAGCAAGAACCATTACCCACAGTCTAGAGAGAGTAGCAAACTAGCCCAACATCCCTTACCACCAAGTGGCAAACTTGGGACTCAAACCCTTGTCTCCCCATTCAAATTCTCTGCTCTCCCACCATGATGTGACCTCTTTCTCCTGTCAGAACTGCAGGGGGCAGAAATGTCAAACAGCAGAACCTTTGCTACCTTTCAAATTAAAAGCTTAAGAAGGAAATAACAACATAACAACTTCATATTCTTTTGGGTTTTCTATGTTTGTGATGGGACAATGAGATGCCTTCTATTATTATAGGTTCATAAAGACTTCCTATTCACTCTCTACATGTCAGGCATGGTGCTGGTTACAGGTACGTAACCCTGACAAGCATTACACATAAAGCCTTTCTGCTGTAGACAAAACTTTCTCCTTTGCCCTCCCAATAACAAATTCGAAAGAAGCAAAGAGAACCTCTGTTGTCCATCATGCAAAACTACATCAAGCAGTTCCTAGTGAATGTCCAACAGAAGACTGAATTGAGTGAAGCTGACATTCTTGATTCTTAGCACTCCCATTGTCTCAACTTCCTTTTCTTTTTTCCACGTCCGCTGCCTGCATCCCACTCTTAGCCACCATTCCACTTCCGCCTCATCATTAGCGGCCTGCAGATACAGCTGTTGTGCATAAGCTCCTTAGTACTTCCATTTCCAAAAGTCACTTTTTACCCAGAAAAAGCAAGCAAACAAAAAGACACAAGTCAGGGGTCTTAACAGCCAAGTATATTGTTCTAAATGAAAGGATTGCCAAAGACCATACTCCTAGTGAATTGCAGGCCTTCCAGGGAGAGAGGAAGAGCTGGAAACAGGTGAATACCTGGAAGATGCTCAGGTCTGGCCATGTCTGGGGAAAGCAGAGGAGCTCCCAGGTGGGTCCTTTTCTAGGGGTCCCCAATATGATAGACTAAAGTCAGGTCTTGTATCTTTGAGGCCATTTCAAGTATGTTTCACCTCCAAACCCCAGATGAGTCCTCCAGTCCAGATAAGAGTGATTTGGTTTCTCCCCAGTCTTGCCTCCAAAAATAGAACAATCTCTGGGATTGCGGTGGACCTATAGGTCTCTGTAACATTTTTATTTCACAGGACCCTTTTGCCATAACCCTGGCAATCTCATTATTGCAGGCTCAACACTTCCCCAGAGAAGTGGTCAGAGAATTCAATAAAAAGAAGATCTGGCCAGGTGCGGTGGCTCACACTTGTAAGCCCAGCACTTTGGGAGGCCGATGCGGGCAGATCATCTGAAGTCAGGAGTTTGAGACCAGCCTGGCCATTGTAGTGAAACACCATCTCTACTAAAAATACAAAAATTAGCCGGGCATGGTGGCACACACCTGTAATCCCAGCTATTCAGGAGGCTGAGGCAGAAGAATCACTTGAACCCGGGAGGCGGAGGTTGCAGTGAGCCGAGATCGCACCAGTGTGCTGCAGCCTGGGTGACAGAGCGAGACTCCATCTCAAAAAAAAAAGATCTAAAAGCAAACTTCAGGGGGGAGAGGGGTATTCAAAGGTGAAATATGGGGAAGAAGCTGGAAGGATATTGGTTCATTAGTGATGCGAGAACATGGGCTCCCGGCCAATGACTTTCAGGGCATGTGTGGGCTGCCCTCTTGTTTTCCTGCCCAGGGAGATGAGCTTGCAAGGGCAAGCTCATTCCTCTGTCCCAAAGATGAAAGGTGCTTGAGGAATGATTCTTTATGTCTGGTTTATTAGACAAGATAAAGGGCTCCTAGACAAGATGGCAAGGTGACAGTGAGAAGACATTTCTGAGAAATTAGAATAAACCAAAGAGGGGAAAATGTCAAAGAATATGACACAGTAGGTTGAGAAGGAGGGGAGAAATTCAACAAGTTTGCAGCTGTGCTCCATATGCATAAATATTCTGGATCTTCTAAATAAGAACAGTGTTCCATGCTTCACAGAACGTTTAAGTAAACTCTCGGTAAATTTTCACACAGGGGGAAGGAAACATTAGCGACCTGCAGCCATGGGGCGGGAGGTAGGTACATCTTGGTGCTTGGAGGCTCCCTCCCGTGAGGCACAGGATGGCTATTTGTAACCTGACAAAGCAGAATGCTGTCTTTCTATAATGTGTATCCAAGATGAAATAACAAAGAGCCAATAAGGAAAGGGAAAAGAGCAGGCAGGGCTTTGATATTTGAAAAAAAAAAATGATCTCTGACATACACAAAACCAAGGGCAGAGCCCCAGGGACCACATTTAGGTGAAGAGAAAAGGAGATGCCCAGCAAGTTGCCAAAATTCTGGTTACCCCATGATGGTCTCAACAAGACTGTGATTTATTTTTTATCGTAAGAAGATGAAAATTTCTGCACTCCAAAAGAGGAAGCTGGACCAAAAGGCGTTCGTTGTCTGTAAATTTCCCACAAAACTGAAAGTGCGATTCTTCAATAAACCCTACAATTGGCACAGGGTTCTTGCTACTGTCTTGGTGGATGGGGAAGAAGTAAGTTGTTCTCACCCCTTTTACCACCTCCCCAGGGGCAGGAATTGTGAGCCTTGATGTCAATTTTCTTACCTCTTTCCAGATGTGAGTGGCACTTTTCACTCAACAAAGAAAGGAAGTCAGTGCGATTACTCAACAAAGAGTTTTAAAAGGAAACCTGTAGCCATTATGTGTTCTCACTCCTCACGCTACTGCCCAGCTTTCCTTCCAGGAATGGGGGCACACATCGTGGTCTAACCTACTTAAGAATAACAGACGATAGGCACCGTCTGTTAATTTCAGCTGCTTCTTATAAGAAATAAGAGTCTGATACACGGTGATGTCAGAGGGCCTCGAGATCATAAAAAGATTTCCCACAGGGTCTCCTAAAATAGGAGAGACAACCAGAAGTCATTTTGGTTGAGGTAATCGAGTACAGAACACTCCTCCAGCTGCAGGGGATAAATAACACTTTCCCAATATAGATGGCAAAGCATTCTCCGAATCCAGCAACAGCAGCGCTATCGAGAATCCTGCTATCTCCTGGAGGCCTCACTCTATTACATGTAGAACATCAAAGAGATCCCTGCCTTGTCCTGCTGACAATTTTATCTCTCAAATGGTAGAGAAAGCAATTAGGGAAACTGCTCTTCTTGACACAATTCTGACATCAAGGAAGAGCCAGCCAGCGACGGGTAGGTGGCAGGAATCTCCTGAGTGAGTGACCACTTTATTTCGGAATAAAGCGTAATCACTTGGGAAGGGACACAGCTTGAAGGTGGACATGATCACTATTCCCAGCCATCATCTCTGAGCAGAAACCAGCTATGCCTCCTGCCTTCCAAGAGCTTGCAGTCTGCCCAGAAGATAAGTCATATCTGCAGGCATTTCATCTGTGACAAAGGAGAGGCCGAAAGGGGCAGGTGTTATAGAATTCAAGGAAGGAAGAGTATCTTGTGGGTGGGGTGATGTGATAGAAAAGCTATTCTACAGAAATCTGACTTGAGCTGACTATGGAAGGTGATGTATTATTTAAAGCACGCGTGTGTGTGTGCATGTATTTGTGTGTGCATGCACGTGTGTGCGTGTGTGCATGCACGTGTATGTGTGTGTGCACATGTGTATGTGTGTGAAGGAGGAATGTACATTCTCCAACCTGGGCAGTGGTTGGAGAATTAGGATGTAAATGTTCGCAGGGAGGCCACTGAGTTTGGCCCAGTGGAGAGTTCCTATAAGGACACACCAAGCCATGAGATTGAAGACAGAAGGTAGTAAATGTCTTTTAAGTGTTAGTAAGCCACACCTCCTTCTCTGTCCTCAGAATCAGTTCCTGCAACCATATTTGTTCTAAGTGACCATTCACACTTCACCCCAGCACAGCTGTTTGAATTGGGGTGAACACATGACAAAAACTGAACCAAACAGATGCTTTCTCCCAAGAGTTTAGAATTTGGATTATCTGCTGGTCTGCTGCTCTATGGGTGCAGAAACTCAGGAGCTACAAGGAGACCATCTGCTCCTCAGAACCAAAAGATGTGAAAGGCAGTCTGCAGAATGAGAAGAATGAAGCAGACAAATGCAGACAGGCAGAGATGAGCTATCAGGACAGATGGGACCATACTAGCCCCTGCCTTGTTCCATTTCTTCTTCTTCTTTCTCCTTTTTTTGTGGGGGGAGGAGAGACAGGGTCTCACTATGTTTCCCAGGCTGGTCTCTGGCCTCTAATTCTTGGCCTCAAATGATCCTCCTGCTTCAGCCTCCCAAAGCACTGGGATTATAGGCATGAGCTACCACGCCTGGCCAACTTTGTTCCATTTCCATCCTGATCTGAGTCCTCTGGGGTCAGGCTGCTCTCCTTGTGTGGGAGCCCCATGAAAGCCCTGCACCTTGATGCATTCTCCTTTTCTTTCTTTCTTTTTCTTTTCTTTTTCTTTTCTTTTTTTTTTTTTTTTTTTTGAGACAGGGTCTCTTTCTGTCACCCATGCTGGAGTGCAGTGGTTCGATCTTGGTTCACTGCAACCTCCACCTCCTGGGTTCAAGTGATTCTCCTGCCTCAGCCTCCCAAATAGTTGGGATTACAGGCACATGCCATCATGCCCAGCTAATTTTTTATTTTTAGTAGAGACAGGGTTTTGCCATGTTTGCCAGGCTGGTCTCAAACTCCTGACCTCATGTGATCTGCCTGCATCAGTCTCCCAAAATGCTGGGATTACAGGCATGAACCACCACACCCAGCCACATTCTCCTTTTCAAGTCAAGCTGGATTGCATGGGTTCTGAGACTGCACCCAAAGGTCATGATAATATATGCCAGGCACTGAACTGAGCACTTTACACAGTTATTGCAATAAACCTGTAGGTACATATTGTGGACTATAAGTAACCTGCATAAGGCTATTTAGCTTCTAGGATGACAGCAGAGCCAGGGCTGGAGCCCAGACAGTGATTTGGAGCTGGTGCTCTCAACCCTATTACTATTTTCCCCCATGTCTTGGCAAAGGCATGTGTTCTGCAACCACAGCTTATGGCAAATGATGTTGGACTTCATCCTTTATATCATAAAAGTAGTTGAAGATTTTTGAGCAAGGGAATGATATGTGCAAACAGGGAATAGTCCATTGGCAGGAAGATCCTGGGGGTCAGACAAGCAGGAGAAAATTTTTTCCAGGGTTATCTTTGAATGCATTGAGCCTAATTGGGAAAGAAATTAAAACAAAACTGGGAGGAAAGCCAAGGCTGTTAGCCCAGAGGGATGAGAACCTGTCAGTCTGATAGGAGAGGTGAGGATAGAGAGGTTGAATGAACAGCTAGGTCAGCAGCCAGGTAAGAAAAAGCACTGGAGCAGAACACAAGGTATGGAATAAGCCAAGAAATGCAGTCAACCAGCACACAGTGAGGAACGTCACTCTTTACTGTAGAGCCTGGTATTCGCTGCCTGTGTGGGAACAGCTCTTTCGGACAACCGCACTGGAGCTCATAGTTTCAAAGCATCAGGAGACCAGCAGTCCATCTGCAAAGGACCAAGGAAAGAGTGGGTGGGAGCAAATGATAGGGCAGTGGGACTGTCAAGGAATGTGGGTGCAAACGCAAAAGGAAGATGTAAGAGAGATGCCAGAGCGGATAACACAATCAAAGAGGATTTTTCTTTCTATCATTTTTTCTTTTCTTATTTTAAATCTTTTTTTTTTTCATTTTTTTCTGGACAGGGATGCTCTGCTTATCTTTGTAGGTAGAAGCTAAGGAGCCAGCAGGAAAAATTGAAGCTGCAACAGACGAGGAATAAAGGATGGAGCGAGGCACTGGGTAGGCACCTGGACTTGAGAAAAAAATGAATGGAAAACATTATTGGGGAGAAAAATAGGTAGAATCCCATGGATAGGCAGGCCAACAGGGTAAGCCCTTCAAGCAAGAAGGATTAGGAAAGGTCAAGTTTCAGCGCGACAATCACAAACAATCTCAGAGGGGGAAAAAAAAGAGTAGCGGCATCTAAAGAGGGCCACACAGTCACGAGCTGTCTGCCAGAGTTGGAGCATTGAAGTGACAGGCACAAATGTGGGGAGGAGGGGTCCCCAACTGCAGGGGCACACAGCTCCGCCACAGGGGCCAGGGCATCTGTCAGCAGGGCTGCAGGCTCAAAAACTGCTAGAACATTTTTAAAAGAATTTTTGAGCTATGTATTGGGGGGAAAAAACAAGCAAGAAATGATGAATCCACTGCTCAGAGAAGATAATTTAATGCTCACAGATGGCAATAAGAAGGCAAAACCCTTTGTTTGTTTGCCTTTCCTTAGGAAAATGATCTTCAGAGGAAGCAAGGTAGAATAAACATCATAAAGAAATAAGTGAAGCACAAGAGAGTGAAAGGATAATAGGAGAACAGTTGGCTTCTTTAAATGAGTTCAACTATTCACGCCCTGACAAAGCACTGCCCAGCACTGAAGGTGGGGCTCACAGGTCCATGACTGGGGACATTTTCAAAGAGATGCCAGAGACCTGAAGAGGCTCAGATTTTGTCTAGATCAGGTGGGAGAAGAGCGGGAAGGCACACCCTCAAAAGCCCAAGCTAAAGCCCACGATGGAATTAATTATGAAACTGGTGGCTCCTGAGTATACGGAAGAGATGTTGATTACTGAAAGCTACTGGGGTCCATAAATTGTGCTACGTAATCTCATTTCTATATTTTAAGAGGGACAACTACACTGCTAGTTTTTATGACCTATATCATTCCAAAAAGGGTTGAGGGTTGATTAAAGGGACACCAAAAATCCACCAAGACACTACAAATTATGAATATATGAGAAAGAAAAACAAAGGATATGAGAAACATAAAAGTTGAGCCATAAATAAGACCAGTAATAAAATGTGCAGTATAGAGTTCTATCCACTTGTTAAAATAAGTTCTATTCACTTGCTGAAGATGAATCACTAATTTGGCTCTAAGTGTTCTTAGAGCCAAATTATCAGGCAACAACAAAAGGGAATTGTGAACAATTATTCATTTCACACCATCTACGAAATTTACAAAAGCAAGTAAGAAGAAAAGAGGATATAAGAGGAGGTGGATGGAAGGAGGACGAAAAGACAGAAAGGTAGAAAGGAATAAAGAAAAGAAGCGCAATTATTCCTGAGACTAGACCCAAAAGAGACTTCTCTCAAGGATCCTCAGAAAAAGGAAAGTGTGTAATTGTAGTAAACAATTACTACAAGGACTTTCTTACAGTTACATTTAACATATAACCTCCAAGAACTCCCCTAACTTTCTAGTCTAGATTATTTGTAATTCAAATTTGAATAAATTTCATTAAAAATCCCAGTACTGTAAAAGTATCCTCAGTCTCTAATGTTGGCCTGATTATTTTAAGCAATGTTCTGCACAGATTAATTATAGACAAGCCAAATACCAACACAACAAACTGTGGAGGACTCTCCACATTCTTCTTTCTAGTGCTGGCTCAGGGTCACACATCCTCTATGCAGTCTGTCCAGGACACTGCTTTGGGAAGACTTACGGTCCTCTCATCTGTGGAGACCAGTGGTAAGTGTGATTCTCCCCGAGGCTGAACAGGCTCGTGTGGACAGCCAATGACCCAAGCTTGGAAGAGTCTTGAGAAGCCAGCATCTCTGTCTTCAAACAATACGATAGCCAGGCCATGTCTACCACATGAATGATTATCTTCAGCTGGCTCTTTAAGTTACCATGCTGAGAGGTGATAGCGTGCTGGCAGTCCTCACAGCCCTCGCTCGCTCTCAGCGCCTCCTCTGCCTGGGCTCCCACTTTGGCGGCACTTGAGGAGCCCTTCAGCTCACCGCTGCACTGTGGGAGCCCCCTTCTGGGCTGACCAAGGCCGGAGCCCACTCCCTCAGCTTGGGGGGAGGTGTGGAGGGAGAGGCGCCAGCGGAACCGGGGCTGCGTGCGGCGCTAGCAGGCCTGCTGGAGTTCCGGCTGGGCTTGGGCTTGGCGGGCCCCGCACTCGGAGCAGCCCGCTGGCCCTGCGGCCCACGGCAATGAGGGACTTAGCACCCGGGCTAGCGGCTGCGCAGGGTGTACTAGGTCCCCCAGCAGTGCCAGCCCACTGGCGCTGCACTCAATTCCTCGCTGGGCCTTAGCTGCCTTCCCTCGGGGCAGGCCTCGGACTGCAGCCCGCCATGCCGGAGCCTTCCCCCACCTCCATGGGTTCCTGTGCAGCCCGAGCCTCCCCGACGAGCGTGGCCCCCTGCTCCACATTGCCCAGTCCCATCCACCGCCCAAGGGCTGAGGAGTGCCAGCGCATGGTGCAGGACTGGCAGGCAGCTCCACCTGCAGCCCCGGTTCAGGATCCACTGGGTGAAGCCAGCTGGGCTCCTGAGTCTGGTGGGGACCTGGAGAGTCTTTATGTCTAGCTCAGGGATTGTAAATACACCAATCAGCACACTGTGTCTAGCTCAGGGTTTGTGAGTGCACCAATCGACACTCTGTACCTAGCTGCTCTGGTGGGGCCTTGGAGAACCTTTGTGTCTAGCTCAGGGATTGTAAATACACCAATCAGCACTCTGTATCTAGCTCAAGGTTTGTAAACACACCAATCAGCACCCTGTGTCTAGCTCAGGGTTTGTGAGTACACCAATTGACACTCTGTATCTAGCTGCTCTGGTGGGGCCTTAGAGAACCTGTGTGTCCATACTCTGTATCTAACTAATCTGATGGGGAGGTGGAGAACCTTTGTATCTAGCTCAGGGATTGTAAACGCACCAATCAGCGCCCTGTCAAAACAGGCCACTCGGCTCTACCAATCAGCAGGATGCAGGTGGGGCCAGATAAGAGAATAAAAGCAGGCTGCCCAAGCTAGCAGTGGCAACCCGCTGGGGTCCCCATCCACACCGTGGAAGCTTTGTTCTTTCGCTCTTTGCAATAAATCTTGCTACTGCTCATTCTTTGGGTCCACACTGCTTTTATGAACTGTAACACTCACCTCGAAGGTCTGCAGCTTCACTCCTGAAGCCAGCAAGACCATGAGCCCACCGGGAGGAACGAACAACTCCAGACGCGCCTCCTTAAGAGCTGTAACACTCAACGCGAAGGTCTGCAGCTTCACTCCTGAGCCAGCGAGACCACGAACCCACCAGAAGGAAGCAACTCTGGACACATGCGAACATCAGAAGGAACAAACTCCAGACGCGCCACCTTAAGAGCTGTTAACACTCACCGCGAGGGTCCGCGGCTTCCTTCTTGAAGTCAGTGAGACCAAGAACCCACCAATTGTGGACACAATGCCATCTCTAAAGAAAGAGGTATCACATGGGTTGCAATGGTTGGGATAAGGGCAAAATATACTAGAAAAACACTGGACTAGGAAGAAAACTGAGGTCATGGCTCTATACCTAAAACAATGTGAATTTATATAAGCCATTTCACCTCTTTGGGTAATTCTCTGTAAAATAAAAAGTTATATAGTTAGGTGACTGTTGACCCTCCTTTCTTTGCTAATATTCAATAATTTAGGAGTATAAAGTAAAAATGCATATGTTCTGTCATTGTACAATATAGATAGTATCAGTTATCTTGATAAGTTATGATGTAAGTCGTTTGATTTACAGAAATCAAATTTCATCTTTTTAATTTCAGCTGTTCTTTTTATTATTATTATTATACTTTTAAGTTCTGGGATACATGTGCAGAACATGCAGGTTTGTTACATAGGTATACACGTGCCATGGTGGTTTGCTGCATCCATCAACCCGTCATCTACATTAGGTATTTCTCCTAATGCTATCCCGCCCCTAGCTCCCCGTCCCCTGACAGACCCTGGTGTGTGATGTTCCCCTCCCTGTGTCCATGTGTTTTCATTGTTCAACTCCCACTTATGAGTGAGAACATGCGGTGTTTGGTTTTCTGTTCCTGTGTTAGTTTGCTGAGAATGATGGTTTCCAACTTCATCCATGTGCCTGCAAGGGACATGAACTTATCCTTTTTATGGCTGTATAGTATTCCATGGTGTATATGTGCCACATTTTCTTTATCCAGTCTATTATTGATGGGCATTTGGGTTGTTCCAACTCTTTGCTATTGTGAATAGTGCTGCAATAAACATACGTGTGCATGTGTCTTTACAGTGGAATGATTTATAATCCTTTGGGTATATACTCAGTAATAGGACTGCTGGGTCAAATGGTACAGAAATCCAATTTCTACATAAATTTTCAGGAAAATATGCATTACAATATGTACCTATATGATGATCAAGATGGGGCAATTCTAAATGCACTGTAGAATCCTGAATTGGCCAGGCGTGGTGGCTCACACCTGTAATCCCAGCACTTTGGGAGGCCAAGGTGGGCGGATCATGAGGTCAGGAGATCGAGACCATCCTGGCTAACACAGTGAAACCCTATCTCCACTAAAAAAAAAAAAATACAAAAAAATTAGCCGGACGTGGTGGCTGGCACCTGTAGTCCCAGCTACTTGGCAGGCTGAGGCAGGAAAATGGCATGAACCCAGGAGGCAGAGCTTGCAGTGAGCCGAGATCGTGCCACTGCACTCGACAAAGCGAGACTACGTCTCAAAAAAAAAAAAAAAAAGAATCCTGAATTGGATCCTGGGGCAGGAAAAGGGACATTAGTGGGAAAACTGGTGATATCCAAATAAAGTATGTAGTTTTTTTTTTTTTTAAAGAGCTTTCACGTATACTTTTCAGTCTGGTAGGCTTGACCTTTTATCGCACAACCAGCTCCACAAAAATATAAGCACCAGAATTCATATCTCTAATTGATCCATTCTTCTTGATTGGTCTTAGACTCTGGTCTCTGAGCTATTCTCAACCTTCTTGGCTCCCTACTGAATCCCTGCATAAAGTCATGGAGCCCCTTTGATTACACAGCTTCCAATAACCCTTGATAGCCTTGAGATAATACTGAGCAGTCCAGGCCCTCACAGCCAATGGTTGGTCTGATTCACCCTTCAGACTGGGTTTGAACAGACAGTAGTGTTGGTGGTCATTCACTCGTGTAACAAACTTCACTGACCCCGTATTATGCCTTGTATTGTTCCATCCTAAGATACTTTGGAATAAGACCATGGCATTCTATGATAAATGCCACTTTCACTTTCAATTCTTGGTAAAGATAATGGAATCAGCAAGGTCTAGAGAAGGGCAGCTAAAATCATCAAAAGACAGAAAAGTCTCCTTCCTAACGATAAATTAAATAAATTAGGAGTCTGCAAGACAAATAAAAATGTTAGGAGGAGACAATGTCAATGTTTTCAAAGCCTTGAAGAGAAAAAATGGATTTGTAAACCATATTCCAGATAACAGACTGAGGTATCATCCCTTGAATCTTAAGACAGACAAATTTAGGGCAGTTAGAAATTACTATTAATAACAACAAAACTGGTGATATCAAGAGTCAGTAAGGACTAAAAATGTAAATTTAAGGAGGATGTAGACAAAGTCATGAAAAAAATCTATGTAAGAACCTTAAGAAGAAATTGAACATCTCTAACCTCTGGAGACAGGCTCAACTCCCAAATCGCTTGGCATGTTGACTACCAACAGCTAAGCTCTACTCACTGCAGGACTTTGAGAGTTGCTTGTTTCCTTAAGCCTGTGTTGTTCATTTGCTGTCAGGATCAACCATGTAAAAATGCGTAGCACTATGCCCAGCACACCAAGCCTTAATAAGTAGCAGCAACAACCATGCAGCAGCCATTCTTGCATGATTCGGCTGAAAGAGGTCGGGTTCAGCTCAACATAACAGTTCTGCTGAGTTATTATTCTGTCTTCCAAAAATCAACAATTGCCACTTTTCAATAATCAGATTCTGCTGCCAGGTCCCTCTCAGCTCAACACTTGGGATCATTCTGGAGCATTCCAGATAAGTCCTTTCACACTTAGAAAGAGGATCTAGCACTAGAAATTTTTTCAGTATCAAGATCATTCTGGTCCCAGGGAAAAGGTTTTTGCCAAAAAAAATAAGTGTACATTAACCAGTTGTCATGCGGTCCTCCCCTCACCCCTGACCCCAGTGATAGATGGTAAGAAAGCTTATGTGCTGAGAAGTAGGGGGTCAAAGAGCTTATATTGTGGCTGCCTCGGGAAGAACAACAGGAAATCTCAACAAACACTTCAGACATTTGTCTTTGCAATAAGACACGTCAAAAGTGAAACATACAAAATTAAAAGGTGAAGAATAAGAAAAAAAATAAGATTTCTAGAGAAATGCACACTTAAAAGCAAATCAGAGTCCATCCAGGGGGAATGCCATCCCCTTGCTGCAGGACACAGGATGGGAAATGTTTAAGAAGGAAGCCACTGCTGGGACTCCTATATTCCACTGGTGCACTTGAAATTCACTGTCTGCTTCCCCAGTCTGGAAGACTGTTATCTTCATCCCCACTGGTCACTCTCAGCTTGGGCTAAAGCACATTTGCTGGATTCCTGGGTCCTGCAACTCCTGGTTGCAAAGGCAACCACAGGAGGAAGAAGTTGGTTGAATGTTACAGCCAGAGAGCACGTTAGAGGCATTTTGAACCAACCTCCCTTTGCTGACAAATAAGCTGAGAGCCAGTGCATTTGGGAAAGAGCTGAGTCTATGCTCTTAGGACACAGCCAGGCCTGCCCAGCTGGGATTGTGACATCCATGGAACCAGCCTTGTGACCAACTGGCCTTCAAGTTCTTCACGGTAATAGTCCCTCCCTCATAGATTAGAGGAAGCATTATTAGGTTGGTACAATTACTTTTGTAATTGTACCACATAAGCATTCAATAAATTATATCTATCAGTATACCTAGAATTCTTCATTATTATTTCCTGTCCTTCTTTTTCATCCCAATGCAGTTGGGGAGAAAGAATGAAAAATGAAAATATTTTGAGATTGTTATCTGCCATTCCTGCATCTTCAAGTGTTCATTTGCTGAATAGGCTGTGCCTTGATTACAGTCCTATGTGGGTTTGAATTTCCATTCACAAGTATGTTTGAATTTCACTAGCATTCCTCTCCAGGGACTCATGCTAAGTCAATACCTCTCATGCGATAAGGCTTAAATTGGTGTTGTAAACTACCATTTGGACTCCGTAAAAGAATTGCAAATGGAGTGATCATTAATGAATTTCCCAATTATTCTCCCCTATTCCAGATTTATCAGGCATTGCCTCTTCAAAGTTGTTCTTCACCCTCAGGGATATGGTGTGATAATAATGAGCAAAGGAGATAAAAAAGGAAAGCCCTACTGATTATAGGCAGGTGGCTTAATTCTACAATTCATTCCTCATAGTTCAGCCCTATCTTAGTGTCTTCTCTTCCGTCCTCTCTCCAACCACTGCAGTCTGTTTCTCCCATCCACCAGTGGATGCTTCAAAACTGTTCTCCCCAAGGGCAGGGTTACAGAAGCCTCACAATTGGCAAACCCATAACTTGCAAACCCAGGGGTATTTTTCAGGCCTTATGAATATTTCCTTCTTTGAATTTTCTCTGTTGGCACCTGGTTTTCCTCCTATTTCCCTGGCCACTCCATCTAGGTCTAGAGTACCTCTTGTTCTGCTGTACCTTCTAAACATCTCTTCTTTCTGTCAGTTTTTCATCCCCAGTTTCCTGGCCTGGTTCACATCTGTAGCATTCTTCACCCAAACCACTGCCATAGCTGTCAAACAGGTTTCCCTGTCAATCTCACACAACTACCAATACAATCCCTACTCTACCAGCAAAATGGTCATTCAAAAAAAAAAAAGCAAATCCAATTACATCACTCTCTTACCTAATTTTTTTTTTCACCTTCAGAATAACATCCAGACAGTTTCAGATATACACAAATCCGCTCTTGACTGGGCCCCCCAGGCCTGCCTGCCATGTGTCCTGCCGCTTTCCTGTGCTCTCCTCTCATTCACTTGCACCTCCACAATGTCGTGTCCCTCCCTTTGTGCACATGCTGTTCCCTCTGCTGAAAGTATCTCCCCCCCACTGGAAAACTCTGACCCAACGTTGGAGACTTGGCTCCAGGGTGACTCTTCTACAAAATAGCTGACTCCCCAGAAAGAGGTCTCTGTGTTCCTCACCAGTAGCACACAGGACACACAAGAACCCTCCCATTACCAGGGTGCATTTGCTTCTCCACCTTCACACTAGACAGAAAGCTCAAGGGACCATGTCTTACTGGACTTCATGTTCCCAGTATCAAGCCCTGCAGTCCTTGGTCCCCGCCAGACAGACGACGAATGTTCGCTGCTCGGTCCTCAGCTAGAGACTAGATAAATGACTGGAAGGTAGACAAACGTTCCTTCAAAAGGATATTTTTAAACCCCAGAAAAGAAAAGATGACAAAAATCCCTGTCTGCTCATGTGAGTGGCGTTCTGTGAGGCTTTCAGCAGGAAAAAAAATCTATCTTGTGGGTCTCACTGATGGCACCAGAAGAGCAAGCCTATCCCTGAGGCACTATTTAAATTCCATTCCGTGATTTTCTTTTTAATTCATTTTTATTCTAGGTGCAGCCCTGCAGCTATTTTAAAACTGAGACTTAAAATAAACTAATACTAATAGCTGGAGTTATCACAGGCTCTCTGGTAACAGGGTGCCTTGAATCCAAAAAAGGCCCTTCACAGAATTTTGACAAACCACAATATCCCTTCCCAGGAGAGGGTGCAGAGTGAAGAGAACAGGGGGCTCCGTCATCAAAAGATTGTGCTTTACCTTGCAAAAGCATTCATTCCTAGATTCCCTGAAATAGTTCACTTTGTACATTTAACCATTCGTTTTCAAAATATTAACTGCCTGAAGGAAAGACCAGAATGCTTTGCAGGAAAACAGGAAAAAACAAGAAAGAGAAGCAGCCTCCAACTGTGGCCAGCAGGCCGCCTGTGTCATTCCCCCGAGACCCAGGGTCTAGGCACAAATGCCAGTTCCAGGTCCCACCCCAGACCCGTGGAATCAGAACCTCTGCTAGGAGGAAAAAAGTGTCATTTAAATGCATGTTTTCTGGAAAGCAACTCCATGCTAAAGAAAGCTGCCCCAGAAAATGGAGTTTTGTTAGTGGTGCTGTATTAGTCCATTTTCACTGCTGATAAAGACACACCCGAGACTGGGTAATTTTTAAAGAAAAATGAGTTTAACAGACTCACACAGTTCCATGTGGCTGGAGAGGCCTCACAATCATGGTGGAAGGTGAGAGGCACGTCTCACATGGCAGCAGGCAAGATAGAATGAGAACCAAGGGAAAGGGGTTTCGCCTTATAAAACGATCAAATCTTGTGAGACTTATTCACTACCACGAGAACAGTATTGGGGAAACTACCCCCATGATTCCGTTATCTCCCACGGGTCCCTCCCACAACACGTAGGAATTATGGGAGCTACAATTCAAGATGAGATTTGGCTGGGGACACAGCCAAACTATATCAGGTGCCCAGAGACACAGGCCTGCTTCTGACCTGTTTGGGTAGTCAAGAGCCAGGGTTGTTTCTTTCAACACATTCAATGAAAAAAAAAATCATGCTTTAATTACTGGTCTAAGCCAGCAGGGAGTCCACAATATGAATGGAGCCCAGACAGGGAACTTCCCCAAACATGCAACACTAGACATTTCTTATTTGGTCAGAGCGGCACCTCCCTTTATTTCCTTTTTCTAGAGGATGAGCCCAGGAAGGCCCATGGGGGCCCCACTTACCCCACCCTTGCCCATCTCATGCCATGGGAAGTGAGCTTGCAACTGGATTCACCAAGCTGGGTTTCTGTCACTTGCAACTGAAAGAGTCTTGTGTATTACACAAGGTCAATGAGTGAAAATGGAGTCTATTTGAGAGTTTGGACTTCCAGGATCCCAGAAGTGAATAACTTGGGAATCATGGAGGTATGCAATGGGAATCCACCGATGGCTACAGAAAGGGCAATCTAGGAAGAGAAGCCAGTGCTATTTGCTCATGGCTGGCTTCTCGAGAGTCACTCCAGATATTTTGGTAACTGAGGTCAGACTCAGGGTTCCAGCTTGGGGCTGCCCTAGCAGAACCCCACCTGAGGCCCAGGGCAGCTTCTCCTTCCCAGCCAGGAGTGCACGCCTCTGAGTGCAGCTTGCTAGATTTTGCCTTGCTAAGGGAACAGTTACTTTGCCTAGAACAAAGGTGGCCAGCTCTCCCTTCTACAACTTGTCATAGCATTTGCTCTCCCCATCACTCTTCTTATTTACAGTCTGTGACAGCCTTCGAGTCAGAAAGAAAATCGGACAGTGTTTCCCAATATTTAAAATTTCACAGGCCTATAAAATCCTCTCATAAAAGGAGTGCCAACTTATTATTTTGCTAAAAGTAACACTTTTAAAAACACAACCCTTTAACACCATCCTATCATAAAATAAAGAACGTTCTTATACCAAAGAAAAATGAAAAGCACCTGAAACACACAATCTCAGAATAAACAAATGAAAAGTTTACTGTGTTGCCACCTCCTGTCTCCTCTTTCTACTTTTTTTCATTTTGCTTTGGACCAGAGAAAATGGCCTCATAGACCAGCCCAAGACTGCAGAAAAGCATTGCTGAGCTACTCACCTAGGAAGTTCTCTGGCCCAACTAATCCAAGACAAGGATCCATCGATGGTCAGCATGTGACCTCTGTTTGACCTCACTCTGAACAGAATCTTACCTTGATAAGATATTTTGAGGTTACAGAATGTTCACACATGCTTTATTCACATTAATTTTGGTGGATTCTCATCACAAAGCTATTTTGCAGATGAGAGAGCTAAAGTGCTCACCCTGGTCTAATGGTGATAAAGGATTTTCCTTACTTGGGCCCCAGTTCTGCCTGCCTTTAATCTCCACCTTTCAACCCTTATTTTGCCCTTTGGAACTTTCCTTCTACACGATTATTCTTAAATTTCACCCTTCAGTCCTCTCTTTTCCAGGTTAACTAGACGGACCTCAGTAAACTCCCATCTAAATCCCTAATACGTTCCACAGTGCTGGTTGCACATATATATTCAAGCAGTGTTTGCTGAAGAATAAATGAAGGAATTGCTCCTTATTCAACATGATTTCTAGACCCTTCACTTCCCTGACCATACCCCTCAAGAGGCATTTGCAATCTTTTTTTATTTATTTATTTATTTATTTATTTATTTTGTGAGACAGAGTCTCACTCTGTCGCCCAATCTGGAGTGCCATGGCACAATCTTGGCTCGCTACAACCTCCGCCTCCCGAGTTCAAGCAATTCTCCTGCCTTAGCCTCCCAAGTAGCTGGGATTACAGGCACGCAGCCTCCAAGCCTGGCTAATTTTTGTATTTTTAGTAGAGTCAGGGTTTCACCATGTTGGCCAGGCTGGTCTCGAACTCCTGACCTCAAGTGATCTACTGGCCTCGGCCTCCCAAAGTGTTGGGACTACAGGCATGAGCCACCGTGCCCAGCCCTGCAATCTTTTGATGTCATGCCCATGCACAAGCCATGTACCAGAGGGGCTTAGCTATGCAGAATGCCAAGGCCCCTCGGCCCTCTTTCCCTGGGAGCAAAGCCTTTATTCTGAAGCTTGAGATTGTGTATAGTTCCTTTCTGGAAGCTATTTCCCACTGCTGACATCTATGAAACTGTGGTCATCTAAAATTCTTAGATATTCTCAATTCTGAATTTCTTCATTGGTATTTTAAATCTAAGAATTCTCTAACATTTAGCCCTGTTGTATTTATTGTTATTAGTCTCCAAAGTTAGTGTCTTCTGTTCTTATCTGACTCTTCATATCTTCATATCTTATCTCTCCAACTAGATTATAAGGTCCATGAGATGGAATGTTATATACTTTTATGTTAGGAATAAGTGTAAATGTTCAGCATGGTAACATTCAGCAGATATTCTATATATATATATATATGCTGGTTCATTAAGATTCATTTTTACCCTAATATCCTTTTGCCCAGGACTCTCAACATCTGATGAATCACATCTAAGTCCCAGGGGCAAGCACCTGAAGACTTGTGTCAGCTGCCCCTCCATACACACACACAGTCACGAGCTGCAAAACGACATTTCAGCCAACAATGAGCCACGTACATGACAGTGGTCCCAAGAGTTTACAATAGAGCTGAAAAATTCCTGTCATCTAGTATTTACTATACTATACTTTTTATTGTTATTTTAGCATGTACTCCTTCTACTATATATTTTAAAAAAACAAAGTTAACTGTAAAACAGCCTCAGGCAGGTCCTTCAGGAGGGATTCCAGAGGAAGGCATTGTTATCATAGGAAATGACAGCTCCCTGTGTGCCATTGCCCCTGAAGACCTTCCAGTGGGACAAGATGTGGAGGTGGAAGACAGCGAGATTGATGATCCCAACCCTATGCAGGGCTAGGCTAATGTGTGTGTATCTTTGCTTTTAACAAAGAAGTTTAAAAAGTAAAAAATAAATGAAATAAAACATTTTACAAATAGAAAATAAAGCTTATAGAATAAGGATACAAAGAAGGAAAATATTTTATACAGCTGTAGAATGTGTTTGTGTTTTAAGCTAGTGTTATTACAAAACAGTCAAAAAGTTTTTAAAAATTAAAAACTATACAGTAAAGTTGATCATTGAAGAAAGAAAAATATATTTTCTAAATTTAGTGTAGCCCAAGTGTTCAGTGTTTATAAAGTCTACAGCAGCGTACAGTAATGTCCTACGCCTTCACATTCACTCACCACTCACTCACTGACTCACCCAGAGCAACTTCCAGTTCTGCAAGCTCCATTCATGGTAAGTGGCCTATACAGGTATAGCATTTTTATCGTTTATACCGTATTTTTACTGTACTATTTCTATGTTTACATTGTTTAAATATGCAAATATGATTGTGTTACAGTTGCCTAGCGTATTCAGTACAGCCACATGCTGTACAGGTTTGTAGCCTAGCAGCAACAGACTATGCTGTATAGCCTAGGTGTATAGTAAGTAGGCTCTACCATGCAGATTGTGTTAAGTATGTTCTGTGGTGTTTGCGTAACGGCAAAATCACCTAGCAACACTGATGTGGTTCAGCTGTGTCCCCACCCAAATCTCATCTTGAATTGTAGTTCCCATAATCCCCACGTGTCATGGGAGGGACCTAGTGGGAGGTAATTGAAGCATGGGGGCAGTTACCCCCATGCTGCTGCTCTCATGATAGTGAGTGAGTTCTCATGAGATCTGATGGTTTTATAAGGGACTTTTCCCCCTTTTGCTTGGCACTTCTGCTTGCTGCCATCATGTGAAGAAGGACTTGTTTGCTTCCCCTTCTGCCATAACTGTAAGTTTCCTGAGGCCTCCCCAGCCATGCAGAACTATGAGTCAATTAAACCTCTTTCCTTCATAAATTACCCAGTCTCAGGTATGTCTTTATTAGCAGCATGAAAAGAGTTTAATACAAACTCATTTCTCTGAGTATATCCCCGTCGTTCAGCGATGCATGACTGTATTTCCAGCTCTGACTCATGCTTGTTTCCACAGGACTCATTGGATGCCCCCAAGGCAGCCTGCTGGCACCCAGGCACACCCAGCTCTCTATGACCCTCCCTTCCTCAGTTCCCATCACTGCCATCTCAAAACTCACTGTTTCCATGAGCCCTGACCCACTGCATTTTCCCCATGTCCCCTCAGCCTTTCTAATACTCAGGAAAAACATCTGGAGCAAACTGGTGAGCAGTGAGGTTAATCAAAACAGAGGAAGAATCATCCTTTACTTTAAAATGGGATTCCCTCTACAAAAGTTGTCATGAATTTATTTTTATAAAATATGATCAGATGTGCCCATATGTACTTAACATGCAGCTCTCCATGAACACATCCATTGTAGCACGAGAAGCCTCTGAATCTTCACAAATCACTGTTCTCTGCAGCAATGATGTTTCCAGGCTCCAGCCAATGGCCTTGAGAAACAGTCTGTCATTGATTAAGTGATAATGAATTCTGTGTAACAAATAATTATGTATAGAAGTGCTTTCCTTGGACTGTATATATTGCCATTTTTCCATGAACCTTATAATGAAATTAAAGAAAGCATAGTCTTATATCCAGAAGGCAACTTGATTGAGCTATTTACATTATGAGCAAGGTAAGCAGAGAGGTTTGCAACTTCTTTACCCTGCTTTCAGATACTAACAATCCTTCAATGAAACTCACCCATGAGCACCCCCTCTGGATGCTGTAGGGTGGTGCTCCCATCCTTCCCCTACAGGGTTCAAAGGATTATTGCCAACTATCTTACAGGAGAGGCTGGACATCAGTGCCCTTTCATCTGAAGCTCCTGTAGACGAGTGGGGTGTTACAAGGCAAACTACACAGTTTTCAACATCTCACTATCACAAAGTCATCTGGATACCCCGTTGCATATATTCATAAAAACTGCAGCTATAAGTACTTTACTTACTCAAATATGGCTTTGATTTTGTCTTTTCTTGGG
This sequence comes from Pongo pygmaeus, assembly GCF_028885625.2. NCBI lineage: Eukaryota > Metazoa > Chordata > Mammalia > Primates > Hominidae > Pongo > Pongo pygmaeus. The sequence goes on along the minus strand of NC_072379.2, from coordinate 140,210,595 downwards.
AGAGGTACTACACTTAGATAGAGGCTTGCTGGGACTCTTCCCAGTTCCCGAGACAGTGCTGGGCATAGGAATTTTTGTTGTTGTTGTTGTTGTTGTTGTTGTTGGATGGTTTGTTATTTTTATTGAGTTTTGAGTATCTTGAATACAAATCCTTCATCAGATATGTGATTTGCAAATAGTTCTCCCAGTCTTTGGCTTGTCTTTCCACTCTCTTAGTGTCTTCCAGAGAACCAAAGCTTTACATTTTGATAAAGTCCAGTTTTCTGATAGTATTTTTATCTAAGTTTCCTTTTCTAAACCTCCATATTGCTAGCTCTTGAGATATAAAACTTAAATCTTCGGTTTTAAGGCAGCGGAGGGAAGGCACATGTTTTTGGGACTTCACTCGTTTGGTTCCATCCACCCCTGGTTGGAGTTTGGGTTTCATCCCAGGCAGCGCTGCCATTAGACCAGGCAACAGAGCTGCCTCCTTGGTCCCCGCTTTTTAGAAGGCCCTGATTTGGCCCTCCTCCAGCTGTGCCTTTCCCCAGGGGGCCAAAGGGATGTTCCCATGCAGACCTCACCCTCCGCCCTCCTTCTAGATCACAAACTCCAAGTGTCCAGGACTTTGGAATTCTCTGTCCAAAGAAACAGCCTATCCCTCATATTTCTTCACTTGAGGGCATGGATTTGGGCATGGACAGAGCTTGGACCTGCAGATTGGGTTGCCATACCTGTGGAAGTGAGGACCCTCCTGGAATGGAACAGAGCTGGAATAGAAAAAGAAGCGGGTGGGCCTTCTTTGGATTCCATTTGCACTCTTGCTTCAGCCCCAGGCCCAGGTATACAATCAAACATTTCCAGGAGTGATTTATGATAGAGAGTCAGAACCTATGAAATCCAAATTTTTGCAGCAAGTGAGTTGTTGGATAGATGAATATGCTGCTAATGGAACCAGAACACACAAAGAGGAGGGGTCTGGAATGGGAAGAAATATTATAAGTTAATTAAGTCATTTAATAAAAATTTGTTGAGCACCAATTTATGTGCCTGGCATAAGACTAAATGAAACAAAGATTTTGGCCTAGTTGAATTTATATTTTGGTGGAAGAGATGGACAAAAAACAAAGCCATTTATAATGTCAGGTGGTAACAAGTGCAAGGAAGAAAAAGTAAGGTGGGGGAGTGAATGGGAACTACTTTCAGAAGAGGAGTGGCATAGAAAAGCTCTCTAAAGAGGTGACATTTGAGCAGAGTTCTGAACAAGTCATTATGATATCTGGGGAAAGTGTTCTAAGTATTCAGTTTACTGAAGAGCAAATGTAGAGGGGCAGAGGCAGCAGTTGGTTTGCTGAAGAAACCACCACCAGATGGTATGGATGGGGCTCAGTGAGGAAGAAACAAAGGAGTAGGAGATGTAAGTCATCTTTAGAGACTAGTTGTTGAGTTTGAGAAACCTATTACATCCAAACATATGTCCACATGCCCAACAGGCAGTGGGAACTAGAAGTCCAGAGTTCAGGACCAAAAGTGGTACTGTAGATAAAGAAACGGGCATTGCTAGTGCCTGTATGGAGATGGTGAGAGCAGTGAGAGCCTCGGGCAAGGGAAATGCTGGCAGACCTGCTTATAACTGGAGCCAATGAGAGAATAAATAAAAGTGCATGCTCTCTCTGCAGTCATAATTACTGGTCAATTTTCTGAAATAGTATCTGCTTAGATGATTAATAATCACTATTCTATTTGTTGTAGAATACAATGTTTTGGTTTGGTGTTATAATTATATCTTAGGTCAGCATCATATCTGTGCCTTAACGTTTCTTCAAAAATGGCTCCATTTCTCACTCGCTTCTTATATTCCAAGGACCCTCAGGGTTTAACATTTTGTTTCTGTAGCATTTTTTAAATATTTAATTGATGAATAAAGATGGAACATATATAAAGGGCACAATGTGATAATTTGATACATATAGACATTCTGTTAATAATGATCACAACCAAATTAATGAACACATCCATCACCACTTATGCTGTATATGAGCTCCCCAGAACTTGTTCATTTTATAAGTGAAAGTTTGTACTCTTTGATCAACATCTCCCCATTCTCCCACTCCTGGCCTCTGGCGACCATCATTCTACTACTCTGCTTCCACGAGTTTGATTTTTTTAGATTGCACATATGCATAAGATCATGCAGTATTTGTCTTTCTTTGTCTGGCTTATTTTACCTAGCATATGTTCTCCACGTTTATACATGTTGTTGCAAACGGCAGAATTTCCTTCCTTTTATGGCTAAATAATATTCCATGGTGTGTATGTATGTGAACACATGTTACATTTTCTTTATTCATGCATTGATGGACAGAGGTAGATTCCATATCTCGGCTAGTGTGAATAATACTGTAATAAAAATGGAAGTGTGGATATCTCTTTGACAGACTAATTTCAGTTCCTTTCGATACACACCCAGAAGATGATTGCTAGATAGAACGGTAGGTCTATTTTTAATTTTTTGAAGAACCTTCATGCTGTTCTCCACAATGGCTGAAAATCAAGTTGCTGCTGTTATCTTGTCCGCAAGTCAAGTTTAAAAGCAGCAATGAGAAGCAGTGCCTACACTGCTCAGGGTGGATGGCAAGGGCAGCCCACAGGCTGATGTGTAGAGGGGAGCTCTTAGAATCTCTGGATTTGTGGGCAGAAAAGAGGTTGTGCCTACAGATATAATCCCCAGCACTGGGGCTCTCAGGACCTCTGGTGGAATGACCCAACAGTTACATTTCAAAATGGAGATTTTGTTTTTTGGCAGGGAAACAGTATAGCTGATACTGAATGTTATTTGTAGATTTAACTTTAGAAGGTTTAAACCATTTTTCTTGTTTTCAATGAATCATTTCATGGAAATAGTCATATATTATTCCTTGTTTTAGAACCAAATTATTTCTTAAATAAGGGGGATTGGAAAAGTGAGTTATGCTAGTAAAATTCTCAAATTGCTTTGTACAATATCAATTCACTGAGATGCATTCCTGCCTTCAGAGGTAATGGCCCAAATTTAAAGTAACATAATCAACAACCAGGATTTGTCAAACATAACACTATGTGGGAATGTATGCTAACCACTGCAGGAGATGGGAAATGCATTAGGAATTGCCCTCAGAAAATGTGCCACCCAATTGGTAAGCAGAGGCATGAAAATGAACTATAGCATAAGGCAGTGAATGGTAAGCAGTTTGTGCTACCTGAGCTATATGAGTCCACACAAGAGATCACTTCTGTCTGGGATGTCCAAAGAGGGGGTAGGATTTGAGCTGAGCACTGAAGCATGGAGAGAAGGAGGCCCAAGCAATGGGACAATGTGTGCAAGGACATGAAGATGAGGCACAATAGGGCAGATCTGAAGGTGGAAATGCAAGTTTAAATGCTGATACTTACAAGCTGTGTGACCATGGGCAAGTTTGACCTTTCTGAGCCGCCATTTTCTCATGGTAAAAGAGAGATACTAGAGGAACCTGCCTCACAGTATTGTCATGGAGAATAGAGGAGATAATACAAGTGAAGCACTAGGCAGCACCATACTTGGAACTAAGGGAAAGCCTGCAGTCAATGTTCAGTATTGTTACACTTGCCAGATTGTGAAAGAGCGCAGGCAACCCTTGAGTTGAGCTCAATGCTGGAGCCAAGATCAATGGCAGAAGGATCTTGTTTTGAAACAGCAACTAATGACCAGAGAGAGGAAATGGGTCATGAAGCTCCATGGTGCCTTTCATGAAAATGAATGTAAGGGAGTGATTCAGGAAAAGGGACCACGATCAGTGCCAGCAGACTCTTCCTATGCACTGGGGCCCATCTCATGATGAGCATGAGAAATGGAGTCCATTCACCCTTGCCCAGCTCCTACACCAGTTACACTCTTTAGACCAAAAAGCTCCTAAGAGGAAAGTCAGAAGGAAACCAACCCAGGGAAATACTTGGGGATGGTGCCTTACAATCTTTGCCCCCTCATTCCTTCCCCTCAGGAAACTACAGGAAATGAGAGTTTACTGAAGGCAGAGATGACTGAGAGTACTTGCTACAATGCTTGGGACATGGAGAGAATTTGAAGCAGACCTCCTCCCACCCCAAACCCAGCCTCTCAGGAAATGGATGAAGGAACAATACTCACTGGAACCAGATACAGCTGCATGTCTCATCCAGGAGCCATTGCAGGGGTTGGGACTCCTCTGTTACTCGGGGCAACAGACAAATGGAGGAGACAATCAATTGTCCCTTTGAAGTCCCAGGGGAGACTTCTAGAGCCCATATTGAACGTACCTGGCTTAGAGGACTTGGGAATGAGAAGGCCTGCAATGTACCTGCCTGTCAGCTAGTACTACCATCCACAATGTTGAAGATGGTACAGCAGAAATGTACAGAAGTGAAAAGAACCAGGAGGCTTGGGAAGGCACAGGAGAGACCAAAGAGGCTGATTGATGGAAACATTCTTACAACCTGGGCTAAGCAAGCTAGCTCAGTGGCCAAAGTGCAGTGGCATTTTCTTTTCTGATACTAGAGAGATAATGACATCATTACTAAGGACATGACAACATTTAGCAGCGAAGGCTAGCAAGAGCTATGCTTCAGTTTCCAGAGGCTTGTAAAGAGAATTTATCTTTCTTTGCATCCTTTTGACTAAACCTCAACTCGAATCCTATAGTGTTTTTAAAAAGCCCATATTTTAATTAGAAATGATGCTTTGAGCAAGACTGGAAAGAATAGCAACAAAACAATCATTCAAAGTAGTGAAGCAACTCTTGGTGAACACATTTCACAACCAGAAATAATGTTAAAAGGTGGCTGAATACACTTATTACTACATTACATGAATCTTTAGGATTGAGAGAACCTACCCAAAGAAAATTCCCAAATGTCAGCTTCTTATTGTCCCTCGGCAGGAGAATTGCTTGAACCCAGGAGGCAGAGGCTGCAGTGAGCCAAGATTGTGCCACCTACAGCAGATGCTTCCTAGAGGTGTAGACTGCGCACCTGAGCTTCTGGGCCTGACCCAGGTGCTCCCCAAAGCTGTAGACTGTCTGTACCTACCTGAGTGTCTGGGCCTGAACCAGGTGCTCCCCAGAGCTGTGTACTGACCATACAAAAATCAGAGCTTTGAACTGAGTGCTCCCTCAAAGGTCTTTACTTCTGCTACTATATTCTTCCAAAACCATACATTCTTTTTTGTTGTTGCTTTTGTTGTGTTCTTTTTATGGGTTTTTTGTTTGTTTGTTTTTGTTTGTTTTTTGAGACTGAGTCTCACTCTGTCACCCAGGCTAGAGTGCAGTGGCACAATCTTGGCTCACTGCAGCCTCCACCTCCTGGATTCAAGCGATTCTCCTGCCTCAGCCTTCTGAGTAGCTGGAATTACAGGCATGTGCCACCAGGCCCGGCTAATTGTTGTATTTTTAGTAGAGATGGAGTTTCACCATGTTGGCCAGGCTGGTCTTGAACCGCTGGCCTTGAGTGATCCACCTGCCTTGGCCTTCCAAAGTGCTGGGATTACAGGTGTGAGCCACCGTGCCCGGCCGCAAAGCCACACAACTCTTACAGTAGAACTTCAGGCACCACAGCTCTCCATTCAAAAGACATAAAGTCATCAGTATCTAGGGAAATCTGTCCTGTCATGAATGTCTAGCCAGTCACTGCATTTCATACTGTTGATAAGTGAGAAACACAAGACCCCAAAAATTCATGGAAAAAAATTAAAAATAAAAATAAAAAATATAAGCTTCATTTCTCAACATAGCTCCATCAAGTTCAAGATACTTTTGTAAGAGATGATATCAGCCATTCTGTCCATCCCTAAAGTAGTGGGGGTACTACTGGGAATTTAAGCATCTGAATGTAGTCTTTTTTACATTATTAACTGAAGAAAAACTGTTTCTCTTTAAAGCTGTTTTAAAATTAGGAAACAAAGGCCAGGCACAGTGACTCATACCTATAATCCCAGCTAGCACTTTGGGAGGCTGAGGCAGGTGGATCACCTGAGGTCAGGAGTTTGAAACCAGCCTGGCTAATGTAGTGAAACCCCATCTCTACTAAAATTTCAAAAATTAGCTGGGCATGGTGGTATGCACCTGTAGTCCCAGCTACTTGGGAGGCTGAGACATGAGAATCACTTGAACCTGGGAGGTGTCAGTTGCTGTGAGCCAAGATCATGCCACTACACTCCAGCCTGGGCAACCGAGTGAGACTGTCTCAAAAAAAGGAAAAAAAATTAGGAAACAAACAGAAATCATAAGGAGCCAAATCAGGACCATAAGGTAAATGGGTTGCCTAACAATTTTCCTGCTGAAACTCTTGCAAAACCCCCTTGATGGATGAGAGGAATGAGCAGGAGCATTGCCGTGGTAGAGGACTCTCTCCATCATGGCATTTTCTGCTAAAGCTTTGTTAACTTTCTCAGAACACTCTCATGATAGGCAGGTGTTATCGCTCTTTGGCCCGCCAGAAAGTCAATAAGCAAAGTGCCTTGAGTATCTCAAAACTGATGCATGATCTTTGCTCTTGCTTTCACCTTCCCTCTTAGAAGCCACTGTTTTAATTGTGCTTTGTCTTCAAGATTGCACTGGTAAAGCCAGGTTCCATTTCCTGTTACAATTCTTTGAAAAAATGCTTCAGGATCTGGATCCCACTTGCTTACAATTTCCATTGAAAGCTCTGCTCTTGTCTGCAGCTGATCTGGGTGCAACAGTTTGGGCATTCATTGAGTGAAAAGTTGTGTCAACTTTAATTTTTCAGTCAAAATTGTATAAGCTGAACCAGTTCAGATGTCTATAGTGTTGGATACTGTTTCTGCTGTTAATCACGGGTACTCTTCAATTACAGCATCAACAAGATGAATTATTTCCTCACAAATTGATGTGTGTGACCTGCTGCTGCAGGCTTCATCTTTAACATTGTCTCAACCCTTCTTAAAACAAGTTATCCATTTGTAAACTGCTGATTTATTTGGGGCATTTTTCGCATAAGCTTTTCATAAAAACATCAGTGATTTCACCATTCTTCCGCTCAAGTTTCACCATAAATTTGATGCTTGTTCTTGCTTCAATTTTAACAGAATACATGTTGCTCTGATAGGGACTTTTTTCAAACTAATGTCTTATCCTTCTTAGTGCTTCAAACTGGGTCCTGATCAGATGTTATTGCAAGTTAGTGCGAGTTTATTTTGGTGCAAAAAAAAATTTGAAATCCATTGCATAGTTTTTTCATAATATGCATTTTCCATGAACATTTTGTAGAATGCTTGCATGGGCTCACTGTAATTCTGTAGGTCTATATAAGCAGAGTGGCATGGGAGACAGAGCCACAAATGGGCTGGAATCAGGCTCGTGCCCCTTTATCAGCTCCAACACTGACTTTCAGGGTAAACTTTGAGAATACTTAAGGAACATCTGCTAAGTGCAGGCACCTGCTATGTTCTGAGGAGGAAATGGTTACCAGCCTGGCCCTCTTTTGCCCCATCCCCCAATTATATGATGAGGAGTAGAGAACCAGGCCAGAAAGCCCTTCAGAGGCATTTAAAGGAAAGCTGTTCTAGACAAGGATATATCATAAATTAAATATAAAAATGTCCCAAGTGCTGGAGCAAGAAAGCTGGAAAAGCCCAGAGAAGACTGTAGCAGTGCCGGTAAAGCCTGAAGCACACAAGGCTCAGTGGCCACTCCTGCATCTCTGCAGACATGGCTTGGTTTCCAGCCCGATGCTTGATGTCAGTCCATTAACTGGGGATGCCCACATCCAAGCCTGGGCCCTGGAGGATGTTGGGTCAAAACCATGGCCAACCTAATGCAGAGGAAGAGGAGGCTGAGGGGAGCCGACAACATGATGAGCTAATGAGGGTCACCCTCCAATATCTTCTCCATTACCAAGGCCTCCAAATCCACTACTGGCTGGACCTTGTTTCGAATTAAGCAATGTCCTCTCTTTTCAGTTCTCTCTAAAAAAGCAAAAGTTGTACTCTAGGTAGGACTCACTTAAGCTCCTACTACTTTAGTGAGAACGAATTTAACAATTATTTAAGGCCTTGTCAGGATAGACAGGAAAACCCATTAAGCATAGAAATTTGAGGTAAGTAGAGGACCCAGAAACCAGGAGACAGAACCAAGAAAGGTTACAGAGCTTCGCTTGTTGGCTGAATTCTCCTGGGCCAACAAGTTTTTAGCTCTAGATCGGCTGTCATAGGAGGATGCCGTGTGTTGTCACATTCCTCTCGCTCCATACTCACCTCTTCAGGTAGCAGGAAAGGGCAGGTGACACACCTGGGGACCTACTACTGTCACCCTGGCCAAGGGCAAAGCCTCCAGAAGGATTGCCTCATTTCAGAGAAATGAGAGGCAGGCCCTGTGGGCTTGTGGACAGCTCTCAGGAAAGAATCTGGGCCAGCCACATCTTCAGAAAATTCAACTGTGGTAAGAGCATTGAAAAATGCTGCCTAACTCAGGTCTGGGTGTCCTCTCCTATCTCAGCTAATAAATAAAGTTTCCCATGGGAGTAACAACTTCATCATCAATCAACAGAAATGCAGTATTTTTGAAAAATGTCCTCTAAATAATAACTCCCTTTACATGCCTTAGTGTTATACAAGTCATCCTTAGTCCTGAGTCCCCCTGAGACTAAAGGCACCAATGGCTTGCAGAGAAGCTGCAACAGGTGTGGCTGAGACTTGCTCAAGATGTCCAGAGGCAGCCCCTAGCCCACTGGGAGATTCTCACAGACTTCCTTAAGCCAAAAGCCTGCAGGAACCACACCTTTGTTACTCCTCCTGAGGTGGGGAGTATGCAGAGCTGAACTCACCAGGAACGCTCCATTGACACAGGGTTTTCCAGAACAAAAGCTCGGAGTGTACAACATCTGTTGAGAAAGCAGTTACACTCAGGATTCTGAGTTACTAACAGATAATTGACGGGCACCAGAAATGAGGCTTCTCTCTCTACTCAACATTCCAGGGTCACTGGGGTGAGGTGTCCACCCTCAGGCATGCCTTGGCCAGTTAGCAAGGCAGTTACTAATCATGGTCCAGGTGGCTTCTGAAGGCGCCTGGAAGATGAATGCAATGATTCTCCCCCATAGAGGGAAGTCCCAATGAGTCGCACCAGAAGAGGGGCTGCTCAAGGCTTTGGAGCTTCAAATATAAGTATTTTTCTTAAGGCATTTAAAAGGGTCTTTAAGAGACATTATCTCATCTAGTCCCTAAACAGTCTCTGAGTTAAGGTCTCTGATGCCAAAAGAGCTGATGTGCTCTAGAATGGGCTAGATGACAAAGCAGGAGGAATTCCACACTCAGGACAAGCTCACAGGGGACTCTGATCCCTCAGCCAGGCACCACATCCAAGGCTGATGAATGAGGGTGAGCTTTAGCCCAACTAGAAAAGAGCCTTCAGCTGGGGAAACCCAGACCTTTTGTCACAATGCCTTTCCAAATAACCAAATATCGGTTCTCTATGAGTTACGTGGCCTTCAGCAACTCACCAAGGATGTACATGAAAGCACCTTAAACTATACAGTTTACCTTAAACTACAAATGCCAAGTGTTATTTTGAAAGTACTTGGGAGCCTTTTGAAAACATACATGGTGGTGGAAAAGCTGATTCTGCTTCTTTGTTCTTCATCCAACCCAATCTCAAAAGAGATGTGCCCCACCTAACTGCCTTGTGTATCTACCCACTTGGTTATTCAGCAAATATTCACTAACCTTCTCCAGGGTGCCATGTACTATGCTAGATGCTGGAGACAGAACAATAAATAAGATACCCTTAGAGAATTCCAACACTGCCTATTCCTATCTCTGTTTTTTATATTCTTAATCTGTGAGTCCCATCCCAGAAAGATCCCTTCTACCAGGAGCAAATATAAACCATCTCCTTCCTGGTGTAGATGAACAGGCATGAACATGCAACCTCACCCTGTGAGATAGGGAGTTCCTTGAGGTAAAGTCTGCGCCACAGTCCTGAAGCCATGAAACTCAGCCCTCTTCCACCCCACCCCATCATTATGGCCCCATTCAAAGCCTTTCACGACTGAGGCTCTTGGTGCACCCAGCCTCAGTCTTAGCAGATACACAGTCTTTTGAAGCCACTTTTGAAATAAACATATGAAAGACCAAACTAGGAAACCAGAGGTTTATCTCTACCTGCGAAGCCCTGTTAACCATGTCCATCATGGGGACTTGCGCAGGTTGAGTATAGACACTAAAGTCAGAAAGACCTGAGTTTGAATACTGGCTTTGTCACCTGTGAGTCTTTAAGCTAAATGACCACTCAAAAGCTTAATTTTCACACTTATAAAACTCAGAGTATAGTATCTCCCCCATTAGTGATATTCAAATAATTAAACATGATAATGTTGGTAAATAATTTAACAGTGCTTGGCACTTGGAAGCACTCTATAAATGGCAGCCTTTATTATTTATCATTATAATAGTCATTACTACTGACATGCTCGCAAAACACAGTCCATTTCCTCCCATGCAACTTGGTATCTCTACAGCCTATATGGATGTACAACAAAAACAAAACCTCCATTGACTCCAGAGCAAGTTATTTCCAACTGTGACCTTAATTCATCTTGCCTTTTTGGCAAGACTACCTCTCAGTCCTGAAAGTTAAGATATATTTATCCTTGGTGTAATACCCACCTGATGGACAAAATGAAAGAGTAAATCACAACCTAGAACAGTATTTCACTTACCAACAAATCCATTGGGTTTCATGTCTCCCACTCTATTCATACATAAGCTTTCAGCACACTTCTTCATAGCGGATCCCTTCCTTGCCAGCTACAGTCACTTCCTCACCCCCCTCCCTCATCTGTGGTTCTCTCGCCTCCATTTCCATGACTGCCAACTGCCTCCTACAGCTCCAGAACACCCTACCACAACGGAACACATATCTGCATCTGGCATGGGAAGCCCCAAAGAAGATACAGGCAAGCAAAGAGAGGCTGTGTAGTAAACAATTAACCTTGCCCAAAGAGAGTCTGGCCTTTGCCCTGGGCTTCTGGGAGGTCATCTCTAAGCCCTTGAAACGTAAAGTCCTGAGAGGAGTGTCTTGGTTTGCCTAGGACCTTGGGTCATGCAGGTTAGTATGATGTGACAGTGTGACACAGGGAGGGCTTTGGGTCTTGCAGAGTCAGCTCAACCTCCAGCCGAAGATTGGACTGGAGACTGGAATGAACCTTACCTATGTGATGGAGCCCCCCACCAAAATATCTGAATACCTAGGCTCAGGTGTGTTCCCTGGTTGGCAATGCTCCATGTATACTGTCATGTTGATGCCAAGAAAGTACCACTCTCCATGACTCCAAGGGGAGAGGAAAACAGAAGCTTCACATTTGGAATTTTCCTGAATTCTTCCCTATGTGCCATTTCCTTGGCTAATTTTAATCTGTATTATTCAACTGTAATAAACTGTACCATGTAATTCAACTGTAATAAACTGTACCATGTAATAAACACTTCTGGTACATTCTATGCATCCTTCTACAGAACTATGGAAAGTAAGAGTGGTCCTGGGGACCTCTAAACTTACAATTGGTGTCAGAGATGAGGGCAGTCTTGTGGGCTGTTCCTCTAACATTGCAGAGGCCACTGGGAAAATCCCTGCAGATAAGCGGCCAGATTCCAGTATGTACCAGGAAGTTTCCAGGAAACTGAACAACCACATCCTTGGGCCATCCCCTGTCGTCATCATAAGGCAAACCTCAAAGCCTAAAATTGTTACTCTGCCTTCACTTGCAAGTCCTTGTGTAGTCTCAATGATAAACACTCCCTGAATTAATGTGTACAGAGAGACCTTTCCCCTACCCCAGCCTTCACTCTGTCCTCTGACCTCCATGTACAATATGGGAGAGGGCCTATCTCTGGGTTATTTGGAATTTCTCAGTCTGGCATAAATAGCAATGGTAGGTGGTGAATTGGAAGCACTATCATGTGGAAGACTGTACCTGGGGAACTGCCACCTGTGCCCATGTATCCCATCAGCCTGGAAAATGTTATCGCCACTATTCCACTGAGCCTGGTCCTCAGCCCAAGAGAAGAAATTATATAGGCCGAAGAAAGAGGAAAAAGGAGCCAGAGGAATGCTCAGGGAAGCCAGAGGTCAGCAAGAGTGTCAGCCACAACAACATCTGAAATCCTCAGGAATCACACTCCTGTAAGGATGTCTTCCCTCCACTTGCTGGGCCCCTCTGCTTAGAAACAAAGCTCCTTTTCAAGATTGTGCTGCTATCTGCAGTGGTTTAGTGTCCAGATAACTGGGAAGCAAGGAGGTACATTCTTCTGTTAAGGCTCATGGGGAAAATACAGGAAGAAGAAATGTCAGCATTTGGATACCAGTGGAAATGGAAAGCCTCAAAAAAATCAAAAGGGAAAGAAAATGCATTTTGGTGATAAAAGCCTAGAGTGAGCTGACGCTGGCTGAATGCTATATTGGGTCTGAACTAGCCACAATATCTTCCTTTGTTAACCCTGAGTCCCAGCCAACTGCCCCAAGAATACGGAGTAAAAAATGAAGGAACAAACTGGACCCCATGTATTTAAAATTAAGAGGTTTCAGGGCTGTATCAGTCACTTAAGCCTAATATTTGGCTTTCCTTTAAATTGCATTGTCGTCAACGACTGTTCAGGCTGAGTTGCTTAGACAGTAAATTCTGGTTCTAGCTGCCATTTCACATTATGCTAATGTATGTGAGAAGCTGTCTCCCTGGATACCGTAGCAAATTGCCAGCTGAATCATAGAAATGCTGTCAAGTTGTTTTTTTCAAGTTTTCCATTTTTGCTTTGCCATTGTGTGTAGTCAAGAGAAACCAGGAAAGGCAGGGAGGGAGATATATATATATACACATTATATATATTATATGTATGTATCAAGCTTTCCATTGGAATGGTTTTACCTCTTTAAGAAAAAGCTGTCGCTTTCTCCCTTGTTTCCAAAGCAACCCACATGCATGCCTCCATTTTATTTGAAATCATTTCTCGGCCCAAATATCTGTGTCAGTTTCAGGGAATCAGCCTTGAGAGCCAGCAGAGGGAGAAAGAGAGCACCAAACCCTGATTTCCTATAGATTCCACTCCAAATCAGAGCCTGAAAATGTGGACACTTGCTGAGCCCAAAGAGAAGTATGCAAATCAAATGGATTCACTAAGTGAAGCCACTTTATAAAAGATGGCCCAGGGTTCCTGGTGTGAAGCAAACTGCCTTGGCTTGCAAACTGGTTCTACTTTTGGCACTGCTATCTTCTCACCTTGGATGACCCCTGTTGTGAACAGTTATTTTATCTATTAAAAGTAGGAGAGGAAACTGGATGAGCTGTAAAGTCCTTGTGGCCCTAACATTCTAAGTCTCTAGGGCTCTTTTCTGGCCTTAGCTGCCTGTGGGGCTAAGGATAACAATAACTTATTTTGTTGGAATCAGGAGCCTAGCAAGTTTCCTTCCAGGTCTAAGAGCCAGGATTCTGTGAAGCTCAAGGTGCAAAATGAGTAATTTCCCTTACTGTCTGTTGGTAGATAAGACAGATGCGTGCAGGGGTTAAAGGCAGCTGCAACAGACAGAGCACGCACTCCCTGTATCCCACTTCTTTTCACTTTTGGACTCCACTTTTCTTTCCCTGGCCCTTGTGCTACTTCCTGAAGTTATGACGGAGGCAGAAGCACCCAGCAGAGGACCTGGAGCGGGGCCGGAGCTCAGTCTGGGGAAGTTGTAATGATAATCACGTTCACTCACAGCTCTCAAGCACTCACTCGGTCTTAGACATCCTGAACTGCCACTTTGTTAGCTCTGGAACCATATATGACTAATGATCCCTGCACTTGGGACCCTCCTCTGCATCTACAATTTCTTTGCCTCATCTGTCCCATTTCCAACCACCCAAAAGTTCCACCTATACCCCAATGGCAGCGTTTCCTGCAGACAAAGGTTCTAACTTCTGCCCCTGTTTCACCTGAGCCCTCACCTAGATTTCAACCAATTTAAGGGTAGCAAAGTCAAATGGCTTTGGGAGACAATTTAAAAAAAAAAAAAAAACCTATAGAAGTGAGGTTTCCCAATTTGAGGCAAATAGGAAGAAGTAGAACCGCCTCTTAATAGAGGGTACGTGTCCTCTTCCTCACGAACACGGCATTCAAATTGAATTTTTTAAAAACTTTGTGCCCCAAACAAAATGGTCATGCAGAAATTAAGCCTCCACCCCAACAGTTTTTGACTGCAAGCAATACATTCATGAATTTTGGATTTCTTTTTAAATATAGAAATACACTGCATTGAGAATTCACAATTCTTTTCAGTCACTAAGGCTGATCTGGGGTTATCATTTATATTATTACAAAATGGTCTTTTTAAGTTTAATGAATCCTAAAGCTTTCTTACCATAAAGCCTATATTATCTTTTATTAACTGTTTTAAGCCTAATCTCTATAGTATTTCTGTAATTTTCCAGCGGAAATACTTCTGAGCATGAAGTGATACCTGTGGGGTTACTCCAAATTGGCCCCAGTAAGTGTAAAATTCCTCTGATATCTTACATGGTTTTATCTTTAAAAAGAATATTTTTTGTGAATTTTGTTTTCTACTCTGTATCTAGATTTATTAATTTGAAAATAATGTTTTTTTAAATTACTTACCACCTACATAACATTCACTCCAAATCTTCAAGTAAAATAGAAACTTCTAGAAGATGCACCATGTTTATTTTACCATATTTCAGATGGGGCCTGGGTTGCCCTGTGCTGCATAAATAAGATTACTTGACTATTACCTGCTTCCTAAGGATGAGGTAGGGAGATGATTTTACACAAAAGTGGCAGAGTCAGAGATGACCAAAATACAAGGATGGGGAGTGACTTCTGGAATGGTGGTGGGAAGTCTGCAAAATCCTTTTCCCAACAAACAGTGATAGAACTGGGGGAAAAAATGGTCAAAAACAACAATATAAAAAGTTTGGACATTGATGAAAGACATACATCAAATTGAAAAACGTTTATCCAAGATCAGTGGGAATCTGCTGGGTTTTAGCTTAGGAGATGTTCCCATCCACCTCTGCCTCCAATGAAACAGTACTTCAATTAAGGTGGAACAAGATAGGAAAATCATCAGCTTTGCTGAGGAAGGCAGCTGGCTTGATTTGGAGTATACTGCAAAACAAAACAAAGCAATCTCCTGGGCATTGTCATAAACAGTAGCAATCTTGGTGGCAAATAAATGAGGAAGGTCAATGCCAAGGTGAAGCAAGCAACTAAATGGCAGACAAGCTAGACATACAACAAAGAGATCCAGAAAATAAAACATCGGGTTCTTGATACAGTCCCATATAACCCTGGTGGTCTGAAAGGCTGCATGCATTACAAGGCTGTGCCCACACTCAGGAGAAATCAGAGAGGGCCCCAGCTATCCACACACCCCTGGATGAATGTGAGGCATTGTGCACAGACAGAGGAGACACAAAGGGCATAAGGGAAAGTAAAAGCCAGGGAGACCTATAAGCTGACTGAACTTTGAGTGTATGTCCCAATCCATCCACAGATTCTTCAGCAAGGGATGGAGACCCTACCAGATTAAGGTGTTGGGCACAACCTCTGACCAATTGCTGGCTAACCACTAAGCTATGTTGACCTAGAAGCAACCCCTAGAAAACCAGCTTAAAAATAAAAATGAGAAGTAAAGAATTAAGCAGAAACATTAGTAGCTATGTATTGTCAGGGAGACAGACTTTACTTAGCCCAGACAAGTCATTAAACTAACAACAAGCAACAATGACAATCCCCAGAGAAAAATCAGAGCCTAAAGTTCTTACAATATATTATCTATTATCTAAAATTTCCAGCTTTCACCAAAAATTATGAGATATGCAAAGAAATAGGAAAGCATGACCCACACTCAAGGGGAAAAAGAAGCAGTCAATATAAAATGACTCTAAACAGGTTCTGGAATCACCAGACAGACTTCAAAGTAACTACTATAAATATGCTCAAAGAATTAAAGGAAACCATATTTAATGAATTTTTAAAGTATGACAATGACTCATCAAATAGGTAGTATCAATAAAAATATTTTTAAACAGAGATTCTGGGGTTGAAAGATATAACAACAAATAAAACTTCATTAGAGAGGCTTAAAAGAGTATATCATACGGCAGAAGAAAGAATAAGCAAACTTGAAGATAGGACAATAGAAATCATGCAATCTAAAGACCAGAAAGAATAAATACAAATGAAGAACATCTCAGAGAATAGTGGGATACTATCAAGCATACATATAATAGAAGTCCCAGAAGACAAGAAGAGAGAGAAAGGAACAGAAAGTAAATTTGAAGAACTAGTGGCCAAAAACTTTCCAAATTTGATGAAAACCACAGTAGGCCAGAAGACAGCAAGATGATCTATTTAAAGGCTGAAAGAAAGAAAGAAGAAACTCTTTTAACCAAGAATTCTATATCCAGCAAACTGATTCTTCAAAAATGCGGCAAAATAAAGACATTCCCAGATAATTAAATATGGAGAGATTTCATTGCATCAGACCTGCCTTACAAGAAATAATAAAGGAAGTCCTTAGGCTGAAAGTAAATGACACTGGGCTGTAACTTGAATCCATATGAAGAAAAAAGAGCACAGAAACGTAAATATAAATGACTAGGCAAATATTTTTTCTTTTCTGCCCTTAATGCATTTAAAAGGCATAAGATTTATTCTTTAAACCCAGCTTGTCCAACCTGCAGCCCACAGGCCACATGTGGCCCAGAACACCTTTGAATGTGGCCCAAAACAAATTTGTAAACTTTCTTAAAACATTATGAGAATTTTTTTGCGATTTTTTTTAACTCATCAGCTATTGTTAGTGTTAGTGTATTTTATATGTGGCCCAAGACAATTTTTCTTCTTCCCATGTGGCCCAGGGAAGTCAAAAGATTGGACACCCTGCTAAACAATGTTAAACAACAATATAAGAACCACATCTGGGGGTTTATAACATATGAAGATGACATATATACATATATAACATGTATATATATATAATATATATATGAGATAATAATAGCATAAAGGAGAAGAAAGAAAGAAAGTTCTATTGGAGCAAAGTTTCCACATTTTGCCAGAATTAAATTAGTATTAATCTGAAGTCGATTATGATAAACTGAAGATCATAATGTACTCTCTAGAGAAACTACTAAAAAAAACACAATAAAATATAGGGAAAATTTTTAAAGCAAATAAATAAAATGGTATACTAGAAAATCTCTATTTAACTAAACAAAAAAGGAAGTAAGGGAGGAACAGATAAACAAAAATGATAGGAGACCATATAGAAAAGAAATAGCAAAACTGCCAATGTAAATCCAACCATATCAATATTTACATGAAATGTGAATGGATGAAACATTCCAATCAAAAGGCAGAGACTGTCCATCTAGATTTAAAAGAAAATAAATAAATAAATAAACAAAAATTTAAAAAGAAAAGAAAAAAAGATCCCACTATATGCTGCAGAGTTTCTTGCCTAGCTGCCTTGCCTCCCCGCTCCATCTTCTGGCTTCACTGTTCTTACAGCACACATATCAGGAGCTGAGGAGCTGAAAGTGGAAACTGTCAGAGGGGAGTTTTTGCAGTCAGAGTGGGAATAACTAGAAAGCAGTCTGTGATCTGAGGACTGGATTTTAAAACTTCAATGGTCATTTAGCTCTTAAAAAGCTGTGAACTGTGGAATCCCCACATATTCCAACAGTCATATTCCTGAAAAACATGACATAACTTGAATTTGAGTATTCAGAAACATAGATCCTACAGATTTTTTGTGTCAGCATCTTGAAAATATAATTCTCAACAGCAAGAGCTATTAGGAGGACAGCTTGGACTGAACCTGAAGGTAGAACCAGAGAAAGAAGAAAATGAGGGACTTACTTCTTCCATTATTAGGGGATCACCAACAACCAGCTAGTTTCCCTGGTTCTGAATTTTCACCTCATCCAGGCTTTCACTACATTTGAAAGAGTTGAGCACTTCATCTTTCTTGAAATATCTTACTTACCTGCTTCTGCAACATCAATCTCTTGGGTTTCCTTCCACATCACTGGACATTCCTTTTTAGTCTCCTTTCTTGGATCCTTCCCATTTCCATGACTCTATGTTGGGATGTCTCAATATGAGTTCTTGGGCTGCTGTCATCTGTACCCTTCCTTTGAAGGTGATCTCATCCATCACCATAACTGTCAATATCATGCACACTGATCCTGTTCCCCTCAACTCCAGACACAAATATTGTACTGTCCAACTCAGCATCCCAATGTAGATGTCAAATAGGCATTTCTTAGTGTTGCACATCTCAGAAATTGATAATTCCATTCTCTCACACCCTATATCCAATCATGTCAGCAACATCTTGACAATGTATCCCAAATCCAACTATTTTTCACCTCCACTACTACCTGGTCCAAATCACCATCATCTCTCACCAGGCTAAGTATAATATCCTCCCAACTGGTCCCCTTCCTTCCATCCTTCTCCCTTAAGACAAAATTCTCCACCTAGATGCCAGAGCAGACCTTTCAAGTATATATCTTATTATGTCAGTTCCCCATGCAAAACTCTCCAGAGCTTTCCATCACACTTGGAAAACATTCAGAGGCTCATCTTGCTGTAGGTTACATGAACTTGACCCTGGCTACACCCCCAACCCTACCCCCTGCCACTCTCACCTTCAGCCACTGAGCTCCAGCCACTCTGGTCTCCTGAGTTACTACACATTCCAAATACCTCCTGCCTTAGGGCCTTGGCACTTGCTCTTGGCACCACCTGTAAGGCTCTTCCCCCAAGTATCACTTTGGTTTTCCCATTAAATGTATTGGGGTTTGTCCTCACTTCATGGGAGAGTATTTTTCTGATTACTGTGTTTGAAGTAAACACTCTTGGTTTTATTTTTCTTCATAGCCCTATCCCTTCTTTTAATTTAAGTTTACTTGTTTATGGTCTTCTATTTATACTGGAATGTATCAGAGCTAAGAATGTCTATTTTGTTTACTGCTAAATCCCCAGCATATAGCATATGCCCTACCACAGGTAGGTGCTTCTTAAATATTCACTGAATGAATAAATAAGTGAATAGATAGAGGGAGGGATGGATGGAGGGATGGAGGGATGGAGGGATGAAGGGATGGATGGAGGGATGGATGGATGGATGGATGGATGGATGGATGGATGGATGGATGGATGGACAGATGGATGGATGGGTGGATGGATGGATGGATGGATGGCAGGTTTCTGTCATCCGTAGGTATGGGAAATGTAAGTAGCCTCAGCAGAGACCACAGGTCTCTCAATGCCTGATCCATCCTGACCTTTTGCTTTAGTTAGAAGCCCCAAATGGCCAGGTGCAGTGGCTCATGCCTGTAATTCCAGCACTTTACGGGGGCCAAGGTAAGAGGATGGCTGGAGCCCAAGAGTTTGAGACCAGCCTGGGCATCATAGCAAGACCCTGTATCTTAAAAAAAAAAAAAGGCAGGGATGGGGGACAAAATCCAGTCTACAGATTCATATCGGTACAGGATTAGGTTTTTTACTCACCCTGAAAAAAAAACTAGAAAAATAAGAATAATGTAGTGACTCTTTCATTGAACTGAATTTTTATAACTCTCCTTTATTTTGAGATTGTCCTTATACTTTAAAATTCATGTTAAAATTCTCATCATTTTACAAAGCAAAAGTGATAGTAAGTGGTAACTAGGTTTTGGCAATTTCCTTACTAGTGATCCAATGTTGTATTCCATTGTTTTAGAGGTAAGTACGTTTGTTAATGAAATCAAAGGGTTAGAAAGCACTGTTTCTGGTTACTCCTTTTCTGCCTTTTTCCTGTGAGCAAATTCTTTAATAATTGCAAAGTCTTGTCAAATAACAACATGCAAAGTACCCTTGTTCCTTTAAGGCTAGAGTCTGGCCTTGAATTAAGCTGTTTCTCGTACTACCTTCACCCCTATCCTGCCCAGAAGTAGAATCCAACCTCTGTACCCCAGCTCTGCCTCTGATGCCCTGAGCCCATTGGCAGGGACCTTGACAAGAGAAGGGAAAAATGAGAAAAAACAGGCAGACCTTGCATCATGCTCCTGAAAATTGTGTGTAAAATAAGCCTTTGTATATTAAGTCCCATCTTACCATTGACCTCATGGTTACTTTTCTTCCTTCTTAGTTGTGTTTCAAGAGACAATGCACCCTAGCACAGTTAAATTTCTCTCATCTCTACTGAGAACCAGTGATTTGAAACACTCAAGGGAGATAAGGAACTTTTCAGATTGTGAAGTGAAAAATTATTTTATATGGAGAAAGACTGCCCCCTGATTCATATATTTCTGAAAGTACAGATTTTTATTTATCACCTGCTGTTAAAATGGGGGTCACCTTTACTTAGATTCTGGTATCTAAGAATTGTGTACACTGAAAATCACTACATGACTCAAAATCACCCCTTTTGAATTCTACTTGCAGTAAACAAAATTTTTTGTTGTTTGTTTGTTCTAGACAAAGTCTTGCTCTTGTCCCCCAGGCTGGAGTGCAATGGCGCGATCTCAGCTCACTGCAACCTCCGCCCCCCCGGGTTCAAGCCATTCTCCTGCCTCAGCCTCCTGAGTAGCTGGGATTACGGAAGCCTGCCACCATGCCTGGCTAATTTTTGTATTTTCAGTAGAGATGGTGTGTCACCATGTTGGCCCGACTGGTCTCGAACTCCCGACCTCAGGTGATCTACCTGCCTCGGCCTTCCAGAGTGCTGGGATTACAGGCATGAGCCATCACACCCGGCCAGCAGTAAACAAGCTTTTAATTTCAGGTGAGAAGGAAAGCAACGAGACAAGCCGAGGCGGGCAGGGGGTGCTCTCCTGGGAACCCTGAGTAGCACCTGTAAGCAGCTGGGGTCATCTCAGCAAATGAGCTGCCCCGCACCCAGGCAGCCTCGCTGGCATCACCTGTTAGGGCTTACCTCTGAAAGGCCATTTCCCACCCATGCTGCCTCTTTACTTTGGTGGGATGGCCCCATCCTTAGATGCCAATCAAACAAGAGAGAAATTGGTTATTTCTCACTTGGGAAACAAAGCAGATTCAAATAAATGTCCTTCCTTTCCACCGGGAAGATTCTCTTCTACTTTACTAGCAGAGTCCAGGTGAGCCCCACTTTTGACACCTTTTCAAAAAGCAAAATTCCAAACTCATAAACAAAAAGTTAAAAGGGGGGAAACAGTAAGGGAACAGGGAGGCATAATTTCCTTTGCCAAAAGATGTATAGCTTTGCCCTGGGATACAAATGCAGGTGGTCCTAACAAAGGTCCCTAGTGTTAGGAGTCACAACTCATTGTAAAGCCTTCAAAAATGAAGGGGGCCGGGCGCGGTGGCTCACGTCTGTAATCCCAGCACTTTGAGAGGCCGAGGCAGGCGCATCACCTGAGATCAGGAGTTGGAGACCAGCCTGGCCAACATGGTGAAATCCCGTCTCTACTAAAAATACCAAAATTTAGCCGGGCGTAGTGGTGGGCGCCTGTAATCCCAGCTACTTAGGAGGCTGAAACAGGAGAATCGCCTGAACCTGGGAGGCTGAGGTTGCAGTGAGCTGAGATCATGCCATTGCAGTCCAGCTTGGGCAACAAGAGTGAAACTCCATTTCAAAAAAAAAAAGGGGAAAATGTGTATGTGTATCTAAAATGAAAACAGTATAGAAAAACAGGGACTCAACTAATAAATGTTTAACTTAATGCAGCATTTTTGGAGCACAGCTATCTTGTAAACAAAGATAAACCTGCTACAGGGGATTTAAAAGAGCATAGCATGGAGCTGCTGAAGCTGCACATTTGCAGATCCAAACACCCCAGAGAAAGGAGGAACCTGGATCCATCAGGACCCAATACAGTGGGCATGCTCAGAAGGAGTTAATGGGAAAGAGTTTAAGGAAGGAATTCTGCATACAGCTGTGTTCAGAATTAAAGGAACCAATAAGGGATGGGGAAGCACAAAGGGACTGGCAACAAGGGGGAAGCAGATACTGCCCCTAGGTCTGAGGAACCAGGGGAGGGAATTGTGTGCCTGAGAGCTTGCAGGAGCCAGAACTGTGGAAGAGAGGCCACTTTGCAAAAGACATGCCTTAAAGGAGCACAGCACCGTAGAACTGGAGGAGGCAGAGGGCGGGGCATGTGCAGATAAAGACTGCCACCTCTTTTCTCTTGCCCTCTGGTTTTCTGGTGGTGCCTCCCAATGGCCAAACCCAAGTGGAAGGCAGAAAGCCAGGGAGCTCAGACAATGCTGTCCATGGAGATCGGCTTCGCAGGGCAAGGAGAATGGAGCTGAGGCAAATGCAGCCAAGCCAGCAAAGAGCCCTAGACTGAGACCCAGGACACCTGGTGCTAACTGTGCCACTGCTGTATTGGCTTTTAGACTTTGGACAACAACACATCTAGACTTCTAGGTAAGAGACTGTACTATACAGTCTGTGGTCTCTTTGACTCAATTTCATCCAGGAGTTATGTAGATCCAGGAGCTATATATATCCAGGAGATGTGTAGCATTAGTAATAACACATCAGCTACTACAGGTATCACAAGGCTTTCAACCAGAGCCCTTCAATCTATGTAACACTGATGTGTTTACTAACCCCAAAATTCAGATAGACATCAAATTCATGGGCACAGAAACTGGCCCAAGGAATTCTCATCTTCATTTCTCAACAACTTCATCACTAGAGTGACGTCTACATCGTGGCCAGTTTCCCTTGGGGTTACCGAAGAGTTCAGAATTTCACATGCCTCCCTTGTTTCTTTTGAGAACAGCAAATATGGGCACAATTGGAAGATGAACCATCCTGAACTCCAGAACCTGTGAGGCTGTGCCTGCAGGAGAGAGGGCTCAGACCCCCAAAATAGCAGGAAGAGACCCCCTGTCCAGTCCTAACCATTGCAGGCAGCCTCTCCTATCGCAAGGGTCTCTTCTCTTTTGCAACCTTCCCATCCATGGACTGGTACCTGCCCCATACCAGCTAGTGGGGAAAAGATCCTCTGGACAATAGGTCCACACTCTGCCCTCTAATGTCAGGCCTTCTAGTCTTTCCTATCTCATTAGTACTTCTAGTGACTTCAGTCCTGTAGCCTTACAAAGTCTTCCTCTAGTTATTTCATAGCATCTTCGGTAGGGACACTAACACATAGTAGAACTGCAACTTGTTAAGCCTTAAGCAAACAGGGATCTTAGAGAAATTTCTCTCTCTTAAGAGGAAAAAAATTAAATGATAAAAGAAAACATCAAGTCGAATGACATTACAGAGAGAGGCAACTTCCCCCTTGCACCCCAGGGACGGTAAAAGGTGAGTTGTCAGGTGCTGCTGAAATCCCCAGGTGAAAAACCCATGGGGATACGACCCAAGAGAAAATGTGGTTTTAAGTCCAAGTCTGCTAATAAATCAAAGAAATGCTAGTCTGTTGACCTTGGACAGAGGACCGTGGGTTGGGGCACACTGTAACAGGTACAATGCGGGGTGGATAAAGTACACCTGGGGTAATAAAGGCTCTAAATTTGTTTTATAAGTTTGCTCTGGAGTTATTACTGTCGCTATTTGACTTAATAATTATGGCTTAATGTGTTAATAATTTTTACTGATGCAGTAATCTTGCAGGCTAAGTAGTTGCCTGGGAACTCTATATCATGCACCTAGTAGGTCCTGGCAATAAATGTTAATTGCAGTATCTTCAGCTGCAGAACTTTGGAAGCCATGAGGGTACATTGCTCTTTCTTCACCCTCTCATGCTCCCCCAAACTGCCTAGTACTGTCTTGCATCACACCCCTTTCTGGCCCATTCCCATGTACACATATGATGTGTTTCCCTGCATATC
This sequence comes from Pongo pygmaeus, assembly GCF_028885625.2. Lineage (NCBI taxonomy): Eukaryota > Metazoa > Chordata > Mammalia > Primates > Hominidae > Pongo > Pongo pygmaeus. The sequence goes on along the minus strand of NC_072379.2, from coordinate 140,186,741 downwards.
TGTCTGTAATGCACAGCCCACGCCACTCTAGCTGTCATTTTTTAATGCTTCTCTGATTCCTCTGGGTGCTTCTACTTGTTTGGTTGGTTTTTTCTGTTTGTTTGTTTACCTCCAGTATAGAAGTTTCTGGCAAAGACACTGCATCTTCCTTAGGGATTGAGAGACCCATACAAGTTAGACCGTGAGCCTCTTGAGATGAAGGAGTTCTCTCACTCATCACTGTATCCTCAGGGCCCAGCAGAGCCACATGGCCCACAGAAGATGCCTAAAAAGGATCTGCAAAATCTGAACTGTGTTTTAGGTACATTGGAGCGTAACTGACCCTTTAGGGAAACAGAGTTGAATGCAAAGGAAAAGCCGAGGAAAGGAGTTTTCCTTTCCCACAGCTTGGAGTGCTGAGAAATGCCCTTCTGTTGCAAGGTGGGAAGAGAGCAGAGACAATGCTTTGGACCAAAATGCTTTCAGAAAGAAAGACTGTAGTGTGATTAGACCCATTTGATCCTGTTAGATATGAAAAAGGCTTGGGCAAACAATGAGGCCATGCTGGCCAGGGCTCCACTTGGAAATTGTTAAAAGGTAACAGGCAAAGGAAACTGATTTAGTGCATCTTGGGAAGGGAGGATGAGAGAAGAGCCACACGTGGCCAGGTGCTCAGCAGGAGCCTCTTGCTATGGAGAGGCTGATTGTGATAAATGTCAAGAAGCCCAGGGGGATTAAAGGAAGGCGAGCACAGAGCCCCCACTTCGCTCCCATGAGAACATCAGACATTCCATCCTGTGTTCTTTCCTTTGAGCTCCTGGAACTAAGTGGTTCTCCCTACTCTGTCATGCTTTCTTTCCTTAGCAATATATTTCCTTCTGGTCCTGTCCCAATTACACAGAGAGGACATATTGCAGTGGAAATGAGCATTGATGCTGGAGCCAAACTGCCCAGTTCGAATCCTTCCTCTGCCACTCACTAGCTGTGTGACTTTGAACAAGTTACTTAAGCTCTCTGCACTTCAATTTTCTCATCTATAAAGTGGGATAATGATAATAGTACCTATGCATAAGGCTGGTATGAAGATTCAACAAATTAGTGCAGGAGTGCTGTAAAGGTGACCTGTAAGCTCACTGGCCATGTAACTCTCTGAGACTCAGTTTCCACATCTATAAAACTAGCTAGTTAATAATAGGCATCTTGCAGAGTATTTGAGAGGATTGGGGGTAGTGAATACATTCAATCTAAAATGCCAGGAATACAGCAGTTGCTCAGAAAAAAATATTAGCTATTTTTATTATTACCAATAGTTAACTATTTTGGCCCCAAAAATATTTCATTTGGGGTGTTTTATTTCTTTAAAAAGAATTCATCTCTACGACATTGGTCTTGTAAGTTTTAATTTTGTTTCCTTAAGGTAAGGAATATCCATGTTGAATTAATCATCTCCACTAAAGCTTGCCTCTGAATTATTAGAATGATATTAGATGAAGGAAAGTCTCATATTAGATTTACTATAGCCACACAGAATTTCTTTTCAAAATTCGGCTATCTGAAATGCATCTCCAGGGAAAAGATGAAATAGTATCAACAACCATTGGAATGGCAGAAGATAAGCTTCCCATTTAGAGCAGAGAAAGTTCTCCAAGTGGAAGGAAGCCTCCTTCCATTTTTCCAGACAACTCCACCCTTGGCCAGGCACATCACAAGGAGCCCCTTTTCTCACTGGGTCCCATGTAATTACCAACAGGGCAGAGTTCAGTGTCAGCATCCTGCTAACACCCTCCCTGAACTGGGCCTTCTTCTGCCCTCACTGTTACCTACTTCTGCCATTTCACCTGTTACCCAGTTCCAATGTCGCTTCCACATTTTCAGGAATCTTTACAGCAGTGTCCTACTCTACCGGTACCAATTTATTGTATAAGTACGTTTTCACGCTGCTGATAAAGACATACCTGAGACTGGGCAATTTATAAAGAAAAAGAGGTTTAATGGATTCACAGTTCCACGTGGCTGGGGAGGCCTCCCAATCACGGCAGAAGGCACATCTTACATGGCAGCAGGCAAGAGAGAATGAGGACCCAAGCAAAAGTGGAAACCCCTGATAAAACCATCAGATCTCATGAGACTTATTCACTACCACGAGAACAGTATGGGGGAAACCTCCCCCATGATTCAATGATCTCCCACTGGGTCTGTCCCATGACACATGGGAATTATGGGAGCTACAATTCAAGATGAGATTTGGGTGGGGACACAGTCAAACCATATCAGCCACTCTTCCTCTTCCAGGTAGGTCCCTCTTCCATAAGGAACCACCAACATCCAACAGCCCACATTATCTGCAGCTCAAACATCTCAGCAGGAAACTCTAAAGTCACAATAGGAGAGATCCCAGCTCTGAGCACGCAACAAAATATAGTCTATACACCAGCTAAGGTGTATCCATCAACAAAGAACTACATATATGACAGTGGTCATCCAGTAAGCTAAGGTTAATTTATTATTGCAGAAAGAAAAGTATCTTTCATAAATTGAGAGTGGCCTAAGTGTACCATGTTTATAAAGCCTACAGTAGTGTATAGAAATGTCGTAGGCCTTCACATTCACTCACCGACTCCCCCAGAGCAACTTCCAGTCCTGCAAGCTCCATTCATGGTAAGTGCTCTATACAGAAGTATCATTTTTTTACCTTTTATACCTTATATTTACTGTACCTTTTCTATATTTAGATACACAAATACTTATCATTGTGTACAATTCAGTATAGTAAAATGCTGTGCAGGTTTGTAGTCTAGGAGCAATGGGCTACATCCTCTAGCCCAGGTGCGTAGTAAGCTATACAGTCAATGTCTGTATAAGTACACCCCAGGATGTTCACACAGCAACAACATTGCCTAATGATGCATTTCTCAGAACATATCCCCATTTTTTTTTTTTTTTTTTTTTTGAGACAGAGTCTCACTCTCTGAATATCCGATGCACTTATTTGCCAGGCTGGAGTGCAGTGGCGCAATCTCGGCTCACTACAGCCTCCGCCTCCCGGGTTCAAGCGATTCTCGTGCCTCACCCTACTGAGTAGCTGGGATTACAGGCGCCTGCCACCACACCTGACTAACTTTTGTACTTTTAGTGAAGGCAGGGTTTCACCATGTTGGCCAGGCTTGTCTCTAACTCCTGACCTCAAATGATCTGCCCACCTCAGCCTCCCAAAGTGCTGGGATTGCAGGCGTGAGCTACTGTGCCCGGCCACGTATCCCCATCTTTAAGCCATGCATGGTTTTATTTGCAATTTAAGAAACAGCTTGCAGGATGCTTTAGAGATGGACTGAAAAAAAGAGAAAGGGGAAGACTGGTCACATATATATTAACAGAGGATTGAGTGATACGTGACAGGGGAGGACACATGACAGGGCCTGGAGGGGTGCCAGACATGGGCTCTCATGAGGGTCCTGAGAGCCCCCAATTAATTAAGGTTGCCAGCAATAAAAAGACCACTCAGTTCAATTTGAACTTCAGATAAACAACAAATAATTTTTAGTATATGTATATCCTAGGAAATACTTGGAACATACACAAAAAATTTATTCATTGTTTACCTGCAATGCAAATGTAACTTGGCATCCTACATTACCTGACAATCACACCTCTGATATGCCCTGGTATTACAGCTCCCACCTTTTAGAGAATCTGCTAGAAGTTCTCTCCCATTCTTCTTCCTCTGCATCCTCCACTAGAAATACAAAGACAAAGCATGGCTCCATCCTCTTTCCCTTTCCCTACTGCCAAAAAGAATGAAAGCCCAAAGAAAATCCCTCCCCCACATGACACAGGGAGAAGCTATGGATGTCGCTTGGAGGCAGCTGAATTCAAACATCTTGAGCAGAACCTGTGATCTTAAGCCCATTTCAGGGTCCCTCATGGGTCTGGGGATGGACTACTGTGATAGGGAGGTAACCAGTCTAAAACCGTAGGCAAAAAATTCTAAGTGTGCATTATTTTCCAGGAAGCTTATATAGATAGAGAGACAGAGAGACCTATAGAGAGATATATCCATGTATATAAAGAATTATCTACATCTATATTTGTGTATATATAAATATCTACATAGCCATATATCTTGATTTGAATTGTGTGTGTGTGTGTAGAGAGAAACCTATAGAGAGATATCTATGTATAAAGATAAATATCTATTTCCACATAGCTCTCTCTCTCTCTATATATATATATATACATACATCTCTCTCTCTCTATATATATATAGAGAGAGAGAGAGAGAGAGAGAGATGTATACATATGTACACACATACATATACAATTCTGTCAAGATTGTTCTAGATACTGGGAAAAGTCCTATCGCGAATCAGAGAGACATGTTCCCTGACCCCATGGTGCTCACATTCTAGGTGCAGAGATGATCTACAAAGAAGCAAATAGATAACCAGACATTTATTTTAGAGAGCAATAAGCTCTTTAAAGAAGGAATGCTTGGTAATGGGGAAAAGAGTGCTGGGGGTGGCTGGACATGCTCCCTTATTCAGATCCTACAGCAGCCCCGTAGCCCCTAAGGTGTGCACAGCATTTACGAGTCTGGCACTCAGGCCCTTCTGTACTCTGACCCCGGCCCCTTTACCAAATCTCATCCTTCGTTTCTCTACAACACAAATTCTTCACCTACACCATGTCTCTTGTTCCCACCTCTACGCCTTTGCTTACCTGCACACACTCTTTTCCAGCCTCCACAAATTTTTTCCAGTTTTAACTCTACATGATCCAGTTCTTGATCTGCCTCCTCCAGGAAGCCATCTCTGGTTTCTCTACCTCTTAAAAAAATACTTATTTTGAATTCTTAGCATATAGGCCACAAAGTGTCTTACATATTTAGCCAAATTACTTTTAAATCATTTTATTGAAGATCTTCTTGTCTCTCTACCTACATTACAACCCCCTAGAGGATGGACGTTACTCCAAATACCCTTTCGTAGTCTCAGAAACATTGTACTGAACCTGATAAATACATGCTGAAATCATGAATGAAAAGATTTGCCACTTGCATCCACATGGGGAAATGGGTCATTACTCTGTAAGTATTTTTCAATTTCATTTTACTCAGGAAGTAACAGATATTTGGTAATACATTTTTATGTGAACTAAAATAAGCATGGCTCCATAGAGATGAACTATCAACAAAAAATGGACACATTTTCTGCTGGTCCTCAGTAGCTGTCTGGGATCTGGAAGCAACCTGATTCTTATTCAGACTCATCCCCTCAGAAACAAATTTGAACAAAAATAAAAAGTTGTGATAGGCCTAAGCTAAACAGGCTTTTCCTAAGTTTGTAGAAATCTTAACAATTTACAGGTTTAGTTGGAATTCAGGAAAAAAAAAAATCACATCATTTCCCAAACTCTACTACTCCCATCCCTACTTCCAAACCCTTTTCCAGTCTGACGGTGGTTCCAGAGTGAGGTCCAAAAGTACTTCTTTATATAACAGAAGTGGATTTACATCTGTCTCCACACAATAACATTTCTATCATGGACCATAATGAAATTCACTGGACAAACTTACACAATGTAAAGAATGTGGATTTGGAAAAGGTTTGGATGCAGATCGACTCACAGCATGCCGATTCTCTTGCCTCTATTTCCACTGAAAAATCTATAGGCATTCCCAATTCCTGTGGAGTCCCATTAGGGGAGCTGGCTTATGTATACGATGTGGCTGCATTTGAGCTTAAGGACAAGTGAAAGCGTATGAGCACTATTTGCAGAAATGAGAGGGTTTGCAGGAGAGGATTCTCAGAAGAGAAGGAAAACAGTTCTAAGACCTCGGTGATTTCTCTTCTTGCTGTAAACTCAACAGACTATCAGAGACTTTTTGCCATTTCTTTATTTTGCAAAATGTTCTCAAAAGAAGTCTTAACCTCCATAGCAAGAGTTTAACATTCAGGCCTCTGGGCAAAATTATCTGCAAGTGTAAAATGAACAAACCTCCATCCACAAATATCCTTTCCCAGTTCCACTCCAGAAGCAGCCTGGGTTCTGCTTCTGGCCTTTCCACAGACCTGTTTTCCCTCCCTTTCCCAGGAGGCAGCCCACACTGTGAAACCTTCTCACTCCTGGGCCCCTTAACATGATGCTTCTTGGCTCTCCTCCTACCTCTCCTGTGCATCCTTCTTTTTTTTTTTTTTTTTGGAGATGGAGTCTTGCTCTGTCACCCAGTCTGGAGTTTGGAGTCCAGTGGCGCGATCTCGGCTCACTGCAACCTCCGCCTCCCAGGTTCAAGCAATTCTCCTGCCTCAGCCTCCCGAGTAGCTGGGATTACAGGCACATGCCACCATGCCCGGCTAAGTTTTGTATTTTTAGTGGAGATGGGGTTTCGCCATGTTGCCCAGGCTGGTTTCGAACTCCTGAGCTCAGGCAATCTGCCCACCTCGGCCTCCCAAAATGTTAGGATTACAGGCATGAGCCACCGAGCCTGGCCCTGTGCATCCTTCTTTGTGCCCTTTGCTAAGTTCTTCTTCCCCCTGAGGGCAACCTATGTGCACTTCACACCCTCCTCTTTCATCCTGGAAACACATCCTATTTTATGACTTCACTATCACTTCTATTCCATGATTCTCGAATCTGTATTCTCACTCAGTTTTTCACTGACACTCTAACTCGGGTGCCCACAAGCATCTCCAGCCGGACCTGTCATCATCACAGACTCTACGTGCTCCAAACTGAAATCATTGTCACCATTCTCATTACTCCTTCTCACAGCCTTACTAGCTTCTGCCGCCTAGGCTTAAAAGCCTGGAGCCATCCATTTGTTCGTTCAGCAATTACTCACATGTGTATCTTTTGTGTCCTATAGCCTTTCTAGCCCACCATAACCAAAATTTTAGCCCCTTTTATTCCAACTCAAAATGTCATCTTCCTTTCTCTCCACTTATCCCAGTCATAGCTACCTTCAAGGCTCAATTTTAGTCCTAAGTCATCTCTCCCTTCTCTGAATGTCTGATGCATTTATTTGCCATAGTATCATTTGGGTACTTAATACAACACTGCTTTGCACAGTTACCTGTTTCATGAGTTATGTTTTACACCATCAGTTATGTTATATAGACATACTTACAAGCTCTGGATGAAAGGAACTGTATGGATTTTTTTAAAGGACCTGCCTACCCCGGCACATAAGTAAATGAGCTGATCTTTATGCAATGCTTATCTCAGGGCCTGGTGCAAAACAACAGCCTAAAAATATAGGTTTGAAAAAATAGTAAGAAACATTTGGTAAACTGAATAAGACTGAACTGCACAAAACGCTCCCCCAAAATGTCCACAGCCCCGGTTTTGCCTCTTCTACCAGCTCTAGTGGAAGGCTATGAATACTGGACCATCATGAGGGCAGGCATTGTGGAGGACAAAGATACACAGGGGTATTCAGTGGTGGATACATGTTTGGGTCTTGACAGGTCAAGCAAAAATGGTCCACACAGACTTGAATTATTCCAGAAGTGAAACGGAACATGAAAATACACTCGCTACTATTACTTTCCTTCCCCTCATAACTTTTAATAATACAAATGTTTGGCTTCACCTCTTCTCAGCTCTGTCACTGGCTGCACGGCTGGCAATGAGAATGAGAATGTTCTGCAAGATAGATCTGGGCCCATGGGCCGGTACAGTAGGGGAACCACAAAGAGTACAGCTGGATTTGAGAAGGAGGAAGGAAGCCGAGGCCCAGCGAGGAGAATGACCTGGTAATAGTCACACTTCTACTGGCCCAACTTAACCTGAGGTTCCTGCCTCACTCCCCTCTGCTCCCCTCCCTCCAGCCTCCATTTGAGGACACCACCAGCCCCTGCTGACGTTTCCCTCAGCTTCATCAGCACTCATATCCTTGGTTAAGAGGCTTCTTCCTACTTCTGATGGCTGCCATAACCCCATAGAGCAGAGGTGACCTCCCTCTACCCCTTACAAAGACAGAAGTGCTGAGAGACTTCAGTGTCATTTTTAATCTCCAAGCAGAAGTTAATGGTTGGAGTCAAAAACAAAGGAACAAAAATCCACAAGTGACCATCCCAGAGGCCCTCTCCGCAAAACCACACACAGAGTCCCAGGCTGACCTCGCATGGACTCCGAGAAAGAGACAGTTCTCCCCTTCATTAGTCAATGACCCGAAAAAAAGGCAATCAAGCCAGGGTCACATGACTTTGGTTGTTTGGGGTTTGTTTAAGTTTTACTTTATTTAACGTGAGTGAAAAATTTAAACTGTCTCTGTTATTTTATTCCTGGGGATTTAAAGCTAGCCAATACACAAAAGAACATTTAAAAAATAGACTTTGTGCCTAGTTCAAGAAGAAAATCAGATGCAAAAGGAGGAGAAAGAGGAAGAAAAAAGGTAGATGGAGGGAAAAGTGAAAAACAATGACATAAAGACAGGAGACAGGAGCGAATGCAATTCAAAGGCAGAGAGACAGCAGCTGGAATCTCAGATAAAGAATCAGGGCCTGGCACGGTGGCTCATGCCTGTAACGCCCGCACTTTGGGAGGCAGAGGTGAGCAAATCACTTGAGGTTAGGAGTTTGAGACCAGCCTGGCCAACATGGTGAAACCCTGTCTCTACTGAAAATATACAAAAATTAGCCTGGCATGGTGACAAGCACCTGTAATCCCAGCTGCTCGGAAGGCTGAGGCAAGAGAATCGCTTGAACCTGGGAGGCACAGGTTGCAGTGAGCCAGGATCGCGCCACTGCACTCCAACCTGGGCAACAGAGTGAGATTCCGTCTCAAAAAAAAAAAGGAAAAGAATCGGGAAGGTAGGTAATGGAGAAACCCACACACACACACACAAAGTATGAAAATAGCCACGCAGCGAATACTGTGAGGAAATCACTATGCAGTTCTGCTCTGTTTACATTTTGTTTGTTTCAGTTCGACAGTACTTTAAAAGATTCTAAAATAGCCGGGCATGTGGCTATTGAATAGCTGAAATGTGGCTACTGGGATTGAGAAAGTAAATTTCGACTTTGATATAATTTTAATTAAACTTCCATTTAAATTTTAAAATGAAGGCAACATAAAGCCTGTTGCCACTAAACACAACTTTATTTGGTAGGACTACTTTTCACTCTGCTTCAAAGTCAATCTGCTTCAAAGTTAATCTTATTTCAAAAAGATAAACCAGTTCTATTAATAGGAACGTGAATATTAAAGCTGATTTTTTTGGTACTCAATTCAGTTATTAAAAAACTTTTAAATATGTCTGGAATAACTTGGATATGTGCATTCACATTTTCAATTGTCAGTTTTATGGACTCTAACTATAAATCAAGTGTTTCTGATGAAAATGTAGCACCCAAATTCAGATGTTTTAAGTATACCAGATTTTGAAAACTTAGTGCAAAAAAAAAATGATCTCTCAATAAATTTTACATTGATTATTCATTGAAACAAGAATAATATTTTGGATATATAGGGCCAAGTAAAATACACTATTAAATTTAAGTCAACCTGTTCCTTTTTACTTTTTCTAATGTGGCTACTGGAAAATCTAAAATTAGGTATGTGGTTCATGTGTTTCAACTGGCCAGGCCTATTCTAAAGGAAGCAAAGCAAAGCTCCTTTAAAGAGGTCTGACAGAAACCAGCGCCACCACATGCCCTCAAATCTTGCTGGAGCCTTGGTAGCTGAGGAACCAGATAAATTCTTTTTTTTTTTTTTTTTGAGACAAAGTCTCGCTCTTGTCCCCCAGGCTGGAGTGCAACAGCGTGATCTCGGATCACTGCAAACTCCGCCTCCTGGGTTCCGGTGATTCTCCTGCCTCAGCCTCCGGAGTAGCTGGGATTATAGGCGCCTGCCACCACGCCCAGCTAATTTTTGTATTTTTAGTAGAGACGGGGTTTCACCATGTTGGCCAGGCTGGTCTCAAACTCCTGACCTCAGGTGATCTGCCCGCCTCAGCCTCCCAAAGTGCTGGGATTACAGGTGTGAGCCACCGCGCCGGGCTGGAACCAGATAAATTCTAAATAATCTGTAATGTTGGTTCCTAGGATGAGATGAACCAGGAAAGCAGGAAACTTCTTCAATCAAAAAAGGCATACAGAGTGATATAATGGACTTCAGAGACTCAGAAGGGGGAGGATGGGAGGAGGCTAGGGATTGAAAAAAAAACTACACATTAGGCACAATGTACACTACTCGGGTGACGGGTCACTAAAATCCCAGAGTTCACCACTACAGAATTCATCCATGTAACAGAACAAAAAAACCACTTGTACCCCAAAAGCTATGAAATAAATTTAAAAAAAAAAAGGATCCCAGAGGACATGACAGTGTTCTCAACTCATGGAGCCTCCACTCATGGGGGCTTCCCACCAGGAGGAGTCACAAGGCAGGAAGTCCAGAAGTGCAACCTCCCCAGCACCCACCTTTCAGAAAACTTATCAAAAGCTAGCAGATACCAAATCACAAGGAGGAGGAGAGAAACAGAGACATGGAAAAGCAAAAGGAACATGAACAAACTCAGAGCAGTAGAGGATGAGAAAGCAATTGGCTTCATATAAATAATAGCAAAACAGTGCACACAGCTGTGTGTTTATACCTAGAAAATCCATCCTGGTGTTTGCCACAGGCAGCGGAGCTCTAACTCATTTATAATACTGTTCTCTTCGGTATTAAAATGCAATCTAATCAATTAAATAGTTTTACCGAGAAATATTCTTAAAAGTAAAATTTGTGATCACAGAAATTCTTGTCCTCATTTGCAACACAGAAAATCATTAACTTTCTACTTTGGGAAAGTGGAAGGTGTCATCATCCATGGAAGAGACAAGAATATTCTACTTTTGCAGCCTGAGCTGAAGACTGATAATGCAGATTTAGAAGCCAAATCAGTAAACACTGTAGCAGAAGCTTAGAAATGTCTAGAAGGAAAATACCAATCTTGAATAGTCTTCTTTGTACTGCACATAAAACAAATTCAATCCGGTGTGTTGTACACGTTTTTTAATAATAATGGTAATTAATTTGAATTATTGGCCATCTCACCCCCTCCAATTAAAAACCTCATTTTTTTAAATGGGAGGAATAAATTCATGGCAGAAAGAGGTTGTACTCTAGAACTATCCAATACAGTAGCCACTACCCACATATGGCTACTGAAATGTAGCCAGTCTGAATTGAGATGCACCATAGTATAAAATTCACATGTGATTTCAAAGACCTAGTACAAAATAATTAAATCAAATTAAAATATTTTTCAATGTTGATTATATGTTGAAATAAAATTTTGATATTAAGTTAAACTATGTTATTAAAATTAATGTCATCTGTTTCTTTTTATTTTAAGTGGCTACAAGAAAAATGTTAAATCTGTGGCTTACATTCTGTTTCTACCGGACAGTGCTCAAGTGACCAACTTTAGCTCCCTAAACTAGGGGGCAAAGCCCAGGTTCACTGCCACAGGTGATGAGGTTGATGGTATTCTAGAAGCAGATCCACCAAGTCCTATGGAAAAGCTCCACGTATCCTCCCTGATACAGTGACCAGGACCATCAGGAAGGCTGTCCTGTTGGAAACCACCATGGATGAGCCCAGGATGGGAACAGTTTTCAGAATATAGGTATTCTAAGACTCTCATCACCCCCTGTGGTGGGTGCCATGGGATGCCACCAAGATCCCACTTCAGAGCTGAGGCATGGGATCTTCTAGTTATCCCCCTGCTGAGACTTGAGGCTGAGTCCCACCTGGGGAATCAATCCTGGCCAAAGGTAAGGTTTCACCTAACGTATGACCCTTTCCAAGCGATGGCTGGCACCCAATGACAGGTCAATTGGGTCACTGGAGGGTACAAAGTGACCAACTTCATAAAACAACAGGACACTCTGAAGGGCTATCCCAGGTCCAAATGACTGAGACATTTGCTGCAACTCCATTGCCGCTCAGTGGCTCCCTCTGCCCAGTCCTGCTTCCCTACCTTCCTCCCTTCCTCCCTCCCTCTCTCCCATAGCACTGCCCAGTAACCTCTGCATACAAAGCTCCATTTCAAGGTCTGCTTCTGGATGAACCCACCTAAGATATCCCCAGATGTGAAGAACACATTACAGCAAAATGTATATGCACGCATGCATGTGACACGTCCCCACACATGCACACGCACAGAGGGGACTTTATCTGCTTTGCATTCAGGCCCAGGAATGATGTCAGGATAGTTGGGTCAGCTAACAACAACAACAACAAAACCTAGCTCCTACCAGCTCCTGCAGGGTCCCTCCATTGTGATGATTATTGTGAAATATTTTTCAGCCTCTGCTCTATTGGGCAGAGAATAGAAATTCTGACAGCCAAGAGCTAACCTACCCGTGAAGCTGGTTATCTCACCTAGTTAGAGCCCTTTGCTAACGAGTCCAAAGATATACGCTGCAGCTATCCCAAGGGGGCTAATTAATTTCATTCTGTTCCTTGACTACAGACTGCACCCCTAACCACACAGAACCCAGCAGCACTCTCGCTGTTGGTCACAGGGAGGCTATGTGGGAACACAGGCTTAGATCCGCATAAACAGCGGCCAGGTCAGGAAACTCACAGTGGCACACCCAGACAGGGGCTGCCCCCAGCCGCGTTACTGCTGAACCTGCGTCAGTTCACTCACTGCTTCCATCACTAAGAGTGATTTTTCTCTCTCTTCTGGGTTCCTGGTCTTTCCCTGTTTTCTCTTCTTCTCTGAAGCATTACTTCCCTGTCGGGTCCACTGCAGCCCTGATACTGTAGTTCAACCGCACAGGTATTTTTTCTAAAGTTTGGAGAATCCTGGGTTGTAGGTTACACACGGTTAAGATACATCAAAAGCACGGCTCTCTATCACACACTAAGCCAGACCCAGGGAGGATATGCAACAATCTTCCAGGCTCCCGAAGTTCTCTTTCCCACTTCTCTTTTCCCTGGGGGCTTCTATCCCACTTGTCATAACACTGACCACCACTGAGCTGCCCCTTTTTCTCCATAGAGAAGTGAGACCTTTCCAACCTGGACTCAGATCTAACTCCTGGGCTTCAGGGTAAGACTCAGCTCCTCTCAACAACCTGTCCTACTCCCTGGACTCTGAGCCTAGAGACAGCAACAGGATTTGTTAACACAGCTCCTGAGCATGAGCCTCCACTGAAGTCAACCGGTTTCCCAGTCTGTGCTTGGGACTGGGTTTTACAGTCCCAAACTGTGCCCTGTTTACCTCCTCCTGTCCTTACTTTCTTTTTTGTTTTGTTTTGTGGGTTTTTTTTTTGTTTAGACAGAGTCTTGCTCTGTCACCCAGGCTGGAGTGCAATGGTGCAATCTCGGCTCACTGCAACCTCCACTCCCCCAGGTTCAAGCGATTCTCCTGCCTCAGCCTCACGAGTAGCTGAGATTACAGGCACATGCCAGCATGCCCTGCTAATTTCTGTATTTTGGTAGAGATGGGGTTTCGCCATGTTGGCCAGGCTGTTCTCGAGCTCCTGACCTCAGGTGATCTGCCCACCTCAGCGTCCCAAAGTGCTGGGATTACAGGTGTGAGCCACCACGCCCAGCCCTGTCCTTACTTTCAAAATAAAGTATCTGATGGTGATGTGGTTGTTATTATTTTACTTCAATGAATCACATATGTTTATAAGATTAAATACAAAAAAAATCTTGAAAGGAAAAATCACTCATAATCCCACCACCCAGAGATAATCACTGTTAACATTTTGGTTTATTTCCTTGCAGCCCTTTTCTATGTATATGTGTATATATTATCTTGTAATATTCTAGCTAGAAGGATAATCTACATCTCATTTTACATTCTTCTTTTTTCCAATTTGTATTCAATATGCAAGCATTTCTTTATGTCTAAAAATTCTGCACAAATGTCACATTTAATGGTTATAGCACACTCTACTATATAACTGAACCATAATTTGTTTAACACTTACCCCATTTTTGAGCATTAAGATCATTACCAATTTTTAGTGATGAACAATTTGAATTTAAAACTCTCTGTATATTTCACATTGTTCCCTTAGGATAGAGACCCTTAAATGAGATTACTTAGTCACAGAGTATGAATATTCTAAGATTTTTGATAAATATTGCCAAATTGATTTCAAGTAAGGTTATATCAATTTGAGCTCCTATGAACACACCAACAATGACTGAGAGTTTTCTAATTTTGTTAGGCAAAGAAACAAAACAAAAAAAGATATGCTATTAGTATATTAATTTGCATCTCAGATTACTTGGTGAAACCAAATACTTTTCATGTTTGTTAGAAATGTCCATTTCTCTTTGCAACCTGTTCACGTCCTTTACGCATTTATTTATTGGGCTCTGAATCTATTTGCATGCCCTCTTACCATATTCGGAAAGTTAATATTTTGTCTAGCATGTTTGTTGCAAGTATTTTCCCAATTTCCTTGCCTTTTAATTTTTCATTACTTTTTGGCCTGCACAGTTTTTAATTTGAATGTGAACAAACCTATCAGTCTTTTCCTTTGTAATTTCCCTTAAGCTTCGAAAAATCTTTCCCTCATCAGGGCATCAGATAAATAACCACCTCTTTTTCCTGCTTTGTTTAATAGTTTCCCATTGACTGTTCCCACTCTCAAGGCATTTCTAATCAGCTTCTCTCCAGGGCTTCCCTCACTACAGGTTATTTTGTCCCACTCCTCACCCATCCCATGTACTGCAATTGTCCCTGGAGTGAAGATAGAGGTGATCCTTTTCAAATGGCCTGCCATATTTGGGGGAAGATGCAGGCTGCAGGTAGGTGGTTTGGCTCTGTTATCTTCTTGCGACATTGCACACAGGGCCAAGAGACAGTGCCCCAGTGCCCCTGCTTACCTCCCAAGGGCTGCATCTCTCTGAAGCCAGGGGAGAAAGAAGTAATGTTCAGGATTGTTGGGAATTCTTCCCAGGGGTCCTGGTAACCCCACCCCACTTGCACACAAGCACCTGTTTTCTCCTCTCTTTCCCATCTTTCCCTTTCTGTGCTTCTCTTCACCGAATCTCTGTAACTTCTCAAATTTGGGAGCAGCTTAGTCAGTGATATTGGGGAAACTTCCCTCTTCCTCTCCCACTCAATACAAACCCTCTCTGAGACTGGAGCTCCCTCCACCCTCTAACTCCAGATATTCACAGGGACCTGTGGGGGTAAGGGGGTGGGGTGTGGACTAGGTTTGCATCTCAGAGAACATTTGGAGGCTGGAATTAGGGAGCTCTGGTCTGGTTCTCTCATCCCCATCTCTTGCTGGTGATCCAGCAGAGAGAAGAAAATCCCTGTTACACTCTTCTGTTTGCTCTCATCAGAAAACTAAACAGTGGACAGGCTTAAAGATTATCCCACATCCAGGAACGGGAAGGCTGAGCCGGGAAGCCAAGACAGGCCTGAAAGCCAGCAGGAAAGCACTGCGTGTCTAGGGGAGATTGTAAGATTCAAAGAGCAAGGGCCACACCTATCTTATTCACTGTACCCAAGGCCCTGGTAATTTCTTAGGGCTCGGTCAATAATTGTTAAGGAATGATTAGGAGTATCCTCTCCATCATGTACCCCATGAAGTATGGGGACTAACATATGCATAGACAATCAACTGTTTGGAATTATCCACAGAGGATTTTGAGGTTTGGTTTGGTTTTAGTAACAAATGTACTTTGTTATCCTTGGCTAGCCCGTGGATAAAAGCCCATAGTACCTTTAGTACTTCATCCTCAAGTTCCTTAAATTTCTCTGGGCCTCATCACTGAAATGATAAAGTTAGATTAGATGACCTCAAATGTCACTTCTAGCTACAAAATTCCATGATTAGATTAATAACTTAAAATGAATGTTTTTATTGATGGTTATAAATTCTGTTCTGTCTACACATGGGCTTAGAGTACATGCAATAATTTACATCTGACTGTACTTTACTGGAAGCTAAAGTTCAAAAAGGAATTAGAATTGTGATTGGCTGTTTCTAGCCTGCTGTGTACACTGCAACACAGGCACAGAAATGATTCTTCAAGCAAGTCTTCTACACCAACCATGAAACTATTATTAATATAAGAACATATTCCTTACCACAATAAATCAGAAGGCTTCATTTAATGATTCTGAAATTTGGTAAAGGTCATTCCCAGCTTCATGAAAAATCAGTCACAAATGAAGATGTGCTGATGGAAGCCCATTCGCCATAGAAGCCAATGTGATGGGAATCTTTGAATGCTAATACTCTAGAACATTCCAACTAGTACTAACATAAATAATACTCATATTGAAATGAAAATTGATCCTAGGATTTCTTTTTACATGGCCTTAGGATTTGGTGGCTTGTTCAGAGAGTGCCAACTCATTTGAATATTTGCCTAATTAGGAAGATAAATCTGCTACCCCCGCTGCCAGCAATCATGTCGTGCGTTCCAAAGCCAAATATAAATGCCTTTTGTATCACCCACTGTTTCAGATTATTCACCTCCCACGTCTGCATAGACAGCACAGAACTGACCCAACTATTTCTCTTCTTGGCCTGTCCTCTGCTCTCTCATCAAGGCTTGGCTCTGCCACACAGACGAGAGTGCAGATGGCACAGAACAATTTTGAGGTCATGGGGTACAAGAAGATGCAAGGGGAATTAGGGTTTGATTAACCCAGAATGAGGAAATGTGATGGGCATGGAAATTCTCGGACCAGGTTCTGCACGAGGGGGAATGATCACATCTAATCCTGCTGGAAAAGCTGACTCGCCACCCTGGACACAGAAGACAGCCCTGGTGTGCCTGAGTTTTAAGCAGCATCTGTCTCTCCTCTCATGGTACAGCCTCCTGCATTCTCCCTCCTAGCCACATGGGACTCCTCTCTGCTGCTCAGACATCCCTCTGTCCTCCTCATTTCCATGACTTGATCAGGCTGCTACATCAATCTAGAAAGTCTTTGTTTCCCTCTTGTCTGGGAAGTTCCAGCCATTGTTCAAGGCCTAATTTGAAATCCCATAAAACTCTCACCAGATCATCCTAACCTCAGCAAAATGATCTCTCCTTCTCCCCAGGTTTTATGGCATTTGATTTGCCCCAATGTGCCCTTTATTGAAGTGATTTGTTTATGAATATACACTTTAAGTTTTACACAACAGAGAACAGAGGCAGTATCTTGTTGATATTTTATCCCCACAAATGCCTATCACAGAATTTACATATAACTATAGACCAGCAAGAGGCAGGCAAAAGAGAGTAGTCACCTTCTCCCAGTGCAATCTGGACCATACATCTTTTTAGAAGCATCAGAGAGGACTACTGCACCTAGGGGGACCAACTCCCCATGCCTGAAGACAGAAGTTATCCAGCTTTGGCTAGCACAAAGGAATAATCTTTAAATCAGTAGTTTGAAATGGCAGGAAAAGGATCTGCATTTTTGCAAGCCCACTCAGGTAATTCTGATGCTGGTGGTCCTGGGATCACTGTTTGACAATTCTGCCCTAGGAAATATTTCATATGATAGGGACAGATGCACAATGAAGTCAAAGAGGTCAAACTTGGCATTGCCAGTTTTGCAAAAGGGAGAAGTACATTTTGACAGGGAACTCATGAGAATGAATAGGGCTCTCAACCTTCTTTTGACCAGCAAAAGTCCATGTCAAAGTGCTCAGGGCTTTACGTAAACACCCAGCTCCCTGAAGGTATCTGTGCTACAAGGGACCTAAGACTCTTTCTTCCCTCACAAGACACATACCCCAGTGGGACACGGAAGTTATAACACCCCTAGTCTAGCTCTTAACAAGTGTCTGTGCCGAAATGCGTAGGAACCCTGAGAAGGAGTAGTGCAAAATGGAAGGAGAGCTTATGGTGGACTATCACTTGGAGAAAGGTTTCCAAGGTTAATGTGGAAAACAGAAAATTTACTCTCAGAACAGTGCTCGCGCAGCTGAGAGCAATAGAAATTCGACCTTCAGCAATTTCCTGGGTCACCCCCATTAGGCTTTGAGCTAATCCTGCACCCAACAACTCCACTCTCACATTCTTTAACTTTGTTTGATTAAAGAAATGTCTTTCATGCCTACTATGTACCAGATAGATATCATACCAGTCATAGGGATTAAAAGATAAAAAGGCATGCCTCTTGCCCTAGGGTAGACAAGCACAGCAGAAAATAATTGTAATTTAAATAGTGTGCTGACAGCAGTGTTCACAGGAGAGACTCCCAATCTGCCTTGGAGAGAGGAGCAGGGAAGATTGAGGTTTCAATCTCAGAATTAACACACTTCTCCAGGATGACCACATTCAAATCAATGCACTCTCGCTCCATCTGTTCCAAGTTACTGGCGAACTTTCCACCTAAGGGAGTGACATCATCCACTCCCCTCTGGCTATTAGGGAGGGCAGCTCACAGCTGTACTCAGATCTTCTCCTCAAGCTTCTCTCAATCAGGCGGTGGTGCCTCCATTACTAATCTCCTGCTTCCTGAGTTTGGGGCATGACTGCTGGATCCCCAAGGGCCTTGTAGCATGGGGCTCAGGGCTCCTAATGGGACACAGGCCTGCCTGCTGGTAAAAGCAGGGTGGCTGGAGATCCATGAACACCATGGAGCCAGGGAAAGCTTTCTGGCAGGAGAAGAAAGTTACAGAAAGAGGAAGTAAGGAAGCTGAGTCCCTAAGTTTACATGGGTTTATTGGCATTTAATTCATATTTTTACTTCTATTTCAACTAAGAATTAAAATGTATAGAAAAAGCAATGCTGTGCTTCTGTGCTGCTGGATTTGGTTTGCAACATCACTGATCATTTGAGAAATGTAAATCAAAACCACAATGAGATACCATCTCACACCAGTCAGAATGGTAATTATTAAATAGTCAAGAAACAACAGATGCTGGCAAGGTTGCAGAGAAAAAGGAATGCTTTAACACCGTTGGCAGGAATGTAAATTAGTTCAACCATTGCGAAAGAGTGTGACGACTCTTCAAAGACCTAGAACCAGAAATACCACTTGACCCAACAATCCCATTACTAAATATATACCCAAAAGAATATAAATCTTCTATTATAAAGATACGTGCATGCATATGTTCATTGCAGCACTAGTCACAATAGCAAAGACATAGAATCAACTCAAATGCCCATCAATAATAGACTGGATAAAGAAAATGTGGTACATGTACACCATGGAATACTATGCAGCTATAAAATGGAAAGAGAGCATGTCATTTGCAGGGACATGGATGGAGCTGGAAGCCATTATCCTCAGCAAACTATTGCAGGAACAGAAAACCAAACACCACATGTTCTCACTTATAAGCGGGAGCTGAACGATGAGAACACATGGACACATGGGTGGGGAACATCACACACCAGAGCCTGTCGGGTTGGGGGTGGCAAGGGGAGGGACAGCATCAGGAAGAATAGCTAATAGATGTTGGGCTTAATATCTAGGTGAGGGGTTGATCGGTTTGGCAAACCACCACGGCACATGTTTACCTACGTAACAAACCTGCACATCCTGCATATGTGCCCCGGAACTTAAAATAAAAGTTGATGGGAAAAAGGAAAGAAAGAAAAAGCAATGCTGCCTAGGCTACATCATCTGGTCAGCCCAGCTAGTTGGCCGTGGGAGAACTGCCAGTGGAGGGAGCCATGCCACTGTGCAGTTTCCACCAAGCAGCAGCAAGTCTCCACCTTGCAGGTGCAGTGGCAGAGCGGGCCCTTCCAGCCCCCAGGGAGCAGGCTTTGCTTCCATCTCTAAATAGGAATGCTGCAGAGGAGATACCATGTCAAATAGAAAAAGAAAACAGGAAATGGCTGGCACTGGGTGGGGAATTATTTTACTAAGCAAGTGTTTATTTTTATGAGGCATCAGCAATTTTTTTTTCAGGTTACATACTGAGTAACTGCAATCATTGATTACATTAATGGATTACCTCTGGAGAAGGAATCTAATTACATTTTTGTACAAATTGCAAAATGTAGATTAATTTCAAACTTCCTTGGCAGCCTTGTTGTGTTTTTTGTTTTTTTGTTTTTTTTTTTCTCTTGAGCTCTAGGTCAGGAGGCCCAAAGCATGGCAAAGAAACCTGAACTTTGAGAAGGCTTTGTTTGTTCATTCAACAAATATGCACTGAGCTGTTTGCCTTCTGTATGCACCAGCTCTGTTCTAGCCACTGGAAATGCAGAGGCAAACAGGACAATGTCTCAGTCCTCTTGGGAGTTTCCCAAGCGGTTAAAGAACTTCAAGAGCGAAAAATCCCAAATGTTCCTGAATCCATTTAAGTAGCTGCAGGGCTTTACTTTCTGAACACCACTTAGGGCTTGGTGCCTCTTATCCAAAGGTTGTCCATTTCTTCAGCCCTGCAATGGAAATCTAAAAGAGTAGGAAAGTGGGAGGCCAAGGGAGGAGGATCACTTGAGGCCAGGAATTTGAGACCAGCCTGGGCAACATAGAGAGACCCTGTGACATGCCTGCAAGGTTCAGCCTCTGCTGTCCTATGAGAGAACCTCTGAGCTGTCTTGTAATCTACAAAAAAATAAAAATAAAAATTAGCCAGGTGCGGTAGAGCACACCTGTAGTCCTAGCTACTGGGGAGGTTGAGGTGGGAATATCGCTTAAGCTCAGAACTTCAAGACTGCAGTGAGCCATGATTGCACTACCGCACTTCAACCTGAGTGACAGAGCAAGGCTCTGTCTCAAAAATTAAAAAATAAATTTTTAAAAGAGTGGAAAAAGATTAAATAAGGGGGAAAGTGAAGAGGGTAACAAGAGAACGAAGGAGTCTTTGGTCAAGAGGCACACCCACTGAAGACACTGATCTACTCAGAGATGCCAAAAGTAAGGTAACAGGACAGTAGAGACAAAGAAAAGAAAGAGAGAACTTTACAAAGGAGAAATACAAGTGGTTGATAACCATTTCTTAAATTCAACCTTTCTTATAATCATACAAATATTTCAAAAATGAGTAACTTTTTTTATCAATCAAATCAGCATATATCTTGAGGGGAAAAGGATTTTTCAATGTAGGTAAAATCCGGTAGGACTATAAACTGCCTCAGTTTTTTTGGAAAGCAATTTGGCATTATATATCAAGAACCTAAGAAATGTTCAGAAATGTTCATATCCTTGAGCTAGTAGTTCCAATTCTGGGCATTTAACCTAAACAAATTATCAGAAATATGATCAAAGATTTATGCACAAGGATTATCATTATAACATTATTATAATGGCCCAAAACTAGTTCAACATAAACATTTAACTTTAGAAGAAAGGTTAAGTAAATTATGTATACTTACATGGTAGAATATTATGAAGTAATTAAAATTATGCTTATGAAGAGTTTGATGACAAGGGAAAATGCTTATCATAGAATTATGAACAAAATTTGGGATACAAAATTATAAAGTATAATTTATGCTATGAAAAGAAATACAAAGAAAAACACAAAGGATATACACCACAACAGTAGTTTGTCTTTTTGTTGTTGTTGTTTGTTTTGAAACAGGGTCTCATTCTGTGGGCCAGGCTGGTGTACAGTGGGGAATTATAGATCACTGCAGCCTCGAACTCCTAGGCTCAAACGATCCTCTCCACTAATTTTTTTTTTAATTTTTTGTAGAGGCAGGGTCTCACTATGTTGCCCAGGCTGGTCTGAAATTCCTGAGCTCAAGTGATCCTTCCACTTCGGCCCCCCAAAGTGCTGGGATTACAGGAATGAAACATCATGCCCAGCCTGCAGTTTTTCTATTGATTATGGCATTTCAAGTGGTTGTTTCTGCTTTTCTTTTATACTGTCCTGTCGATTTTTTTCTATAATAATTATGTTTCATCTTGATGATCAGGAGAAATAAAATAAGCTGATGGAAAACGCAAGAGAAAATTATAGGAAGGGAAGCCATTAATGTAATGAGGAAGAAAAGGATGTTTCCCCTGCTCCATGGAACTGGGGATGGGGGAGGTAGTTACAGGGAAGAATTGAAACCAGAGACTTACAGGATTCAGATGATGGGCAAATGCATGCTGCCAGAGTAGCATTCGGTGACAATGCCTGACCCAAATTTCCTCCCTCTTTTCAAGATTAGCTGGATTTACTGTTAGGTTTCCGTCTCCCTGACAACTCTTAAAAAACCTTGACCTGAGTCCATGGAATTTTAAGTCTGATTTGGTTCCATCATATTCAGCCTCCAATTGAATCCTACCTGGTCCTAGAAACTTCATACACTGACCCATGAAAAAAAACTTTAAACACACACACACACATCATTTTGCAAAAAAATCCCTAGTCATGTAATCAAATTCCACCCCCGACAACCAAAAAAAAAACATAGTACTGACTCTAATCCATGGACTGTTCAAATTCTGTCTCTGGAGACTCCATCTCACTGAAGGAGATGAATTGTAGTCTCGGAAAGCTTCTAAAAGGGGTGCCCCATCTGTTCAGCACTTACCTTTCACTCAGTGAACTATAAATACTTAATGATGAGGCCAACCATGATGACGAAGTTGATCAATAGTAAGCATGGAGACAGCATTCCATTTCCACACCCGACCAGGATGGATGCCAAGGGAATGGAGGAAAATGATACAAGCCAGGGAGACAGCTGGCTGCTCCTCCACTGCTATCTTCATTCACCCATTGGTCACCCCCAGCTGGCGGCAGCTCAGTGCTCCCAGAGCAGGGGCTTAAGCTGTTATGAGGCTGCACTGGAGATCCTGACAGCCGATATGGAGGGTACCAGCCATTTCCTCACCAGTGTCCTTTGGCCATGCAATTTTAATAAGCTCAACGTCAAGAAAGGAAAAGGGAGCCTGGGACCGTGTTGAATTATTCACAGCTCCAATCAGGGAAGGCAGAGGCACCCCTCTTCTGAGAGTAAGTGATAGCTACTCTTTGATTTTTTTTCCCCTTCATGACCCCAGATGAGAATCTAGTCTAAAAAAAAAAGAAAAAAGAAAGTCTATCTTAAATCTGAGTTCGTGAATAATTAGTGAAGTTGAGAATTGTGTTTCAGTTGACATTTTTCTGAAGAATAATTCTGATATCTTGGACTTGATTAGAAAAGGAAAAAAAAGCAAGGACCTTGGTATATTTAAATTTATTTAAATACAACATATATATGAAAACTATTTTTATGGATTAATGACCATAATCAAAGTGATCTTATTTAATAACACAATAAAAATGATGTGAGACCTGAAAGCCAAAAAGATACATGATTCATGCATTTATTAGATGCGTAAGTTGAATTTGCTTTTGAATGTGATATGTGTGTGCATGTGTGTGTGTGTGTGTGTGTGAGTGTACACACATCTTATTTCTTTGTATGGACAGAGAAATGTAAGCTATAAGAAAATATAGTTAATTCTTCCCTACACTTCAAGGAAATCTTGCTTTCTAGGATTTTTCTCATATTCCACACCCATAGTTAGTGCTGATAAATGTCTTCCTGGAGATAAAGACAGTCAGTACGATCCTTTAGAGAGTGGGTTAGAAAACAGCCACAGAAGCTTCTTCAGGCCTTGTTCATACTCCTCAGAATCTCTGCTCTCCCCTAAAACACTTATGCAAGGGCAACCACCATGTTAGCAGGTGGCCTCACCTCCCTATTTTGCAAAGTTTCATATCCCCTGCTGAGAGTCTAGTCCAGACCCATTCTCTCAGAGCAGGAATGTCACAAAGGCTCCTCACAGTCTGGACTCTGCCCACTCACATCCAGCCCATGCCTGGCTGACAGATGCATTTCCTAAGACCTCCTAAAGTCATCATAAGGCTCATAGGACACGGCTCTTCTGTGACTTATTTAACCTCTGTTAATCTCAGTTTCCTCCTTTGTCAAACAGATATAATAATAATATTCACCTCGTAGTACAATTGAGATTTCAGTGAATAAGGTATGTTAGGCACTTAGCACAGCCTCTGCACATCTGTCAGTAAGTGGTGATTATTGCACACAAATGCAAGCTCCATGAGGGCAGGGATTGCTGCTCTTCCATCTAATGCCTAGAAGAGTGTCTGGTAAGTGAGAGAAACTCAATCCATTTTACTTGAGTAAATGAGTGAAGTATTTTAGGCTGCTTTCAGATGCCACTATTCCTGGCCAGTTATCCAAGCTAAGATGGTCGTTTCCTCCTCTGAATGCAGCCAAAAGCATTTTGTTTACCACACTTCCAGCCCCGGCCTCTGCCATCCTGAATCTGTGTCACTGCTCTGTGTTCCCTGGGAGACTTCAGGTTCCCTAAGGTGTCTTTCTCACTGCCCAGCTCCAGTGCTGTCCATACAGCTGACTCTCAGTCCACACTGGGCACTAAGGACCAGCCCTGCAAGTCATTCCAACAACAACCAAAGATGGCTTCTCATGAACCAGATCTGCAAAGCTCTGGCCAGGAATGGTAAACACCAAAAATCCAGGCCTCTCTCCTTCAATTTAATGAGGGATCAAAACCGAACTAGTAATTACTTTTTTTTTCAGAGTGGTAGGGTCTCACTCCGTTGCTCAGGCTGGAGTGCAGTGGTACAACTTCAGTCCACTGCAACCTCCGCCTCCTGGGTTCAAGCAATTCTCATGCCTTAGCCACTTGAGTAGCTGGATTATAGGCATGCACCACCATGCCCGGCTAATTTTTGTTTTATTTTGTTTTGTTTTAGTAGAGATGGGTTTTAGCATATTGACCAGGCTGGTCTTGAACTCCTGGCCTCAAGTGATCCACCTGCCTTAGCCTCCCTAAATGCTGGGATTACAGGCATGAGCCTCCAGGCCTGGCCAGTAGTTTTTAAAACTGTATGTTTCTGTTAGCTCTGCCAAGCTAAACAGTAGCTGTATTTCAGACCTTACCTATAAAACCAGAAGTCCCTATTCTTTTTGATGTAAAGGAATTTTCACTTCCTGAAAATGAAAAGATCCCTTCTGAGTAGGTACTGATAGCAATGTGAGATGATAGAGGGTGGTGTGTGGGACTCAGGCAACACGGAGACAAAGCCAGCCTTAGGGAGGGTTCTGGAAGGGTAGTCGGCCTGGAGCTACCTACTCGGGGCTGGTGTCAGGCAGCATTGTCATCCATACTCATGAACAACCACCTGAAGAGCAGCTCCTTCCTTCTTCACACCCTCCCCCAAGAGGGTGTTCCCGTGAGCTCTGGGGAGGAGGTGACTTGTGCACAGTTGCTTTTCCTAGTTTCCTTGGCAACTGTGCAGCACTAGAAGCTCCAAGAGTGAGGCAGTGGATGGGGTGGCGGATGGAACACAGATGCTGATGTCAGTCAAATGTGTTACCTCCACACCCATGTTTAGCAGCCTCATGGTTTCGGAAGCTGACACACACCACACACACCTCTGATTGCTCATTTCTAATTTGGTGCCAGGCACCCAAGCAAAGAGCCTCAGGGAAACGTGGCAGAATGGGTCTCATTTTCCCAACATGAACCGAGACTGGGGCCTAAGACCGGATGATCTCAGCACCAAGGACACTGGATGTCCCTTGGTTGGGTTTCTGGATTTCATACAAGCCTACACAGGGCACATCAAGGGGCAATCATCGATTTTGTATCAGGGGCTGGCTACAAGGGACAGAGAAATCTGAACTTTCATCATGGGAGTTGAGGGTATCCAACTTGGGGGATCCAGTCTAAAAATGACAGATGTAGCTGGGGTAGGGGGCAGAGATGGCAAGCCCATTCAGAGGCAAAACTGCCTGGAAAATAGAAAGATGTAAGTCTCCAGCTTTGCAATGAATTCCATTCCAAAATCTCATTTGTTAAGTCAATTATTTAGAATTCAGAACCCCATTTCCAGAGAAGTCCTGTCTGTTATAAATGATGACTGGGTTTCTAGGCTAGTCCACAAAAGCCTATTTAACTCATAATGTCAATGAAATACTATACATTTGCAATGAAAAGGAATAGAAAAAAATTCCTGTTGTGATAGCAGTAATTAAATGAAAAAGAAAAACTGAGAAGTGGAAAATAAATAGCTTTCTTTCATTTCTTTTGAACAAATGGACAAAGAGAAGGGTTCTTCACTTACTTTAGATAATAGGATAGAGCCTATGGTGGGGGAGGGGGAGGGGTGAAGGATGGAGCAGGGAGGTCCTTTGGGAGAAGAGAAGGGCAATAGGCCTGCCCCACGAGATATGTGTGGGGCTCCCTGGTGGTAAGGAAAGAGCATGAATTTTGCAGTCACAACTATCTGGATTCTAGTCCTGCCTCTTCTTGTAGCTCTGGGGGAAGTATTAGATCTCTTGTCTCAATTCCATCACTAGCAACCTCGATTGCATCAGACAAATGCCTGCATGATAGGCACTGTAGTGCACCTTCCAGACCTCCCTGCAAGGAAAGACTTGCTGCCAGGTTCTAGAAAGGCTGTCAACCTTTAGCGGTCAGTCTCTTTAGAGATTGCTCATACACCCAGAGCCACATACTCAAGGTCACTCCACTTCCAGTGCCTACATCCAAGAAGTGCCCAATGTGGGAGTGTAAAGACCCAGCCATTTCAACCTCATTCAGGAGACTCTGAAGGGTCGCTCTGGGACAAGAGCCCTCCAAGGGGTATCATCGCATCCACATCCCAGCCTGACTTCTCCTTCTGCCAGAACCTGATTCCTCTCCTGCCCTTCCACAGGCATGAGTCCTAAGGAACTGAACTCCATCTGAGTCCACTTCCCAGGGAACTCAGCCTGCGACAGCCTGGCCCAGAGTTGGCTTGGGTAAATGTTGAGATCTTTGCCTTGCTGCCTCTCTCTCCTTACCTGCAGAGGACACAGATCAGCAGAAAAGCCTAGTAACACCCCAAGTAGTTCTGGGATTGGGGCTGCTGAGAGCCCAACGGCTAAGTGGTGAGCAAGAATCTGGGAACTCAAGGAAATGTGCATTCCTATACCCCGAAAATGGCTGGGGCATCCAGGTCACCTATACAGTTTTGTTTCTAATGTATGAATGCTTGTAATCAAGAGTTTATAACTTGGAGATCGAATCCATAAAAGAAATACAAGCACTGCTTGTTTGGAACTGCTCTGACTGACATGGTAGCTGCTGGCCATGTGTCACACACAAATTTAAGTTGGTTTATGTATTAGTCTGTTTTCACTCTGCTGATAGAAACATAACCAAGACCAGGTAATTTATAAAGAAAAACAGGTTTAATGGACTCATAGTTCCATATGGCTACGAAGGCCTCACAATCATGGCAGAAGGCAAAAGGCACATCTTACATGGTGGCACACAAGAGGGAATGAGAGCCAAGCAAAAGGGGAAACCCTTTATAAAAACATCAGATCTCATGAGACTTATTCACTACAATGAGAACATTATGGGGGAAACCACCCCCATGATTCAATTATCTCCCACTGGGCCCCTCCCACAACAGGCGGGAATTATGGGAGCTACAATTCAAGGTGAGATTCGGGTGGGGACACAGCCAAACCATGTCAGTTTATAAGTAAAATTTGAAATTCTGTTCCTCAGTTGAACTAGTCATATTTCAAGTGTTTAATAGCCACTTGTGGCTTGTGGCTACCACGCAGACTTACAGAATATTTCCAACACTACAGGGAGTTCTATTGGATGGTGCTGATTGGAATGTTGAATTGTAAAGGACTAGGAAGGTTTGAACTGTATTCTGTGCCAACCTTCCCCAGAAGGCTCCTCAGATGGATATGCATAGAGAGTGAAGCAAGATAAGTACCACTAGGCTTTCAACCCCCGCCCCCAAACTCCCAGAACTCTAGCTCAGCATGTGGAAGGCTGAATTCCATGCACAACTACTCTAGGCAAGCCACAATGACCCAGAAGCATGCCTCTTGGCTATGACCTCCAAAGTTAAACCAGAGTTAGATATCAGGGAAAGACAAAAAAAGAGTGAAAACAGCAGAGAACATCAGCTCCAAAGCCTAAGAAAGGAAGGGGCTCTCCTCTCAGAATCATCTGAAGAGGCCCTTCCATGCACCCCAAACATATCAGTTCTGCCTGGTAACCCCAACTCCGTAACCCCATAATCCAATCTATGACACAGCCAGCACCAGAACCAGGGCAAAGAGATGAAAATAAGGGGATAGTAATACAGTATAGTAATTTCACCTCTATGGACTCCCCTCTACCCTAACAGCAGCTCTTATCCTATTCTTGGGCCCTCCTTTCTATGTCCAACATTCTTGCAGCATCCTTCTTTCGGATGTGTGTTTTCACACACCTGAAATAGAATAGAAGAGGATCTGATCATAGCAAATGGAAGGCAGGGCTGGGCTAGACAGGCAAGTCTTTTGGTTCCCCTCAACAATTTCAATACATTGTACTCACATTGTATTTATCTTCAAAGCTCCGAAATGTTACTTTTTAGACACTAAGTACATAAATCTTCTTTTAGAGACTGTTTGTGTCTAAATTGCATTCTTATTGGACACAACTGATAAATTAAGAGCTGCTTCTGCTGCTGTCACCACACTGAGGACCTCAAACACTGATAATTCTCTGCCCTGAAACTCCTTTCACAATATGCTACACTGTTGCCAGTAAATAATAATCAGCCACTTTCTACTCCTACATTGTAAACACCTAATGCAAGCTCCCATCACACATACCTGTGCAGACAGCAAACCCCCAACACTCACCAAGACAAACAGCCACATACAAGGCCAACTCACCTGCACAGGTTGCACAGAGTCAAACAGAAAAGCCCCCGAGTCGATGAAATATCATTTCAGAGGCATTTCCCCCCAGCTCCCATGGGACCTCAGTATGGGACCCCTGCCTTCCAATATAATAGCATCTCATGTTGGCTGGCATCAGACTTTGCAAACTTACTCAGAGATTGTGCATGAATTATTTTATCTAATTTAAAATTTATATTAATTCTCAAGGCAGGTATTACCATCTCTGTTTTACAAATGAGTGTACTGGGGTCAAAACACTTAGATAGTTTCCAAGGGTCATATACCTAGAGAGTGGCAGAGGTGGAACTCAATCCAATATCTGGTGGACTCCATGGGGCTTGAAGCCTGTTTCCCATTAAAGGAGTACATCAAAAACATAAGATAGAGATTTGGAGCCTAGATATTAGAAAGATTCCCTTAGCAAACACACACAATACAAAAAAAAAAAAAATCACCTCACCTCTTCCATGCTGTTGTATTCAACTAACCACAAGAAATATGGAAGGAAAGTAAATTACCAAATCTGTAGCCAGTCAACAGACAGCACACACAAATACAGGTCCTGCTTCCCTGAGAGGTTGTGCTAATTTGCTATATTCCATCTCCCATCCCAAGCCTACCCATGCTTTCCTGCCCTGACCCTTCTCTGACCACTACAGTCCACACCAATGCTCTCCAAACCAAGAGCTCTCAAACCTTCATGTGTTAAAGGTCTTACAGATTCTTGGGTCCCATCCTTAGAGATTCTGACTCAGTAGGTTAGGCTAAGCTCTAAGAATTTGCATTTCAAACAAATCCCCAGATAATACAGACACTGCCAGGAAATGGACCCCATCTGGGAAGCACTGGCCTTGACTCTGGTAGGACTTTTATCATACAACATGATCTTGGTTACTTGCTCTGTTACCCCATCCTGGTTCCCAGCCACCTTCCTGCTGCCCTCCCCATCTTCAGAACACCCATCCCCCAAAATCCAGGATCAAACCCAATCACTGTTTGTGACTGGTGCTCTGACTATAACAGCCTCCCATCTTGTTCTGGGCATAGCACACCTGCCTTGTGTGCCCTGGTTCTTATAAGTGGGCTCCTCTCTCAGCCACCATTCTCTATTTCTTATTCTAATACCCTTCTATTCCAAATTTCTTGTAAAGCTGGGGCTTTTCTTCCTTTGACTAAGAGTCCTCCCTGGGAGTTCACTCATTCAGTCCTGAATGCCAAAGTACCACCTGCAGGACTTATACTTGCTGACCCACTTTATTGATGCCAGGTATCTGCCTGCTCTGACATCCATGTCTTACCTAACCCAGATTCTCCATCACTGAGCTGTTTCTGCCAGCCAGAGTGCTGAGCACCTGTTCTTGTTCCTCTACCTCACTGCAGCAGTTTGCCCGCAAGCTGAGCTCAGATTGTCTTAACTTTGGAAAGAGGAATCACCTGCCACATTAAGCTCCCTTTTCAGCACCTGGAACTGGGACAGTTCCCCTAGAGGACAAAGAAGAGGCAAGTCCTAGATGATGTCCACTTTTCTCTCACTGTAAAAAGCAGGCCATGCCTCTTACTGAGATAAGGTAGTTTGTCTTATATATTGTTTTTTTCCCCTGCAATGAATCCTTGCTGATTTAAGTATGAAAGTTGGGACCCATGAAGTGTACATGTCAGCAGCATTAGCCTGCACTCTCTAGGTAGTCTTAAATGTTTAAACATTAAGCAACAAGTAATTTGAGCCCTTACCTGGTTGGCACCTGGAAATATATCATCCAATTTGGGAAGCAGAATACCTTTTAATATCCCCTCCAGCACCCAACATGGGGATTCTCAGAGAACAGACATTCCACAAATATTGAATGAACAAATGAACAAATGGATGAAGGTGGACAGTGGGGTTGTTCTCCCAGTTCTCCTTCATGGTGTGGTGTCCATATCAGTGTGCTCAGCCAGAAGAAAACCACTTCCAATCTGCAGAAGCTGAGAGAATGCCTCCAGGCCAGACTTCCAACTAATTCCCAGCACAAAATTGGACCTGTGCATTCAGATGAATTGTGGCTTGAAGACTGCAATTATACCAGCACAGTGGTTCTTAGGTTTTGTTCAGGACGTGGATGCCTTTAACAGAAAAGGCTGTACTGTACTCCCTCCCAACCCCTACTCCAGGCCTCCTCCCTTCCCTCCCCCAGGTCATCTCAAAAATAAACTCTCCCTCTTATCCATGTAGAGGGCGCCCTTGTATAGGCAGCCATGCTACAGTGCATTTTCATCACTGACCCCCAGCCAGGCCAGCTATCTAAGTAGGTGGGACCCACAGCTGTACATGCACATGCGTTTATTATTTTTATTATTATTATTATTATTATTATTATTATTATTATTATTATTTGAGATGGAGTTCTACTCTCACCCAGGCTGAAGTAAAGCAGCACAAGCTCCACTCACTGCAACCTCCGCCTCCCAGGTTCAAGCGATTCTCCTGCCTCAGCCTCCCAAGTATGGCATATGCCACCACGCCCAGCTAATTTTTGTATTTTTAGTAAAGACGGGTTTCACTATGTTGGCCAGGTTGGTCTCAAACCCTGATCTCAAGTGATCCAGCTGCCTCAGCCTCCCAAAGTGTTGGGATTTCAGGCATGAGACACCATGCCTGGCCCAACGTTCATAATTTTAAAGCATCTGTATGTTACCTATAATTCCCTTGCCATCATTCCTTGGGGAAGGCCTCCTGAAAAATAAAAATGCTATCTGGGGAAGGTAATCCAAGAACACATTAACCCCCTAGCTCAAGCATGTTCATCAAATCAGTAAGACTGTTCTCCAACAGAAACCTGAGGGAATGGGACAAATAAAAGGTCAGTTTTGACAGGCAGGAAAGCTGCAAGGGAAAGGAAATGTCCTGGCATGAGTTACTTCTGCAAGAACAGATCTTGGTGCAATATCACATTGAGGGGTTTGTGTTCTCTGCCTGGCCTGGTGCATAAATACCACCAGAGCTCTGTGAGGACAGGCACGAGGCAGTGGGTGTACTGAAAGGTTTACAAGGTTCTCTGCAGGGGCTGGGTTGGGGCAGAGACACAAGGAATGGTTTGCAAAAAGCAAAGACTTCAGGACTCAAGGCAACCTATGATGATACACTGTTGGCTGAGTTTTCTTGCTACCAAGTTTTTCCAGTTCTAGGGCGGGGAGGTGGTTTCTTGCTAGTAATGAACCCCATGGATCCCAGTCTTGCAAGCAAGAGGCAGCTAACAACAGACTGCACACAGTAACAGCCTCATACTGGCTGAGCGCCGATGCAGATGTGGGAGAAGGAAAATGGCTGATGCTTCAGGGGACCTGAGCTTCTAATGTCTGGGATGTTTACCTCATTAAGCTGTTTTCCATAACATCAGCCAAAAACATGAAGAAAAAAATAGCTGGAGGAACCCTACTGGAGCTCAGGCCTGGATTCTGAGCCCTCACCCTGGGATTCCTCTGAGGTCTGAGATGGGACCTCTAGGCAGCCCCTCCCACTGGCTGGGTTACCTCATCTGCAAAGGAGCCACAACAACACGGGAGGGGCTCCTGGGAGGAAACGCCGAGTCATCCTCTCAGCAGCATTACAGCTGACTGAACAAAAAGAGGTACTTACTGTTGTTACTACTGTTAGTTTCATCCCAAGCCCTTTGGTCCACAGCATTCATCTTCTCATAACAAGGATGGCTGGGGAAAGAGGGACCAGGCGTCTAGGCAGCTCCTAGGCTGAGAAAGCCAGAGGGTTATGAGTGGAAAGAAAGTCCAGAAAGGTGGCCATTCTACATTGGAGCAGGCTGGGCTATAACTGGCCAGCTGAGTCCACTGGGAAAGGGAAGGCAGGTACCATCAGGCAAAGAGCCAACACAAGTTCAGGGTGAGAAGGTTGACGCCAGTGGGGAGGGCAGGACCCAGGGTGGCTGGAGAGAGTCTAAACAGCACCAGGGACCCTGGGGTTCAGGGATAGGACCCTCTAATTCTGGAAAAGGAGAGGGTGAGGAAGAGCTCATGGGAGAGTCTAGGTGTGGGGGGCCAGGTTGGGCTTGGCCACGAAACATAAGTTAAGAGTCCTGCCCCAAGATCCACACCAGAGCACCAGGACACGCTGGGCTTCCCACCATACACCAGCCTGGGGTCAGGACTGGTCCCCTAAGACTGAGCCAACCCAAGGCAGGGGTGAGAGATCAAGAGCTGTGGGGACAGGGAGCCAAGTGTGTCATCCATGTGTCTGCAGTAAGTGAGACAGTTCTGGATTTTTACTTCTTGTCCCTCCTAGTGGTATGGACACTAGAATGTCCCTGCTCATCCACGAAGTCTTGGTCTCCTGCCTCCCTTCCTCCATCCCCATTGCTCCATCCCTCCTCTTCTCCTCTCTTCTCCCTCCCTCTGCCAGCCAGGCTGTACCCTGCTTCAGGATGGCTCCTTGGCACTGATGTTCTCTGCCCCAGTTGTGCAAGGATCCACTGCGCTGGTGAAGGCGAGGACCCCCAAAGCTGTAGATGAGAAGCCTGTTCTGCCTGGTCATGGTATGTGCTCAGCTTGCCTGAGGCAACAGCCACAGGGCCGATGAGTGAGCTCGTGTCTGTGTGTCTGTGAGGTTGGGGGTAGGGAGTAGGGAAGTCTCGGAGGGGAAATCGTCTCTCACTCTTTCCCTCCCTGGCCAGCTGGAAATGTGCTGTGTGACTATCCTATCTAATTAGTTGAACCCTCAGTCCTGACAGAAGAAAGCTTCAAAAAACACCTCTGGGTTTCTTGGCTCTCAGCAACTCAAAAGATAACAATGAGCATCTGATTGCAGGAAAGTAGAGCTCCAGCTCCCTGATTCTCGCTGCCAGGGGCAATCTACTGGGAGAAAAAACCTCCATCTTGAAAACGCCAAGC
Organism: Pongo pygmaeus; assembly: GCF_028885625.2. Classification (NCBI taxonomy): domain Eukaryota; kingdom Metazoa; phylum Chordata; class Mammalia; order Primates; family Hominidae; genus Pongo; species Pongo pygmaeus. The sequence continues at coordinate 140,153,293 of NC_072379.2, read as the reverse complement.
AGAATGAGAACATCTGAGCTCATGTCACAGTGAGTCCACGTCTCAGGGATCTGACCCTGAGGGAACCTTAGTAACAGCTGCCCACAGAGGCTCTGCCCAGCAGATCAGCAGATCGGGGGCAAAGAATACCCACTTCTAATACCTTCCAATGGGTGTCTGCCCTGCAACCTCAGGCAGGTATTATTTGAGATGGAGTCTCGCTCTGTCACCCAGGCTGAAGTAAAGCTAATACCTTCCAATGGGTGTCTGCCCTGCAACCTCAGGCAGGCTCTGCTGCCGTGCCCTCTGCCAGCCTCCCTGGGGTCCTCACCTGGGGCAGCCAAGGCCCAGCTCCATGCCATCCCAGTTCCTTCCTGGGACGGATGCACTCACCTCTCAGCGACATCTTCCCATCCCCTGCTTTCTCAGCTTCCTTCCTCTGATATAGCCCACCCTGGCCGCCCAGGTCCTGTCGCAGATCCCCCACTCCCTATCAGCCACCTCCCCTTGTTGTGCCACTGGGAAAGGCCCAGGCCCCACCTGTGCTGAAAGGGCAATGCCTGTGGCGGGGAGAACAAGAGCAGAGCTGCGGGGGATGGCCTCAGGAGCTCCTGGAGGTTGTGTGAGGACACCGAACTCTCCAAACAAGCACTGCTACCATAGACTGTGGGATATGAAAAGCATATAGGGACATAGTCTAGTGAGAGAGTGAAGCAGCTCCATTTAAAATGCCACCACTTCCCCTGACCTTGTCAATCAGATTCTGTCATATTTAAAACGTAAACCAGACAGCCCACCCAGAAGCAGCACCAGCCCAGCTCATCTCCTGCGGCTGCCTGTCCCCTCCTCACTGGCCAGTGACACTTGTCTGTCCTGCTGTGTCCTGGAGGCAGCCAGAGGATCTGGGTCAGGCATGCAGCTTACCCTTGGAGCCCACAGAGGCAGGATAAATGCTGTTCTACCTCGCTTCACACTGCACCCCAGGGCACCACACCACACCGCGGCCCACCAGGGCTGCTGGGACCTCAAGCCAGACAGTGGGTGGGTGGAAAGGCAGATGGGCTGCACCAGGCCTGGGTGGACTAAGGACATGGATCCCAATTCCAAAAGGAATTCTGCCTTTTCCCAGGGTGAGAAGGAGAAAGGCACCCGCAGTACCCACCAGCAATCACCTAAAAAGCCAGAGTGAGAACCTGGTCACCAGTTCACCCAGACAACTCAGCATTTGAACCTCATCCACAAAGATCACCCCTCTTCCCTACCACACACACACACACCAGTTCACCCGGACAAGTCAACATTTGAACCTCATCCACAAAGATCACCCCTCTTCCACACACACACACACACACACATGCACACACACACACACACACACACACACACACACAGGCTTCATCCTCTGGCCTTTACTCCCTATGGAGTTTATTCTTTCTTTACAGTTAGATTTGTAAGCCTAGTGGACTCCAGAATCTTCTATCCTTTCACCTGCTAGTCACCCGACCATAAGGTGTATGAGCGCACACACCAGCATTTAAGCCTCCCATTGGTAGGCTTAACTTTTCAAAAACCACAATGTAGTTTTAAACCAAATTGTGCCTTTTCCTACTTGAAAATTTTATTTCTATATCAATGGTTGATGATGAGGCCACCTGCAAATTCCTGATGAAAAGTATGTAATTCAGGTCAGGCACAGTGGCTCACACCTGTAATCCCAGCACTTTGAAAGGCTGAGGCAGGTGGATCTCTTGAGGCCGGGAGTTCAAGACCAGCCTGGCCAACATGGTGAAATCTGGTCTCTACTGAAAATACAAAAATTAGCCAGGCATGGTGGCACATGCCTGTAATCCCAGCTACTTCCAGCCTGGGCAATAGAACAAGACTCTGTCAAAAAAAAAAAAAAAAAAAAAAAAGAAGGAAAGAAAGGAAGGAAGGAAGGAAGAAAAAGAAAAAGGAAAGAAAGAAAGAAAGAAAGAAAAGTATATAATTCAAGTTTAACCAAAGTCCAAATATTTGCCAGAAAGTGTTTCAGGAAAAAAATCAAATTTCTTTCCTTTGGTAAAAACTATACAGTAGGAAAAATTACAGTATACAAGATATTATGGTCAAATTATAAAACGATAACCAGACCAGGCACGGTGGCTCATGCCTGTAATCCCAGCACTTTGGGAGGCTGAGGCGGGTGGATCACTTGAGGTCAGGAATTTGAGACCAGCCTGGCCAACATGGTCAAACCCTGTCTCTACTAAAAATACAGAAGTTAGCCGGGCATGGTGGCACATGCCTGTAGTCCCAGCTACTCAGGAGGCTGAGGCAGGAGAATAGCATGAACCCGGGAGCCAGAGGTTTCCGTGAGCCAAGATTGTGCCACTACACTCCAGCCTGGGCAACAGAGTGAGACTCCATCTCAAAAAAAAAATAAATAATAATAATAATAATAATAATAAAGATGATAACCAATCTAGGATGAAAAGAATTAATTTGATCCCACTTAGAGAGTGCAGGACTCTCAAACCAAATAAAGAAATCAAACTGTGATTTTTTTTTCATTTCCAGTGTTTGATCAGGAGTCGGCTAATATTTAATCATTTCTGCTTTATTTTAAAGGGGGCTTATGTGCCTACTTCCCACCTAATGTTATTAATATCTGACCTCTGAAAATTAAAATCGACACTTCCTATGCTTCCCCTCTTGCCAGCATTCCCAATTACACTTAGTACCAAATTCAGTTGTGACAGATGCTCACCTGCCCTCTGGCTAAAAATAACTGTCATCGATGTCAGAAATGGCAAATGTTCCCTCTCTCTGCTTAACAGCCCATTAGGCGGCTTTGTGAAAGAGGCAGATGAATCCCTCACCAAAAGGTGGCCTCAACTTCACCCACACCAAGTGCCCGAGACCTTTTCATATATCAATCGTTGAGATGGCTTTTATCAGTTAAAAATAGATCTGTCACCCCAATTCACAGCATAGGCTGCACATTAGATTTTGCAGAACCCTACAGCACTACAGTTTGGGAATAAGAACCTGGAGACACGCAGGGCTCAAAGAAGACCCCACAAACCTTGGCATTATCCTCTCCTCTCTGTCTTTGCCAATGCCTCGTGACATGTTTCCAGTGATGCCTCCCTAGATAATCTCTTTGAATTCCAGGTATCTACAGTGTGTGCAGTCAAAAGAGTTCTACCAGGTTTCCCTTGAAGAGTATCTGTGCAATTTACACTAAAATAATTTTCCTTCTTGCTAAAAAATTTCCAAATTATCTTACTTGCTTAAAGCAATTCTACTATATTGTAATTGTCACATTGCCTTGTAATTACTTGCATTATGAATGTCTCTCCCCATCCCCCATCCTCCTCCACCCCTGAACTTGAGCTCCTTAAAGAGCCCTCTGTGGCCTCGGTATTCACTGGCACAGAAAGAAACACAGTAACTTTGGTTAAATTGAGTTAATTTGAATTGAAGCTGCTATGTCAATAATTTCTTCCTTCTTAGATTCTGAATCCTATTACCACCCCCATAACTTAAGTTAGATTTCAATGGTTAATCAACAGGACTTATCAAACTTGAACATCCCTTTTAGGCTCCTAAGAAGGGACTATATTAGACCGATACATTGTGGGAAATAAGCAGTTATTGTATATTTCTACATTTTAGTCCTTACATGTCTACCTTGAAAAGGAAATTAATAACCCTGATGACTAGTGTCTGTAAGGTAAATATAACATTGAAATTAAATATGTGGTATGCTTAGCTCAATGCCAGCACATGGGAATCCTCTTTGAACATTAGCTCTCCATCCCCATGTGCTGCTTAGTGTCTCTAGTAATGGATAAAGCTTGTAGGGGAAACAGCCCAGTGAATGCTGTCTCATCCATTGGCACCTGCTCTATCATTTCAGGCCAGGAGTATTTAGTGACAATCATCTGGACACGCAGCCACAATATACTTCTTGAAACCAATGAATGATTGTTCCGTTTAATTTTACTTGTCTCTTTCACCTCCCACTCCCACCCCAAGCTGTGGTGGTTTAATTAAAGCCAATCCCAAAAGTAGAATACACCTGGTGGGCCTAATCCATGAAAAAGATAACTAAGCACCTATAAGGAGAAGAGAAATGTTTTCCACCTAGAGATATACCATCTTCAAAGTTTACCAATTAAGGGATCTTTACTATCAGGAAACAATAAAAGAATCCTCCTTCACATATAGATGAAAACAGAATCTTAACCTTTCAAAATCTGGTGAAAAAAGATGGACAATGAATGCATGACAAATCAACAGAGGTTGCATGAACTTGCTGACAGTAAGAATGTGTCAGCTTGAAGAACTGTGCCTGCAGGAAGCAGAGCTCTCCTGCCACAGACAGGCAATGTATCCCAATGGAGCAGAAAAGTAAAAATAGCCAACAAACTCTGTTTGCTCATTAACTAACCCTCTCGTTGTCATTTAAGTCTCTGAGGATCCCTGGCCAAGAAATGCCCTAACCAATGCACACAGATATTCTGATCTTTGCTGAGGAATTGCACATGAACCAGGGTTCCAAAACCTATCATTTGAGGGCAAACAGTAGCTTTAAAGACCAGATCATACTTCTTAGTGACCCACCCAGAAGCAAATCTCCAATGTGATGCATCCTGCAACCACCAGCTGGTCTCATCCTTTACAAATGCAACCCAAGGGACTAACAGGTTACCACAATAATATTCCAAGCAACTTGGAGACAGGCTTGAATTATTAAAAAATCTCAAGAGTTGGTTCAGTCAGGTAGGTGAAATCTTACATGCCTACCAGGGTAGTGAAATAAGATGACTGTCTAATTGCTAGTTGTTTCCGAAGTTTTGACAGTTGCTTCTTTCTTTAATTTTAGAAGCAAACTCCCCAAATTTATAATGCAATCCAAACCAACTGAGGCAATTCTAACCCAAAGATATTGGCACTTTATGGAACCATCTCAATGTTCTGAGACCATCCACAGATCCCAGAAGGAGGCACATCCAATCCTCTGATCCCTCCAAAGGGGACCTCACAGCACAGTCACAGCCACTGAGACTCAGGTGCACTTACGTAGGGCATGCCACTCATCCTGACGGATGGTCTTCGTGATATTGAAAGTGAGGTTCCTGGGGATGGTTGCTGAGGAGTAGTGGTATTTGATGTACGTGCATCGCTCAATTTCTCCTAGAAAAGAGAAACAGGAAACAAAATGTTAAGGAAGCAGCAACCACATCTGGACTAGTTCTGGGATTAATTTTTCCATCCTGGAGAAGAAGACTTATTTTATATTGGGCCTGGTGACAACTACAGAAAGACAATACCTTCAACTCAAAAAGAGCAAGAGAGTAGAACTACAATCAAATAGCATTGATTTAGATGGAAAAATACATCTTTGGGATCACGCAGAGGTGGGAAGAACCAATGTTTAGGCTGATAGCAGCTTGTCTAACATTCCCAAGAAAATCAACTTTCAAGTCAAGAGAGGAAGTTTGGCATCAAAGGACATCAACAGTTTCCACCCAGGGACCAGCAGAGAGCAGGATTTGTTAAGCCTTAATGGTATCATTTGTGCTTTGAGCACACACAATTTTCTGGAATGGTGAGCTGCAGGAATGGTGGGCGGGGGCCTCCATCCTCCCATCCTCATCCTCCCAACCTCACCTCTGAACACAAAGCACTCAGATCAATCCATGTCTCTTTGAACTAGTCTCTTTTCCGGTTTCTTGAACAAAATTTTGATTTATTAACAGACTCAACACCAACCAAAGCATGCTTTACTAGTCGATTGTCAAAATAGATCTTAGATTGTCAAATTTAGATCTTAGGGCAGAGATTCTCAAAGTGTGGTCCCAGGGCTGGCAACATCAGCATTCCCTAGGAACTTTCTACAAATGCAACTTCTCAGGCTCAACCCCAGACCTACTGAGTCAAACTAGGAAGGAGAGCCTGGCAATCTGAATTTAAATCAGCCCTCCAGGGATTTTATTACACACTTAAGTTTGAGAACCACTGCCTTGGAGAAACTAACAGAATTGCCAGTGCATTAATGCATAAATCCACCCTTTATGTTTGCAAATTCCAAAAGGAAGGCACAATGGTGAGCTCTTCCCCCATTACTTTTGGTTTCTTGCAGCCATATCTATTGACGTTTGCTCATCTGGGGGATATAAAGACTCAATGTCAGAGCATTGTGAAGAATCAGGAAAGGGGTGATTTTTAAAGGTTAGGGGGTTTTAAATTTGGTTTTGCACCTGAATGGATTTTGATGGTAATCCATTTTGCACCCCACTGATTTTCAATTTATAAGTGGTGGCACATGATTGAATTGTTTGACCCCCTGGCCCACTGTCAGGAGGGAACCTGCAATTGGTGAAGTGCAATAATTTAGACAGTGCCTCATGAAACTGATGCCTTATTGTAAATCATATCTGGACAACTGCCCAGTTGCCAGTTATTGGCAGACGCTCCTCCCATGGGACTGACGCTGTCCAAGAGTCACATTCTAGACAGTAGTATGCGCTTTTCCTGCATCTTCCATTTTTCAACTTTTCTGCCTCTTTTCCTTTAGCCCACAAGCATCCTGAAGCTTCTCACATGTTCCCAGCATTCCCCCAAGCACGCCTCCTCCTCATACCTTCATCCTGTCATCCTCCTTCCTTAACTTGCAAAACTTGTTGAAAAAGGAGTCTACCAGCCAGTCTCCACTTCCTCCATTCACATTCACACCTCCAACCCCACATGCTCTAATTTCCATAACAATTTCCATTAATAGCATCACCTCCCATCCAGTCTACATCATAAATCCTGCAGTCATTGTGAATGCTGCCTCCTCCTCAAGGGTGCCCCGCCTTCCTGACATCCAGCTGGTCACCAAATTCTGCCAGGTCTACTTCAGAAATGTCCCTGGAGTCCAGCACCTACTCTCTGTCTCCCCTCCTCCTGTAGTAGTTGTTCTGATACAGTCAACAACCACATTGTTTAAGGACTTACGAGATAGGAGGGACTTGCCAAGGCTCTGTAGACCACTGGTTTCCAACTTTACTTATGCTATGGTGCACACACAGAAGATGTTTACAAGGCACCCTGGAGTGAACAGATGAAGCTGCCCATGGCTCTGTCCAGGCTCCCAGGGCACCGAAGGAGCCAGGGTTTCCAACACACCTGGAACCTATTTATGGGTTCTGGACTTATTCCACCAGTGGGAAACTCTGTTATGGATATCATCTCATTTAATCATTTAATCCATTCTACAACCAAATTAAGTAGGCATTATCATCCTCATCCCTATTTTTTTAATTTTTATTGACTGATTGATTGAGAGAGAGTTTTGCTCTTGTTGCCCAGGCTGGAGTGCAACGGTGCGATCTCAGCTCACCACCACCTCCGCCTCCCAGGTTCAAGCAATTCTCCTGCCTCAGCCCCCGAGTAGCTGGGATTACAAGCATGTGCCACCACATCCAGCTAATTTTGTATTCTTGGTAGAGATGGCGTTTCTCCGTGTTGGTCAGACTGGTCTTGAACCCCCGACCTCAGGTGATCTGCCCGCCTCGGCCTCCCAAAGTGCTGGGATTACAGGCATGAGCCACCTCATCCAGCCCCTCATCCCCATTTTTTAATGAGAAAGTGGAGGCTTGAGGAGATTAAATGACTCACCCAAGGAGGTAGCAGTGCCAAGATTAAAACCCAGGACTGTCTAACCAGAGAGCCTCCTCTACCAGGCCACCCTCCCACGTGGAGTGTATTCTATAAAGGAAAATGTGATAATGTCACACCCCGTTCACAGGCCCTCTGTTGGCCTCTTTACACACAGTATAAACCCTACACTCCTCAGGCATAAAGTCCCGGCTCCCTTCAGGCCCCAGCCTTCACACACTCCAGGCTCCAGCTAGGTGAACCTCCCACCTTACCCTGAATATGCCATATTCACTCCTGACTTAGCATCTATTCTCCTTCCTGCCTTTCTTTCCCTTAGGATGAGTAAACATCTACTCATCCTAAGAGATGGCTCAAATGGCAGTTCCTCAGCAAAGCCTTCCTTGCATCTAGATTGCACCCCAGCAGCAGACGTTCCACCAGCAGCTTCCCTGCTTCTGTCCTTCCTGCAGCAAACACACTCCTGCACTGTGATCTGTCTGTTTACATGCCTCACTCCCCGACTAGATTATGAGTTTCTCAAGGGCAGGGATGTTGTCTTATTCATTCATCTTTATCTTCCCAGCCCCTAGCACAAGGTAAGCACCAATAACATGTGCTTTGAGGAAAGAAATGAATAATACGAGGTGTTCTTTGTAAGACTGCAGTGGGCAAAGAATCCAACTGCTTTTATTACATGCAAGGAATTAAAATAACTGAGGCAAATTAGAATCTAATGAATTAAAGGAGGCATTGTTGCAGAACTCTGTGATTCTATAGCAAACGCCTCTTCCCTGCCTGGACAATACAAGGAGAGGCTTATTAATCACAGTGAGGTAGAAGAAAATGGCATATGATCACAGAAAAGTGTCTCAATGTACTTGGTAAGTGTAGCCCCGGGGCAACTAGGTCAATGGTTTTGGGGGAAAAAAAAGGAATCAAAGAAAGAGGAAAGGAAGATACAAAGGGTAGAAGGTTGTAACAAGAATACCATCATGCCTTGGACATGTGCAGTTGGGCAGGTTGTGTCCTGCACAAGGGCACTTCCCAGGGATACCTGGGCACTGAAACCCAGCTGCTGCTCTGCTGGCCAAGCCTTGCACCCTGCTGGGGGGTATTGGGGGCTGCCCCTGCCAGAAAGTCTACCTTTGTCTCACTTGCACAATGCCGCCTTACGAGCTAGCAGCAGCCCTACCTACAATAATTTCAAGATTCAACAAAACACCTCCAAGACCCAGCCTTGGGACAGAAAACCAGGTCCCACTGGGAATGGCCAGATTGATGACTCCCTCTTGTGTGAGGAAAGTACCTGATTTGTTAGCTCAGGTCAGATTCTCTCAGCCTCAACAGAAACTCAACAAGTTGCCACTGGTTCCAGGCAGGCTGGAGCCAGCTCCTTTAACCTCCTCTAACCGCAGCCCAGCCAGCCAGAGAGGGAAGAGGCCCTTAACATTCAGCAAGAGCAAGAAGCCAACCCACAGGCACTGCAGGTGACTGGCTGGGGAGCCTGCCTGGAGCAGCCACCACAGCCCCGCTGCAGGCCCTCGCTATTTGCTTTGCCTGGGGGATTGCAAGCATCCTGCCTCTGACAGCAATTAAATTTGAAAGATTCAAATATTGCCTAAAAAGAAAAGCAAAATATTTATCCATGTGTCTGCAGGTCCTGTCAGTGTGCTGGGCTTTTGTAAATACAGGAACCATCTGGGCACCAAATAAGTAGGCCCAGAATGTGGGCTGCCTAATACAAACAGGTTTTCCTGCAGCACACAATGCAGAGGGACTACCTGGAAGGAAGCACAAACCCTTCTTCACTGAACTCCTGCATCCCAGCCCAGAGTCTCTGTTCTCCCTCTAGAAGCCTCAGGTGGGGGAGGACTGGCTGGTTGAGATCCCAGGGGTGGCTCCTTCCTGTGGCCCCTGTGGGAGACTTATTTATTTATTTATTTAAAAAAGACTGGGTCTCACTATGTCACCCAGGCTGGCATGCAATGGCATAATCATCGCTTACTACAGCCTGGAGCTCCTGGGCTCAAGTGATTCTCCCACCTCAGCCTCTGCAATAGGTGGGACTACAGGCACATGCCACCATGTCCAGTTAATTTTTTTTTTATTTTTAGTAGAGACGGCGTCTCACTATATTGCCCAGGCTGGTCTCAAACTCTTAGGCTCAAGCGATCTGCCCACCTCAGTCTCCTAAATTGCTGGGATTATAGGCACAAGCCACCGCACCTGGCCTTTTCTTATGTTTTATAGAGATGGGGTCTCACTATGTTGCTCAGGCTGGTCTCAGATTCCTGTGCTCAAGTGATCCTTCCACCTCTGCCTCCCAAAATGCTAGGAGTACAGGTGTCAACCAACACCCCTGGCCTGGTGGGACACTTTAAACCCTCAGTCATGCTCTGCCTTCTGAGCTAGTGACCCCTCCTGCCCATATGTCAGGGTCATAGCAAGACACAGGTAATTAAGGAGAGTTTCAAAAAAGGACAATTTAACCCAACAGCAAAAGAACAACCTGATTAACAAATGGGGAAAGGATTTGAACAGACATTTCTCCAAAGGCAATGACGTTCAAATGACCAACAGGAAAAGATGCCCAACATCACTAATCATCAGGGAAATGCAAATTGAAACCACAAGGGGATATCACCTCATACCTGTTAGGATGGCTATTATCAAAATAAATAAATAAGTAAATCATATTGGCGAGAAGGCAGAGAAAGCGAAACTCTTGCATGCTATTGGTGGGAATGTAAATCCGTGCAGCCACTGTGGGGCTCAGTATGGTGGTTCCTCAAATAATTACAAATGATCCAGCAATCTTATTCCTGGGCATATATCCAACACAATTGAAATCACTATCTCAAAGAGATATCTGCACTCCCATGTTCATTGCAGCATTATTCACAATAGCCAAAACATACAAGCAACCTAAATGTCCATCAGCAGATGAAGGATAAGGGAAAGGTGTATCCACGCGATATCCAGTATTGCATCCCTATAATGCCATATAATCGGTCTTTAAAAAGAAGGGAAGCTTGCTGCATGTGACAACCATAGATTAACCTAGACATTATGCTAAGTGAATAAGCCAGCCATAGAAGGGCAAATACTGCATGATTCCACTTATATGAATTCTCTAAACTAGTCAAACTCATAGAAACAGAGAGGAGAATGGTAGTTGCCAGGGGCTGGAGAGTGGGAGAAATGGGGAGATGCCATTCAACAGATACAAATTTCAGTTGTGCAAGATAAATAAGAGATCTGCTGTAAAACCTTGTGCCTATAGTTAATAATACTATTATACACACAAAAATCTGTTAAGAGGGTAGATCTCATGTTAAATGTCCTTACTACAATAACAGCAAAACAGGCAGGGCAATTTACAAAGCTAAACACAGAGTATGAAGAGACCAGTGAAGGAAGGTGCAAAGGACCCAGGGCTGGCAACAGAAGCAGCTAGTATGACCCCAAGGCCTGGAAGGGCAGAGGAGGAAGCTGTCACCAGGACCTGGCAAGGGTGGCCACATGGACAGAGATGATGCAGCCTTTGGCGGACAGTAACAGCCAACCTGTGGTGAGGTGGCAGGGAAGAAACACCCAACCTCTCATTGCTCCAACCTTCAATCTCCCATCAGTTCCTCCCAGTAGCACAACCCAAACTAGAAGCCAGAGGTTAGGTTAACCTCCAGGAGCTCAGAGCAGCTGCAGAAGACAGAGGCCAGGTTGGAAAGGCAGACAAAACATCCAGCTCATTCCTCTCTTTCTCTAGGGCTCTTCCTCTCGCATCTCCCCTTGCTCTTCCACTTCCAAATGCATCACTCTGGCTTCCACTCAGTCCAATGCTAACACATTCTTCCTTCCCAGAGCTCCCCGGTGGCAAAGGAAGACATGGGGAAGCATCAATGGGAAGAGACTGTTCCATTACTTTTTCTCTACCTCAAGTCTTCTAAGACCCAAGCATAGCATGACAACTCACATCAAGTACTTAGTGTGGTCCCTGCACATAGTAAGTTCTCAATAAATATTAGTTATTCTTATCAGTTGCTGTCCTAAGACTACTTTAAGGGGACATGAACACAGGAACTCAGAAATAATATTACTGAAATGTTTGCATCATGCTATAAACACAGATCTATGTCTATCAAGTATAAATTTTCACACACAGTAGCCCCAGGAGGCTGGTGGAGCAAGAGCTCTGATGTACGGAAACAGAGACCAAGGAAGGGAGGGTGCCAGAGATGGCACAGAAACTGCGTGCAGTGACACTGAATCCTGAAGTCTGGTCACACCTACAGCAATGCCAGCAGGCAGTTTTTCTCCCACATGTATCAGCTCTCAGCAATCCAGGGCTTCCTAAGTGCTTGTCAAAGAAGTCTATCACTCAAGGGTAATATATATTAAGCACGGCCCTTCTAGGCAGAGTGGTTTTAGAGGCAGTGCTGGGACCTAACTTCAGCCCATCTAAAATTATCTTCCCTAAACAAATGCTGTAGTACTTTATATCTCCATTACAGAGTCATTCCTTTGGATCAAATATTGTTCTCCTGGACACCCATTGTTAAAGCTCTTGTAAATAATTCTGAAGGGCTGAGATCCCAGATCCCCTTCCTCCAGAGGGAGGGCCTCTCAGCTACAGAGGATGCCTAGAGAGCAAAGATGCTTAGAAGTGATGAAGCACCCAAGGCAAAGGCAAGGCCCTAAACTACTCACAACGGCACCTGGGCACCTGGTGCTGACAGGGTGGCTGAGGAAGAATTGGAATGTGGGAACTCTCTCCACCCATCACTTTACAAGTGGTGAGATAGGATTGGAATGTGATGGCCCAATGTATTTAGGAGAGATTGGGTTAAACAAAGTATAAACAGCTTCCTTATTGCAGGACTTCAAGAGTTTTTAATATACATTTTGACTCCCCCCAAAAAGGGACAGTTACAGCAGATTTTCCTAGACTTCTTTATTCCCAAATCCTTTTTTATTCAAAGAACAGTTTCCAGCACTAGACAGAGTTTATCGAAATCAGAAATCAGTCTAAGTGCTGTGGCTCAACCTGTAATCCTAGGACTTTGGGAGGCCAAAGTGGAAGGATCACTTGAGGCCAGGAGTTCAAGACGAGCCTGGGCAATAGAGTGAGACCCAGTCTCTATAAAAAAAAAATTTTTTTTTAAACTAGCCGAGTGTGGTGTTGCACACCTGTGGTCTTAGCTACTCAAAAGGCTGGGGTGGGAGGATTGCTTGAGCCCAGGAGTTTGAGGCTTCAGTGAGCTGTGATCACACCACCACACTCCAGCCTGGGTGACAGAGCAAGATCCTGTCTCTTAAAAAAAAAGTCAGAAGCCATTTTTTTGTTTATATTCGCACAGCAATGGGCACACAGGAAGCCCTGAGTTATATTTGGATGACTGAAAAATAGATATCAAGGCCTGCTATTTGATCAAATGATCTGCTAGGTAAATTGAGTAATGGCTCCAAGTGTCCACTGCTCTCTTCTCCGAAGCCATATCTGAGAGCTACCAGCAAAGCCAAACCAGGGTTGAATTCCCACCCACAAGCTGTGTTTACACAATGTCTTAAAATGAGTCTGGAATCTTTGTGGCAAAACTAGTGCAATCGCCCTCAGTGTCCTGTGCCACATCCCCTCCGTTCACCTCCGATTCCAGCTAAAGCTGCAGTGGACGCTCCTGGGAAAGCTGATAGTGGCCACAGCAAGCACTCAGCAGCCCTCCCTACCTCCACTCCCTTCCCAAGTCCACTGAGCCCACGCTGAGCAACTACAGGAAAGCAGCTCTCAACCAAGGGGGTGACAGGGGTGACAGATGGAGAGCAACAGCCCCGTCCTTTGGCAGAGTAATTATGAGATGCTTTCTCACAGTTCCTCAGAGGGTCCACCTGGAATTGAACCTAACGTTCACAGTAGTCACTGGCTCAACCTCACCTTCTTGACTGGCTTCCCCTCTTTCCGGTCTCACGCTTTCAGCTCCTGCCCACCTGCTTCCCTCAGAGTCCCTGTCACAAGCTCTACTTTTGGAAGAACCCAAACTAAGAACAATGACCTAGAGGAGTGTAGCAGACAGGTTTACATGCTTGAAAAAGGAACTGGTACAATTTAGTCCTGCGGTTACTTTGAAGGGTCCTATGAGCACTGTTGGATAAGGCAGGCTTTCTCTTCCTTTTTGGTTCCCCCGAGGCCCTTTCCTCTCTTGGTATTCACCCATTTACAGGCACAGGGATGGACTCTAGTAGTCCAGGACACACTACCGGACCACATCTGAGAGTCTGTGTGTTTCCTCCACCCCAGAGTTCCTTTTCTTAAAACAAACAAAAATCTATTCAATGCCAACCACATGCCGGAGGCTCCTGTATCATCCCATGCCGTCCTCGTGACAACCCCAAGAGAAGGTATTCTAGGACCAGCCCTGTTTGACAAAAGAGGCCTCCAGGACTTCATCTGTGTCAGCCAGGGGAAAAGCTGGGATGCAAAGTCTGGCCTCACTAACCCAGATATGTGCTTTCCAGTGTGAGTGCAGCAGTTTCAGACACCACGGCTATAAGGATTCACTGTTGGGTGGAAGATTTGTTGGGAACAAGGGTTATTTTTGCAGCCACAGTGCCTTGTACATGGAAGGAACTCAATACATCCACAGATGAGGAAAGAAAGAAAGGCAGGAAGGAAGGGACATCGTCCACGTCCTATATGCTGCTCACCTTTCCACGGTGACAATGCCTGGAGTGTCCAGCCCACGTGGGGTCTCCAAGTGGCACATGCTGGCCTCTGCCCACCACAGTGTCAGCCTTTAGGACTTGACGCTGTCTCACCCAATGGGCTGACAGTTCTTAGACTTTCTAGCCCGAGGCCTGGCTAATCCCCTGCACTTAATATATGGAAGATTAAATCAAAAGTAGAAAGAGCACATGGAAAAAAACCACCAACAAAAAAAGGCAAAACCAGTTAGAGATTTAAGGCTCAGGCTTCGTCTCCTCTTTAAAGAGTATTTTCTCAAAAAAGAAAAAAGTTAAAATAACATCTTAGCAGGGAGATTTTTCTTTAGCACATTAGGAAGGCCATTTATCAGATGCATTCGCATTATCACATTGGATTCTTTAGAAGACCACGAGAGTTGGGTGGAGGAACACAGGAGTCTAGGGGCTTAAAGATTGGAGATTAAAAGGGAAACTTTGTTGGTGATGAAAGGGGCAGGAAGCAAACCAGGAATATTCTGGGGTTTCCAAGTGGGCAAACCATGCTGGTGGTTCCCATACCCCCCACAGCCCTGTCCCCAAATGGGGCAGAAATGGGAGAGGCGGAGAAGGCACACCCTTGGCAACCTCCACCAAGACCGGCAATGTTGACAGGAGCTCTCCCTATTTAAAAGGCAACTCTTCACAAAAGCTTATTTCAAGAAATCTCCACACCCCACCTCCCCCACGTCTTCTCTTTAGCGCCTTCTGCTCCTCCCAGATGTTCTGAGCCCAAGGATTTGCAAGGCTTATAGCTGCTGCAGGCCCAGCCAGAAAGAAGGTTTTATTTTCTTCATACTAAGGAAAAGTGTTATCTACGTTTTTATTTTCAATGCTTTCAAATGCATTCCATTTTGTATGCTTTGTGTTTTTGTGCTGCCGTATCGATGTGGCCTTTTGATGTTGTTTCGTATGCATTGCGTAGACTGAGTCCTAAATATTTAATTTCTGTCCATTCTATGTTACATAAATGTTTGTTATGACAGGTGCTCAGGGGACCCTCCTCATTACACACATGGAATTTCATTTTCAAAACCTGTCACCAACCAGCCCACCCGACCATCATGTTTCTGACCCCCTTACCTTGCCCCTAAACACCTTCTGCTGGTTCTATTGCAACACATTTATTATATATTCATCATGTATTTCTATCTATGGTAAAAGCTCTGAGATAGAGGAGCTTGTGTTTTTCACCTTTGTGGTCCTGATGGTCAAAATGATGCTTTGAGTACTGTTATTCATTTTAACAATAGCTTCTGTTTAATGAATACTTTCTGTGTATTAGGTACTGTGCACAGAACTGTTTTATTCACTTGTTTAATGCTAAAAGGTGCATTATTATCCCCACTCATATATGAAGACTGAGAAGCTTAGAGACGTATCCTTCTCAAAAGTGCATAGCTATTAGGTGGCAGAGGTGGGATTCAAATCCACCTAACACACTCTTAAGTACGCCCTGCCACACATGTGAAAAGAACTTAGGAAATACCAGTCTCTTCTGAAAGAAAGCAGGAGATCTTCCAAGGTTTTATATTGGAAACATATAAAGTAAAACTTTTCCATTTGCAGGGATTTTCAGCACCTACAGACTCTGCTGCTCTTATCAGAGTAAGACAAAATGTTTGCTTCCATAGCTCCCCTAACAAGCTGGAGAGAAGATAGCTCCGCAGTAACACAGAGCACAGAAGTGAAGGAGAGCTCAGAGTGCTCACTAGCCCGCATCTGACGTCTTAAGTGTCAGCCACATTCCTGTCCCCATTCCCAGGACAAGCTGCTTACCAGCAGGAGACTTTGGGGCTCACCCTCTCAAAGCCTCTATTTCATCATCTGCAAAATACTGATGGTAATAATAGCACACACCTCAGAAAACAGATGAGGAATAAATGAGACAACCCATGTAAAACCTGCTCCATGGTGAGCCTTCAATAAAATCCCCTTCCCATACAACAGCCCATAAATATTTAAAGACAATGCTTATGCCCCTCCCCACCCCCAAGTCTCCTTTTCTTCCAGCTGAACACTTCCCGGCTCCCCCAACCACACAGTCACAAAACCCATTACTACACTGGCCATCCTCCAGGTTCAGTCTGTGGTTGAGAATCTTTCCCAGGGTCACACGGAGCACTTGGGCACAGTCACTCCTGTGCACAGTCAGACCTGTGCAAACCCAGTAGGGCCACCGGCTCCCAGGTCTGGTGTCACAGCTCTGGCCATGTGGCCTGGCCTCCTCTTAGCTTTGTGGGCTGCTATGTGCCGGTGCTGTCACCTGAGGGGATGGCGCCGATGTGGTTTCCTCCAACAAAGCTATTAAGCCAACTCTGCCCCTTCATGTGCATGGGCAGCTGTCTTTTCTCATTTTTCAGTTTTTTTTAATATTTTGGTTTGTTACCTCAGTGTAGGATCTTCTATTTGTTCCAGCCCCTGAAAAAAATTTTGGATCGTGATTCTGTCATTCTACAAATTAGCAATTAGTCCCGCATGCTGCATCAGCAGGCCATCCCCATCCTCGCCAAGCCATCGCTAAAATCTTTCCACAGGGCGGTGCTGGAGGCAGAACTCTACCCGAACACACACACAAAGCCTTGTCGTGACCCGAAATCAATCAGTTAGGAGAAAGCCCTTTGGGTGCCATCATTCTGCTGCCAGGAACTCAGCTCCCTCCCCGATCTGCCTCCGTACGGTCCTGTTTTGTCCACCTGGATGTCATGAGAGACCTTGCCCACACTGTTCACCCCTATCAGTCTGTCTAAGAACCGTATCCAAAAAGGGAATGAGGTCAGCTTGGCATGGCTTGTTCACTCTGCCGGCATCACCACTTTCTCGCTGTGTGCTCACCCACCATCTGTTTAATAAGCCTTTTGGACAGCTTTCAGGGCTCCCTCTAACTGGGCTGCTTGTCCATATTCACGGAATCCCCTGATAGCACTCTCTTTCATTGAAAATCTAGACACTGGTCACCTGCCTCCAGGCTCATAGCACTTTTCATTCCACAGCTCCTTCAAGCCATCCTGTCTCCCCCCACAACCAGGACAAACCCACTAGAAAAACCACCTCTCAGCCCCACTAGAAAAACCATCTCAGAAAAACCATGTCCCCTACAACCAGGACAGCCCCACTAGAAAAATCACTACTGCATTCCACAGCTCCCTTAAGCCATCCTGTCTCCCCCGGCAACCAGGACAGCCCCACTAGAAAGCCACCTCTACCTGTGCTTCCACATCATCTGGTGGTCAGCATTCCAACTAAGAAATAAAAATGGGCCAGGCACAGTGGCTCACACCCACCATCCTAAGACTTTGGGAAGCCGAGGCAGGAGAATCACTTGAGCCCAGGGGTTCAAGACCAGCCTGGGCAACATAGCGAGATCCTGTCTACAAAAAAAATTTCTCTTTTTGAGACGGAGTCTCACTCTGTTGCCCAGGCTGGGGTGCAGTGACATGATCTCAGCTCACTGCAAGCTCCGCCTCCCGGGTTCACACCATTCTACTGCCTCAGCCTCACAAGTAGCTGGGACTATAGGCACCACCACCACGCCCAGCTAATTTTTTGTGTTTTTAGTAGAGATGGGGTTTCACCACGTTAGCCAGGATAGTCTCAATCTCCTGACCTTGTGATCCACCTGCCTCGGCCTCCCAAAGTGCTGGGATTACAGGCGTGAGCCACCGCGCCCTGCCAAAAAAATTGTTTTATTTAGCCAGGCATGGTGGCCTGCACCTGTAGTTTCAGCTTCTTGGAGGCTGAGGCAAGAGGATGGCTTGAGCCCAGGAGTTCCTGGTTAAAGTGAACTGTGATGGCACCATGGCACTCCAGCCTAAGTGACAGAGCAAGACCCCATCTCAAAGAAGAAAAGAGAGAGAGAAAGAGAAGGAAGGAAAAAGGAAGCAAAGGAGAAAGGAAGAAAATAAGAAAGGAATAAAGAGAGAGAAGCAGCCTCCCCACTGGGGGACCACCAGGCACGTTTCCCACTACAACGGATGGAGATCTTCCCCAAATTATGCCGGATGGCTTCCATCCCTCTGCCTTATCATTGCATTTGCTAACCATGTTCTTTTCATTCCTTTATCAAGAGACTCCTTTTCTTAACTAAAGTACCTACTAGGTTGCCATTACTACTAATGGCAGAAACCGCAATTACTGCTTTACTTTTGCAGCAACCTATAACGTTTCACAGTCTTCTGTTGTAAAGGTCACCTCATCTTTAGTGGGAGCTACCACCTTTTTATCTTAATTCCTTTTTTCCTGGATTCTGAATGCCTTTGCCCCTTTTCTGAGTTTTTTTGCATGTTTTAAACAAGACATTTTTAAATGTCATTACATAGTCACTTCTTCACAAGAGGAAATAAAGAATGAGCTGTCACCGTCTGTGCCCCTCATGGCCCATCCTGCCTGCGCATTTTTGACTGCTTTTTCCCCACTTCGCTCATGTATTTTCCAGCCTGAAACAGACTTCTTGGGAAAGAATGAGAAGGTGAGGTATGGCTTTAGATTACCATCTTGGGTGTAGTAAATAATCTATCCCTTATTTCCATCACATCCCTAATGACCTTTGGGAAAGTTCAGAGCCGCGAGCTGCCACCACCCTGCCTGCGGCCCCACACGCCCAGTGCAGACAGCCGGCGCAGCTCCTCCAGGTACAGTTTCAGTCAGTGGAAGAATCATCCATCTCCAGGCTCTGACAGACAAACGAGGCGAGAAGGAGACCAGATCTGGTTTTTCACTGGAAAACAATGAGCTCATGCTTTCTCTCTGGGGACCCAGGAAGTGGACACAGATCTGGAGATGGGAGACAGTGATGGAGGCAGGCAGGGGCGATGAAGGATGGGCCAGCAAGAGGAAGGAGGCCAGTCTGGCACTTTTTTAATGTCACTTTTGATGAGAATCCCCAGCTCTCAGGCCAGAGGGAAACATCCATTTTCTTTAAATTAAGGATTCAGCATGAGGCAGTTGTCCTAAAGGAAAGGGACGAAGAGAAGATAAACAGACTTGGAAATTCGTCATTCCTGCTTCTTCAGAGAAAAGTAAAATGATTGCTCATGAGTCACCAGAATTGCAGATGCCAGGACAGAGATGGCTTTCCTGGGCTCTGCCGCTGCCACCTCTGGGTGTGCCTTTGGGACCTGATGGCAGACACTCTGCTGGCCAGCTTCTCCCCAGTCAAGTCTGCCTCCCCCAGGTATGCACCTCCAGAAGGCCAAGGCCAGGCATTTCCTACAGACTGAGCTCAATAAAAATGAGAGGATTCAAACAGCCACCCAGATGCTTCCAAATAGCTGAATGAATGTTTAGTTTCAGCTAGGGGAAAAAAAATGCATATCACTGAGTTTTCCACTCTTCCTTTGAAAAGGGAGTTACATAATGCTGATTTTCCCTTTTACCAGTTAATTCAGAGAGAGAGAGGGAAAGAAGAGATTAGGGAAGAACTGGGGGGAACTGAGTTGTACTTGAGAAACACAATTCAGATGATTGACTATTTTCCTCTTCAACCTGTTATATGTCTTAGCTAAAACTTGAGTAGAAACTGGCAGGGTGCGGTGGTTCATGCCTGTAATCCCAGCACTGTGGGAGGCCGAGGTTGGTGGATCACCTGAGGTCAGGAGTTCGAGGCCAGCTTGGCCATCATGGTGAAACCCCATCTCTACTAAAAATACAAAAAATTAGCCAGGTGTGGTGGTGCATGCCTATAATCCAGCTACTTGGGAGGCTGAGGCAGGAGAATCGCTTGAACCCAGGAGGTGGAGGTTACAGTGAGCCAAGATCGCACCACTGCACTCCAGCCTAGGCAAGACAGTGAGACTCCATCTCAAAAACAAAAAACAAAAAACTTGAATGGAAACTAAAGATCACAGACAGAATGTAGAAACCCCAGATAGATGAATTATGTTTCTCTTTATACCTCTGTCTACTCGCAAAATTGATTATTTCCATGTTTAAGTTAAATGGCTTGGCTAGATTACAGATGTTAATTAAAGGGTTAACTTATCCTGACTCCCTAGTTGCACTGAAATTCAAAAACAGAACTGAAAAAAGGAATAGCAACTTATTCATTCTTTTCCTCCTGTGTCCTGCAGCACTATGCAGAATAAAGAGCATGGGTGCAGGAGCCAATTTGCCACGGGTTCTAATCCTGGCTTTAAGAATCCCTAGATACGGGATCTTGGCCAAATTAATGAAGCCCTCTCTCTATACCCAAGTGTCCTTACTTTAAAATGCTGTGGTGCAAGTATCTACCCCCTTAGGGATATTGTGAGAATTCAATAAGTTCATATAGGTAAAGCACTTTGTGCCTGGTATGTCATAAGCAATCCATAATTGTTATTGCTATTATTATACTATGGCACCATTTGGGACACAGATTATATATGTCAGATACCATGAATGTCCTGTAAGACATGCAGCAAGCACAAATCTGTCATGGTTTAACAAAAGAAATGAATGTCTAGGAGAGACCTTCCTATCATCCGTCTTCTTCTGGCCTCAGTTACTGATCTTAGTTTCTTTCTCAGCCATGTTGCTGGCATCTCACCCCATCCCCACTCACAGCCCAAGGCAGCATCTCCCATTACACTGTAACCCTGGCTGTGTCCTACCATCCTACTCCTGGCTCAAGGACTGAGCCTACTGTGCCCTGATTTCCAGCCCCCTCGAAGACCAATCACACCAATGAGCTTCTCCAGCACATCTCCTCCATGCATGCACGAGACCCCCATGACATGAAAGCAGAAACGTGGCTGCAGCTGCCCAGCACCAAATATAGTTTGATGTTTGATGCACCCAGGGGAGTCATGATTTAGGACTCACCTTTGACCTGCAAGGGTGATACGGGTTAGTTAAACAAGTGTCCCCTAACCCCCAACCCTTAGCTCTAACCTGATGAGTCCAAGCCAAGATGGAATTTATTATTTTTTAACTTTCAGAAACGCTGCTCCACATTCCACTTCCCAATCACAACAGCAAACCTAACAGATTATATCAAGACTTGGTAAAGACAGGGGAAATAGAAACTTCCAGACACTGTTATTTAGAATATAAGTTGTTCCAAACACTTGACGAAATCAAGTAGAAATGTATATGCCCTATGGCCCACATTTACAGCCCCTCAGCAAACTCCTACATGTCTGCCTGAGGAGGACATATATACAAGGATGTTCAATACAGCATTGCTTGCAAAAAAGAGTGAAAACCAAATATCCAAAAAAGAGTAAAAACCAAAAAAAAGTGGAAAAGTAAAAGGTGGTCACACTCACATGATAGAATATTATAGAGTCATTAAAATACATGAACTAGAACTGTGTGTGTGTGTGCGTGCGTGTGTGTGTGTGTAATGATAGATCTCAAAATATAATATTAAAAGCAAATAGAACTGCAGATTGATACCTGCAGTATCATACTGATATGGTTTAGCTGTGTCCCCACCCAAATCTCAACTTGAATTGTATCTCCCAGAATTCCCATGTGTTGTGGGAGGGACCCAGGGGGAGGTAATTGAATCATGGGATCTGGTCTTTCCTGTGCTATTCTTGTGATAGTAAATAAGTCTCATGAGATTTCATGGGTTTATTGGGGGCTTCTGCTTTTGCTTCTTCCTCATTTTCTCTTGCTGCCACCATGTAAGAAGTGCCTTTCACCTCCTGCCATGATTCTCAGGCCTCCCCAGCCATGTGGAACTGTAAGTTCAATTAAACCTCTTTTTCTTCCCAGTCTTGGGTATGTCTTTATCAGCAGTGTGAAAATGGACTAATATAGTAAATTGGTACCAGTAGAGTGGGTTGTTGCTGAAAAGATACCTGAAAATGTGGAAGCAACTTTGGAACTGGGTAACAGGCAGAGGTTGGAACAGTTTGGAGGGCTCAGAAGAAGATAGGAAAATGTGGGAAAGTTTAGAACTTTCTAGAGACTTGTTGAATGGCTTTGCCCAAAATGCTGATAGCAATATGGACAATAAGGTCCAGGCTGAGGTGGTCTCAGATGGAGATAAGGAACTTCTTGGCAACTGGAGTAAAGGTGACTCCTGTTATGTTTTAGCAAAGAGACTGGCAGCATTTTGCCCCTGCCTGAGAGATTTGTGGAACTTTGAACTTAAGAAAGATAACTTAGGGTATCTGGTGGAAGAAATTTCTAAGCAGCAAAGCATTCAAGAGGTGACTTGGGTACCGCTAAAGGCATTCAGTTTTATGAGGAAAGCAGAGCGTAAAAGTTTGGAAAATTTGCAGCCTAACTGTGTGATAGAAAAGAAAAACCCATTTTCTGGGGAGAAATTCAAGCCAGCTGCAGAAATGTGCATAAACAGCAAAGAGCCTAATGTTAATCCACAAGACCATGGGGAAAATGTCTCCAGGCCATGTCAGAGATCTTCAAGGCAGCCCCTCCCATCACAGGCCTGGAGGCCCAAGAAGAAAAAGTGGTTTCATGGGCCAGGCCCAGGGTCCCCGTGCTGTGTGCAGCCTAGGGACTTGGTGCCACGTGCCCCAGCCACTCCAGCTGTGGTTGAAAGGGGCCAATGTACAGGTTGGGTGTGGCTTCACAGGGTGGAAGCCCCAAGCCTTGGCAGCTTCCATGTGGTGTTGAGCCTGTGGGTGCGCAGACGTCGAGAACTGAGGTTGGGGAACCTGCACCTAGACTTCAGAAGATGTGTGGAAATGCCTGGATGCCCAGGAAAAAGTTTGCTGCAGGGGTGGGGCCCTCATGGAGAACCTCGGCTAGGGCAGCGTGTAAGAGAAATGTGGGGTCAGAGACCCCATAAAGAGTCTCTACTGGGGCACTGCCTAGTGGAGCTGTGAGAAGAGGGCCACCATCCTCCAGAACCCAGAATAGTAGATCCACTGACAGCTTGCATCGTGCACCTAGAAAAGCTGCAGACACTCAACACCAGCCCAGGAAAGCTGCTGGTGGGGAGGCTGTACCCTGCAAAGCCACAGGGGCGGAGCTTCCCAAATCCATGGGAACCCACCTCTAGCATCAACATGACCTGGATGTGAGACATGGAGTCAAAGGAGATCATTTTGGAGCTTTAACATTTGACTGCCCTGCTGGATTTCAGACTTGCGTGGACCCCGTAGCCCCTTTGTTTTGGCCAATTTCTCCCATTTGAAATGGCTGTATTTAGCCAATACTTGTATCCCCATTGTATCTAGGAAGTAACTAGCTTGCTTTTGATTTTACAGGCTCATAGGCAGAAGAGACTTGTGTCGTCTCAGATGAGACTTTGGGCTGTGGACTTTTGGGTAATTGCTGAAATAAGACTTTGGGGGACTGCTAGGAAGGCATGATTGGTTTTGAAATGTGAACACATGAGATTTGAAGAGGCCAGGGTTGGAATGATATGGTTTGGCTGTGTCCCCACCCAAATCTCAACTTGAATTGTATCTCCCAGAACTCCCAGGTATTATGAGAGGGACCCAGGGGAAGGTAATTGAATCATGGGGGCTGGTCTTTCCCATGCTATTCTTGTGATAGTGAATATGTCTCATGAGATCTGATGGGTTTATCAGGGGGTTCTGCTTTTGCTTCTTCCTCATTTTTTCTTGTTGCTGCCAAGTAAGAAGTATATGAGGTGGCCTGAGGCCAGCCTACAAGACCCGGAATGGCATATGAGGAGTCTGCACCTCATTCAACAGGAAACAGAAGTACTTTGAGGGTCAGAACTGGGCAGGGTCCTGCAGGGGGCCCTTGGAACTGCCAGCAGGGCATTCAGGGAAGGACCTGGGCTGGGGCTGTTGTGCTTGTCCAGGCACCAGAGTGGGGGCCTGAGTATGGCTGCAGACATGGGTAGGGTGAATGCACAGGAGCCCATCCAGTCTACACTTGGCTTCCAGGTCCCCTTGAAGTTGACTGCTCCTTGCAGGGATGGGCCCGGCCTAGGCCTCCCTGCACACTGTGCTTGCCCTTCTCCTGCAGCACAGTCCAACAACCACTCTCACTTCCCAAACATAAGAGCTAAGAGGTGGCAAGTGGGTACCCCCTGGGACCCCAGGCATCCAGACAGAGTGAGTGGAGAGGAGCAAATCGTGCTGATGGAGTCACCTGACCCTGGAAGGGCTGCCCAACTCCTCTGCATAAGCACATTATTCCCATGACTCCAGGGGCCCCTTAGGTTTTGCACTCAGGGCCTCTCTGAAATCAGAAGCCAGCACACAGAAGCAGAGAGAAGACAGACAGCTGTCTCTTATCTAGTTTTGCAAGGCCTCAGGTTGCCACTCCATTCACTGTGGTGAACAGAACTGGTGCTGCACGAGCCTGGCCAGGAAGTCTTCTCAGGGGAACTCAGGATCCCAAAAGCACAGCCAGGAGCAGGGGTGGTTTAGCAGAAGGGCTGGAGGCAGAGGATGCTAGGGCCACCGCCTCATAGGAGAAGCAGGCTGCAGGGGCAGGGCTTGGCTGGAAGACGGGCAGAGGAGTTGGAGGTAAGTAGAGACCATGGCCAGAGTGGAACAATTAGATAGAGGGCATGGGGAGCTAACACTGGAGAAATTTCCATTTTCCTACATTTTTTCCTGCTTACAGAAGATGGAATACATTAAGATTTTTAAAATAAAAATAAATATCAAATCGTAAGATGCCTCTCCCCTGGGAATTAGGACTTCAAAACGCACATCGCAGAGATGTTTATGGAATAAAGTGGCAGATATGAAACCACCAAAGCAAGTGATATCTAAGTACTGAAACAGACTGAAGTAAACACCTAAAAATGAAGACCACTGGCTGGGCACAGTGGCTCACACCTGTAATCCCAGCAATTTGGGAGGCTGAGGTGGGTGGATCACCTAAGGTCAGAAGATCGAGACCATCCTGGCTAACATGGCGAAACCCCATCTCTACTAAAAATACAAAAAATTAGTCGGGTGTGGTGGCAAGCACCTGTAGTCCCAGCTACTCGGGAGGCTGGGGTAAGAGCTTGGCAATGAGCCAAGATCGCCCCACTGCACTCCAGCCTGGGTGACAGAGTGAGACTCTGTCTCAAAAAAAAAAAAAGACCACTGCATGGAGAGTCCCCATTCCTTCCCATCTCTCATCCCAAGTTGTAGCAGCTCCCAGTTAGCTCCTGGAATATCTGCCTTGGTGCTTCTTTCTGCTGGACCGGCCACCTCCACCTCTCCCTTCCCCAGGTACATGGCTATCTCCCCCTCCACACCCTGACAGTCCTTATCTAACCTCTGGTGTCTCTGCTGATCTTGGTCACGCCCTGCAGACCTGGAGCCCTCTGCCTGTCCTCTCTCTATAGCTACTTGGTTCTTCTTCCCCAGTAGGGCTCTGCCTCTCTCTGCTGCCTAGGTGATAGAAGAACTGGGCCAGAATTCAGAAAATCCAGCTCAATTTAAAATATGGGAATTTACTATATAGTAATAGTGGCATCTCAAATCAGTAAGGGAAATGATGGTTTATTTAATAAATGATATTCAGTAAACTGGATAGCCCTCTGGGAAAAATAAGATAAAATTGAAGGCACACTTTGCACCTTAAACCAGGGTAAATTCTAAATGGATCAAATACTTGTTCGGAAAAATTTAAGTCACAAAGCATTGGAAGAAAACAGGATTAAAACCTTTTTATAGACCAAAAGAAAGAAAGCCTTTGCAACTATGACCCAAAATCCATAAAAGAAAATACTGATAAATTTGAATATGTAAAAATACAAAATTTCACATAGCAAAACCTACCATAAGCAAAATCAAAAAACAAACTGAGAGGAGTACTTGCAACTTACATCACAAAGAACTCATTTGCTGCAGAGATTAAAAAAGCACCTACAACTGATAAGAAAAAGATCAACCAATACAATTTAAAAATGAGCAAAAGATATAAACAGAAAGTTCATGGAAATACAAATGTCACTTAAACATATGAAAAGATACTCAAGAGCACTCAAAATAAGACAGCTACAGATTAAATCTACACTGAATGCCATTTGTAACTATCATTCTGGCCAAGGCCCGGAAGCAAGGTTGATGGCAGTGGTGAGATGTGGAGAACCAGACACCGTCATGAGTTGTCATTGGAGTGTAAATTTTGTAAATTTGTTCAGCCTCTCTGGAGGGCAATCCATCAGGATCTCTCAAAATTACAAAGCCTCAATTTGACCCAGAAATTCCACATTGAGTAATTTATCCAAGAGATGTTTCACAGGTGTGAAATGACAGATGTACAAGGTTATTCATTGCCACTTTGCCCATAAGAGCAACCTAAATTTCCATCAATAGGAGAATGAATAAATTATGGTACACGCATGCAATGGAAGGCAATACAGCCACTTAAAAATAGACAAGACTCTTTAGAAACAGATATGGAAAGCCTTACCAGATAAATTAAATGAAAATAAGCAAGGTGTAACATATACGATAAGTCCTTACTTAATGTCATTGATAGGTTCCTGGAAACTGGCTTTAAGCGAAATGACGTATAATGAAACCAGTTATTTTTTCTCATCAGTATTATAATGAAACAATCTTATTCAAGGACCTGATGTATGTTGCTTCACTTAAAATTGCAGTTTCCAAGAACCTATTGACGATGTTAAGTGAGGACTCAGTATACCACATTTATGTAAAAACAGGGGAAGAGGTGACAAATATAAATACAGATGAATAGGTATATGCTTGCCTATGCATAAAACATCTCTGGATGCAAACTAGTAATATTGGTTGTCTATAGAAGGATACTTGGGAGTTTGCGAAAATGAGAGGGAAAGAAACATTGCTTGTACAGATGGTCCCCAACTTAAGATACTTTGACTTAGATTGTTCAACTTTACCATGGTGTGAAAGTGATAGACATTCAGTAGAAACCGTATGTCAAGTGCCCATACGACCAACTTGTTTTTCACTTTCAATACAGTATTCAGTAAATTACATGAGCTGGGCATGGTGGCTCCTGCCTGTAATCCCAACACCTTGAGAGGCCGAGGTGGGAGGATCACTCGAGCCCAGGAGTTCAAGACCAGCCTGGGCAACATAGAGAGCCTTCATCTCTATAAAACAAAAAAACTTAGCCACAGTGGCACACGACTGTAGTCCCAGGTACTTGGGAGACTGAAGCACGGGGATCGCTTGAGCCCAGGAGATCAAGGCTACAGTGAGCTGTGATCACACCCCTGTACTCCAGCCTGGGCAACAGAAGAAGACCCTGTCTAAAAGAAAAAAAAAAAGTTACATGAGATATCCAACACTTTGTTATAGAATAGGCCTTGTGTTAGATGATTTTGCCCAACTGCAGGCTAATGTAAGTATTCTGAGCACATTTAAGGTAGGCTAAGCTAAGCTATGATGTTTGGTAGGTTAGGTATACTAAGTGCATTTTCTACTGCTGATATTTTCAGCTTATGACGGGTTGATCAGGACAAAACCTTATCATAAGTCAAGGAGCATCTGCTTATCCTTTTATGCTTTTAAGACATTAAACCATGTGAATGTATTGCCTATTTTTTAAATGTTGATTATAATGCTAAAAAACAAAACAAGGTGAAGTTAAAATCATAAAAAAGAATATGGGTCTGTTCCAGCTCTGCCCAGGATGATGTGGGGGTGGCCAGTTCCCCTCTCTGAACCTCAGACTCTGAGCCCTGCCCTTCAGGGTTCCACACTCACAGCTGTACAGGGCCCAGCAGCCCTGGTGGTTCTTGGTCGAGACCACCCAGTTTCCAGCACTCAGAGCCCTCCTCTCCCCACAACTTTGGCCACCCCTCTCTAAACTCCAAGGCAGGGCTGACCTTTCCCAGAGAGACATTCGAATGGCTGACACAGTCAGGATGCTCCTAAGGCTGATGTGGGAGCCAGCTCTGTCACTGCCACCACGAACTCTGCCCTGACTTTGTATACCAGTCGCCCTGACCTTATATACCAGACTGGGTAACTGGGCCTCTGCTTTCTTCTCCCATGACCAGGGCCTGACTGTGATGACCGCTTCAGTCACCAGTTTCCCTAAGCTGAGGACTCCACCTTCTAGATTCCTGGCCTCAGATGAACTTCAGAGGCTTGGTCCCTGGCTGCCAGACCTAGGAATTGACCCAATAGTCTATAGGCTGCCCTTAAGTTCCTGCTGCTCTGCCTGTCTGCTATCTTTCCGCCCACCAGCATCAGCCCACGGGCCGGGCTCAGCTATTCATTCCTGACTCCAGAGTGCCCTGGAAGGGTTTCCTCTACTCTGGGTGCCCCTGCAGCCACTGCATGGGAAAGTTCTGCCTTCACTCAATGCTTCGCGTGGCCAATCCATTAGAGCTTTTCTCTTGGAAACAGGCCTTCAAGTCTTTCCCTCTGGCTACATTCTAGTACAATGCAGTGAGGGATTCTCTTTTGTCATTTGATGTTCATTCTGGGTTATATTCACACAGCTCAGAAAGCCTCTTATGATGTCCAGGTACCACAGCTGTCTGAAAGATGAAACATGGCTTCATTGTAGACCTTCAGAGCTACACTGGCTCCACCACTCTGTCTTTCCAAAGGACACTGTCTCCTCCTCAGTTTGGGCCTGATTCCTTGTCAACTAATTCAGCATCAGGCCACGTGGCCTTGGACCCTCCTCAGGCGGATGGATTCAGGGACACCTTCTAGCTCAGCATTACCAATGAATAACGCTGGCTCTTTTCAGGGTTTCTCAGGTTTGGGTAAGTCTGTGACCTTGATTCTCTCCAGGCTTATCTTCAATCCGCAGCGCATCCCAGACTTTGCAAAGCAGCCTGTAATTTTTGTGTGTCCTCTCGTGTGAGTACTTCAAGGTCACAATCACCAGCACACAGCAATCAGCTCTCAAATGACTGTCTTAATGGATGTTGTTTGCAGCTTATCCTAACTAGAATGTAAGCTTATTTCTGTTTCATCTCCTCATAACACCTAGGGAAGCACAAGGCCTGCATACAGATGTAGAACATATCGGAAAAAAGTTTGGGACTGGAAGTCAGGAAGCTAGATCTGTCTCTCACTTGCTCATTGTGTATAACTGGGCAAGTCTCTTGACTTCTCGCTGACTCAGTTTCCTCCTACATCAAATAAGAGCAGTTATGCAAGTTGAGTATTTGCACAAGAAGTGTTTTGGATTTTGGATCTTTTCAGATTTTTGAAACACTTGCATTATACTCACCATTGAGCCTTCCTAATCCAAAAATCCAAAACCTGAAATGCTCCAATGAGCATTTCCTTTGAGTGTCTTCAGATTTTGGAGCATTTTAGATTTTTGCATTTTTGGATGAGGTATGCTCAACCCGTACCTACTTCAAGGGGTAGTTGTGATGATCCAATGAGTTCAGGCATGTGAAGATGTGGATTTAGCCATTACACACAACACAGGAGCTAAAGAGACTGATATACTGAAAGTCACTTTAAAAGCGTCATCTCAAAGAAGCTTCTCTAGGAGAAACAGGCTCTGTGCCATCCACATGGATTTGTGCTGCTCCACTGTGCCAGATACCAGGTGACCCCTAAGACACTGCAGGGCCAACAGCCCTGGTGAAAAGGCAGCCACATTGTTAGTAGCCACCGGTGGGGCTACTCACTGTCCCTGGGAATCAAGAGACCCACTCACATAACAGTTTTCACAGTTCCATCCCCTAGAAACTAGAGAAGCATGCCTTGGCCACCCATGCCATATGGCCCAGCACAAGATGTTGAACGAGGCTGATCAAATCCTCTCTCAAGTGAAGTTGATGCCAGAAACACTGAAAGAATGCAGCTGAAGTGAAGAGGGGACTATAAGATTAAGCTGGTGTCAAGGAAAACAAATAATATCAATAAAATGAAATAAATAAAATGTAGGTTAAGGCAGCAGGGAGATGGACAAGGAGAAAGCTAAGTAGAAACAGCGGATAGGGAGGGAGGAGCAGAGGCCCCGAGAGGAAGGGCAGGATGGGGCTGCTCCAGTTTACACCCCTGCCAGGCATGCCATGCAAATCCACCCTCTTTACTTGACATAATCTTTGTGGGTTTCCTGATGTCAAACCAAACAGACTTGGTACCCTAAAAATGCATCCAACTTTCAAAACACAACTCCCTCTCTGGACCAGGGCTATTGGCACCACCTGCTCAGTTCTTGGCACCCACTGGACCTTCTAGGATTAGCTCTGGTTTCCTACCCATGCCCTTGACTCTTTAACCACACACTGAACCTGCTACAGGTTGATAATGGCTTTCTCTCCACCCTAACACATACACACCCCTACCTGAACCCCATTTTTCTTTTTTATAGTATCAAGTCACAGTGGGCAGGAAAGGTGATAAGTTACTAAGGATCTAGAAGATTTCAAGAAACTGAAGTTTCAAAAGGAGAGAATTCTCAGGAGAAGCTGATCAAGGACCAAAGTCCACATTAATATCACAATTAAGATCATCTACAGAGATCTGCTCTGTGCAGGTCTCTGATTGAGGCATTTAATATCAGTTCCCCAGAAAAGCCCTGAATGCAACATCTTAACAGCCTAAGCCATGACTGTGATATGGAAAGGGGGAAGGGAAGTGCTGGGTAGAGGAGGGCATGGTCCCCGGTTAGTGCTCCACCCCCACGGACCGAGGTGAGGACTGGCATTTTTGTTTGTCTGCCCAAATGTTGCATTTTCCAAGACGACCCTGGCCTGCCACACCCCCATCCTGTGCCTATAAAAACCCCAGAGACCCTAGCCAGAAGACACACAAGCAGCTGGACGTCAAGAGGTCAAGAGGAATGGATCTGCGGAAGAAGACACAAGCTGCTGGAGATAGGAGAAAACACACTGGCGAAGGAACACACAAGCGGCAGGGTGTCAGGAGATGTTTGCAGCACACCAACAGGTACCCACATGCCAGCAGGCCACTGACCAGCAGAACGACATGGAGTTTGCCCAGGGCAGTCGGAGGAGAGCCCAGGCCGCTGAGCGGCCTGACTCCAGGGGAAAACCATCTCCCTTCTGGCTCCCTCATCTGCTGAGAGCTACTTCCACTCAATGAAACCTTGCACTCATTCTCCAAGTCCATGTGTGATCTGATTCTTCCAGTACACCAAGGCAAGAAACCCAGGATACAGAAAGCCCTCTGTCCTGGAGATAAGGCAGGAGGCTAATTGAGCTAACACAAGCCACCTACGGACGGCTAAACTAAAGAGCACCCTGTAACACATGCCCACTGGGGCTTCAGCTATAAACATTCACCCCTAGACACCGCCGTGGGGTTGGAGCCCCACAGCCTGCCTATCTGTATGCTCCCCTAGAGCTTTGAGCAGCAGGGCACTGAAGAAGTGAGCCACACCACCATCGCACAGCCTGCGAGGGGTGCAAGGGAACTTTTCCCGTTTCAACTGCGCTAAGCTTTAAATGTGTCTGGCCTTGTCCAGAGGGTCAGTAGGGCAGCTGCAGCTTAGAGCAGAAGTACTGATTAGAATTCAGAATATCTAGAGTCTAGTCCCAGGATTACCTGTGTTTTCCTCTCCCTAGGTCTTCCAGAAGTTTATTTGTACCAAGGATCAATGAGTCGGCCAGGAAAATATTCATCCTGAGAAAAGGGTCACTGTGTGTAAACTTTGTCCAAGGACAATAGATCATAGTGAGGAGAGGGGGATTCCAAATGCAGGGGGATGTTTTGCTTTGGAGTTCCCCCAAGCTCCGTGCTCTGGGGATTGATGTCAGAGCCCTAGAGAAGTTTAACAAAATAAAAAAGAGCCCACAGCTCTTGTAACATCATATACATATTCATAATTATCCATCATTCATATCATTAGGTATCATGAACAACACAAGGTGCTGGGTTGAGAAAAGTAAGAAAATGCAGTCTCGGCCTTAGCAGGTAACAATGTCATCTATTTGGAGGAGTAAAAAGGAGGAAGATGAGAAGGAGGAGGACAGAAGGCAAGTCTAAGGAATTGTTGCTTTAATAAACATAAAGAACTATGTGGTGACTAACACAGCAGTGTTTAGGATACAAATAGGTGTCTCTAAAGTGTTTGAAATCAGAAAATGATACTTGTTTACATTTCTAATACAGACAAGTAACTGCTTTTTTGTAGGCAACACAAAGAAAAATTTCAAACCCAGCTGTTTGCAGAATGAAAAGGTCTGACTTAAGAGGGCACTAATTTTTGCCACTTACCAAATTAATTTCCTGTGCATTTTCAACAATTAAGGGCAAATCAAAGGACCCAGAATTTGAGAGGGAACATTCTAATGACAGGGTGGGCTGTGAAGGCCACCAAAGATCACAAGCTGTTCCCTCCCACCCTTGGTTTATTAACCCCATGCTGCTGAAAGAGTGCAGGTCTGGAAGACATCAAGGACAAAATGTTTACTCTGAGGTCCTCTGACTCACAAGGTGTTAGGATGTATAGCCAACATTGTTTTTATAATCAGGAATATTAGCCATTAAGGCAGTGCACTTCATTCATTCAAGCACATATGATTCTCCAGTAAAAAGGTCTGATTAGTGACAAAATTCAGGACTTTTATATACTTACTTCAATGTCTGGTGAACATCATTTCAACATGTTGACTGTTCAAAGCTGTATTAGTTCGTTCTGGTGCTAATAAACACATACTCGAGACTGGGTGATTTCTAAAGG
This sequence comes from Pongo pygmaeus, assembly GCF_028885625.2. NCBI lineage: Eukaryota > Metazoa > Chordata > Mammalia > Primates > Hominidae > Pongo > Pongo pygmaeus. The sequence goes on along the minus strand of NC_072379.2, from coordinate 140,120,449 downwards.
AAAGAGGCTTAATGGATTCACAGTTCAGCATGGCTAAGGAAACGGTGGAAGGCAAAGGAGAAGCAAAGGCACATCTTACGTGGTGCAGGGAAAAGAGAGCTTGTGCAGGGGAACTCCCATTTATAAAACCATCAGATCTCATGAGTGTTATTCACCACCACAAGAACAGTATGGGAGAAACTGCCCCACGATTCAATTATCTCCACCTGGCCCCACCCTTGACAGTGGGGATTACTACAGTTCAAGGTGAGATTTGGGTGGGGACACAGCCAAGCCATATCAAAACCCAATGTCCCCATCAACTCTTCTATTTCCCTTACTAATTCTTTCCGGCCAGGTGACCCACTTCTCTTCTCTTACCTGTGTGATTCCAGATGGACTGTGCCCTAGAACTGGACTGTTTGAGGCTTTAACACACAATGAATTCTTGACATATGTTTGTTAAAACTCATGTTTAAATACATATAAGGGGAATATACAATACAGGGATGACCAGTATAACAAGCCAGTATAATAAGTTTGAGACCTTAACACACAATAACTTCTTGACACACAAGTCAAGGACCAGGGCTGTTGGCCCCACCCTCTTGGACCCAGTAGGAAGAGTCTAAAGAGTTTCCTGGCTGCACACTACATGTCCTTAGTTATGCAGGCCTTCTCAATCGTGGTGGCCTGAGGCTGCTGCCTGGTGAGCATGCGTGAGTTCCCCTAATGCCCAGGACACTTACCTGGCTCCAGACCTCTGACTGTCCAGGCCCCCAAAATCTTTCTCCGTGTCATATTGTTTCTCTGTGTCATATTCTCATAGGTCTAGTTTCAAGGCATGAGAACTTCAAAAGTAAGTCAATAGGAAAGGGTGTGCACTGGGAATGATCAGGGCTGGGTGAAAAGACTGCTCAGCTCAAGGTCTAGCCTGAATGATAATGACCCCCAGTCTAAATATCAGTGTCGCTAGTGAAAACTAGATTACTTCACAGGCAAGGGATCCAAGCTGGTAGGTGGACTCCAGCAGCAGGACCCTTTGGGTTGAGGCGAGCCTCCTAGTTGGGCAGCCAGTAGAACCATGGTTCTAAAGAAAGTGATTGCGGATCCTGGACAGGATCAGCACCCAAGGAGGAAGACTTACCAAGAGTTTTCAGGAAATAAGGGATGCAGTTTAGCATGATAACATTCAAGGACCAGAGATCAAAGAGGAGTATATGTGGCTGTGGCTCTCCTGGTCCTAGCTCGTGGCTGTGAACCCGAACTCACTGTCACCCTAGTCTTGTCATTGACAGTTAATGCTAATTGTAGATTTGAAGTGACAAAGGTACATTTACTTGCAAAGAAATGCAATGTTAATGGCAGAACTAGGGCATAGGATATAACCTCCCAATCCACTCATCTCAAATACTTCCCTCTGTGGGAAGCCAGCCTACACTGAGCCCTTTATGAGACAGTCAGCCTACATGGAGCCTTTTCAGAATTGACTAGTCTACACCAACTATTTCCAGAGTCAACCTGTCTACACTGAGCCTCTCCTTAGTCAGCCAGCCTACATCAACCCTTCCCTAGTCAGCCAGTCTACACTGGTCATCCTGTATTGTATATTACCACTGTATGTGCTTTATCATGAGTTTTAGCAAACGTGTCAAGAACTTATTGTGTGTTGAGGCCTGAAAGGGCTTACAATCTAATGATACATTTGAAGATGTATTTATGAACACATCATTGTAATGACACACACTTGCATTTGTTCCTAGTCTCTGGCTGTTTCATGTATCTAATTTTGCCTCAAATACTGAAAGGTAAGTTCCCCAGAGAAAGGATCATACCTTCTATGGCTTTTGAATCCTTACCATGCTACCCTATGCAGTTCACTATCATACTTGGCACATGAGGAATGGAGAGATGGATGGATGAATTGACAGATGGGTGGATGGGTGGATGGATGAGTGGGGAGGAGGATGGATGAATGGATGTTGATGGACTTTTCCTTACGTGGAGCCTTTTTTAAATGGGATTTAGAAACAACAGAGGACAGGGCACAATAAAACCTAGAAGTTTACAAGTGGAAGTGACTTTAGAGATATCTGATTATATTTCTCATTTCACAGATAAGGAAACTGAGTGCCAGAGGAATTAGGAGACAAGTCTTAGATCAAACCACAAGTAATAGATAATTATACAATTTGCGAACTTGGAGACACTACTGTCCTCAGCAAGGTGGTATTGAAAACTAAAAAGATAATATGTCAAAACAACCCATTGTATTAATTTGGATAGTCCCAATTATGTGACACAATAAGTCTACAAGTGAAACATTAATTTTGTTCCCATGAAGTGACTAAAGGAAGGGAGGCCTCTGGGCAGAGGTAAACTAGAAGACAGGGCTGGAACAAATGACATACTTTTGCATGGATTTGTAGATTTCTATTTTCTTTTTCTTTCTTTTTTTTTTTTTTTTTTTTTGGAGACAGGTTCTCTCTCTGTCCCTCTCAGGCTGGAGTGCAGTGGTGCAATCTCAGCTCACTGCAACCTCCACCTCCTGGATTCAAGCGATTCTCCTGCCTCAGCCTCCCAAGTAGCTGGGATTTACAGTGCCCGCCTCCAAGCCTGGCTAATTTTTTGCATTTTTCATCATGTTGACAAGGCTGGTCTCAAACTCCTGACCTCAGGTAATCAACCAGCCTCAGCCTGTGCTGGAATTATAGGCATGAGCCACCACGCCTGGCCTGTGTTTTCTTTAGATTCATAATTTTTTAAAACACAGCCATCAATTCTCCCCCTCTACCATTTTGACATATTGATGATAAGCACAAAGAAAAACACCATTTCTCTCCATACTGTTTCACGGAGAGTTATGGACCACCAGCCATTTACATCTTAAGTTGGTTTAATTAAATTGCTTTCCTCTTAAAAATGGGCTGAGATGGAAGAAGTGATGGAGGTGGTTTGGGAGCATGGGGCACTGAAAGTGTGAGGGCCTGAGAAGAGTAGACAGTTGGAGCTTTGGACAAACCGGCGAGGCCAGGAGAGACAGAGGAGCTGTGAGAGAAGGCTACAGAAGGGAGAGTAAAGTGCATTAAGGACTAAATGGGACAAAATCAAACTTCATCTTCTTTGCAGTGTGGCCAAGGGTCAGCCTGGCCCTGGGCTCTCACATGGCCCTCGGGACAGAGGACACTTGTCCAGGATGGCTTGCTCTGACACTGGCATTAGAAAGGTGTTCCCCTCAACCTCACCCTTCATACGGTGCTCTGTCCATAACCACTTAAATCCCACTCCCTGCAGCCCTTTCTCTTGTAAAGGTCAGTTTAAATTCTAAATATTTTCAAATAGAACTTGAACTACAACTATTTCTCTAGACCTAATCTTTTGCTGTCAGCAAGTTCACAGGGAAAAAAAAATCAATAAAGGGATTAGCTTCAAGTGACACTGCATATTACAGTAGCAGCACATTGCATCCATGCTAAAGGACTTGCCAACTGACTAATATTATGCAACCACTTCAAATGATGACTTTTTATCAGAAAGCCTCTCCTTGCCCTCTGTCCCTCAAAAGAAAAAGAAAAAAATTAACTTATCAAGAAAAGTCCTTTTTTTCCCAAAATGTATCCATTTTTTTCCATTGGCAAATGCTGCCACTACTTTGCCTAAATTATTATTAACCCTTCAAATCAGGCATTAACTTTTATAATTTTCCAATATTAATATAGCCCTTTATCCAGAAAACTAAACTAGGCTGGAGGAGGGCATTTTCTTCCAAATTTCAGAGAAGCTAAGCAAGTTCTAGCAAGTATATCTAGACCTTTAGCTTTCTAGTCTGAAGTCTTATTCTATAGACCAGTGGTTTCCAGTTTGATGTCAAGGGCTTGTCCATAAAATCAGTAGCTCTCTAGCAGCACAGTTCCACCTGAATTATCTGAAGGGCACATACAGATCAACCTCAACTAAGCAAAAGTCAGCTGAGAACCCAAAAGCAAGTGAAAAGAGGTTCGGAACAAGCCCAACACCCATTCACAGAAAGTGTACATTCTTTAGTCACAGGAGAGTCCCTTGGGCCTCCATTCAGAGCCTGCTGCTGCTTCCTCTAGACAAAAGTCTAGCAAAGTTAAATTGTGTAATTTTGGAGGCCACGGAAAATTATAACCAGAAAGAACTATAGCTAAAAGCTGGCAAACTGACAGCAGCCAAGAGGTTGTCTGTGGTTGTCAAAGTAGGACTCAGGAGAAAGAAGATCTCAAAAGCCAGAACAACCTGGGGCCATTCAGTGCAGGGATCACCATGGAGCACATAATTGCATTACAGCAAAACAGAATACTTGACCTTTTGATGATGACAGCGTATCACCAACGTATCACCTTAAATCATGGCTAAAACAAGCCATTTAAGAAGGAATAATTTCTACAACCAATTCTATGGTTATTGTCATTGAAATTGTTTTAAGCTTTGTGTAGGTTGTCGCACAAAGTGTAAGTAATCTGGAAATTTAAACTTTGTGGTCCAGCTCATATGTCAATGATTATAGAAGAAATGATTAGGATTATTACATTAAAGTGGATAGTGCTAAAACGCTTCTATGTCTTCCCAGATGCATAATTTTTTTACAATAATTAATATTTTTAAAGAAACACCTTCACTAGAATCTCTTCAAAGCCTATTCTATCCAATCTGCTAAGAAATGTTTTTGTGGGGGCCAATATTCAACATTCTTAAAGAAAAGAATTTTCAATCCAGAATGTCATATCCAGCCAAACTAAGCTTCATAAGTGAAGGAGAAATAAAATCCTTTACAGACAAGGAAATGGCAGAGAGATTTTGTCACCACCAGGCCTTCCCTACGAGAGCTCCTAAAGAAAGCACTAAACATGGAAAGGAATAACCGGTACCAGCTACTGCAAAAACATACCAAATTGTAAAGGCCATCGATGCTATGAAGAAACTGCATAAACTAATGTGCAAAATAACCAGCTAGCATCATAATGGGAAGATCAAATTCACACATAACAATATTAACCTTAAATGTAAATGAGCTAAATGCCCCAATTAAAAGACACAGACTGGCAAATTGGACAAAGAGTCAAGACCTATCGGGGTGCTGTATTCAGGAGATCCATCTCATGTGCAAAGACACATATAGGCTCAAAATAATGGCATGAAGGAATATTTACCAAGCAAGTGGAAAGCAAAAAAAAAGCAGGGGTTGCAGTTCTAGTCTCTGATAAAACAGACTTTAAACCAACAAAGATCAAAAGAGACAAAAGGCATTACATAATGGTAAAGGGATCAATTCAACAAGAAGAGCTAACTATCCTAAATATATATGCACCCAATAAAGGAGCACCCAGATTCATAAAGCAAGTTCTTAGAGACCTACAAAGAAACTTAGACCCCCACACAATAATAGTGGGAGACTTTAACACCCCACTGTCAATATTAGACAGATCAATGAGACAGAAAATTAAAAAGGATATCCAGGACTTGAACTCAGCTCCAGACCAAGAGGATCTAATAAACATCTACAGAACTCTCCACCCCAAATCAACAGAATATACATTCTTCTCTGCACCACATCACACTTATTCTAAAATTGACCACGTAATTGAAAGTGAAACACTCCTCAGCAAATGCAAAAGAACAGAAATCATAACAAACAGTCTCTCAGACCACAGTGCAATCAAATTAGAACTCAGGATTAAGAAACTCACTCAAAACTGCACAACTATATGGAAACTGAACAACCTGCTCCTGAATAACTCCTGGGTAAATAAAGAAATGAAGTTAGAAATGAAGTTTGAAACCAATGAGAACAAAGACACAACATACCAGAATCTCTGGGACACATTTAAAGCAGTGTGTAGAGGGAATTTTATAGCACTAAATGCCTACAAGAGAAAGCAAGAAAGATCTAAAATCAAAACACTAACATCACAATTAAAAGAACTAGAGAAGAAAGAACAAACAAATTCAAAAGCTAAGAGAAAACAAGAAATAACTAAGATCAGAATAGAACTGAAGGAGACAGAGACACAAAAAACCCTTCAAAAAAATCAGTGAATCCAGGAGCTGGTTTTTTGAAAAGATCAACAAAATAGACCACTAGCCAGACTAATAAAGAAGAAAAGAGAGAAGAATCAAATAGGTGCAATAAAAAATGATAAAGAGGATATCACCACTGATCCCACAGAAATACAAACTACCACTGGAGAATCTGTAAACACCTCTATGCAAATAAACCAGAAAATCTAGAAGAAATGAATAAATCCCTGGACACATACAGCCTCCCAAGACTAAACCAGGAAGAAACTGAATCCCTGAATAGACCAATAACAAGTTCTGAAATTGAGGCAGCAATTAATAGCCTACCAACCAAAAAAAGTCCAGGACCAGACAGATTCACAGCCGAATTCTACCAGAGGTACAAAGAGAAGTTGGTACCATTCCTTCTGAAACTATTCCAAATAATAGAAAAAGAGGGACTCCTCCCTAACCCATTTTATGAGGCCAGCATCATCCTGACACCAAAACCTGGCAGAGACACAACAAAAAAAGAAAATTTCAGTCCAATAGCCCTGATGAACATCGATGTGAAAATCCTCAATAAAATACTGGCAAACCAAATCCAACAGCACATCAAAAAGCTTATCCACCATGATCAAGTCGGCTTCATCCCTGGGATGCAAGGCTGGTTCAACATATGCAAATCAATAAACGTAATCCATCACATAAACTGAACCAATGACAAAAACCACATGATTATCTCAATAGATGCAGAAAAGGCCTTTGACAAAATTCAACAGCCCTTCATGCTAAAAACTCTCAATAAACTGGGCATTGATGGAACATATCTCAAAATAATAAGGGCTATTTATGACAAGCCCACAGCCAATATCATACTGAATGGACAAAAACTGGAAGCATTCTCTTTGAAAACCAGCACAAAACAAGGATGCCCTCTCTCACCACTCCTATTCAACATAGTATTGGAAGTTCTGGCCAGGTAAGTCAGGCAAGAGAAAGAAGTAAAGTGTATTCAAGCAGGAAAAGAGGAAGTCACATGGTCTCTGCTTGCAGATGACATGTTTGTATATTTAGAAAACTTCATTGTCTCGGCCCAATATCTCCTTAAGCTGATAAGCAACTTCAGCAAAGTCTAGGGATACAAAATCAATGTGGAAAAATCACAAGCATTCCTATACACCAATAACAGACAAACAGCCAAATCATGAGTGAACTCCCATTCACAACTGCTACAAAGAGAACAAAATACCTAGGAATCCAACTTACAAGGGATGTGAAGGACCTCTTCAAGGAAAACTACAAACCAATGCTCAACGAAATAAGAGAGGACACAAACAAATGGAAAAACATTATATGCTCATGGATAGGAAAAACCAGTATCGTCAAAATGACCATATTGCCCAAAGTAATTTATAGATTTAATGCTATCCCAATCAAGCTACCATTGACTTTCTTCACAGAACTGGAAAAAACTACTTTAAATTTCATATGGAATCAAAAAAGAGAATGCATAGCCAAGACAATCCTAAGCAGAAAGAACAAAGCTGGAGGCATCACACTACCTGATGTCAAACTATACTACAAGGCTACAGTAACCAAAACAGCATGGTACTGGTACCAAAACAGATATATAGACCCATGGAACAGAACAGAGGCCTCAGAAATAATACCACACATCTACAACCACATGATCTTTGACAAACCTGACAAAAACAAGCAATGGGGAAAGGATTCCCTATTTAATAAATGGTGTTGGGAAAACAAACTAGCCATATGCAGAAAACTGAAACTGGATCCCTTCCTTACACCCTATACAAAAATTAACTCAAGATGGATTAAAGACTTAAACGTAAGACCTAAAACCATAAAAACCCTAGAAGAAAACCTAGGCAATACTATTCAGGACATAGGCATGGGCAAAGACTTCATCATGACTAAAACACCAAAAGCAATGGCAACAAAAGCCAAAATAGACAAATGGGATCTGATTAAACTAAAGAGCTTCTGCACAGCGAAAGAAACTATCATCAGAGTGAACAGGCAACCTACAGAATGGGAGAATATTTTTGCAATCTATCCATCTGAGAAACGGCTAATATCCAGGATCTACAAAGAAATTAAACAGATTTACATGAAAAAACAAACAACCCCATGAAAAAGTGGGCAAAGGATATGAACAGACACTTCTCAAAAGAAGACATTTATGTGGCCAACAAACATATGAGAAAAAGCTCATCATCACTGGTCAACAGAGAAATGCAAATCAAAACCACAATGAGATACCATCTCATGCCAATTAGAATGGTGATCATTAAAAAGTCAGGAAACAACAGATACTGGAGGGGATGTGGAGAAATAGAAACGCTTTTACACTGTTGGTGGGAGTGTAAATTAGTTCAACCATTGTGGAAAACAGTGTGGCGATTCCTCAAGGATCTAGAACCAGAAATACCATTTGACCCAGCAATCCCATTACTGGGTATATACCCAAAGGAGTACAAATCATTCTACTATAAAGACACATGCACACCTATGTTTATTGCAGCACTGTTCACAATAGCAAAGACTTGGAACAACCCAAATGTTCATCAATGACAGACTAGATTAAGAAAATGTGGCACTTATATACCATGGAATACTATGCAGCCATAAAAAGGATGAGTTCATATCCTTTGCAGGGACATGGATGACGCTGGAAACCATCATTCTCAGCAAACTAATGCAAGAACAGTAAACCAAACACCACATGTTCTCACTCGTAAGTGAGAGTTGAACAATGAGAACACATGGACACAGGGAGGGGAACGTCACACACCGGGGCCTGTCAGGGGGTGGGGGTGGGCTAGAGGAGGGATAGCATTAGGAGAAATACCTAATGTAGATTATGGGTTGATGGGTGCAGCAAATCACCATGCCACATGTATACCTATGTAACAAACATGCACATTCTGCACATGTACCCCAGAACTTAAAGTATAATTTTTAAAAAATGTTTTTGTGATAGAGGACTTGACTGATTAGAAAAGTAGAGAATCACTTCTCACACTTTCATGGTCTCTTCCCCTTGTTTGAGTTGGCACAGAACACAATGCTGGCCCCTATTAACTCTATATATGGAGGTGAGTCAAAAGAAAGGAGAAGGGGTTACTTTGAAGAGCCCAGAGACTTAATATGGCAATGGCTAATGTATGACACAAGTATTCCTCCTCCACCCATGGCAAACTTGGCCAATCAATCCAAAACTAGTATAAGACTTCAGAATCCTTCCCTCAACACAAATTCAGACAAACATTATGATTGATTGAGGTTGACATTCAGAAGGAAATGATCCCAGGCATAAGTTACTATTCAATGACCTTAAATTTGATTTATATATTGTCAGGGTTGCAAGTTTCTCATGTGAGATAGGCTATCTTCTTTGATATCTTCACATCCTTAGTCATGACCACAGGCCAATCTTTCAGTCTTGACTCAAATACTCCTGCCTCGGTGAAGCCTTCCTTGGAGGCAGGGTGGTCAGGGATAACTGACTGGTTCAACTCTGTTTCCATAACATTTTGTATATTATTGATTCAGCTCAATCGGAAAACATTTATTGAGCATCTACTTTGTGTCAGGCATGGTACTAAGTACTGGGGATATAAATTTACACATGACATTGTTCTTGCCTTCGAGGAGTTTACAGTCTACCTTGCAGTATTTACCTCTGTTTCAAGTTCCTTAAGGGGAAAGGCAAACTCTCACTCAGCTTCAAGCTAGACTACTTCTCTATAATGTTCATTCCAGTTGCACTATTCATTACATGATCCATCATAGAATTCTCAATGTGGTATATAGACCCAGACCCCAAAACTAACCAATTTTTCAAGTACCTACTCGCTTTTCTCAATACCACATTAATTCTAGTGATGGATTCCTGGATCCCCAGAGCCAAGTATAATGCTCAGCAGTCTCTGGGAGACTTAGCTGCTCACCTTGTCCAGGACGTACAATCTGGACTTCAACAGTGATATTCATGCACACACATAGTCACACACACCACAATACATCTGTGCAGATCTCATCTGTACAATACTATAAGGAATAATTTAATCAGGATTTAACAAGGAGAACAAAAGAATTAATGGAGAATGACGATTTTTGCTTTGAGATGGAACTTACACAAAATTAAGTATAGCAGACTAGAAGTACTACACCTTTACCATCTCATAATCACTAATTGTTCCTCCCTTAGCCAGTGTGGCCAGCAACCATTTCTGCTCTCATCCATTCCCGCTATATCTGCTCCTCAGGTCCTCCTCTGTGGCATCCTGTGCTGCCGGGAGGTAACAGAGTCCTGGTCAGTTACTTCTCAAGAGGCTCTGAAACCGAGCCTGCTCCTTGTAGATGCTAGACACAGCACCACTTGCTGAGGTTTCAGGGCCCTGAAATTTACTCTGGTTCCCTGTTCCAGGGCCCCTCCTCAGCCTTGTTTTCTCTGCTTCACTGCATGTCTAAGATGGTCTTGGTTTCCCTTCCAGTGTGAAAAATAACTTTCAGCTTACATTCAAGATGAAAAATACTCCCAACACTCCCCATAAAAGGCAGAGACATGGAGTCTGGTACTCCCCATGTAACATGATTAATATCCTCCCAGGCAGCAGCAAATCAGAGGTTTCACTCTTGAACCCAGTGCCTAACACCATGCTAGCATCTGGCAGTCTCTCAATACACATTTGTGAATGAATGAATGAATGAATGAGATGAAGCGAAATTATGAAATAGACTACTTTATGTTCACTGTTCTGTGAGTTGGAATACTGATTCCAACTCTGTAACCTTGGGGAAGGCATTTAATCTCTATATGCCTCAGTTTCCTCATCTGTAAAAGGGCAATGTGTAACACACAGCATCCGTGAAAGGAATACAGAAACCATGTATCAAGCACCTACTACAGTGCCTGTCTCATAGTAAGTACACAATAAATGGTCGCAATCACAGCACTAGCACACAATAGGTACTCAACAATTACCTGTTGAGAATTAATGTGTAGAGGCTCCAACAAGACCTGAAGGCACACATGCCTCTTGCCATTGCCCTTCATTCATTCATTCATTCATTCATTCACAAATGTGTATTGAGAGCCTGACAAATGCTAGCACGGTGTTAGGCACTGGGTTCATGGTGTTAAGCTGGCCCACATTTGCACATGTTCACACTGCCTTGTTTAACTGTCGCCTCTCTACCCCCTGCCCTGTCTAAGACACTGTCTTTGTCTGCTGGCTCTCTGCTGTGACACCACAGCCATCCCCTCTGTCTGGAATTTGCATGCATCACTCAGAAGACAGTGTCATGCGGGAGACCAAAGCCTGGCAAGGTGGTTGTGCATCCCCACTTCAGAATAAATTATAGGCGTGAGTCTGGCTAACCCACAGCCCAGAAACACCAATTAGCAGAACAGTCAAAAGACCTGAGTTCTAATTCTGTCTCCATCACTTGCCAGCTAAGTGATTGTGGGCAAGTTACTTGAGCTCCCAGACTGTTTCCCAGTCAGTAAAAACGATTTCACAGAAGTACCTACATCACAGCATTGTTATATAAACAAAGTAAGATAATGTGTGTAAGCACTTAGAACACTGCCTATCACATAGTAAAAAGTCTAAAATTTTGGTTTTTTTCCAGAGACAGGGTCTCACAATGTTGCCTAGGCTGGTCTCGAACCCCTGAACTCAAGGGATCCTCTGTCCTCAGCCTCCCAAAGTGCTGGGATTACATGCATGAGCCACTGCACCCAACCTATTTTTAAATAAACAATAGGCCTACCCTGAAGAGCTAAGAGTAGACTAGAAGATTTAAAAGTGAAGAGTTATACTTCAAGCATTTATTTTAATTTATATTTAGGGTGTGTGTGTGTGTGTGTATGTGTGTGTGTGTATGTGTGTGTGGTGTGTAGTCTGAACCTGTAATAACTATTCAAAGGCTGTAGATCAATCACAGAGTGAAGCAGAACACGTAAGTCACATGACATTGATTGACAGAGGAATGCCGACTGTGCCTTGCAGTTTGGCGTATTCAGGGTCAGGCACAGGACTTAAGATAGTGCGGCTGGGAAGGCAGAGCAACAGCAGTTAAATGAAGACCTGACCAACAGGGGCTGGTCCAGGATTAGTGCTGCCTAGGGCACTTCCAGATATTTCCCTGTTAGCGGCTATGTCTGTCCCCGCCCCACAGTCTCAACTTTGATACAGCAATGCATTGCACACAGTCCTTGTCAACTGGTGGGAACTTAGTGGCAGCCATTCTGGGAAGGGTCATTTGGAGCAGATATGGGGGGGGCGGAATTTGAGAGGCAATCAGTTACACCATCGGTAACAGCTGACTTATGTATCATTTGCAGAGCAATTCCATAAATTCCATTGTTTGATCCTTATAACAACAAGAAACAACTGATGGTTCCCAACTACAGGTGAACAGTACAAGGCATACTCAGATTAAGTCACTTACCCATGATCTCATGGCCGGTCACAACACACTCAAAAAAAACTGAGAAGAGCCACAATGAAAGAAACAAGGTATAATCAACTGTAAGACGGATTATACCTATCTTGGGGGTCCTGTAAGAATCCCAAAAATTACTCATTATAAATGGAAGGGACTCTATCCAGGGACTATTCAGATCAAGAAAATTAACTCACACTTTGGTGACAGAATAAATTAATACAAACATATGAATAACAATATGAAAATACTTACCAGAAACCATGAAAATGCCCAGTCTTTGACCCAGTAATCACACTTGAGAAAACTTAGGCTAAGGAAAGAACCCAAAGAATTTTAAAGTTGTACCCAAATAATGTTTATTGCAGCTGTATCATGGCAAAAATGTAGAAATCTAAGTATCCAATAGTAATGGAAAGCCAAAGAATGTGAAATACACACTTGACTGTATTTATGTAGCAATATGGAAAAATATTTGTATAAGATTGAAGAAAAATCTTAATTTATGCAAAAGAAATTATGTATTCATGTGAACAAACAGTGGAAGGGAACGTACACTATTGAAAACAGTTTGATTTGACCAAGAGGATTGTGGTGAAGTTTTTTTCTTTCTTTAATCCAGAGTTGCACGAATATTGCTAAACATTATTGGCATATAATATAAAAGTCTGAAAATCAAAATGTGGAAAATTGTGCTAGAATCTCTAAGGTTTCTAATAGCTCCAATAATCTCTGTGAGCCTTTTGAGGCCAGGACAAGTGTCTTTTTCACCTTTGTATCCCCAGAGTTTTCTGCAAGTGATTATTTTCTCCATAAATACTGAGGAAATGCTACAAGCAAGCATGTGGATGATTCTTTGCAGAGCCTGTCAGAAACTTGATTACCCCAAGAGCCATGTGTCTAGATATTAACCAGATGAATGTTCTATTATAAAAATACATGCACACGTACATTCATTGCAGCACTATTCACAATAGCAAGGATATGGAATCAACCTAAATGCTCATCAGTGGTAGACCAGATAAAGAAAATGTGGTACATATACACCATGGAATACTATGCAGCCATAAAAAAGAATGATATTATGTCCTTTGCAGGAACATGGGTGGAGCTGGAGGCCATCATCCTTAGCAAACTAACACAGGAACAGAAAACCAAATACCACATGTTCTTACTTATAAGCAGGAGCTAAATGATGAGAATACATGGACCATAGAGGTGAACAACACACTGGGGCCTATCAGATGGTGGAGGGTGAAAGGAGGGAGAGGATCAGAAAAATAACTAATGGGTACTAGGCTCAATACCTGAGTGACAAAATAATCTGTACAACCAACCCCCATGACACAAGTTTACCTATGTAACAAACATGTGCCCCTGAACTTAAAATAAAAGTTAAATTTAAACAAATAAAATATTCAGGAAGAACTAATTTTTAAAAGAGGAGATCAGAGGAATGGATTTAGAATGTTTCCAACACAAAGAAATGAGAAATGTTTGAGGTAATGGGTATCCCAGTTGCTCTCATTTCATCATTACACATTGTATGCTTGTATCAAAATATCACATGTACGCCATAAATACATACAATTATTATGTCCCCATAAAAATTAAAAAGAAACAAAATGAAACAAAAAGAAAATATCCAGGAGGAATCATCTTTTTTTTTTTTTTTTTTTTTTTTTTTTTTGAGACAGAGTCTCCCTCTGTCGCCCAGGCTGGAGTACTGTGGCATGATCTCAGCTCACTGCAACCTCCACCTCCTGGGCTCAAGCGATTCTCCTGCCTCAGCCTCCCAAGTAGCTGGGATTAGAGGTGCTCACCACCACACCCGGGTAATTTGTATTTTTAGTAGAGATGGGGTTTCACCATGTTGGCCAGGCTGGTCTCAAACTCCTGACCTCAAGTGTTCCACCCACCTCAGCCTCCCAAAGTGCTGGGATTACAGGCAGAATCATCTTTTGAAAGAGGAAATCAGAGCAAAATCTGGGGAAGAGAGTGCTGGATTTAAAAATTTCTCAGTTTGCCCCCTTTGATGTAATTCCACAAATTACAATCCCCAATGCCAAGTGCACAAGAACCGAATAGCCTTGGTTCCCATTCTCCAAGGCCTAGAGACCTTCTCCAAGGCAGGATGTGTCTCTGGAAGGAGATGCCATGAAGTTTGCATTAAATTGAAGGTCACCAGAAGAATGACTTGAAGCCACGAGCCAACCAAATTACACCAAGTCAAAGACATGAAATATCAGAGATCCTTGGATTAGAAAAGAGAGACAACCCAGCTAGGAAGGTGATCCATCTCCACCAGCTCAAGCAAGTCACTTAAACACTATGGGACTCAGATTCCCAGTCTCTGCCCTGGCCATCTCGCAGGGATGTCATGAAAATCAAACATGTTAAGAAAATGTGCCTGAAAAAGATGAATAAACTTGAAAGTGCTATCTATAGAAGAGTCTGGCTGCAGCAAATTCGCAATAAATGTTGGAGCTAAGTGAGTGCATGAAAGCGTGAAACGAAGCCAAATGATTATGAGATTTTTACAAAAATGTAGGGGCAAATATAAGCTGGGATGCTGGTCTGTGTTCAGAGCAGCAGGAAAAAGCTGCTTCCCTGGGGCACAATGGGTAGGCTTCTCAGATTGCTGGCAAATTGGCCTTGGGAGGAGCCACCAGGGCACACCGGCCCTGTCCAGGGCTGCATTCCTTTACAGGGCTTTAAAAGGGTAGAGCAGCCTCAGAATCAGGAAGATAGCTACCCTACATTCACTAATTATGCATTTAAGGCCAGCACAGGCCTGAGCATTTCACAAAATTTTAAGGGATTGAAGGGAAGCCCTTTGTGAGAGGGCACATCAGACATGGGCTGTGATCAAAGGGATGAAAAAGAGCGAGGGATGTCAGTGACACAGATCCAGGCCCTTTGTACATGGTGACGTGATTAAAGGCACAAATCCACTTCAGAGTTGTCATTCCTAATAGAACCTGACAGGAATGAGGAGCAACGAACTGGCAGGAGGGCAACACGATTCGTGCACACTCACAGTGACTACCTCGTGCCAACTTGCTGCTGAGGGCCCCAGGATGCTGAGATACTCAAGACAGAGCGTCCTATATTGGATCTGTTTGCAGTCATACAGAGGGACAAATGACAGTGAGGGGCATTTGGGGTAACAGACGCATGGGCGAAGAGGCGATTTCTTAAGTCCTGCATTGAAGGACAAGATGTAGTACTCACGAGCAACTCTAGATAATGTGTCAGGAGACTAGTTCCATGTGCCCTCAGAGCAAAGCAAAGAGCCCAGAGCAGCTTCTGCTGCAAGGGACCTTAGATCACATAGGTCAACACCCTCATTTTACAGATGAGAAGACTGGAGCCCAGAGAAGTTAAATGACTAGCTATAGGCCACACAGGAAGCTACTGGCTATGATCTTTAACATTGTCATTTTCCAAACGTCATATTAAGTGATAGATATGAATCTGGCAGAGTTAACATGAGACTGAGAGGAAACCGTCTGTTCCAAGTCACCCATACAAGGACAAGAAAGGGGAATGAATGCTTGTTAAGAGGAATCTGTGGGTATCAAACTTCAGGAGGAAAAGCAATAGCCAGACAGGGCACACTGCACTCCAGCCATGATCACAGTGTTTAGCTCCCATCTGCAGGAGAAGCTGTCCTTGGTCTTTTCTCATTCATCTTTCAAAACTAAAAACCCAAAGGCAAGACTTGGCAGTGATCGAGTTCTTGGTTCCTGGTGCTACTCTTTGTCCTAAAAAGGAGCACCTGATACACGAAAGACAAGGTTAGGGCAGGTTCTGGGCCATTTCTGTGGGTCTCCTGGGCAGCAGCCCTCCACATCCCCAGGAATGCTTCTTCCTATCCCCTCTTGTCAGTAGATAATATAAGGTGGCTCTGATCTTTGCAAAGCTTTCTAGCCCACCCCATCTCTTACGGCAGTTTCCAAAGGAGCTACCTTCCCTTTATGAAGATTAAATATGTTCTGAGGAAAGCAAACATATCAAACACTCACATGGATGCACTGTTGCTTCCACCAGCTCACGCTAGTGTGAACTACTCAAAAGGATTCCTCCATTGGGATTCCGACACAGAGGAAAGTTGATTGTTCCCAATGATCAAATAAACACAGCAGGACCCTTAATTCCTGATGACCTCTTAGCACCTGTCTGGTTGCAGTCTGTGTTTCTCACTCTCCTAGAGCCCAAAATGGCCCCTTAGAGAGCACTGTGGATCCTGCACATGGGAGACTTCATAATGGGGAAGAAGGTTTCATCGGGGTCCCATCTACTATAGGTCTACTGGCCCAGATTCTGAGTACAGCAATTGTGGCAGACGCTGCTCGTTGTCTTTGACTATCCAGCCTGCCTTTTCTTCCTCAGGAACAGCATCCCAATTTTTAGCTAGCTAGGCTTGTTGCTTCCTGGAAAAAACAAATAAAGACTACATTTCCATGGCTCTCTCATAGCTAAGTGTGGCCATGTAACAATGCCCATGGCTAACAATGACAGCCCCTCACTATGTGCCGAGCACAATGCTAAGCACCTTTCTGTACATAAACTCACTTAATCTCACAAAAACCCTATGAGAGACACAGTGATTATCCCCTTTTTACAGGGCAAACATCCCAGAGAAGTTAAGTAATTTGCCCAATTCATACTGTTAATGAGTGCCACAGCTGAGATTTCAACTCAAGCGGCCTGACCCCAGTCAAAGCTCTTCACCACTCATTACACTACACTAAATTCCAGCTCTAAAAGCAGAAGTTTTGTGTTGAACTTCCAGGAACATGCCTTTAAAAGGAGCAGGTTCCAGGAGGTGGAGCTGAATGTTCCTTCCCTTGAGTGTGAGCTGAACTTAGAGACTTGCTTCTAACCAAGAGGTTCTGGAAAGGGAAATAAAATAACTAGACAGTGGAGAAACCTGGCAATCACCACCTTAACCAAGTGATCAAGGTTACCATTGCCAGTAGTAAGGCATGCTGATATCATGGACTTTGATATGATGCAATGAAAGGGGGCTTCACTTCTGTGAAATTCTCCCCAAAACCTAATAACCCAGACTATTCCATGAGATAACATCAGAGAAACCCAAATTGAGGAGCTTTCTATGCAATACCTGACCAATACTCTTAAAAACTATCAAGATCATGAAAAACAAGAAAAGATGGAGAAAATATCACAGGTTGAAGGAGACTAAGAAGATATAATGATTACATGCAACGTGGGATCCAGGATTGGATCCTGGAGCCAAAAAGGGACATTAGTATAAAAATAGGCAAAATTCTAATAAATAATATTATCAGGTTAATAATATTGTACCAATGTTAATTTCTGCATTTTGAAAGCTGTACCATGGTTTTGTAAGATGTTAACATTAGGGAAAGTTAAAGGAAGGATACACGGAAATTCTCTGTACTATTTTTGTAAATTTTCTATTAATCTAAAACTATTTCAAAATAAAATGTCTTTCAAAAAGGAAGAGGCAAGTGCCACCCTTCCCATTTCTTCCTATTGCTTACCTGTTAAATGATGGTGATTGCTGGAACTCCAGCAGCCATATTGATCCATGAGGTGACCTTGAGGTGACCTTGAAGTCACCTTGAAGATAGAAGTCATGTCTTGAGGATAACAGAGCAGAAAAATGGATGCCTAGATCCCTAATGACATTCATTGCCCTCTTATCAGCCCTGAACTCCTAGTTGCAAACCTCTTTTTCTTATGAAAAAGAGAAATCACCTGTATCTTCTATAAGCCACTTATTTGGGGGTTTCCTGTCAAATGCAGCCAAACCTAATCCTTGTAAATAGCAGCAATAGAATGAAAACCTGTGCAATTTCTATCACTGATATAAAAATTAGAATCTTAGCCTTGGACTTGGTCTTAAATTCCATCTAGTCCAAATTGTCATTTTTCGCATGAGTAACAGAACCAAAGAGCTGAAACATGCCTAGGTCCCATCACCGGCAACAAAGCAAACACAGAAACCCAAGTCCTGTCCCAGTCCAGCTTCCTCCATTGGGTCTCACTGGTTGGTGAGAATTCCAAATACCAGCATTGCAGCATTAATATAATCGCATCCATAAAAGTCAGGGTAAAATACTGCAATGCGGGTTTTTTCTGATTGTCACACTGACTCGTCTATCTCACTCTAATGATAACATTCTGAAATCTTACATTTCTGAATAGATTACTGACCACAGCAACACGTCTGCAAATTATAATTTTGTGAATTTCACATTTTGAGTTTCAGGAACCAAAGACTCACATATTAAAAATGATGCATTTGTTATATTTACTTGGTTTTCATTAAAAGGGGGTTGTACAAAGGAAAATGTGTACTATTGTATCTATCAAAGAGTATTATATTCAGAAAAAAAATAAGGTTTCAGTAGTTACGGTCACTAATAACCTAAAAACCCAGGGAAAGTCACTTCCCCAATCTGAGTTACAAATGTCTTAGTCTGTAAAATTAGAGGATTAGCTGGGATTTGATTTCCCATGGTTTCCTTGTAATTCTAATAATCAATAATTTCACAACACTAAAAAAATCATTGTTTTCACTATCTATGTATAAATGATTATTTCAAATATCTATACCTTTGCATTCTTCACTAAATCTGCTTAAAATATGCTGATTGCTGGCCAGGCATGGTGGCTCACCCTGTAATCTCAGCACTTTGGGAGGGTGAGGCAGGCACACCACTTGAGGCCAGAAGTTCGAAGCCAGCCTGGCCACATGGTGAAACCCCACCTCTACTAAAAATACAAAAATTAGCCAGGCTTGATGGCGCTCACCTGTAATCCCAGCTACTCGGCAGACTGAGGCATGAGGAACCACCTTGAACCTGAAAGGCAGAGGTTGCAGTGAGCCAGGATTGCACCACTGCACACCAGCCTGGGCCACAAGACCAAGACTCCGTCTCAAAAAAAAAAAAAAATTGCTGTTTGATAAATAAAGAATACCAGTCTGTGGCAGACTGCATTAATGATCCCAATTCTTCACCCTTCTCTTTGCTATGAAACATCACAGTTTCTCTCACCAATGAAGTAGAGTCATTATCCCTGCCCCCTGAATCTGAGCTCAGCCATGTAACTTGTCTTGGTCAATATCATATGGTGGGAGTGACAGTATGCCAGTTCCAAGCCTAGGCTTCCAGAAGGCCTACATATTTCCATACTTGTGCGGCTTCCACCACTATCATGAGAATTACATGCTTTGGCTAGCTTGCTGGTTCTGGTAGGGGGATAAGTACATGAAGAACTGCCCTAGCTAAGGCACCTCAGGCAGGCTCTCATCAACCTAGAGATGCATGAATGAGTCCAGCCAAGAAGCAGAACCACACAGCAGAGAACAGAACAGATCTATTGCACCCTGAAGACACTGGAGAAATAATGTTCATTGTAAGCCACGGAGGCTTTGTGGTTGGCTGTTACACAGCAAAAGCTAGCTGATACACTGCTTTAAAACCTCAACTTTGAAGGGAATCTATTTTTGGCAAGCACTGGCTATATGCATATGCCATAAAACGTTCTACAGGAAATGGACTTGGTTTGCTAGTGAAGTGATGAATCCGCATGCACGCTTGGCACCACATGCACAATCAATCCTTTGCCCACAAATGGATCAGGAAATCTGCCTACACACTCTCTCGAGCTTTATTCTTCACTCCCATAAAAGCACATTCAAATGCTGAGTTATCTACACAATACCACCTCTTGAAATCATGATTTAAAAACCATTTATACCAGACCCCATCTTTTGCTGTGCCTAAATTCAATCCAACATGCCTATTTTGATTAATGAAATAAAATGCTAGTATTGGTACCATGGGACTAAGATTCTTTTCTAACTACGCATTGGTAAGAAACTAAATTAGATGTCAACATCCTATAATGGGATGAATATTGCTTTTATTCCCATAGGCAGTAGTGCTAAAAGGCAAATGTATTTAGTTGGGCCCATTTTGCTTATTTTTCAAACACTCCACAATTACTTATTAAGCATCAACTTGCTCTATGTAAACACTGTTCAGGTGTCAGCCCCGGGTGTGGGCAGCATCCGGAACCAGCAAAGCCCAGGGTGTATCGCATGCCAGCAATGAGCAGACAGGGGGTCAAAGGACGGTCAGGCCACAGAGCCCAGGGACAGCTGAGGGATGTTAAACATGAGCGGAACAAGGTGAGAGGCAAGCGGCTGGAGAGAAAGAGCAGGACGACAGCCAGCAGGAGCTGCAGGGCGCAAGGCGTCACACGTCAGCCTCCAAATCAGAGATGGCTTCTTGTTTTGTTCTAGGCTTCTCTGCAGTTCCTGTGGGGAAACGGGGAATCCTAGGGGAGCTGGCCAAGCCCTGCAGGTGGAGAAAGGCGGTTATTGGCACCTGACTGTGGGGCATCTGGAAAATTAGCTCCTGGCAAGGGAGTGCTGGCTGCTCAGCGCTGGGAAGGATGCCTCCCTTTCTGCCTGCAAGTGCACACAGACACACACACTCTCACGCTCTCTCACAAATCCTCACACAAGCTCACACACATTCTCACATGCTCTTGCACACTCAGACCACACTGCTGCACTCATACCCCACACAGTTGCACACTCACATGCCACACACTCTGCTTCTCTCATACACTCACCACCAACCTCACAAACTCTCTCATACACACTCTTCACACACAAACACACACACACTGTCACACCACCTACTCTCTCACCTATACAGACACACACAGGGTTGTCGAGTTCTGTCCAGCCCACCTCAGAAGTGTCTCTCGCTCTCCTCCCAGGCACCCACGCCCAGGCCCGCACTGCCTCCCACCTGTTTCCCTGGAAGAGCATCTGGGTCTGGGGGACCACTGCTGCCAGCCCCTCAACCCACCCAGGCCTTTCTGCACATGGTCGCAAGTGATCTTCATAAAACTCAGCTTTGATCTCATCACTCTTCTGCTAAGAAGCCATTGATTCCCCCAGCATGACAGAATAATGGCCACACAACAGACCCACAAAGGCTCTGGCTTTGCTCCTGGGTCACTGTCCAGGCCTCCTCTCACTTATTAGAATCCTCTGCCTTTCCCAGCTCACCTCCAGCAGAGCCTTCCCATCGAGCCTTTCTGTAGCCCCGTGGCTCAGAGTACAATCCCCTCCCTCTGTGGCTCCCTCCGACCACTCACCACCTCGCCATCCACCATAGCCCTGGCCACTCTCATCCCAATCTTGTCAGACAGAAGCTCTTCGAGACAGGGCCTGTGTCCCATTCATCCTTACATCTCTCTTCCCCTTCCTTCATGCTTTGAGCATAAAAGAAATCCAGGCCGGGCGCAGTGGCTCATGCCTGTAATCCCAGCACTTTGGGAGGCCAAGGTGGGCAGATCACAAGGTCAGGAGTTCGAGACCAGCCTGACCAACATGGTGAAACCCCATCTCTACTAAAAATACAAAATTAGCCGGGCATGGTGGTGCATGCCTGTAATCCCAGCTACTCAGGAGGCTGAGGCAGGAGAATCACTTGAACCTAGGAGGTGGAAGTTGCAGTGAGCCGAGATCGCACTATTGCACTCACTCCATCCTGGGCAACAAGAGCAAAACTCCGTCTCAAAAAAAAGAAAAAGAAAAAGAAATCCAATAAAAATGTGTTGAATTTAAGGTTAATAATTGAATCTCTATGCAAGCCAATTAATTGTGTTAATCCCACATTCAGGCAGTTCCCATCACTGAGCACAAGCTCAGTGTACCAGAGATCATGGCTGGTCCCAGGTGACAGACCCACCATAAGGAAAATGGTGCAGAACATATGCCCCATATGCCCGCTCTCAATAGTCACTCAAACACAGGCCTCAGAAAACACTACTTAGCAAGCAGTTATGGAGCATGTGTCATGTGGCAAGCACTCTTCCGGCCACCAAGGCACAGTCAGACAGCAGGTTAGGGAGGCAGAGAGCAACGTAATCCATCCTAGAGAATGACGACACTAGCAAGGCCAAGATAGGTGGGGATGTGGCAGAGGGAAGGAGGGGCAAGCAGGAGGCGGTGACCTGCCAAACCAAGTCTCTTCTGGGAGGAGATGCTCAGGCCAGTGGGACAGCAAAAGCCAGTGAGCTCGGAGCCTTCAAGGAGAAGTGAAGCTGGTGCCGGCATATCACTGTGTACCAGGGCCCAGCATGGGAGGCTGGTGAGTCAGAAGGTAAGATATAGAAAGCTTGAAATTCATCACCTCACATAAGAAGGATACAGTGGCCTTTGAGGACTCAGGGGAAGGGGTGGGAGTGGGGTGAGGGATAAAAGGCAACATATTGGGTACAGTGTACACTGCTCGGGTGATGGGTGCAGCAAAATTTCAGAAATCACCACTAAATAACAACCATGTAACCAAACACCACCTGTTCCCCAAAAACGATTGAAATTATAAATATATATATAATATATTGATTATATATTATTTATCTAAATTACATATATTATATATTGAAATTATATATATATAAAATAAACAATGCTTCCCCATTGTTTAACAATTTTTTTAAAATTCACCACCTTAGCCATTTTAACAGCTCAGTAGTGTTCAGTTCATTCATGTTGTTGCACAGCCAAACTCCAGGATTATTTTCATTATGCAAACAGAAATTTCACACCCATTAAACAACTCCCCATTCCTCCATCCCTCAACCCCCTGACGACCACCCTTCTACCTTCTGTCTCTATGAATTTGTCCATTCTAAGTAGAAAGAATATTCTATCTCATATAAGTGAAATCCTACAGTATTTGTCTTACTGTGTTTGGCTTATTTCACTTGGCATGATGTCCTCCAGGTTCATCCATGTTGTAGCGTGCGTCAGAATTTCCTTCGTTTCTGAGATGGAATAATATTCCACTCTATGAATATGCCACATTTTGTTTATCCATTTGTCTGTTGATGAACACGTGGGTTGCTTCCGCCTTTTGGCTACTGTGAATAATGCATTTATGAACATGGGTGTACAAACATCTCTTCAAGACCCTGCTTTCAATTTTGGGGGGTGTATGCCCAGAAGTAGAATTGCTGGACCATACAGTAGTTCTATATTTAATTTTTGGGGGAGCTACCATACTGTTTTCCAGAGCGAGGAGTTGGGATTTTAAACTAAGTGAAACTGGAGGTCATTTGAGGGTTTTGAGCAGGTGAGTAACATGATTTTATTTGGATTTTTAAACGATCCCTCTGGCTTGGTAACACATAGGATGGATTGTGGGAGCAAGAGTGACTGCAGGGAGACCGCTGCAGCTAGAAGGTCATCATGAGGCCCTGGAAAGAGATGAGGGAAGAAAGAGGAGATGAGGAGATGTAATCAACCATCAGATGGGGATAGAACAGGGGTGCGGGCAGGAGAGGTTGGGAAGGGGCCACTGAAGATGCCTGAGTCCCTGGGTGCATGGTGACATCATTCACACAATCAGAGAAAAGCAAGGGATATAAATATCTTTAAATAGTTCACAAAAGGTATCAAAGCCCTGCCCAACCTCTTCCTCATTTCCCTTGTCCTCTCCATCTCTAATTTTTTTACAATCCTAAATTTCCATTTAACCTTCATTCCCTCAGGCTCCCTGTCTGCCTCCTCAAGCACAGAAAGTGGCTCATCAAGAGGTCACCCACAGGACCAAGACATTACTGGAGCATGCAGGCTTGTTCTTTCGGCATGCAGGCTGGCAGGAAGTCAGACCGCATCTCCAAGCAGAGGCCTGAGAATTGGCCAATCAGCCATCCACACTTGTCAGCAGATCCCAGTGCTCAGAGGACAGCGTGAGATCCAGGCATCCCCAGCTGGGTTCCAGGCAGAGAGTGACCCTGTCCACAGGTTCGGCCTCTTCTCAAGTCCCTGGGAGTCTTGTTCTTCCTGCTGGTCTTCTTGTCCTTGCCACATTTATAGATAAAGGATGGCTCTGGGGAGGCTGAGATTGGTCTTTAAACATTCAATAAATATTTACTGAGCACCTATTGTGTTCTTAGCAACGTCTGGATATAAGGGATACAGACATTGATCAGACATGGATCTTGCTCTCGAAGAACTTTCAGGACAGACATCAATTGGCAACCTGAGGGGCCAAGCGTGGTGGCTCATGCCTGTAATCCCAGCATTTTGGGAGGCTGAGGCAAGTGGATCACTTGAGGTCAGGAGTTCGAGACCAGCCTGACCAACATGGCAAAACTCTGTCTCTATTAAAAATACAAAAATTAGCCGGGCATGGTGGTGCATGGCTGTAATCCCATCTACTTGGGGGGCTGAGGCAGGAGAATCGCTTGAACCCGGGAGGTGGAGGCTGCAGTGAGCCGAGATTGCGCCACTGCACTCCAGCCTGGGCAACAGAGTGAGACTCCCTCTCAAAAAACAAACAAACAAAAAATTGGCAATCTGAGGCCACACAAGCTTAAATACCACATGGTAAAGAGAAAGAGACTGTTGCAGACTGATGTCTGTTAGCAAAAGAGAGTGGGACTCATGCTGGCCTGCAAGGAAAAACCCAATTTGGGCAGAAAGGAGAGGAAAAGATGCACCAGGCAGGGGAGAGTGCTTCATTAGAGGCACAGAGGCAGGAAACAGCAGAGCCAGTGAGCAGGACACAGGAAGCCGGGTGGAAGGGCCTCCGAGAGGCTAAGATGACACTCAGCTGTGAGGAAATGAGGATCTCAGAGAGAAGCAAGGAGAAACTAACATCACCATGATGTGCCAGGCATCGTGCCGGAAGCGTCATAGCTGTTACCTCGCTCAGAACTCACAGTCACCTGTGAGGAGTGAGACTGGGGTTATCATCCCCATTTCACAGATGTGCAAGTTGGGCTTAGTTACAACTAAAACTTTTTTTGAGTAAGACTGCCAGCGACAGGACCTGGGGTCCAGCTGCTGACAGAGATGAGGAAGCAGCTGTCACTCTCTTGGACCCAGACCTCCTCTCTCTGTGGTGGTGTTGTTGTTGTTGTTGTTGTTGTTGTTCTGTTATTGTCCCTGAGTGCTTTGAGTTTCATTTGTTTGCTTGTTGGTTGGCTGGTGTGCGTGTGCATGCATGTGTGTGTGTATGTGTGCACGCACGCAGGAGCAGGGAAGAGAGGATCTGTTTTGCTTTGCTATGCTTCTTGCCTTAAAGCTGTTCTATAAAATGAGGAAGCTCCTCTCCTAGGACCACAGCACGAGAGGAGGAAGTGTGTGGTTCTCCCCAGTAGACTGCACCAACTGTCCCAATTCTTCACCCTTTCCTATCCTCAAAGTCACCATGAGACTTGGTAGTTTGCACCAGGAGAGGCAGAGCATCCATCCCTGTCCCGGGTCTGTCCAGATTGGTGATGTGACTTGTCTTGGCCAGTGGGAAGAGGGCAGAAGGGACAGTGAGCCTCAGCTCCCCCCAGGCCTCCAGAAGCACTGCGTGTTTCCATTTTCACCACTGCTAAGGATATACTCAGGGTCGTCTACTGGCCCCAGAAAACTGAAAGCTGGGAGCTGGGTGGAGAAGACCTGAGCCCCAACTACAGCTGGGAGGCCAGCCCAGCCTAGATCAGCAGCATTCTGAAACATCCCCTAGTTACATACCACTGATCTACCCCAAATCCCTCATTTATCAACAGATGCATCTGAAACCCAGGCTGGAGAAATGATCTGCTAGAGCCTCACAACCCGTTAGAGATTGGGTCTCCTGATTTCTAATCCACAGCTTTTTCACCATCCCACCCTATCTCATCAAAGGAATTCCCTGCAGGCTGCAAGAAAAAAGAGGAAATCTGAGATGCCAACCAAGTAAGTAATTAAGCAGAATAGATGCAGTCAAAAAGCATGAAAGCAAGATTTAACCTGGATAATCCCTCCATAATTTAGAGTTGATCCGTCTAAACGAGTTCCTGTTGATTTCCCAGGAGGCCCTTTCTTCTTCCGCTGAAGTCACTGGGAGCATCAGAGCTGAATCCATTAACCCCATCATCTTTCAAGGTGTCCGTCTTTTGTACCTAAGAAATGTGGCCGACGTTTTTCATTTTTGAATCTGTGTTTTATTACTAGGCTCTATGGTACTCAAAAATAACCGCTTTTTTCCCAAGGGACTTTGCACGTTCTCTGCTTCACACAGATTTGAGTCAGCCTCAACATTGCCTTAGTAATATCGTTGCCTATAAATACTGCTGTCATTCAAAAATTCTTATAATCATGGCATAGTAGGGCTGGAAAAGACCTCAGAGATCCAGTTCCAAAGCCGTCATTTTACAGAGAAGGACACTGAGGCACAACGAAGGTAATTGATCTTCCCCCAGTTACAGAGCTGGTTATTGGCAGAGCAATCAGTACTATGAGTGAGATTTGCAGAACCATGCTAGAAATACAAAATAAGCTCAAGTGTCTAAGAGAGTCACTGAAAATGGGTCACTCCATATTTGTTTTGGGGTTTTTTTGTTTGTTTGTTTGAGATGGAGTCTCACCCTATCGCCCAGGCTGGAGTGCAGTGGTGCGATCTGGGCTCACTGCAGCCTCTGCCTCCTGGGTTCAAGTGATTCTCCTGCCTCAGTCTCTCAAGTAGTTGAGATTACAGGTGCCCGCCACCACGCCCAGCTATTTTTTGTATTTTTAGTAGCAACGGGTTTTCACCATGTTGGCCAGGCTGGTCTCGAATTCCTGACCTCAGGTGATCCACCCACCTCAGCTTCCCAAAGTGCTAGGATTACAGGTATGAGCCACCATGACTGGCCCCTTATTTGTTAAGATGCCCGATACCAGGACTCATGCCCCAAGTCTGGGCAGAGGTTGAATAACAAAAGAAAATGGCCCTGCCTGGGAAGAAACTGAGACCTCCTTGAAGAGCCAGCAGGTTGCCAGGGCTACTGGCACCTCAGATGCTAGCCCGACCCCAGGATGGCTGAGCACACATACCCCTTCCATCAGACATGGAAGCCAAGCACCGCTGGAAGGGTGAGGGCACTGCTGATGATGTGCTGGAGCCAGCCTGTGCCAACAGCTCAGAACCAAAAGCTTCATTTTGTGTGCCAGCTGTTAAACTGCTGAGAGTTTGAAATCATGGTGGGTGTATTTAGACCATGGGGTGCTGTCCCCCCATCAGGGAGTCATGGCCTGCCCTAAAATTAAGAAGAGCCATCCCCACAGACAGGGATACTCAGAGGGGGAAAAGCAGAATTAGCAAGGAAAAAAGAACTCCTACCCAGATCCTTGGCAGCAAGAGCCCCATGGGCTGCATCCCTGTATGATGTGCCCGACTCACAAGTGCCTAATGTGATCTCTACAAACTGCTTCTCTGTCTAAATCTTCTGCCTAAAATCCCAGTATCCTGATTCTTGCTGCCCACACCAGTCCCCTGTTTTCAGCCGTGGACCGCCTAACACTGTGTCCTATGAGTCCTCCACAGATTGGCCGAGTTTGGGCAACAGCAAAGAAACCAACCTGTTTTCTCCTTTCCTAACCTGAGCTGAAAAAATCAACAGCTGGGCCAGGTGCAGTGGCTCATGCCTGTAATCCTAGCACTTTGGAGGCTGAGGTGGGTGGGTCACCTGAGGTCAGCAGTTCAAGGCCAGCCTGGCCAATATGGTGAGATCCCCACCATCTCTACTAAAAATAGAATAATTAGACATGGTGGTGTGTGCCTGTGGTCCCAGCTACTTGGGAGGCTGAGACAAGAGAATCGTTTGAACCTGGGGAGTGGAGGTTGCAGTGGGCCAAGATTGCACCACTGCAGTCCAGCCTGGGCAACACAGCGAGACTCTGCCTCAAAAAAAAAAAAAAAAAAAAAGTTAACAAGTTAACAGCTGCATCCCAGGGACTAAGAGCTCCAGGGCTCCAGCTAACTCATGAGGAAATAGAACTATAACTATCCAAGGGGCACTGTGGATCCAGGCCCATCGCCTTTCCATGGAGAAAGGATCCAATGTTTACTGGAAAACACATGTGCAGGAACTGCTGTCCTGACCCAGAAAAGCAAGATTCTGACAAAGGACACTACTGTGTGATCAGTCTAGGGGAGCCACATGACCTTCAGTGGGTCAAGTTTTCCCATCCATACCAAGCCACCTCTGCAGAACTAACTGCACAAACAAAGACGCCAACCAGTCACTGCAGTGGCTATAGCAGAGCCTTGGTCTGTCCTAGATGAGGGCCCACACCTGCCCTCGAAGACCAGTTCCAGGAATGAGGACCTCAGCGACCCATGCAGCATGGGCTGGCCTGAGGCAAGGGCTTTGCAATTTTACTGTCTGATCTCTTGGTAATACATGTTTCATTTAGGCAGAAAGCCATTCTGGCACAAGCCTTCAAATTCTGGCCTTGTCTAAAGAATTTTCCTCTTTATCTTTTCCACCTATGGAAGGCAGAGCCACTGCAGAGGCATTCAATCAGCCCCCAGCTGACCGTATTTAAAAATAAATCTCAGTTGGATAGCAAAAGTAAATAGAAATGGGAAAGTTGCCCACCTTGCTTATGTAGCCCCAATGCCTAGAAAGTGTCAGGTACAGAATAGCACTGAATAAATATTCGTCAAGAGTTCAAAATGAGTAAAAGAATTGATTTTTTTAAATGAAGGTATCTATATCACCCTGAATAGAACCAAAAGTAAAAACAATAAAGGCCAAAGATTGGTAGATTTGATTACCTAGAAATTTAAAACTTCTGTATGTTAAAGATATGATAAAAATGAAAGTACATGATAAATGGAAAAATATCTGTAACATAGGACAAAATGTTTATGTCTTATAATATATAAAGAGCTCATCCAAATCAATATGAAAAAGATAAACATTCTAATAAAAATAAAGGCAATTCACAGAAAAACAAGTGACCAATACATATAAAAAGTGTCCAATGTCATTTAAAAAGGTATTTTTCACATGAGAAAATTTACAAAGTTTAATAATAATGAAATACCCACTGTCAGCAGAGTTGTGAAGAATGAATATTATCATACTCTGCTAGTGGGAAAGTAAATTAGCGTAAATCTTCAGGAAAGTGTTTTTGCAATAATACCAAAAGCTTTTAAATGTACATGCCTTTTGATGCAGAAATAGCACTAATAGAATTTATCCTCAGGCAGTCTATTTGCAAAGATGCCTGAACAAAGTTGCTTATCATGGCATTATTTATAACAACAAAATTTATAAGCAAACTAAAGTTCCAACAAAAGGGAGAGATTTTTAAAAGTAAATTATGGATTCCGAGATAATGAAATACTTTGCAGCCACTAAAAATCGAGGTGTTGAAAAGATCTTCAACACTGGAAAATGTTCAAAATATATTGCAGAGGAGGGAAAGCAGTCTATAAATCAGCACTTTCACAAATCCATTTGTTTAAAACAAAATACACATGTGGGTACATGGAAAAAATATTAACAGTTGCTATCTGTGAATAGAGAAACTATAGACGATCTGGCTTTTTTACGTTTTGCAAATTTTCACCGAGAGCGTGTGTCTTTCATCTGGAAGAAGCACAGTTAAGTGTTCAGGCCTTGGTTTAATTTTTGGTTCCACGATTTATCAGCCATGTGACTTAAGACAAAATATCTACTTTCTCTGCACCTCCTTTTCACCATCTGTTGAAGAAAGGATTCTGGTACTATCTCCTAGAATTAAATAAAATAATCTCTGTGAAGTGCTTAGCACAATTCCTGGCACATAGTAAATGTCTAGTAAATGTTAGCTACTGCTATTAGAGAAAATGAATAGTAACTATTATTTAAAAAGAGAAATTAACATATTTTGAGATTTGGCCTTGGCCTCTACTGGGGTCTAATAGAGTCTACCTAACTGCCCATCCAGTGGAAAGGCCAGCTGTGTCCAAGGGGAGAAGCAGCCCCTCGGCTTGGAGGCCCCCCACTGAACCACTGGATGAGAGAGCCCACTTTCCACCTCCCAATCCCCTGCTAATGTTCTTGCTCCTGAGTCCACAATGCTATCTCAGAAAAAGACTTTAACTTCAAAACCCTCCTAAGTATCCCAGTCAGGACAAAGCTTGGTGTCTTGATGTAGAAGTGACAGAGGGTCACACTCTGCCCTCAAGTTCCAGGACTCACAGAAACCTGGAGTCTATAAACGAGCATCAGGAAGCAAAAAGAGGTGATCACTGTCTTTGAGGTGACCCCCATTTTGTGAAGTCTGGAAGCCACAGCAGCATGACATTTCAGAACTCTGAGGCCCTTCCTCCCAGAGACGGTGCCCACCAGTCCTGAGCCACCAAGAAGGGCCTCCCTGCAGAGAGCGACCCACGCTGGGCTGGAGGCTGAAAAGCCCGGCTGCTGCAAGAGCGCTCTATGCCCGTTCCCAGGGCCAAGAGTCTTTCCCAGCCTCCTAGTGTGGGGCTCAGTCAGCCTGCATCCCATCCTGAATGCTGACTTTGGTATCCTGGCTTGGGAGCTTTTTATCCACATGTGCTCCAGGGAGGCAGCTGCCACAGGCTTCCTCCAATCCTGCACAGTGCCATTCCTCTCAGCACAGGGCAACTCACTGGCCACTGAGCCCCCTGTCTCCCTACGAGTCACAAAGACAGGGAAGTCCTCTGTGGATCTTAGCTTACTGCCCCCACTGTAGCACACTGTCCAATGGCTGTGACATCATGTGTCAGGCTGCACCCGTGAATCCTGGCTGCAGCATCCATGCTGTGGAGCCCACAGGACACAGCGTGGCCAGAAGGGACCTGAGAGGTGAGGGGTATCCCCCCTGTAGCTGACCCACACCCCCTACATGTGGCTGAGTCTTGAATCTGGTACAATGAGACAATGTCCTAGAGTAGTCCTGCCTGTTAAGACCTATTTGGCAGGAAGAAGGGGTGTCTTTCAAGATCACACAGATTAAAATCATGATGGCGTGGGTTCACATGGCCTTCCCCTCCCGCTGAGGTCCTGATTCTCCTTGTGCAGAGAGAGAACTATATCTCCACAGTGACTTTCACCATCAATCCTCCCGATGCTAATTGCCAGCCCAGTCAGGGACTCCGTCTGACCACAGGATCCACCGAGCACATCCTATAATCTGGACCTAGCCCCTGCCTTAGAGTCAGGTGAGGGACTCATGGAAAATAGGCAACCTGGTGGAAAGAATATAAACTTGAGAGTCAGACCCAGCTGGTGCCTTATCCACCCCTTTCCAGCTGTGTAATCCTGGCCAAGCCACTTACCCTTTACAAGACCCAGTTTCTTTAGCTGTGGAATGAAGAAGAAGAATCCCCACCACATAGGGTTGTGGTGAGGTCTAAATAAGATAATGAATATAAAGTACATGAGACCTGGTGAGAGGTCAATCAGTGACAGACATTATTATCGTTAACCACATTTTCTATCTCCACGGCCATTTCTAGCACACAGGGATGCTGCACACTCAACAATAAACGCCAAGGGGAGAGTCAGTGACAGTATTTTGAGTGTTCATCCCATTTTCCTCTGTGTCCTTCATCTACCGCCCTGCCAGGCATATTGTAGAGAGCAGACCCTTAAATATTTGTTGAAGGAATAATTTAATGAATGACATTTGGTCTCTGAAATGTACCTTCTGTATTTTATCATTTCATGAATGATGTATTATTTCGTGACCTTTTGGATTTTCATTTAATCATGCATCTAGATTAAATCCTGATTTATTTCCATGACCCTGAACAGCGTAGCTCTTTTCCTCCATATTATCCTGCTTATCTGGATACAAGTTCCACGCCAAGTGTATCCCTTTGTATAATCAAGCACCCCAAAAGTATGTGACTTAAAACAACCACAATCTATTTATTTCTTCCAGTCTTGTCGGCTGACTAGGCAGTTCTGCTGGTCTCACTTGGACTCACTCATTTGGTTGCAGTCAGGTAGCAGCTGAAATGACTGGCCCAAAATGGCCTCAGCCCCAGCTGTCAGCTGGACCTCTCTCTCATCCTAGAGAAGTCCAGCCCAGGCTTCATTCCGTGACAGCAGGGGTGAGCCAAGAAGCCAAAGCCAGAAGCTGAAAGACCTCTGGAGCCTAGGCTTGAAACTAGCTCAGCGTCCCTTCTGCCACTTTCATGGGTCAAGGGAAGTCCCAAGACCAGTACAATTGTTTCTTCATTGGGGAGGACTTCGGAGGGAAGAACAGACTCTACCCACTGATAGAAAGAGCTTCAAAATATTTTGGTCCAGTTTTCAAACCAGTTAAAGTAAAAGAAACATACATGTAACTGAGCCCATGTAGCTCTGGGGGAAAAACTGCATCCTGACTTGGACCTACAAAAAAAGTCAAGAATATCCGACATTGGAAAATACTTTTTCTCCAAACTAGGATGTTTCAAGGCCGTTCAGGGTTGTCTGAAACTTCCTCTCCCTGGGTGACTTCATTTACTGTCATTATTTCAATGCCATCTATATGCTAATGACCCTCAAATTTATACCTCTGGCTCAGCTTCTGACTCACATATTCAACTCTTGATTTTCCTCCCCAAATCTGCTCCATCTGTAGTCTTTCTGGCCCCAGTAAAGAGACTCCTCAGCCACTCGAGTGCTCAGGCCACAAATCTAGTTTGTCTTCAGTTGCTCTCTTTCCTTCACCTCCCACTTTCCATCCATCAAAAAATCCTGTCAGCTCTACCCCCAGGCCACCTCTCCCCATCTCCACTGCTGCATCGGTTTCTAGGGTTGTCGTAACAAACTACCACAAACCAGGCAGCTAAAAACAACAGAAATGTATTGTCACACAGTTCTAGAGGCCAGAAGGACAAAATCAAGGCGTTGGCAGAGCCACGTTCTCTCCAGAACCCTCAGGGCGGAACCCTTCCTTGTCTCTTCCCAGCTTCTGGTGGTGGCCTTGTTGGCTCTTAGCTTGCAGTTGAATCGCTCCCTTCTCTGCCTCAGTCATCATAAGGCATTCTCCCCAGGGGTCTCTGTATCTGGGTCGAAATTTCCCTCTGCTTATAAGGACACAAGTCACGTTACATTAGGCCCGTGCTAATCCAGTATGACCTCATCTTAACTTAACATCTGTAAAGGACCTATTTTTGTTGTTGTGGTTGTTGTTGTTGTTACCCAGGCTGGAGTGCAGTGGCACGATCTCGGCTCACTGCAGCCTCCACCTCCAGTGTTCAAGCAATTCTTCTGCCTCAGCCTCCTGAGTAGCTGGAATTACAGGCATACACCACCATGCTCCAGTAATTTTTGTATTTTTTTTTTAGTAGAGACGGGGTTTTCCCATGAGCTTGAACTCCTGAGCTCAAGCAATCCACCCACCTTGGCCTTCCAAAGTGCTAAGATTACAGGCCTGAACCACTGCACCTGGCCTAAAGGCCCTATTTCTGAATAAGGTCACATTTAGAGGTACCAAGGGTCAGGGCTTCAACATATATTTTTGTAGGATAACAACTACTGAAATCTAGTCCAACCCAACATCATCTCTTACTGCAGTCTTCTCTTTTACTAGTCTCCCTGTTCCACTCTTGACCCCTCCTACAACAAAACCTTAGTACAAAATCTGAACTCCTTACCTGGCATTCAAAGCCCAAAGCCATGATCCTCACAGCCTCTTCCAACCTAACTCCCTACTGCCCTCCTCCTCACCTTCATACCACAGCCACATAGTGCTCCTCTCCATCTCTGACAAGCTAGGGACCACCCAAGTGAGGACCTTTTCACTAGCGGTTCCCTGTGCCTGAGATGCCACCCCCAAGATTCAAATGACCCACTCTTGTCATTCAGCCATAGGCTTAGACATCATGTCTTCGGAAATCTTCCCAGAGATCTTCTCACACCTTTGCTAATTCGATTCCTTATATGGCACTTAGAACCACGTGACTGATTGATTGCCCATCACCCTCAGTAGGATATGAGCAGGGACTGTACCTCCATCACTGCTCTATTCTCTGCACCAGGAATAGTGCCTGGCACACAATAAATGCTCAATAAATATTTGTTGAATAAATAAGCTGCTTCTTGACTGTCAAGTCCAATAGGCATTTGTCAGTCTTTGTCTTGCAGAACCCATCGCATTTGACAGGAGCAATCACTCCCTCTTCTTGAAATTCCTGACCATCTCCTCCCATCCCTGACCAATCTCCAGGCCATGGTTTCCTGGCTCCTCTAACTATAACTTCCCTGCCTGCTTTGCACACTCCTCTTCCTCTGTCTGTGCCTTTAATGTCCGTAAACCTTGGGGTTCTGTTTTAGGTCCTTGTGGTAGACAGAATAATGCTCCTCTAAAGATGTTCACATCCTAATCGCTGGAACCCGTGAGTATGTTACCTTGCATGGCTGAGGGTCTGTGATGAGGAAATAATCCTGAATTATCTAGGTAGGCCCAATGTAATCTCAAAGGTCCATGTAAAAGAGAGGCAAGGTTAAAGTTGAAGAAGATGATGGACAATAGAAACGGTGGTTGGAGTGATATGGGGCCATGAGCCAAGGATCG
Organism: Pongo pygmaeus; assembly: GCF_028885625.2. Classification (NCBI taxonomy): domain Eukaryota; kingdom Metazoa; phylum Chordata; class Mammalia; order Primates; family Hominidae; genus Pongo; species Pongo pygmaeus. The sequence goes on along the minus strand of NC_072379.2, from coordinate 140,085,612 downwards.
TGGGCAGCCTCTGGAAGCTGAAAAAGGCAGGGAATGGGCTCTCCCCTAGAGCCTCCAGAAGGGACACAGCTCTGCTCGCACCCTGAGTTTAGCCCCCTAGGACCCATTTCAGTCTTTGGACCTCCGGTACTATAAAATAATAAATTTGTGTTGTTTTAAGCCACTAGGTTTGTGGCAGTTTGTTACAGCAGCACAGAAACCTAACGCTGTTCTCTTCTTCTCCCCTGTACATGTTCTCTTTGGGCAAATTTATCTTCATCCCTAGCTTCAATTGCCATCTATAAGTGGATATTTCTCTCTAAAGTTCAGACTTCTACATCCAACAGCTTAACATCTTTAACTGGATGTCCTGTGGGTACCCCAAACTCAATACACCCTCAGCTCAATCCCTCTCCCACTCCCCCACAACCTGTCTCTCCCGCTGTGTTCTCTGTCTCAGCTGATGGCAGCGTGGTGTGCCCATTCTCCCACGTGGGGCTCCTTAGGGACTTCCTTTCCTCCTCCCCAATGTGCAATTAATCTCCAAGTCCTGCTCTTTAGATTGCATATGCTCACCCCTCCTCTCCATTGCTTCCATCACACCCCTCTTCATCGCTTGCCTTGATTTCCACAATAGCCTTCCCTCTGGCCACCCGCCTCCATCCTTGAACTCCTGGAGTCCATCCTCCGTGTGGCATTTTTCTTCTCAAAATACAAAAATCTTAACACATCCCTCCTTTCATAGATTCCTCTGAGATAAAAGTCAAGTTGCTAAACACGGCTTACAAGGCTCTCCTCGCCTGCCTCCCACCCCTACCACCCAGCCTCACCACCACCCAGCCTCACCTCCTCTGCATCACAGCCCCTGCTTCCACTACCCCAAATGCACTCCTCTATTAGAACACAGGAGGGAGGGAAGGAGGGAGGGAGGGAAGGAGGGAGGGAGGGAAGGAGGGAAGGAGGGAGGGAGGGAAGAAGGGAGGGAGGGAGGGAGGGAGGGAAGAAGGGAGGGAAGGGGAGGAAAGAAAAAAGGTTGGTTTTACTACCAATCTTTCCTTCACTCACTATGCTTCTCCAAAACCCTCATTTGACTAATTTCCAATTCAAGGGGAGTAGCAGTACCCCTCCATATAAGACACCTGCACATGTAGCTATCCACTCTTTTACATTCTCATTACTCAAGACACAACCAAAAATGCAAAATCACGCTCCAAGATGCAAATGCATGTAATAGTCGTTCCCTTATAGATAGGTCCACCCATAGAGATACACAGATACAGAAGAAACAGACAGATGCTGATCCAGCTGCAAGCACCTTCCCGTAACTAACCTTAAAATCCTCGTGCACAGACACAGCCTGAAGACATAAACCTCCATGCTTCTGCGGCTCAGGGAGCAGGAGAAAGAGTGGGAAAGGATGGTGGAAGGATTATGGGTAAATGGGAGAAAGGAAGAATGACCATGGAAGAGCCAACTGGGATATATTCATTCACCAACATTCCCTAAGCCCCAGTGACAGGCCAAACGCCATGCTGCTACACAATAAGGCTATGAAGATCCTTAGTAGTACTGATAATAATAGTAATAGCAGCCAATGATAGTGGTTGTTATACAGCAGACACTAAGTGTTGTGCTTGTGCTAACTCCTTTAATCCTCATAGTAATCTCATGATAGATACTATCATTATCCTCTATATATACACGATGTAACAAGGTGCAGGAAAGTTAGGTAATATATCCAATGTCACTTTGCTAAAAAGTGGCAGAACTTGGATTCCTACCCAGGCTGTCAGAGTCCAGGGTCTGTGCTGTTACCCACCTTGCAATACAAGACCCTGCCCAAGAGTAATTCGCAGGCCAATAGGCACTCACATGCTGAAGTTGGGGACTGGATGTCTTCTTCCCCCAGGAAAGCAGCATGGAATAGAAGGAAGTAACAGGCCCTCGGGGGATGGACACCAGCCTTAAAGTCAGGTAGACTTGCACCCAATCCTAGCTCTGCACTCAAATCCTGGCTCTGCACCCAAATCCTAGCTCTGCCGCCCACTTGTGGAAACCTTAGCAAGTTACTTCACCTCTCTGAGTGTCAGTTTCCTCATCTGTAAGTGAGGGTATTAACACCTACTTTGCCAAGTTTTATTAGGATTAAATGGATATAGGATATAAAATTATTGAACACAGTGTTCAGCATACAGTAAGCACTCAACAGATAAGAAATCCCTTCCCCTTGTTACTCCAACAAATAGTTACCCTTCAGCTCTCTGAACCTAATGCTTTCCAGAAGCAATTAGACAAACAATTGCAAACTACAGCCCTCTGGCATGTATAGTGTTTGGCCAGCAAAGTGTTTTAAAAGGCTTAGTAACTGGGCAGGAGCCCTAATTTAGGCCACAAGACAAGCAGCTCAGCACGTAGCAGCTCTTGCAATTGCAGATGGCCACCCCCAGCCCCTGAAGGCATTTCAGTTCCCAACTCCTGCATCAGCATCAAGGGGGCCTAAAACTATCTACTTCAGATCTACGGAATCAGACTTTCCCAGGAAGGGGCCCTGAACTCTGCTGGTGAAATTCTTGTACACGTTCATGTGTGAGAGCCACTGAATTAAAGAGTAAAAGAGACACTTTGTGTTTTCCAGCAAGATGCCTGGCTCAGGGGTGAATGCACTGAGCCATGATGCTGCCAGGTTTGGATGCTTCTTTTATAGGAGACAGGAAATAAACAAAGGCCATCTTTCTGTTCCTAGAAAGAAGGAGCCCTCTTAAAATAGAGTTTCCAGGAATTTTTCCAGGGGAAGTCACTGGGTCTTCCTTGTCCAGATTTCAGAAGCCAGAAAAGCTAGGCACAACAGGATTAACTCTACCAGGCCTGGGCCTTGAGGGAAGAGGTGGATCTGAGGCCAAAGAGAGCAGTTCCTGGAGGACAGAACCCCTGGCTGGAGTGGCAGAGTCAGGAGGCTAACAGTCCTCTTCAACCCCTCCTCAGGAGCCAGGGACTGACCGAGGGCAGCAGCATGGCCCAAGGCCTGAGGGAGCAGAGCCAAGGGGCAACCGAGGGTCCACCAGGCCTGGTAGGACGTAGGTATTTATGCTGCACAGGAACAGAGCTTTGAGTCACAGGCCTGGGGCAAGTCTTGCCGACTGACTCACTATGCAACCAAAAGTGACCTTAGAATAATTTCCTCAGAAAAGTAATTATGCCAGAGCTAAAGGTCAGATAGCAACCAAAGACTCCAACATCAGACTCAGCATTTCCCCTCAACCTAGAGCTAGGATGACATGACCATCCTCCCCACCCAACTTGGATCCCCTGTAGCCTCAGCCACCCTGAGCCTGGTCAGTGAAAAAAAGCAACAACGGTGTTGTGGGCCAACTGAGAATTCAGCCTCGGGTCTGGCTTGCAGGGTCCAGTCCTGGCATTGTGCCCTTCACTCTTGCTCCCACCTTGAACTGCATGTCTGGGAAATGAGCTCCTACCTCCTTTGTGCCCAAATCTCTGAGCCCGGCTTACCCTACCTCTGCCCTCATCCTTAAATAAAGGACTATTCCTGTGTCCCTTGCCGGAATTTAGAGTCCTGCTCTCTGCAAGCCAGTATCCTTTAGAAACACTTCCGACCCCCCAGTGCTCAGGCCTCCCAGCATCGTTTGTGTCTGGGTTCGACACTGTAAGGAGAGCGCTCCATCAGCCCCATCCAGCCCTCTGTGCTCTACCATGTCACATCTCTAGCTTTGTTCCAAAATGTTACCTTCAACAGAGAAAAAATAATTAGCACATTTATTGAGCCTCTATTTGTACTTCTTTGCCCTCAGCTATTCTTTTTATTTTATTTTTGGCATAAGAAAAAACTTTAGTCTTTATTATACCTAACAGCAAATAAAATAAAATAAATACCAGCCAGATATCTCACCTACAAGAAAGCAATACTCAGCTAGAATTCACAGGACCTTTTCTGATCATAAAGCTTAATTAACAAGCTGTGGAAGCCCTAACCAGAGCTATCAGGAAAAAGAAAGAAAGAAAACGCATCCAAATAGGAAAAGAAGGAGTCAAATTGTCTTTAGTGACGCTATGATTCTATACCTAGAAAATCCGAAGATTCTGCCAAAAGGCTCCTGGAACTGCTAAACAAGTGAAGTAAACTTTCAGGATACAAAATCAATGTATAAAAATCCACGTCATTTCTAGACACCAATAACATTCAAGCTGCGAGCCAAATCAAGAACGCAATCCCATTCACAATAGCTGCAAAAATAAAATTTAAAAAAATCTAGGAATACATCTAACCAAAGCGATGAAAGATCTCTACAAGGAGAACTATAAAACACTGCTGAAAGAAATCATAGATGACACAAACAAATGGAAAAACATTACATGCCGATGAACTGGAAGAATCAATATTGTTAAAATGGCCATACTTCCTAAAGCAATATATAGATTCAATGCTATTCCTATCAAGATACCAAAGTCATTTTTCGCAGAACTAGAAAAAAACTAATATAACATTTATATGGACCCAAAAAAAAGTATGAATAGCCAAAACAATCCTAAGCAAAAGAACAAAGCCAGAGGCATCACATTACCTGAATTTAAACTATATTATAAGCCTACAGCAACCAAAACAGCATGGTACTAGTACAAAATCAGACACACAGACCAAGAGAACAGAATAGAGAAACCAGAAGTAGAGCCACACACCTACAACCATCTGATCTTTGACAAAGTCAACAAAAATAAGCAATGGGGAAAGGACTCCTGGTTCAATAAGTGGTGCTGGGATAGCTGGCTAGCCATAGGCAGAAAAATAAAACTGGACCACTACCTTTCACCATATACAAAAAATTACCTCAATATAGATGAAAGATTTAAATGTAAGACTTCAAATTATGAAAATTCTAGAAAACCTAGAAAACACCATTCTGGACATCGGCCTTGGGAAAGAATTTATGACTAAGTCCTCAAAAGCAATTGCTACAAAAACAAATATTCACAAGTGGGACCTAATTAAACTAAAAAGCTTCTGCACAGCAAAATAAACTATCAATAGTGTAAACAACCTACAGAATGGAAGAATATTTGCAAACTATGCATCCAACAAATGTCTAAAATCAAAAATCTATAAGGAACTTAATTCATCAAGTAAAAAAACAAATAATCTCATTTTAAAATAGGCAAAAAACATAAACAGACACTTCTCAAAAATAGACATATTTGCAGCCAACAAACAAACATGAAAAAATGCTCCACATCACTAATCATCAAAGAAATGCAAATCAAAACCACAATGAGATGCTATCTCACACCACTCAGAATGGCTACCATGAAAAAGTCAAAAAGCAACAGATGCTGGAGAGGCTGCAGAGAAAAGGGAATGCTTATACACTATTGGTGGGAATATAAATTAGTTCAGCCACTGTGGAAAGCAGTTCGGAGATTTCTCAAAGAACTTAAAAGAGAGCTACCATTTGACCTAGCAATCCCATTACTGGGTATACATCCAAATGAAAATAAATTGTTTGGCTGGGGGCGGTGGCTCACGCCTGTAATCCCAACACTTTGGGAGGCTGAGGCGGGTGGATCATGAGGTCAGGAGATCGAGACCATCCTGGCTAACACTGTGAAACCCCGTCTCTACTAAAAATACAAAAAATTAGCCAGGCATGGTGGTGGGCACCTGTAGTCCCAGCTACTTGGGAGGCTGAGGCAGGACAATGGCATGAACCTGGGAGGCAGAGCTTGCAGCGAGCAGAGAATGCACCACTGCACTTCAGCCTGGGTGACAGAGAGAGACTCCATCTCAAAAAAAAAAAAAGAAAGAAAAGAAATTGTTCTACCAAAATACACATGCACTCATATGTTCCTCACAGCACTATTCACAATAGCAAGACATGGAATCAGTTCAGGTGCCCAACAGCAGTGGATTGGATGAAGAAAATGTGGTACATATATGCCATGGAATGCTATGCAGCCATGAAAAAGCTGAAATCATGTCCTTTGCAGCAACATGGATACAGCTGGGGGCCAGCAAATTAATGTAGGAATAGAAAACCAAACACTGCATGTTCTCACTTATAAGTGGGTGCTAAACACTGGGTACTCACGGACATAAGAATGGCAACAATAGACACTGGAGACAGGGTGGAATAATTATTGGATACTATGCTCAGTAACTGGGTGACAGGATCAATCATACCCCAAACCTTAGAATCACACAATATGCCCAGGTAACAAACCTGCACATGTACCCCCTGAATCTAAAATAGAAGTTGAAATTTTTTTTAAGTTGCCTAGAAAATTAGAATATAAACATCAACACAATTAATGAACTTGTTAAGTACTGTATACATAAATGGAATCCTCAATTTCATACATTCAGCTTTTTTAATCAGTCTAAGTTTTCTTTAATACTTTATGCACTGAAACCCATAAAGTTTAAATCATGGCTCATATGTTAAACTTGGACATTAATTCTTCAGGTGTTGAATGAATGTTGCAAGCTCTCTCATGAAAGTTCTGCTTCCTGGCCAGGTTTCATTCATTTCTTCCTTCAACAAATGTTGATTGAGGGCCAGCTATGTATTAGGCACTGTGGGTGAAACATGGCACCTGAACTAATGGAGCTGACAATATATGTGGGGAGACAGACAATAAATAGGAAAGCAAACAAATCATAACATACTGCACAATTTAACCTATGGATGAAAGAATCAGGGTACTATAATAAAAAACAAATGAGGAACACACCAGTAGCCATGGGCATACCTGGCACCCAGATCTCGGTTTCTAAGGCCATTCTCCAATAAAAGGAGCCAGGGCTCCTTGGAGAAACGGCTGATTCCAAGACTGGGGCAGGAAAAATACAAGATGATTCTAGAGTATCTTGTACTGCCAGAAAGTAAGAAGATGAAAAAAAAAAATTGATGGGGCAAAGTCAAAGAAACCCCAGAACCATCTGGAAAAGCTACCAAAGGCCAAGGTTGGAACAACTGGAGCAACAAAATAAGCAAGGTAGTACTGAATTATAACCCAAAGTATAAAATAAATATTCATGAGTTGATACTGATATGAATAAATGATTGAATATATTAATAAATGGAAAAGAAATAAATTTGTTATGCAGAAAAATACCAAACAATTTATATAGATACTGCATCCTAAAGGAGGGGAAGTGTAACTCCCAACTCCTTAGGATGGGCTGTGTCTAGTGACCTCCTTTGAAAGAGTACAGTAGGAAAAGAAGGAAAAATAAATAACTTCACAGTAGAAAAATCTGACAAACACTACCCCACTCAGGTGATCAAAATCAACATCAACATTCATAAATCACGTTGATAGCATGCACCCTTGATACACAGTGATGAAAATGGCACTTCGCCTCTGTGGTCTTCCTCTCAAATACCCATAACTCAGTCTAATTATGAGAAAAACATCAGACAAGTTCCAGTAGAGGAGCATCTGACAATATCCCTGAGCAGTACTCCTCAAAACCGTCAAAGTCACCAAAAACAAATTCTGAGAAACTGTCACAGCCAAGAGGAGCCCAAGGATACATGAGAAATAAATCTAATATGGAGGCCTGGATGGGATCCTGGTACAGAAAAAGGACATCTGGTAAAAACTAAGCAAATCTGAATAAACTACGAACTTGCATTAATACTGATATAACATTGGCTCATTAACGGAAAGAAATGCACCACACTAATGTAAGATGTTAATAATAGGAGGAACTATGGGCAGGATCTATAAGAACTCTCTGTACTGTCTGCTCAGTTTTTCTGTAAATATAAAAACTGTTCTAAAAAATAAAGTCTATTAGTAAAAAATAAGTATATAAATGGAGAGAGGAGTCTAATTTAAACAGGGTGTTCTAAGAAAGCCCCACTGAGGAGTTAACTTTAAGCCTGCACTTGAAGGTCTGGGTCCTGTAAGGAGAGGAGAAAGAAAGTTCAGATCTTCGGAAACAGTTCATGCAAACGCCCTCTGGCAGGAAGGACTTTGGCAGATCTGAGGAATGGAGAGAATGTCCGGATGCCTGAAGTGCCATAGACAAGAGGTAGAGCAGAGGGAAATAAGGCTGAGGGGGTATGCAAGAGCCAGACACTCAAGACCTTGATGCTACAGGCTACAGTAAGGGAAGAACCTCTGGCCGGGTGCAGTGGCTCGTGCCTGTAATCCCAGCACTTTGGGAGGCTAAGGTGGGCAGATGACCTGAGGTCAGGAGTTCAAGACCAGTGTGACCAACACAGTGAAACTCTGTCTCTACTAAAAATACAAAAATTAGCTGGGTGTGGTGGCAGCCACCTGTAATCCCAGCTACTTGGGAGGCTGAGGCAGGAGAATCACTTGAACCCAAAAGCTGAAGGTTGCAGTGACCCAAGATCACACCACTGCACTCCAACCTGGGCAACAAGAGTGAGACTCTGCCTCAAAAAAAAAAAAAACAAAAAACAAAAAAACTTCATTCTAAGTTCACCAAGAAGTAACAGGAGTTTAGTTTCTCAGTACAGCCATCTTATTTAGCAGAGCAATGTTTGTGCAACTATGGAAATTACAATCATTCATTTCATAAAAGCAAATGGGGGCTCAAGTGTGGCAGCTCATCCCTGTAATCCCAGCACTTTGGGAGGCCAAGGCAGACGATCGCTTGAGCCCAGGAGTTCAAGACCAGCCTGGTCAACATGGCAAAACCTTGTCTCTACAAAAAATTAGGCAGGCATAGTGGCATGTGCCTGTAGTCCCAGCTACTCAGGGGCTGAGGTGGGAAGATCTCTTGAGCCCACAAGGGTGAGGGTGCTGTGAGCCATGATTATGTCACTGAACTCCAGCTTGGGCAACAGTGAGACTCTGCCTAAAAAAATTGTTTTAAGTGAATGGGAAATGAAATACTGAAGATAAAAATTGGAAGTCTCGTAAACACATTTGAGCAAAGATGGAAACCATTAGGCAGGCCAAAAAGGTAAAAATATAGGTGAAACCAAACTCATCTTTGCATATTCATTGTATTTCAGCTGACTGTGTGATTAATGGCAAAAGAAAAAAACGAAATTTAAAAATATCTTTAAAATGTTGAGGTGATTTCATTGAAGATTATGTCTAAAAAATCAAGTTTAACTTTGGTGTCCATAATTTTTTATATCTCTGAGAAAAAACCCTCCTGAAAACATGTAAGTCATTTTTGTACGTGATTTTAGGAATAAAAAGAAAGTGGGAAACCACTTTTTTTTTTCTTTTTTTTTGAGATGGAGTCTCACTCTGTTGCCCAGGCTGGAGTGCAGTGGCACGATCTCGGCTCACTGCAAGCTCTGCCTCCTGGGTTCACGCCATTCTCCTGCCTCAGCCTCCCGAGTAGCTGGGATTACAGGTGCGTGCCACCACGCCGGGCTAATTTTTTGTATTCTTTTTAGTAGAGACAGGGTTTCACCACATTAGCCAGGATGGTCTCGATCTCCTGACCTCGTGATCCACCCGCCTCGGCCTCCCAAAGTGCTGGGATTACAGGCGTGAGCCACCCCACCTGGCCACCACTTTTATACTTTCAACCTGTAAGTCTTATCTTTAACAGCTTGACTAAATTTTGAAACAGGTTTTTTTTTTTCAGTGCCTTCCCTACTGCTTCCCAAGTCCAGCATTAAGTCCACATTCACCTCCCAAAACATGAGATGATTAAACTCCCCATCCATACCCACACACACCTCCACCCCACCCTCAGAAGGCAAGGCCCTGGGATGAACCCACCTGGGCCATCTTCTCTCTTCTGGGGTCTTGTTTCTCCAGACCTTACAAAGGAACTGGCAATAAAATCTGTTAAACTAATTCTCCATAAGGACCCATATGACTCTCCCTTAAAATTTTGAATTTTAGGCCGGGCGCAGTGGCTCACGCCTGTAATCCCAGCACTTTGGGAGGCCGAGGTGGGCAGATCACGAGGCCAGGAGATCGAGATCATCCTGGCTAACATGGTGAAACCCCATCTCTACTAAAAATACAAAAAATTAGCCAGGCATGGTGGTGGGCGCCTGTACTCCCAGCTGTTCGGGAGGCTGAGGCAGGACAATGGCGTGAACCCGGGAGGTGGAGCTTGCAGTGAGCCGAGATGGCGCCACTGCACTCCAGCCTGGGTGACAGAGCAAGACTCTGTCTCAAAAAAAAAAAAAAAAAAAAAAAAAAAAAAAAAAAAATTGAATTTTAAAAGAGATCTCATGAAAATAAGAGCACCTTAAGCCAAGAAACAAATCTTTACCAATATGCATTTTAGGAGCTCTGCCAATCTGGTGGGAGATACATTTTGTAGAATGGAAACTTACAGCAGCCCCCTTCCATCATACAACATAGACAACTAAATACTGTGTCAACTCAGAAGTTCCATTTTATTATTAATAACTTCAGTGTATTTTCTCTATTTTCATATCCTTCAATTATTTTCATTGATACACAATAATTGTACATATTTATGCGGTACCTGTGATATTTGATATATGCATACAATGTGTATGATCGCATGAGGGTATTTAGGATATCCATCACCTCAAACAATTATTATTTCTTTGTATTGGAAATATTCAAAATCTTCTCTTCTAGCTATTTTGAAATATACAATAAATTATGGTTAACTATAGTCACCTATTATATTTTCAAACACTAGAACTTAGCCAGCCTCTCTTCATGCCCCACACATACCCTTCCCAGTCTCTGGTAAATATCATTCTACTCTCAACCTCCATCAGATCAACTTTTTTAGCTCTCATATATGAGAACATGTGATATTTGTCTTCCTGTGCCTGGCTTATTTTGCTTAACATAATGACCTTCGGTTCCATCCACATTGCTGAAAATGACAGGATTTCATTTTCTTTGATGGCTGAATAGTATTTCATTGCATATATATGCCACATTTCCTTTATCCATTCATCTGTTGATGGACACTTCAGTTGATTCCGTATCTTGGCTATTGTGAATAGTGCTGCAATACACATAGGGGTGCAGGTATCCCTTTGATATACTGATTTCTTTTCTTTTGAATAAATACCCAGTAGTTGGATTGCTGGATCATATATTAGTTCTATTTTAAGTTTTTTTTAAAAACCTCCATACTGTTTTCCATAATGGCTATATTAATTTACATTCTCACCAACAGCATATAAGAATTCCCTTTTCTCCACATCCCCCCAACCCAGCATTTGTTATTTTTTGTCTTTTTCATAATAACCATTCTAACTGGAGTGAGATTATATTTCACTGTGGCTTTAATTTGCATTTCCCTGATCATTAGTGGTGTGTTGAGCATCTTTTCATATACCTGTTGACCATTTATTTATATGTCTTCTTTTGAGAAATATGTATTCAGATCCTTTGCCGGCTTTTTGTTTTTTTAGAGATGGGTCTCACTCTGTCACCAAGGCTGGAGTACAGTGGTGCAATTATAGCTCATTGCAGCCTTGAACTCCTGGGCTCAAGCAATCCTCTTGCTTCAGCCTCCCAAGTAGCTGGGATTATATGCATCAGCCACTGTGCCCTGATTGCCCACTTTTTAATGGGATTGGGCTTTTTGTTTTGTTTTTCTGTTGAGTTGTTTGAGTTCCTTATATATTCTGGATATTAATCCCTTGCTGATTGTTTGTAATTCTTTTCTACCATTCTACAGGTTGTCTCTTCACAGTGTTGTTTCCTTTTCTATGCAGAGCTTTTTAGTTTAATATAGTTCTATCAGTCAGTCTATTTTTGGTTTTGTTTTGTTGCATATGCTTTTGAAGTCTTGGCCATAAAATCTTTGCCTGGACCAATGTCCTGAAGCAATTCCCCTATGTTTTCATCTACTAGTTTTATAGTTTTAGTCTTATGTCTTTAATCCACTTTCAATTGATTTTTGTATATGGTGAGACATAGGGGTCCAGTTTCATTCTTCTGCATGTGTCTATCCAATTTTTCCAACACCATTTATTGAAGAGCAAGTCCTTTCCCCAATGTAGGCTCTTGTCGACTTTGTTGAAGATCAGTTGGCTGTAAATATGTGGCTTTATTTCTGAGTTCTCTATTCTGTTACATTGGTCTATATGTCTGTTTTTATACCAACACCAAGTTGTTTTGGTTACTATAGTTTTGTAGTATATTTTGAAGACAGGTAGTATGAAGCCTCCAGCTTTGTTCTTTTTGCTCAGTATTGCTTTGGCTATTTGGGGCCTTTTGTGGTTCCATATGAATTCTAGGACATCTCCCTTTTCATTTCTGATTTTATTTATGTGGGTCTTATCTTCCTTTTCCTTGGTTAGTCTAGCTAGCAGTTTATCAATTTTATTTATCTTTTCAAAAAAAAAACCTCTCATTTCATTGATCCTTTGTATTTTTTTCATCTCTATTTCACTTAGGTATTTATTTCCTTTTACTAATTTGGGATTTGGTTTATTCCTGCTTTTCTAGTTTCCTGAGTACATCATTAGGTTATTTGAAATCATTCCACTTTTTTGATATAGGCATTTATTGCTATAAGCTTCCCTCTTAGAACTGCTTTTGCTGTAACCCATAGGTTTGGGTATGCTGTGTTTCAATTTTCATTTGTTTCAAGATTTTTTCTTAACTTCCTTCTTAATGTCTTCACTGGTCCAATGGTTGTTCAGAGACATGTTGTTTAATTTCCATGCATTTGTACAGTTTCCACAGTTCCTCTTGTTATTGATTTCTACTTTTATTCCATGGTGATCAGAGAAGATACTTGATATGATTTTGAGTTTTTAAAATTTATTGAGACTTGGTTTGTGGCCTAAAAAAACAGCCTATTCTGGAGAATGTTCTATGTACTGATGAGAAGAATGTGTATTCAGCAGCTATTGGGTAAAATGTTCTGTAAATGTCTGTCACATCCATTTGGTCTAAAATCCAATTTAAGTCCAGTGTTTCTTTGTTGATTTTCTGTCTAGATGATCTATCCAATGCTGAGAGTGGGGTGTTCAAGTCTCCTACTGTGATTGTATTGAAGCCTCTCTCTCTCTTTAAATTTAATAATATTTGCTTTATATATTTGGGTGCACCCAGTGTTGAGTGCATATATATTTAAAATTGTTATATCTTCTTGCTGAATTGATCCCTTCATCATTATATAATGACCTTCTTTGTCTCTTTTTCACATGGCTGGGGAGGCCTCACAATCATGGCAGAAGGCAAGAAGGAGCAAGTCACATCTTATGTGGATGCCAGCAGGCAAAGAGAGAGCTTGTGCACAGAAACTCCCATTTTTAAAACCATCAGATCTCATGAGACTCATTCACTATCACAAGAACAGCATGGGAAAGACCTGCCCCCATGATTCAGTCATCTCCCACTGGGTCCCTCCCAAAACATGTGGGACTTATGGGAGATACAAGATGAGATTTGGGTGAGGACACAGAACCAAACCATATCAGCATGGAATATCTTTTTCCATCCCTCCACTTTTAGTCCATATGTGTCTTTACAGGTGAAGTGAGTTTCTTGTAAGAAGCATATACTTATGTCATTTTTTAATCCATTCAGTCATTCTATATCTTCTAAGTGAGATATTTAATTCATTCACAGCCAAAGTTATTATTGATAGGTGAGGACTGTCATTATTGTTCATTGTTTTCTGGTTGTTCTGTATATTCTTTGTTCCTTTCTTTCTCTCTTATTGTTTATCATTGCAGTTTGGTGGTTTCTTGTATTGGTAACATTTGATTCCTTTCTCTTTCCCATTATGTGTCTGCTCTACCACCTGCTTTCATACTTTTGTGTGTTTTCATGATGGTAGATATTGTTCTTTCATTTCCAGATGTAGGACTCCCTTAAGCAGTTCTTATAGGGTCAGTCTAGTGGTGATGGATTTCCTCAGTTTTTGCTTGTCTGGGAAAGACTTTATTTCTCCTTAATTTTTGAAAGCTAACTTTACTAGATTTAGTATTCTTAGTTGGCGGCTTTTCTTTTATTTCCCCGCTTTCTGCACGTTGTTGTGTTGGGTTTTTGTGTTGTTGTTGTTTTATTTTGTTTTGTTTTCTTCAAGTCAGAGTCTCATTCTGTTGCCTAGGCTGAAGTGCAGTGGCATGATCATAGCTCACTGCAGCCTCAAACTTTTAGGTTCAAGCGATTCTCCCACCTCAGCCTCCCAAGTAGCTGGGACTACAGGCATGCACCATCATGTCCACCTAATGTTTTTATTTTTTGTACAAATGGGGTCTTGTTTTGTTACCCTGGCTACTCTCAAACTCCTGCCCTTAAGCAATCCTCCCACCTCAGCCTCTCAAAACACTAGGATTATAGGAATGAGCCATTACACCCACCTCTTTCAACATTTTGAAGATATCATCCCATTCTCTCTTGGCCTCTAAGGTTTCTGTTGAGAAATCTTTTGTTAGTCTGATAGGAACTCTCTCACATGTAACTTAATACTTTCCTCTTGCTATTTTTCAGAATTCTTTGTCTTTGACTTTTAGCAGTTTGACCACAATCTGCCTTGGAGAAGATCATCTTGGGTTGAATCTATTTGAGAATTTTTGAATTTCCATGTACCTGGTTGTCTATATCTCTTGCAAGACTTGGAAAGTTTTCAGCTATTATTTTGTTAAATGGGTTTTCTACGCCTTTGCCTCTCTCTTCTCTGAAACTTTCAAAATTCAAATATTTGGTTGCTTTATGACATCCTGTATGGAATGTAGGCTTCCTTTATTCTTTTTTGTTTTTATTTTTTAAGTCTGACTGGGTTATTTCAAAAGACCTGTCTTCATGAACAGAAAATCTTTCTTCTGCTTGATTTAGTCTGTTATCGAAGCTCTCAATTGTATTTTTTATCTCATTCATTGAATTATTCAGTTATGGGATGTCTGTTTGGTTCTTTTTTATAGTAAGTATATCTTTGTTGAATTTCTCATTCAGATCATGAATTGTTTTCCCGATTTCTTTGTATTGTTTATCTGTGTTCTCTTGTATCTTATTGAGTTTCTTTAATGTCATTATTTTGAATTCTTTTTCAGGCATTTCTTAGATTTCCTTTTCATTAGAATCTGTTGCTGAACAATTATTGTATTCTTTTATAGGTGTCATATCTGTTTGCTTTTTCATGTTTCTTGTGTCCTTACATTAATATCTGCACATCTAGTGTAACAGTTGCTTCTTCCAATTTTATGAATTGGCTTTCATAGGGAAAGACTTTTTCTATAGATATGTCTATAATGTTATTTGGGTAGGATACTTCGGCTTTGATTCTGGATGGGTGCAGTAGTGTAGGGTCTGTATGATTTCTTTAGCTATAATCAGCATCAGAGGTGTCTATGAATTCCTCAGTGGTTTAGGCTGCAGTTGTTAGTGGAGGTTATGGCAAAGCTCTGTGGGAGACAGGGATGCCAGGCAGACTGGTCATTAGACACCAGTGGTGGTGGCAGTGAACTGAAATTGTCAGTAATTGGATCCCAAGGTGGTGTATGTGGGCACTGGTGGTAGCAAGTTCAGGCAGGTGGCTCCTTGGGCCTCCAGGCAGCTTGCTTGGGTGCCTACAGTGGCAATGGTGGCTTGGGTGTGTAGGAGGATCATCCGGCCCCTAGGTACCATGCATGGTATGGGTGGTGGTGGTGGTAGCATCAGCCAGCCAACCCTCAAGCCCCCAAGTGGCACATGTGAGCACCAGCAGTGGCAGTGGCAGGCTGGGCAGACCAGTCCCCAGGCCCCCAGGTGGCACATGCAGGTAGGTGTCAGAGGCTATTTCCAGACCCTATCACCAAACCATATTACATTTTGTTTTTAAGGAAAAATTCAAATATTAACTTTGCCACTGTCAGAAACTCCTAATAAGTACATTGCTAAATGTTGATTAAAGTGTAACATGTTTACTTTCATAGCTTTAAAATGTATTCATTAAACAAATATTTATTATGTGCCAGCACTGATCTGAAAGCTGGGAATATAATGATGATCAAATCAGACAAGGTCCCCAGTCCTGAAAAGCTTATTTTCTAGTTAAATTTGGTTACAGCCAAAAATCCAACAGAAAATGGTAGTCTGCCCTTAGAAGCCCAATAGGAACTTATGACCTGCCAAACAAAGATAGGTAGGAGGAATTAATAGTCTTCTTTTCTCAAGCAGAGAACACTGAATCCACAGTGAGTTTCAGAGTGAAGGAAATCCTCAGCCTCAGCACTCAAAACGAAGGCCTAGGACTAGGAATAAAGGTTCAAAGTCTGTGGTGAGAAAGAAAGAGGAGTGAAATTATATAAAAGCAAATGTTGGGGGAAATGAGTGTGTGTACAAGCAGAACTGCATACTCATGACCATACTAACATGATAACAATACTAAATGCTGGTAAAGCTGTAGAGCACCTGCAACTTTCCTATATTGTTGGTGGGTGTATAAAATAGTTCAACCACTTTTGAGGACTGCCAGTTTCTTATAAAGCTAAAACATGCACTTACCAAATAATCCCACTTTTAGGAATTTACCCAAGAGAAATGAAAATCTGCCCACAAAAAGACTTATACAAAAATGTTCATAGCAAATGTATTCAAAATAGCTCAAAATTAGAAACTACCCAAATGCCCATCAACAACATAGTAGACAAACAAACTGTGAGATATTCATACTATGAGGATACTACTCAGCAATAAAAATAAACAGAACAAGGTGAATCTCAAAACCCTATGATAGGTAAAAGAAGCCAGGTAGACAAAGAGCATGTAGTGAATGTTTTCAATTATACATAACCCTAAAGTGGGCAAAACTAATCTATACTAAAATAAGTCAGATTTGTCATTGGTTGGGGCTGGGAGAAGGTAGAGAATTGAAGGGAGAATAAATGGGCTGATGGAAACATTCTGCATCTTATTTTGGGTGATAGTTATACTCAGCTGGTAACACACATGAAACAGAACACTTCAGATCTGGACATTTTATTGTATGTTAATGAAGACTCAATTAAAAAAAATTAAGCTGCTTAGTATAAGATTACCAATAAAGAGCACACAAAAATACCAGCAAACAACTGAGTTGAGAGAGCTGCTCTCTTTAAAGAATATACAAAGTTTTGGTGGCTACTGTTAGCATTCTAGGTCAATAATATCAGGTTGGGTAGACTGGTCCAAGAGAGTTTTGCAGCAAATGCCTTCTGAGATTCAAAAACAACTTGGTCACAAATAATCTTTCAGAAAATAGCTCTCCTGTAAAAAAGCAGATTTACTGAGAGTCTACCAGGTCCAGGCAAGGAACTGAGTGCCTGGGAATTCAACCCTAAAACTGATGAGTTCCCATTCTAATGGGGAATGAAATGGCAGCAGTGGGAGAGGGTCAGCTATAAAATAAACAAAAAAGTTAATTACATAATTTCAGATGCTGACTGATCACATACTCAGTTTGTACTTAAAAGGTCATCTTGCTTTTAAGTTTTTCTAATTAAGGTGTGAAGTTGGAAGGCAGAATGGTATAGCAATAAAAAGCATGCAAGGGCTATGGTGATAGAGCATTTAGTTAATTGCTTAGTATAATTCCTGGAATATAGTAAGCTTTCAATAAGTCTCAGTTATTATTATTATCATTATTATTTCCCTCCTCTCCCTCCTCTCTTATAAGAAAAACATAAACTTTGAGAATATATGTGCAATTAAAGATATGAACAAAAATATTCATAAAAGTTTCATTCATAATAGCCAAAACTGGAAACTATCCAAACAGTAGAATGGATAAATAAATTGTGGTATAGTCATATAATGGAATAGCTCCTTGCAATAAAAAGAACAAACTGCTGCTACACAGCAATTAACCACTTGGATGACTCTCACGATATAATATTGAGTGAAAGAAGGCAAACATAAAAGATCACATACTATACAATTACATTTATATTGAGGACTAAGAACTGATTTTTCTTATCTTGCCCAAATTCCTATCTAAGGGGTCTGGGGAGTCATGCCCTACAAACCATAAATTCTTATCAGATGGGTTTTATTTAACTGTATATGATGACTTACTTTCCAATCTGACTTGCATAATGTTATGTGACAAAGAAGAAAATCTACATATTTTACCCCAAAACATGTTTCTTTGCCATATTTTGAAATGCCCCTGCAAAGCCATTCTTCGTGGGGGAAAATTTACATTTTTAAAGAATCTCTATTAATATAGCTAAATCTTTTTCTTTCAGGCCCTCCAAATCCTGAAGAGATTAACTGAGAGTCTAGCACCTTTTAAAGGTATGAATAGGAATCTGAATAGGAAACATCTGTCATTTATTGTCTTTAAGGGCAGCCACTATGAGACTTGAAACTTCAAAAGAAACTTGGTCTCCATAATCTTTTGTCTTAATCTGAACATTTCCTTTCTATTGATCCCAGGTCTTTAGAAAAACTCAACAAATTGTCAACTGGAAAATATTTATAGCCTGGAAGCCGCACCGCCCTGCCCCCACCCTTTGAATTATCCTGCCTTTCTGGGCCAAACCAATGTATTTCTCAAATGTATTTGATTGATGTCCCATGTCTCCCTAAAATGTAGAAAACCAAGCTGCACCTTAACCACCCTGGGCACATGTTCTCAGGCCCTCCTGTGGGCTATATCATGGGCCATGGTCACTCACATTTGGCTCAGAATATATCTCTTCAAATAATTTTAAGAGTTTGACTCTTTTCATCAACAATATGAAGTTCAAGAATAGGCAAAACCAACCTATGATAATAGAAGTCAGAGAGTGTTTATATTTACTTGGCAGGAGTTTTTGACTAGAAGGATCCACAAGGGAATGCTCTTGAGTGTTAGAAGTATTCGTTATCTTGATCTGAGTGCTGGTGACATGGGTGTATACATGTGTAAAGATTAATTGAGCTGTTCACTACAGAGCTGAGCACTTTATTGTATGTAGCTTATACCTCAATATAAAAATTTCTAAAGAATATAAGCGCAACTAAGCAAAATAAAGAAGTACCTATGGGAATATGAATATTTCTTATATAATATCTCAGATATTTTCAGCTACTGATGGCTGGGCTGCAGTAAATGAGAATGCTGGACCTCCTCTATCATAAATAGTTCATTCATTCAATCCACATTTCCTGAGCATCTCTCAGCTGCGAGGACCATGCTAGCTCCCCAGGACACATGAATGAACATGACAACACAATCCCTACCCTCAAGGGCATCCCTGAAATGGGCAGTCAGCCATGTAACCCACTATCCTGGGGCAACTGGTGGCAGCTTCTCTAAATGTGACCACAGGGTCTTGCAGGATTTCACTGACTTCCACAGGAGAAACCTTAGACTCTAATTTAGTAACTGAAACATCATGCATGGTAATCCATTTCTTCTGAGGAGCAATATGGGTAATATATCTCCAATCATGGTGTTTAATTACAATTGACATTTCTAGGTCTTTCTTGGTGGTGATGGCAAACATCCTCCCGGAAGGCTCCTTGTTTCTGACAACAGCAGAGGAGAAGAGGCTAATTTTAGAGAATGTGGCCTGGCTTCTACCCTCCAGAGGAACATCCAACAGATGACTCTTTGTTCTCTTAGCAGGGGAAGTGATGTGGGAATCAGGAAACAATGTCTGACTTCAGTTCCTCCCTACCACCCTCATCGTGGGCCCCGGAATTCTGCCCTCCAGATGGTTCAAGAGTTAACCCCTTGCACTATTAATGTATGCAACATGACAAACTGTGCTTTGCTCCTGGCATGAATTAACAATTTGTTTAACATATTTTGGAGCTTTTTTTTAATCAAGGATCCAAGTTAATTGATGTTGCAGCCAAAATAGCCTGATGTGCTCGTTCATTGTAGAGAAGCATTTTTACAATGCTGAGTAGCAAAAATGAGGAAACGTAAGGTGCCCAGGGGCTGTTTCGCCTTGCCAAATAAGTCTGAAGACCAAAGAAGTTTGATAACTCCTTAGCTATAAAGAAATATTCAACCTCTGGAGATAATAAGGAAGCAAGAGAAAAGAGACTTGGGAAGGCCAACAATCCCTCCTAAGGCCAAGCAAGCAATTATTCCTGACTTAATACTGACAAGACCAAAAAGCAGGCCCAATGGAACTGTATTTAGGTTCTAGATATGACCAGTAAGAAGGATGACCAGTTGTCCCAGTTTGCCTGGGATAGTCCCAGTTTGCCTGGGATAGTCCCAGTTTATACCTGTTATAAATATTAATAGTGTCCCCTTTTATTCTCAAGGGTGTCCAAGTTTGTCTCAAACTTAACTTATATGCTCACCTTATCAGTAAGGGGACAATAATTTATGCAATCACCTTATCAATACAGGAAGCAATAGCCAGTGAACTGGAATTCACACAGCCTTTAGGAAAAGGGGATCAGATCCTCTTATGCCCTGTGGTTCACGTTGGGCCTGCTCAGAGAAGTGCAGATCCCACAGCCAACAGACTCTGAGAGGTAATATGGTGCAAAAGAACTGAACCTAAAACTTGAAATTCTTATTCTACCAGCATGAAAGACCTCACAGAAAAGGAAAAGTAGAAAACCCCTAAAGAAGCAAAGACTTCTCAGGGAAGCTAAAAGGACTGACCACAAAGGGGAGAGAAGGCTCTAACCCACAGTGCTTGTGTTAGTTCCCCAGGACTGCCATAAAAAACTTCCACAAACTGGGTGGCGTCAAACAACAGAAATCTACTCTCTCACAGTTCTGGAGGCCAGAAGCCCAAATCAAGGTGTCTGCAGAATTGACTCCTTCCAGAGGCTGTAGGGGAGAACCTATTCCATGCGCCTCTCCAGTTTCTGGTAATCCTCCAGTATCTTTGGTGTTCCAACATCCCAATCTCTGCCTACATATTCACATGGCCCTCCCCTCTGTGTGTCTCTGTACCTCTGTGGCCTCTCTTCTTCTTATTGGGACACCTGTCTTCAGATTTAGGGCTCACCCGAAATCCAGGATGATCTCATCATGAAATCCTTAATTACATCTGCAAAGACTCTTTTACCAAATAAGAGCACCTTCACAGGTTCTAGGGGTTAGGATGTGAACGTAACTTTTTAGACATTCAGCCCACTATAAATGTGTACAAAACAGTTCCCAGGTGAGTCAAAGTTTGCCAAATATTCTTTTTAAAAACTCGAAAGGTCTATCCAAGCTAAACTTGGAGTAAGAAGAAGAAAAAGAGCTCAATCCCTTGCAGGAGAAAGGGGCTAAGTGAACCAAATGCCCAAGAGGTAGGGACACTATTTTACGGCCACTGTGTCCAAGAAGGAACAGCTGGACTGTTGGTCATGTCCACCTCTCACCTGCAAGGCTTTCCCTGGTATTCACTGCTGATGGCCTGGGAAGGTCAGCTATACACAGGGTCACACGGCTGAATATGTTAGAGCTGCATCTGATGCAAATCCGCCTGATCCTACAGCCTCCACATTTTGCAACTTTTGGTCACCAAAAATATCAGCCGCCCAACACACACACACACACACACACACACACACACACACACACACTTTGAGAAGATACCAAAGAGGAGATGGTTAGCTTCGGTCTCAAAATTCCCCCGGGGTTTTTCTAGACCAAGGTCTCACACGTGATTTTAACACCAAACACCAATCCAACTTAGCCTGTCCATCAAGTGCCCACGAATATAAACAAGACATAAAACAACATAAAACTGAATTTAAAATTACTGTGTCATTATCTTCCAGGCATGTCATTCCCCTGATCAAAAAGCATCACTGATGGCCCATTGCCAAAGCAGTGTTTTCCCAGTGGTTTTCCATTTACTAAGCAGCAACAAGGTGCAGAGTATCGGATGAAGGAATAGAGAGGGTCAGGTTTGGGGGTAACATTGCAGATTTCAATAGCACATCTCCACTTCTACCCATTTTATATGACAGCCTTCCATGTAAAACTGCATCTTAAGAAAGAGTTCTGAGGCTAAATGAATAAATGTGGGAAACCACGAAGCTACAGCGTCAAGATTTAGCTCAAATTACAAAGCTTTTCACAAACCAGTCCCAGCCCACCTCTCCTGCTCCATCTCCCGTTCACCTCCTCCAGGCCCCATCCCCACCACCCTCTCTGTCCCAGCATGCCAGGACAATGCTTGACTCATGCTATTCCTCAGCTTAGAATGTTCTTCCCAATCTCCTCCCCAACCTGCAAACCAAAAGTCCTCTCAGAATCCTTTCTTCCATAATGCCTTCTTCCTCCACTCCATTCCAAGATGTTCTCTCCTTTCTCCAAACTCCTACCATACTGACGATTTGATCACTCATTTCACACAATCTGGTCATCGCTTGATAACTGTCTTGCTCCTTTCCTGCTAACTAGCACAAAGCCTGTTAGGGAAGGGAACTCTCAGCGTTAAAGGCCAGTGGCGTCCCTTAGCAGTCACTCAACAAAGTCTACCAACTGACAAAAGACAAGGTTACTTGAGGTTCCAGGAGAAATTCCAAAGCTGGGCTTTAATAGGTTAAATACAACTTATATTCAGCTCGTTCTTATTAATTTCCTGCACTTCCAATGCCAAAAGAAATTTTCCAGCAAACTGACTTCTTTTACCTGGAGGGTTGCAAATGCCAACTGTAATTAAAACTACAACTTCATTTTCTGGTAGGTTTCAAATGGCTTGTGGCACTGGGCTTCATTTCTTTTCTTTTTCTTTTTTTTTTGAGATGAAGTCTCGCTCTGTTGCCCAGGCTGGAGTGCAGTGGCAACCTCCACCTCCTGGTTTCAAGTGACTCTCCTGCCTCAGCCTCCTAAGTAGCTGGGATTACAGGCGTGCGCCACCACACCCAGCTAATTTTTGTATTTTTAGTAGAGACAGGGTTTCATCATGTTGGCCAGGCTGGTCTCAAACTCCTGACCTCATGATCCGCCCTCCTTGGCCTCCCAAAGTGCTGGGATTACAGGTGTGAGCCACCACATCCGCCCCGGGCTTCACTTCTTAACAAGCAGGGAGAAATCTGAGTTGTTTCAGTTTGGGGAGTTTTTATGTTGTTACTGTTATTGTTCTTGTTGGCCAGATTTTATAACAGGCTTCTTCCTCCTGAGGTGATGTATGGCATATCTGTTTAAGCAAAAGCAAATTGAAATTCATTTTGCCTTGGGAATTTTTGCTAATGTCTTAACACTCCTTAAGCTAATTGGAGCCACTTGAGAATGTCAACTAAGAAAACTGAGGTTGAGATAGGAGAGAGATTGTCTGTTAATTCAAACACAGACATTCTCTTAGAAGCATTTTTTTTAATTCCTTGGACAAGAAACAATTAATTAACACCCCAATAGGGGGCCTCAGATATTTCTTTTATCTTTGGTTAACTTCCAACAAACCAAAGTACAAAAAGGACAGAATAAAGGGGGAGAGTAGGTAGCCCAGGTAATTCTGGAAGCTTTCTTATAATTTTGTCTTTTGACTCTGTTTGGTGAGAAAATAAGTCTTGAAATTCTAGGGAGAAGGAAAGTGATGGGTAATGAGAAAGAAAACCACGGTGTAATCTTTTTTTGAAAGCTTTTTATTTCACACAGTGTATGTTTTTTTTACAAAAAATAAAACATAATACTCACATCCCTACCTTGCTTATGTTGCAATTTCAAACATTTACAATGCATGCTTAGAATACCATATGTTAGGCATTGAAGTCAACAAATATTTATTATTATACATTCCTGGCACTCTGCTAGGTGCTGGGGAAACAAAATAAATAAAATGTGACCAACTTTTTCACTTTCAGGAATGTGGACAAGTAGATACTCTGAAGGGATCTCCAAAATAAGACAACCAGGAGTCCCGCCCTCAGAGAGCTTACAGTCGAGGCAACCATGCTTGCCAATAGTAAAAGGAGGCAGAAGGAGACATAAGAAAAATCATGACTTCTTAATGTTTGATATTCATTACCAGATAGACTAACCTGTGTCCACTGAGGCAGAAGTTCACATTTATTTGAAACTTTTTTTTCCTCTTTTTTTTTCAGTCAGAGTCTCACTCTGTCACCAGGCTGGAGTACAGTGGCATGATCTTGGCTCACTGCAACCTCTGCCTCCCAGATTCCAGCTGTTCTCCTGCCTCAGCCTCCCGAGTAGCTGAGATTGCAGGCCCACACCACCACAACCGACTAATTTTTGTATTTTTAGTAGAGACAGGGTTTGGCCATGTTGGACAGGCTGGTCTTCAACTCCTGACCTCAGGTGATCTGCCCACCTCAGCCTCCCAAAGTACTGGGATTACAGGTGTGAGCCACCGCACCCAGCCTGTTTGAAACTTTTAAAAACAGAATGTTCAGGCCTGGGATGGTGTTTCACACCTGTAATACCAGCACTCTGGGAGGCCGATGAGGGCAGATTGCTTAAGCCCAGAAGTTTGAGACCAGCCTGGGCAACATGGCGAAATCTTGTCTCCACAAAGAATATAAAAAAAAAAATAGCTGGGCATGGTGGTGTGTGCCTGTGGTCCCAGCTACTCAGGAAGCTGAGGTGGATGGATCACTTGAGCCCAGGAGGTCAAGGCTGCAGTGAGCCTAGATCATGCCACTGCACTCCAGCCTGGGTTACAGAGTGAGATTCTATCTCAGATAAAAAACCTGACCTAACTGTTTATATGACTCTAAGAAAGGAGAAGTAAGCAGTATGCCATGCTAGCACGTATATCAGCCAAGAGCTTCAGAGTATATTCTAGTTCAAAGGGCTGCAGCAATCTCTAGCTCTCCCACTACCAGCGAAGGAAGCCAAGGCCCACTGAGGTCAAGGTCTGCCTGAGTTCACAGTGGTCACCAGTACAGATACTGGAATTAGACTCCATGTCCCTGGGCCTGAGGCAGGTGCACAGCCGCTAACAGCTGCCATCTCCTCTGCATGAATGCAAACACTTCAGCCTGTGAACTCCTCTAGGAGCTTCAGGGGATAATGTGATGAGGAGGAGAGGAGAAGACATTCTTGTTCCTGTTGTTCCCTACATCTACTGCAGGACATGGAAAGCCATGCAGTCCTCAGAGAAACTTCACAATGACAGACAGTGACACCACTAGTCTTGGCACTAGGCCTGATAATATAAAAGGAGAGACTCCCCGGCCACCTGAACACCCAGTCCATTAAAGCTCAGTGTTGTCTTCCCAGCCTTATCTGATTCCAAAAGTCTCTTTTCCCACAAGGTGGGCATAGTTTCTATTTTCCTGTGTATCCTTGATAGAGCATCAAGAGACAGAGAAAAGACAGGCTAAGGCAACATGCAGGACACTCAGAAGAACCTTAAAGCAAGGGATGGCAATAAAAATAATTAAAGGAGAAGTAGAAGCAGCATCAGAATGTCAGGCATAACACAGAGTGTAGAACTGGACTGAAATTCAGACAGAGGCTCTTGGCTGACCACAACTGGAATTTCCAGCTTTGAGAATGTTTTTCTTCTTTTTCTGACCAGTAGCCTTGATCCGCCTGCAAGTGGGCAGGAAATAATGTTTGGCTATGGAAGCAAACAAGCTGTAATGGTTATCTTTATAGCTATACAAACAAACAAGCTATTATGGTTATCTTTCATTCAGAACCTTCAGATTTACAAAGAAGAAAAGTGGGAAAGAAAGAAGAAAAATAATAGGCAAGATGAAAAGGGAAAAAGCCCTTATCCATAATTTCCTCCCATACCATCATGATATTATGGTTCCTCCCGTACCATACATAATATTACATTTGTGTAATCATATTTAAAGTTAGGCCCACAGTCTCCACGCAGTACATGGAGATGTTCCTGGACCCAGCGTTTCATCTCCCATGATGCTGATGGTCTTCCTCTGATAGAGGTGAACCACCATTCCTAGGACAGGATGGAATTTGTTTTGCAGAATCAACATCCCTTTGTTTCACAATCTTGTGTCCTTAAGACCCTCTGAGGCTGACAAGCATAAAATTCTTATATGTGACAGCCCTTGAAAAAGATGCTACAATAATAGTCCATTGATAAATCCATTATCAATAACAATTCCCTAATCTACAGTGTCTGAATAGACTGCATTAGACAGAACTGGCCTAGATTTCCTCTTTTTTTCCTTTTTGAAAAGTCTTTATAAAGTCCCTCCTCAAGGCATATTTTTTCTACTGAGCTCTCTTCCTTCCTTTTTCCATTCCTTTTTTTCCTTTTCACTGTTCTCTCTTTGCTTACCCAGCAAAAGTCTTATTTATTTATTAAATGGAAGACCTTGAATATATTATGTTCCAGTTTTCCAGTGAAATATTCAGGCCATTTTCATTTATTTCTAATAATAACAGACTTCTAATTGGACAGAGCAAATCCAATAACACTTGTTTTTCTCCTCTCCTCATGAAATCTACCAATGGAAGGAAAGGGTTTAAGTGGGGGAAATGCCTGCAACCCACAATGACAAAGAATGGGAAAGGAGACTTCAACAGATGAAAGATTTCAACAAATTTTTGGAAGGAAGATAACAGGTGAGAGTACCCGACTGAAGAGAGCAAAGGAAGTTACGAGCTCAGCAAGTCAAAAAGGGGGTGCTAAAAAGAAGAGAGATTCATCTCCAGAGACCCAAGGAAAGCCTAAGACAATGATACCAGGTTTATGGGGAGGAAAAGATCAGGTTTCATAAAAAGAAACAATCTAAGAGTCATCGCATCTCTCATTACCTAGAGATTTGTGCTTTCAAACTGAGGCATAATTAATTTCGACTAAGAACTCTTTTCCCAATCAAACCATCAGGCAAGACTGAGAGAATAAAAGGATTTTCAGGGAAACAAGGACTCAAAAATGCACACCCTTTTTAAAGAGGCTACTACAGGATGTACTACAGCAAAAAGAAGAAATAAACTAAGAAAAAAGAAGACAGAGAACTCATGGAAGAGGGGATCTAATCAGGAGTGTGATCAATTAAAGCCTAGGATAACTGAGACCGCACTCCCAACCTAAAGAGAAACTAACTCAAGCTGGAAGAAAGAGGGCTCTGCAAAGGGGAAATGGAACTTACAGAGTATCTGACATGTGTGGGTGTTTGGAAAACAATACTGACAGGTATTTCACAGATCTACTATACTCTTTGGGAAAATTTAGCCATAGATAGATAAAAAGCTAAGCAAAAGATTTTAAAGGTGATTATTACCTCTAGGAAAACAAAACAACGTACAATAATTAAACATCATCATAATACAATTTGGCTCAAAAGTAAATGATATTTACACAATCATAATAATGTAAACACTGACAAGGGATTTAACCAAAAATAGTGATACAGTAATATTAAGAAAATAAGAGGGAAGGGGGGAAGGATAGGGGGTATAAGGACTATAATCAAGTATGCTAGAAAGTCATAATATGCAATGCTCTCCAAGAAATAGCAGAAGGAGTATATAATTATAATAATAATTATTATTATTATTTAGAGACAGCGTCTTGCTCTGTCACCCAGTCTGGAGTGCAGTGGCATGGTCATGGCCCACTACAGCCTTGACCTCATGGGCTCAAGTGATCCTCCCACCTCAGCCTCTGATCCCTGAAGTAGCTGAACCTACAGGTACGTGCCACTATATCCAGCTATTTTTTTTTATTTTTTACAGAGATAGGGTCTTGCTATATTGCCCAGGCTAGGCTAGTCTCCAACTCCTAGCCTCAAGGGATCCTCCCACCTCTGCCTCCCAAAGTATTGAGATTACAGGAGTGAGACACTTCATCCAGCAAAGTATATTATTTTTAAACATGGTGATATATGAGAAAATAACTAAAAACATCCAAAGTCATTGCCTCTAAAAAACTGGCTTAGGAAATAGAAGGCAAGGGACTGCTTTTTTCTTTAGGACACCTTTAGTTGTATTTTATTAGCACTGTTTCATAAAAAGTATTAATAAAAATAAAACTAGATTTAAAAGCTTGTGTCCTATTAATATATATTCTGAATTAACATTTTATAAAAGCTACAATTATCTTGTATAATCTTGCACAATTGTATGGTATTGCATTATGTTACTAAAAGCATTTTATTGAACAGAAATGTTTAAAATAGTCCACCATTTTTAAAAAAACTAACATGGATATGAATGCTATCCATTCATAAACAGATATATTTTCTCATCTAATCTTCACAACAACCTGGTAAATTGCATATTACCATTTCCTTCCTTCTGCAGATAAAAAGAAAGGAAGGTTGAACTTGCCCAAGGTTACAAGACTTCTAAAGGGAAGAGCTAAGACTCCATGCAGGGCTTCTGACTTCAGGTCCACATGGCACACACTGTTGATATCGCCTCACTATTCTAAGCCAGATGCCTCAATGCTAAGTCACCAAATTTTGCCTACAGATATGGAGAAAAACATTGCCCTTCCCAAAGCTATGGTTACAAGATACATCTTCACCTCACCTCACCCTTCCATTCTTGTCTAAGATCTGGCCACTTTCTCATTACAGTTGGACTATCCAGTAAAAGCAGACTATGCCTTGATGATAACACTTTTAATTCCCACGGTGATGGCAGAGCTCTGCCCTGCTCCAGGCCTCCAAACACTAGGAGGAAAAGAGAGCCCATGATGCCCTCTGAGGTCTCATCCTGCCTCACTGAGAGCTGCACCAGAGGGTATCCAATCCAAGGCCCTCTCACATTCCAAGGGCCTCATTGCCTTCTCTCAACCCACATAACCCCGGCTCCCTTCTCCAGCCTTTCCTCCATCTCACCCTTACCCTCCCTATTTCTGAGGCTGAACCAAACAAAAAAGACAGGGATTCCCCACTGAAGACAATTAACAAATATACCTGCAAAATACATCAAAGCATGTTCATAAAGATGTGCTGAGTGCCACCCTGAGGTGTAGGTGTTACACAGAACACAGACTTGAACCGTCTCTGTGTAGTGAGCAATCGACATTAGGCAGAGAGAGTACACATGCTGTAAAATCACACTAAGTCACTCTAGTCTAGTGAAGGAGAGTAGCCCACATCAGTGTCCCACCCCCATCCTAAGGACTCCTCAGGCCCTGCAGGCCCTCTACGTCTTCCACTTGCCAGCCTATGCCTGACAGCTCCCTCTAGCCACTAGAGCTCACTGGGACCAAGTGGGACAGACCAGAAGTGCCGGGCAATTAATGCTGCCATCCCCAGCAGGCCTCAACAAATGACTGAGGAGAATCAGTGGATAAATGGATAAATAGGCCAGCACCCTCATGGGTGAGGCTGAGTAACCTGAACCATTTTCTGCTCTGTCTCCCAGCAGTATCCAGTGGGATGGAGCCCCAGGTGCCCCCAGCACTAACCTGCTCAACAGCTCAGCCTCTGCAGGCTTCCTTCCTCCCATGCCCCTTCCAGTCTTCCTCCTCCCTTGTTTCAGGACTTCTGGGAGAACTCAAACTAATACAAGGCCTGCCTGACTCAGCAAAATGTCTTAAGAGAGCCAAGCGTGCCAAAAAATTATCCTTGGGGACCTGCTATACTAAATAGATAAGATTAACACATAATTAGCACATCTGTTTTTTTAATGCAAAATAAACGTTGTTAGGAAATAAGATTTTCTGAAGTGCCTTGAACAAGACCCTTTCGGTTTTGTTTACACCGCTGTTTCCTTCATACCATTTCTTCAGTACCCTTTCTTCTTTGCAAAGGCAAATTTCTTCTGACCACAAAGTCTTTCAAATAGGCAAATTAACCAGATCTGAAATAATGAGATTTCTTGATCATTATATATAGATATATTTATATATAAATATTTATATATATAGATACATTTATATATAAATATTTATATCTATATTTATATATCTATATATAAATATATATAAATAGAAAATATAGATATATTTATATATAAATATTTATATATATATTTTTATATATAAATATATATAAATAGAAAATATATCTATTTTTATATATATATTTATATATATATCTATATATAAATAGATAATATATCTATTTATATATATATATTTATATATATATCTATATATAAATAGATACATTTTCTACCCTAGTGTTGCCTCTTTAGCAAAGAGTCTTCAAAATTGTCAGCCATTCAGTCGTCCTACAATACTTGTACAGGACTCTAATGAGCAGATCCAGAGCTTCCCCCCCGGGTCACAGATTCCTGATTTAACTAGAATAATCACCATCACCATCAGTCACTATTGTATACCACTTACTATACGCTGGATGTTCTAAGCACTTTACATATATTCACTCATTTCATCCTGAAAACTAGGCATTATTTATTATCCTCCCCATTGTACAGATAAAGAGACGGAGGCACAGAGTTTAAGTAACTTGTCTCATGTCACATAGCAGATGGAGAAGCTAAGATTGAAACCCAGCTGCCTGAACCTAGACTCGGGGCTCTTCACAGGCTCTCACCTGTGGGCCCTGATTCCAAGAGCAAAGGCAGAGAGGCCAGGCTTCGAAAAGGAATCCAGTTTGAGTTGGAGGCCAACCTAAATATAGGAATCAGCCTTGAAAGAGAGGCTCTCAAAGAGCTGGGGCGACTGCGGGCACAGGAATGAGCCACAGACAGAAACATTTGCAGGGCTGATCGAGTCCCACCATCTGAACTTTGCAACTAAGCTCCCTTCCACAGGAGTGTTTTACAACACAATAATTTCCCAAAATTGTATGAGGGACAGCAAATAATGTAACATTTCACAAATATTTTACTCCACCACAGATGCCATAGAAGGGTCCCTTAACCCCCAAAAAAGTCTCCAAGTTCAGGCATCATGCTACGTGACTTCAAACGATACTACAAGGCTACAGTAACCAAAACAGCATGGTACTGGTACCAAAACAGATATATATATCCATGGGACAGAACAGAGGCCTCAGAAATAACGCCACACATCTACAACCATCTGATCTTTGACAAACCTGACAAAAACAAGCAATGAGGAAAGGATTCCCTATTTAATAAATGGTATTGGGACAATTGGCTAGCCACATACAGAAAACTGGAACTGGACCCCTTCCTTACACCTTATACAAAAATTAACTCAAGATGGATTAAAGACTTAAATGTAAGACCTAAAACCATAAAAAACCCTAGAAGAAAACCTAGGCAATACCATTCAGGACATAGGCATGGGCAAAGACT
Organism: Pongo pygmaeus; assembly: GCF_028885625.2. Taxonomy (NCBI): domain Eukaryota; kingdom Metazoa; phylum Chordata; class Mammalia; order Primates; family Hominidae; genus Pongo; species Pongo pygmaeus. The sequence continues at coordinate 140,054,675 of NC_072379.2, read as the reverse complement.
TCATGACTAAAACACCAAAAGCAATGGCAACAAAAGCCAAAATTGACAAATGGGAACTAATTAAACTGAAGAGCTTCTGCACAACAAAAGGAACTATCATCAGAGTGAACAGGCAACCTACAGAATGAGAGAAAATGTTTGCAATCTATCAACCTGACAAAGGGCTAATATCCAGAATCTACAAAGAACTTAAAAAGATTTACAAGAAAAAAACAACCCCATCAAAAAGTGGGCAAAGGATATGAACAGGAACTCCTCAAAAGAAGACATTTATGTGGTCAACAAACATATGAAAAAAAGCTCATCATCACTGGTCATTAGAGAAATGCAAATCAAAACCACAATGAGATACCATCTCATGCCAGTTAGAATAGCAATCATTAAAAAGTCAGGAAACAACAGATGCTGGAGAGGATGTGGAGAAATAGGAATGCTTTCACACTGTTGGTGGGAGTGTAAATTAGTTCAACCATTGTGGAAGACAGTGTGGTGATTCCTCAAGTATCTAGAACCAGAAATACATTTGACCCAGCAATTCCATTACTGGGTATATACCCAAAGGACTATAAATCATTTTACTATAAAGACACATGCTCACATGTTTATTGCAGCACTGTTCACAATAGCAAAGACTTGGAACCAACCCAAATGCCCGTCAATGATAGACTGGATAAAGAAAATGTGGTACATATACACCATGGAATACTATGTAGCCATAAACAAACATGAGTTCATGTCCTTTGCAGGGACATGAATGAAGCTGGAAACCATCATTCTCAGCAAACAAACACAGGAACAGAAAACCAAACACTGCATGCTCTCACTCATAAGTGGGAGTTGAACAATGAGAACACATGGACACAGGGAGGGGACCATCACACACCAGGGCCTGTCAGGGGGTGGGGGTCTAGGGGAGGGATAGCATTAGGAGAAATACCTAGTGTAGATGACGGGTGGATGGGTGCAGCAAACCGCCACTGCACGTGTATACATATGTAACAAACCTGCACGTTCTGCACATGTATCCCAGAACTTAAAGTATTTAAAAAAAAAAAAGTCTCCAAGTTCATTGCAGAGTCAATTCATTGGAGATTCAATTCATTGGAATTAATAGTCAAAGAAATTGACTTCAACTCCCTAGATGAACTAAACATTTGAATCTAGCATCCCTCTTGGTCTCAGGAGATGCTGTTTGTACTCCTGAGTCCTCTTTTTCCCTTTCACCTCCATCTCTGAGCTTCCTTCCAGCGCCTCCTGGAAGGCCACAGGGCAGAGGGAAACATACTCTGCCATTCTGTGTCTGCACCCACCTTTGCTTTGGGCTTATGGCTGTGTTGGCACAAAGAACACCAAATTGTCTCTGGCTAATGAGAACAGAAGCACCTCGATAGGTAAATAATGCATTCAGTCACGGCCAGCTGTTCAGACAAAGGTTTCTCAGTGGTTCAAAGAGAAATTCAAAGAGAATGAAGTCAGCGTGGGACACACAAAACATTGAACTCGGAGCTGAAGCTGCCAGCACCATACTCATTTGCCAAGAGCAATTTCATTTGAGTAAAAAACATCATCCATCACATTAAATTAATGTTGTTAATTTCCATTTTATTGGTTTTGTCATTTTATTTGTTTTTAATGTGTAAATCTCATCTGGTTTCATGGATATATGAGAGCTTTGAGTACTAGGAGTTTATACCTAGCTTTATTTTATACATATTTAAATAACATTATAATAAAAATAATCTAAGTCAACTCTGGGGGTTCAGAAGAATGTTTTCCTTTAAATGCAGCTCTCAACCTTGCAGACAGGACTTTGCCCTCAGAGGTGAATGCCCTTGGAAAGGTCACTCTTTGCCCTCCTCAGGGATCATTGCTTCTAGCAGGTGCCAGTGAAGTTTTCAGTTGATTGGGCCAGGGAATTTTGCCCCTCATTCGCCTGATGCCTACTTTTATGTCTCAACAGTTTCTTAGCCCTTTCCCTTCTCTATCCAATAGCCTCCAAGTTTTAAAATTTCCACAAAATTCCTACTTTTCATCAAATTAACGGAAAGTTCTGAGTCCTATGCCTGGTGTTAAAAATTTTAAACAATCTGATAATTTCGAATACACCTTTCACTCTTTCCCTATAACACCCCTAGGCCCCACCCGGCTTTTCTGCTCATTCCTACCATTACATAACACTGGAGTCCCCTCTGTCCTTCTCCCCAGCCCATTCAAATCCCACAGATCCAGCCAGGCATGGTGGCTCACAACTGTAATCCCAGCACTTTGGGAGGCCAGGTTGGGTGAATCACCTGAGGTCAGGAGTTCAAAACCAGCCTGGCCTGAAACCCTGCCTCTACTAAAAATACAAAAAAAAAGATTAGCTGGGCATGGTGGCACACACCTGTAATCCCAGCTACTCGGGAGGCTGAGGCAGGAGAATCACTTGAACCCAGGAGGTGGAGGTTGCAGTGAGCCAAGATCACGCCACTGCATTCCAGCCTTGGTGACAAAGCAAGACTCTGTCTCAAAACACACACACACACACACACACACACACACACACACACACACACAATCCCACAGATCCTAACTGACCTTCTTGGGATCAGTCTAGTCCACAAGCTCCATGCACACTGCCCTTCTCTTTTTCTTTCTCTGGTAACACCTACCCAAGCTGACTCACCCATCTTGGCTTTTACCCATACAAGACATTCTAAAGTAACCCAAGTGTTCCATACCATTTTGCAATCAAAGGGGAAGCTCTTGGAGGACAGGGAAAATGTCTTACTACATTCTTTATTCCCCTGCCTTAGCCTGAATTCCCTGCTTAAGCAGAGTCTGAGATAACAGCTTATATGCAGTAGGTTATCTGGGATGGATCCAAAGAACAGGAGTGAAAAACTGAGGGAGAGGGAAGCCCAGGAGGAGAGAAAGCCAGTGCACCGGCACATTAATGAGCTCAGCCCCATGGAGACTTTGGAAGGAGACAAATAGAATAGGCCTCAGAATCACCTGCTCAAAGGGCAGAAGGAGAGAGCATTTTACCACCAGCTCGTATTCACTGGTCAAGTGTTGGCCTGACAGCTGTTGACTCCTTTGCATCTCCAGGTAGCACAGGCATGAAGTCCAACAGGTCTCCCAAAGATGCTTCACAGAAACCCTGGGGCAGAAAGGGAGAGATATACAGTGCAGCTGAAGGGAGATACAGTGCAGCTGAAGGGAGATACAGTACAGCTGAAGGGAGAGATGTACAGATATACAGTGCAGCTGAAGGGAGATGCTGTCTAGTTACATCTGTGTGAGGCTGGTTGCCCAGCAATGATCAGAGTACAAGATGGACAAAGAGGATGTGAGACAGGACACAGAGATGCCTGCCTCCCTCAGCAACCAGTACGATGCTACGCTGAAAGGAGGTGTGTTGCAATTCCTATAGAATCAATGCAAACATTTCTCCCTTAGGGCCTTCACATATTAATCAATGCTCTTCTGTGGTCATCTAGTTTCAGATCTGGAAATCTCAAGGCTTCCTCTTTATACCAGTTATAAACCATCTTTGATTCTCACACTAAAATGCCCTTAACTGTGAAAATAGCAAGACAATAGATAACCACCATGTTAGATTTCTATATAGCATTTCTGTACACTAATCACATTATCTAAATAACCTTCTCCCGTCTGAGATAGCACAATTACCATGCCCATAAATCAGAGGTCATATAGCTCAAATGCCCATTCAATGGTAACCAAATAAAATGTTGTCCTCAACTCAATTCTACAGACATTCACTGAGTCCCTGTGATACACGGCTTGCTGCTGCAGGTGCTGGGATGTAATGATGCGCATGCCATGGTCCCTGGCCTCAGACTGAGGATGGCCCAGCCCACTGCGAGGTAGACATCAAGAGGAACCCCCAGAGAAACAGATGCACGGAAGGAGCTCAAAGGGAGGGGACTCCCATTCCAATTGGGTAATTAGGAATGGCTTCCTAAAGGATGGGGTGTCGAGATGGGTGGTCATTCTGACTGGTCATTCTGTCTGAAAGGATCCTCCCAGGAAGAGGTATGAGAATAGGAAGGAAAAGGGTCCCAGCAGTCCCATCTGGCTGTGCAGTGCCCTCACTTGAACCTTCCATGCCTGTCTAGTCCAATGGTTTTCAAGTCCAATGGCTTTCAAGTCTGATGGTGTGCAAGCTGTGTGATGTGGAGTCTCAGGATCTCAGGGAACAGATGGACAGTGATGGGACAGATGGGACAGAGCACAGGGCTCTGAGAGTCCCCCTCCTGCTTCAACTAGAACAGCTGAGTGAGAACAAAATGGACTCTACTGTTAAACAAGCATCTGAAACCCAAAAACCAATCTTGGAGTTAAAAGCACCAGTCTGAGTACCTTACCCCACCACCAATCAGCCACACGGACATGAGCAAGGGCCTTGAGTTTTCTCACTCTCATCCTTCAGCATCTCTCAAAATGTCTCCAACTATTCCTTCTGTCTCTGAATTGTTAGACAGCTTGAGTAGATATTCCAAATATCTACTCAATATTTGGAAGCCTGATAAAGTATTTGCTGATACCCAGTGGTCTGCCTCTGGTTAAAATGCAAAGCAAGTTTCCAAGTCACAGTATATTTTACTTCCTTTTATACCTCTTCCCCACATGAGGGGCTAGAGGAGTAAGATAAATGAAATACACTTCCTGGCCACTCACCCAGCAAAAGCCATTTATCACCCTGGCCAAGTGGATGAGTGGCTATTTGCAGAACAAAATGCATGGTTTTGAGAGGTGTCCAGGTGAGTTCTCCTCTCTCTGATAAAAAAGAGAGAGCGCCACTCTTTGCTGTGATCGGCAACACTTACCCTCTTAGATTTCCTAGAGTTACATGCCTGGAGATGATGGAGAGGTATCCTTGCAAAATATGTAGGGCAGCAAAGCAAGGAAGAGAAGAAATTACTGATACTTTGGCCTGAGACTATTAACAGATTGTTAAATTCTAATCCAGTAACAAAAGACTTCGGTTGGGCATGGTGGCTCATGCCTGTTATCTCAGAACTTTGGGAAGCCAAGGCAGGAGGATCACTTGAGTCCACAAGTTCGAGACCAACCTGAGCCACCTAGCAAGACTCCATCTCTGCAAAAAATACAAAAATTAGCCAGGCTGTGGTGGCTCACACCTGTAGTCCCAGCTACTCAGGAGGCTGGGGTGAGAGGATTGCTTGAGCCCAGGAAATCAAAGCTACGGTGAGCTATGATCATGCCATTGCACTCTAGCATGGATGACAGAGCAAGACTCTGCCTTTAAAAAAGGTTAAAAAAAAAAAAAAAACAGACTTCATGAGTTCTGAAAATAAACCACTTTGAGGTGAACAAATCTCTCAGATTAGAATTCAACCAAAAAGCATGAAAACGGCCTATGTGTGTTATTCTTCATAACTACCAACTAATAGGTTAATATACACATACATACAGACAAAAACTAAAGATCAAATATAAGCAAATAGCAGGAAAAATAATTATTGACTTGGTAAATTGTGTATCCTTAATACTTCTAGAGACAAATGTTTCTGCCTTTGTCAGGAAATGCCAAGATTGTTAACTTCAACTACTGTAAATTAATACACACACTTTAGTTTATTGAGGGGTACGATCAGAATGAAAATATTGATATAGGCAAACACTCATTTCTGGCAATAGAAAAGTAAATATAAACACAATTCACAACAGCATTAATTTGTCTTACTCCTTTTCCTCCAGGATTATTATAAAGTGTTCTAGCCCTCTATCTGAGGAAATGATTAAAAACCTTTTCAGTTCTGACCATTCCTCCTTCTCTTTAATTATTTCTTTATCCAGAATTAACATTGGCAAATCCCCTCCAACTTTTTAACATTCATCTTCTCCAATCTATGCAAGCTGGCTTCACAGCTGAGACAAGAAGAAGCCACCTATATTTAAGGGACATTCCCTGGGCTAATGCATTGTCAGCAAAGACAGCATTTTTGAAGCAATCCTGCATAACAAAAATGGCAAATTAACATGTTAGATAACGACAGGTTAGCAGATGCCATATTCTTCAGGTTGTAGACACCAGTCTCCACAGTGCCTGTATTTGCTGGCTCAGGCTGCCTCATATGGTTTGGCTGTGTCCCCACCCAAATTTCATCTTGAATTGTAGCTCCCATAATCCTCAAGTGTCATGGGAGGGACCAAGTGGGAGGTAACCAAATCATGGGAGGGTGGTTTTTCCTGTCCTGTTCTTGTGATAGTGAATAAGCCCCATGAAATCTGATGGTTTTATAAAGGGCAGTTCCTCTGCACACGCTCTCTTGCCTGTCACCATGTAAGACATGACTTTGCTCCTCCATCACCTTCCGCCACGATTGTGAGGCCTCCCAGCCATGTGGAACTGTGAGTCCATTAAACCTCTTTTTCTTTATAAATTACTGGGTATGTCCTTACAGCAGCATGAGAACCGACTAATACACTGCCATAACAAAAGACCATAGACTGCATGGCTTAAACAACAGATATTTACTTTCTCTCATTTCTGGAAGTCTGAGATCAAGGTTCCAGCAGCATTTGGTTTCTGGTGAAGCCTCTTTTCTTGGCTTGTAGCTGGCTTCCTTCTCACCGTGTGTTCACATGACCTTTTCTCAGTTGGAGAACAAGACAGCGAGCTCTCAGGGGTCTCTTCTTACAAGGAGAACAATGCTATCAGATCACGGCCCCAGCCTTACGACCTCATTTAATCTCAATTACTCCCTTACCCCAGATACAGCCACACTAGGGTCAGGGCTTCAACATATGAATTTTAGGGGGACACATACATTCAGTCTATAACAGTGTCTGTGGAGAAATTTGTTATTCTCTAGAATTTAGGAAAATTAGTTACTCGCTCAGTCAAGATTTATTCGGCTCTCCTATGTGCCAGGCATTGCCCTGATGGTGAAAGGAAAGAGAAGAAAAAGGAGAGGACACATTTGGAGAACAGGCAAGCATGAATAAGTGCTCACATCCAAACAGTTGCCTCTCTTCTTCATACCTATAGTTTTGTCTATTAACCTTTGAATGTATATTTATTGGTTCTCCAAATGCTGCCTCTATACATTAATATGGTGCTTCAGGTGGAAGTAGCACAATTTGAATCAATATTTGTGTGTTCTTCCCAAGTTCTGATGTAACTATATGCTCCAAATTGTATTATTGGACTTCCACTACTTATTTACTAAAAAAGTTATTTCTTCAAACAAATTTTATAATCTATAAGACCTTGGGGGAAGGGGCTTTGTCTTGTTCCATTGAAATCCACAGCTACTTAGCATTTGATACATAATAGACATTCATACAACTGTTGAATGAATAAAGAAACAACAATTACCACACACAAAATTAAAAGATACGGTTTTAAATAAAATTATTAAAGAAATAAGCTGCTAAAATCCAATCATTACTTTTCCTATCACGTAAATTTTTTCCCATAAATTGGTTTTTTAAAATGGCATAGGGTTTTATCTTTTAATCAATAAGTCATAAATTTTATAAAATCCTATTTAATTTTTGCTTAAGAGTCTTTTTTTTGAGAGAGAGTGACAGAGACAGAGTCTCGCTCTATCACCCAGGCTGGAGTGCCATGGCACGATCATAGCTCACTGCAGCCTTGAACTCCTTGGCTCAAACAATCCTCCCGCCTATGCCTCCCAAAGCACTGGAATTACAGGCATGATCCTCCACATCCAGCCCAACAGTCAGTTTTTTATTCCTGTGTTAGTGTCATCAAAAGCCACAGCAGCCATCTCCTGCCACAGGCTTCTCCCAAATTAACTACCTTCACCATGGGACTTACTTTTCATTCCACAATTATTTATCAAGCTCCTACAATCTGCCAGCCTCCGTCCTAGACAAGGGGGGTTAATGGTGAGGAGAAAGACACAGTCCCCCCTCTTGCGATGCTTACAATCTAGCAAAGGAAACAATCACACTAATAAACATTAATTAAACTGAATTAAGTATACTGAAGAAAAGGAACCCAGGCCTTTGAAAAGTGAGAGCAGGAGATCAGGTCAGAATCCAAAAGCTTTGTCATTACCAATAACTGCAACTCCACACATGAAATAATCACAATTTCATGTGTCACACTCCGTCCACCACCCCCTCAGTTTCCAGCTTACTCTCTCTAATATCCATTTCTCCATCAATCACTTAACTCCACCAAGACTTACAACACATTGATCCCATCACCCCTTCACCACCCCTCACCTTTTCCTGTCCTTTTGTTCCACATATCTCAGCCTAGAATCCATCACCAGGCGCTATATCACTCCATTCCCATGCCTCTCATTCACTTCCAACTAACTCCTTGATATGGTTTGGCTCTGAGTCCCCCACCCAACTCTCATCTTGAGTTGTACTCCCATCATTCCCACGTGTTGTGGGAGGGACCCAGTTGGAGATAACTGAATCATGGGGGCGGTTTCTCCTATACTGTTCTCATGGTAGTGAATAAGTCTCACGAGATTTGATGGTTTGATAAGGGGAAATCTGTTTCACTTGGTTCTCATTCTCTCTCTTGCTGCCACCATGTAAGAAGCGCCTTTCACTTCCCACCATGATTGTGAGGCCTCCCTAGCCACGTGGAACTTTAAGTCCATTAAACCTCTTTCCTTTGTAAATTGCCAAGTCTCAGGTATGTCTTTATCAGCAGCAAGAAAATGGACTAATACACTCCTGGTTAACTCCAACTCTGCCTTCTCCATGCTTTTGCTAACACAGCAGAACACTGCTAGAGAAAAAACACACAATCATGCCAAACTAGTCTCATGTTATACCTGGGACCACAACCCCCAAGCGAGCCCTAAACCTGCCTGCCGGGATACTGGAAGTCTAAGTCCACCCACTTGTTCAAGCATCTGGAGAGTTATTTCACATGTCTTCCTTCCTCTTCGCCCCTCCATCACCTGCTCCCCCATCTCACTCTTGGGTGATGATCTTGCATCCTTCAACACCAAGAACTGATGCAATCAAAAGAATTTCCACAAACTCCCAGTACCACATCTGTCTACCTAACAGCATGGGTCTAACCATGACACACTCTGCTTTCTTTCCTGCTACTATAGATGGATTGCCCATGAACCTTCCGGATGCAAACCTGCACACTGGGTTCCATCCCCTTGTGCCTATTCAATGACATCACTCTAAGGATTCTCCCTCTCTCCCACATCAGCAAATTTTCCTTCTGCATTGGACCATGCCATTATCATTCAAATTTGCTGTTATTTTTCACATCTCTGAAAATCCTTCTCCCAAAATCCCTTCTCATCCCAGCTAATGCTTCATTTCTCTACCACCTTTATGACAAATCATCTTTGAAGAGTTCTCTCTTTTAACGGCCTCCAATACTTCTCCTTCCATCTTCTCATGAACCTTGTCCAATCAGGCTTTTACTCCTCCACCACTACTACTACCAATAACCTCTAAATTGCCAAATGCAATGGTCAAATCTCAGTCCTCAGCTGTTCGACCAGCAACACTTCCTCCTCCTGGAAACACTTTCTTCATTTGACCTCCAGAACACCACAAACTCTAGCACATCACCATTCACATCTTTTCAATCTTATTTGCCATTCCTTTTCTTCTCCAGGAACTCTTTACGTTATTAGTGTCCCAGGCCTCAGTCCATGGGCCTTTTATCTTCTCTTGTCCCCTCCCTTGCTGATCTCATCTAATTATAGCTTTAAATACCATCAACGCTGACAACTCTCAAATTTGTAACTCCAGTTCAGATTGTTCTGCTAAACTCTAGACACATATATCCAAATGCCTACTCTCTGATGTATAACAGACATCTCCAATTTAATATGCCCTAAACCAAAGCCCTTATCTCCCTAAAGCCTGTGCTAGCCATCTCAATGCCCATGTTAGTTGATGGCAACTCCATTCTTGGCCAAGCAAAACTGTGGAGCTTTCCCTGAGTCCTATATTTCTCTCATATCCCCTCTACATACTCAATCCATCAGAAAATCCTGTTCACTGTACCTTTAAAGTGTCTCTACTTCTCATCCGCTCCACTGCCAGCACTGCGGCCCATGCTACCGTCGCCATGCCTACACTGTAAACGCAGCTCCTAACTGATCTCCCTGCATCCACTCTTCCCCCACTACTGTCTTTTGTCAACACAGTACCCAGAATGATCCTTGAAAAACATAAAGCAGATTTTGTCACTGGTCTGCTCAAAATGGTCCAACAACCTCTCATCTCAGAGTAAAAGCCAGGACATTACAGTGGCCCTATGTGACCACATCTTCTACTGCTCTATCCCTCACTCACTCTACTCCATGCCACCAGCCTCCTGGCTATTTCTCAAACACACTGGGCATACTCCAGCTTTAGATACTTTGCACAGGCTGCTTCCTCACTCTTCCCCCTCCTACCCCAGAAAAATATTTCTTAGTCCTATATTTCCCTCAATGTCATCTTCTTAGTGAGCTCTTCTTCTCTGTCCAGTCTATTTGAAATTGCAAACCAACACCCCAACTTCACACTCCCCATGTTCTTTACCTCAATCCATCTTTTCCCAAAACATTCATCAGCCTCCGATTGTTGTCTCCCCATTGGGATACTAGGCTCAGGCAGAACAGAGATTTTGTTTATTTTTGACTCATGCATTTTAGATGCCTAGAACAGTGCCTGGCACACTATGAGCACCCAATAAATATGAAATATGTGTTAAGTGAATACAGTAAATGAGAGGCAGAGACAAGATTACTAAAAGTAACAATTAGAATATACATAGTTTATCCAGGAGTGAAGATGGTGATGATTGGGGAGGCCCACTGGGTTCCCAGGAACGGGTTAGCATTTATTAGCATATTTACACAAATGTGTGTATCAAATTATCTGGTTGTTACTTCAGAAAGTGGCCTGAGGAAGAAAGAAGGCTCCAGATATCTGGTATCTCAGAGAGAGTTTAAGTATTTCTAAAACTTTCCCACAACCCATCAACCTACTCCAAAGAGGAAATAACTGTGAGCTTGTACTCCTAGGGGAAATGAAGGGTAGGTGTGGCCTACCAAAACCCAAATGTCTTTAAAGAATCATGTTTTCACTTTAAAAGTTAGATGCATTTTATGTTCCTCTCTGTAATATATATATGTGTTTTAATATACAAATACTGTTAAATTATTTAATGGTTTAATTGATTTCCTAAACAATCTTAAAATGCACAAGCTAGAAGAAGGGTGCCATGTCTTCCCTGGGCCTCATGCACTCCCTAGGAAGCAGGGGAACTCCAGTTTTAGAATCACTGGGCACTTTGGAACTATCATAAAACAACTATGAAGAATGCAAAGTCAAATGGAAGTATAAATACAAACTCACCTTTTCACAATTCTGCCTTGGCTGACCCAAAATGACCCTTTTTTTGTTTTGTTTTGTTTTGTTTTGAGACAGGGTCTCACTCTGTTGCCCAGGCTGACTGAGATCTCAGCCCACTGCAACCTCCATTTCCCAGGCTCAAGCAATTCTCATGCCTCAGTCTCCCAAGTAGCTGGGACCATAGGCGTGCACCACCACGCACGGCTAATTTTTACATTTTTAGTAGACACAGGGTTTCACTATGTTGCCCAGGCTGGTCTCTAACTCCTGAGCTCAAGGGATCCACCCACCTTGGCCTCCCAAAGTGCTGGGATTACAGGCATGAGCCACCACGCCTGGCCCCAAACTAATCATTTTTAAAGGCTCTATTAAAAGGCTCTTTTGAATTATGTGAACCTTGTGCAAATTTCCGGCTTTGCTTTCATAGTCTTCTAATGACCAAACACTTTGTTCTAGAGCTATTTAGAGCATTTTAGGTTTTCCCCTAACATCTTTAGCAGCTCGAACTTGGAAGAAGTCATTACGAATGATGAGTGAAATTAGGGAGAAGAGTGTTTTTAATGAAAATGATATTAATGTGCATTTCTATTTGTAGCTAAATAAAACAAAAGAAATTTGTTTTTTGTTTTTTGTTTTGTTTTGTTTTTGAGATGGAGTCTCACTGTGTTGCCCAGGCTGGAGTACAGTGGCACGATCTCAGCTCACTGCAACCTCCGCCTCCTGGGTTCAAGCAGTTCTCATGTCTCAGCCTCCCAAGTAGCTAGGACTATAGGCACACATCACCACGCCAGCTAATTTTTGTATTTTTAGTAGAGACAGGGTTTCACCATGCTGACCAGGCTGGTCTTGAACTCCTGACCTCAAGATCCACCCACCTCGGCCTCCAAAGTGCTGGGAGTACAGGCATGAGCCACCGCAGCAGCCAATGTTCCCTCTTTTAAATAAAATCTTGGGGTGGAGTGGGGGTTTGCTCATACAATGACAGTTTAGCCAGCTGGCCCTTCCTTTTTCCCACAGTGACCCCTGCTCTTTGCCCCTCTTTCCTCTCCCACCTCACACGTCCATCATGTCAACTTTGGGATGAATGGCCACACTGGGGTTGGGGTAATTCTCTGCTGTGGCGGGTTTAAGTCAGATCTGTGACTCTCACTCAATGCAACTGTCTTTAAAGTTCACAAAGAGTTCTGACTTTCAGGCCATGTTATGGGCCAAATTGTATTCTCCTAAAACTCCCAAGTTGAACTCCTACTCCCGGGGACCTCAGGATCTGACTGTACTTGGGTCTTTACAGAGGTAGTTAAGGTAAAAACAGGTCATTAAGGGAGCGCTAATCCAATACGACTGGTGTCCTTATAAGAGGAGATGAAGACCACACAGGTGCAGAGGGAAGACCACGTGAAGGCACAGGGAGAAGACAGCATCTACAAGCCCAGGAGAGAAGCCTCTGGAAAAACTGGCCCTGCCAACACCTTGATCTCAGACTCCTAGCCTCCAAAATTGTGAGAAAATACATTTTTGTGTTTAAGCCACCCAGTCTGTGGTACCTCGCTACAGCAGTCCAAGCAAACTAATGTAGCCCATAAATAAGAACATGATTCAGTCTCAATGAGCAAGAGAGTAGAAAGCAGCAGAGGTAGCTGATGACAGGGCTGAGAGGGCAGAGACAGAGCAGCAGATGGAGGATAAAACTCTGAATGCCAAATTGCATTTTTAGCCCTAGAAAGAATCCCGGCTTTGCCCTGCAGTAGTTCCCTCCTCACATCTTCTCATATATTCTTGCACCTGGAGAGGAGTGTCATCTCTCTTGCTGGCAGTAGAATGTTTTCTAGAGCTCCACAGGAGGCCCACCTCAGCCTTCCATAGGTCACTGTGCTCAAAATACAGGCTGAAAACAGAGGATCCTTCACCTCTACAGCAGGGGCCGGGACGGCCCACATGCCGTCAGTCTCCAAGTGAGGTAAAGGCTTTACCAGCTGCCGAAGATGAAGCTCCCACATCCCAGGAAGTCGGGGAAAAGCAAATCATGTTTGTTTTACATTCAAAACTCATAAAATTTCTGACCTGGCTCAGATTCAACTAAAATAACTGGTCGCTCTAAAAATGCATGAATGATTTTTTCGGTTGTGCATTGCAGGGGGTAGGTGAGAAAGGAAGAAAATAGTTTCTATTTTTTCAAATGATACCCAGTGACCCCAAGGGAAGATACTCTTCTGTCAACAGTGATTATGCAGGGGAATTGGTTCCTGAAAGGATCCTGAATCCAATCAACCCTGTTTTCTTTGCAATGATAAGGGCTTACCAGGGAAAATCCATAATTCCAGCACTAATACAGTCTTAGTAAAATCTGCCAATAAATCTTCAGAGAAAATGTCAACAATAGTGTTTTAAATAAATAGAAAACACATATTATGTGGTACAAATTCAAAAACCACATCTCATTATTGCACAAATTCAGGTTTCTTCCAGGTCAAATTTTGTTCCCTAAAGCTACATGGAAGCCCAAAGATAGTCCTAATCCTCCTTCTAAAACCAATGTTAAAAATTCACTCAGTCAACCAGCATTTCCCGTGGACCGACTATGAGCCAGGCAGGGTGACAGAAATGAGAATAAACAGACAAATGAGATAGAACCCTCAAAAAACTCATTATCAGGTAAAGTAGACACACAAAAATCAATAGATTATAGTGTAATATGATATGTGCTCCAATAGAGGCAAAGTGAAAGAAGACAGGGAAACTCAAAAAGGTGATCGTTGTACATGGGATTCTGAAGGCACTTGAATTTCAACTTCCAATCAAAGAGGATATGAGAGAGAAAACATGCTGGTTTCAATGCTTTATACTCTCAACTCAGCCTGACAACATATGTCCACTATCAACTGCCCCTCTCTTTCCTAGCCCGGTGATCTCCAACCACAATTGTGATTCAGCAGGTCTAGACTGGTTTCTTCCTTTCAACGTTCTCAGAAGAGATGAGTTGACCCCACCTGGGGAGCAACAATTTTTTTCCTTTCCGCACTTGAAAGACTAGGTAGCCGGAAAATGACAGATATAGCTGTAGGGAAAACCCACAAATGACATGAAGTGCTACTCTGGGTATCTTTGGGCTCCCGGATTTAACTGCCCCTTAGAGCACAAGCCTTGGGATGTCAGTGAGTGTGGCTGCCTGTGATGGAGAGAGATCCAGATGGTGGTTCCAGAGACCTGGCTCCACCCACCTTAGCCACTTAACTAGACACATTTCATTTAATCTCATAACCTTCAACTTTCTCTTCTGTGAAATGGGGTCATACCAGCTACCCTGCCTGCCTCACAGAAAGCTTGGGAAATCAAAGGAACCATGATAAGTGGAAATGCTCCTAAGCTTCAAAAACACTGTGCAAATATAAGAGAGGGTTATAATTAACCTAGCCACAGAGCTGCCTTAGGGCTTGATTAAAATACACTGTACTCCTCTAGATCGACAAAGTGTGAATGTGGTTAAAAAATAGGGACAGCTACTCCTAAACAGAGACAGTTGGTGTGTGGGCACATCCCCATAAGCATTTTCTATGCCAGGAAACCTGCATATGCTTAGAAACTAGCACGTTTCTGTTGGCCTTATAGCAGCAGTGTAGGAGAGCTCGAAAAATTAAATCTGTAGCAGGCAACACCACTGCCAAACACAACTGTCCCATCTCCCAAAAAACATGTTGAACACCAACCCCTGTCAATTGAATAAAATATACCCTGCAATTAGACCAGGGAACCCCATGCAGCCAGACACAAGCATGACAAATGCAAATAGGGTCTCTAGCAAAGTGACCACTGTCCTATATAGGTCAAAGCCTATGAATAAAAACCTTTCTTCATAAGAGAAAGGTTTTAGATAGTGAAACTCTTTACCCACCCTAACAAATGATTCACAAAAACAGTGCTTTCTCTATCTGATTACAGTAAATTTTCCAATACAATGAATGCTTTGTTTGGCTGAACCATTTAATAGTCATTCACACTCTCTAATGAAACTACTAATTACAAAATCTCTGCATTGCAGGCAATAAAATAGGGTTGCTAACCTCTTTACAGTGCTTTAGTTCTGCCATCAAGTAGCAATTACTCTTCAACAGGCCTCCCTGTTTTTCGCTGAGTCTCACCTCAAACATCCTAATCAAACCTACTGAAAAAAACCAAAATCTACTCATACACATAACTAAGCATACAGTATGAGCATGTATGTATATACACACACACACACAGACACGTTAACACACACTATACAGGCACCTGAAGAAAAAAAATAGACGGTACTGACAAGCATCCTAGAAGATCCCCATGTTCCGATTATTCCTTTGCACTGGCTAATTCATGAAGAGCAGGGCTTCAGCTCACTACACACTGGACATGTAATTTTTAGTAATAGGCCATTAAAACTAAACTCTACCACAACAAAAATATGTGATACCTAATGGAGTTGACTGTACCAGAATATGCTGCGTGTATTTTTATTTATAGATAGTTATCTGTTATCCGTCAGTCTCTCCAGCTGCTGCCACCACACAAAATAGAGGGAAGAAGTAACGCATCATGAGACATGTTTATTTCAGGATTATTACCATTATGGCAGCTTCCAAGTTCAAATCATCTCAGAGTAGCTTAACGCACCCTGTGTCCACAAGGGTGTCTTCACCTGTATCGGAGAAAACAGGAGTTAATCACTTCAACCGTTACAACTAGGGCTGTTTAATCACTGGTGAGGTTTGTTGCTGAAGAAATCAATGTTTGCCACATGACCATAGGCAAAAAGACAGAAAGAGGTAAAAATCTATTATTCCAATTTTTAAAGGTTAAAGGGAAAAACAGAAAGACTGCATGAAACATTTTATTGTCATTCATTAATTAATTAATCAAGAGTTAGACAACAAGCAACAGATTTAGAGTAACTTCTGCCAAACCCAAATTAGGTTCAAAAGAGCCAAAATATTTTTTCCCAGATTTACAGGTTACACTCAGAATTTGGTGGCTTATCTAATGCCCCAGAGGATATATCTGAAAGAATTATTTTAATAACTTAGAAAAGTAATCAAATCGAGCCTGTGGAAATTTACATTATCTCCTCTCCAAAGATCCAGGGAATGGTGTAATAGCTTGAGGGCACATAAGTCAAAATATGTCTATCTATGAAGTAGCCAGATTCTTTGACAGCATCTGTTTCTTTACAGAACAAACACCAAAATGTATACACTCAGTTTCATTCCTCAAAGCCCTTTAGCACTTTACATTTGGACCTATATAATTATTCCACTACTCAAAAGACATTTGGAATGCCTCTTTTGGAATAAATTTTGAATTAGTTTATGAGCCACACAAGAAAATCAGTTTATTGTCACACATTCTACATATATATGTAGAACATGTATACATTCTGCATATATATATTCTACATTCATATATGTACCTGTGTGCAATACAGTCAGCCCTTGTTTGTATCTACGGAAGAGCTTCAGAGCAAAGAGTCTAAAAATAATTTCTATTTAATATTTGATGAAGCATGCTTTTGTATTTATGTAAGAAATAGGTGTATTGGAACTTCTGTAAATTTATGTTAATTAAGATAATACAAACACATGATGATTAGGGAGCCAGACTGAATCAGGTATATCTGGGAGATTGACCAGTTTTCCCATCTCTCCTCCACAAAATACAGCATGCTATCTACTCCCAGCTGGTTATAGAAAATGCTAGCATCTCTCATACTTTCCAAAAAGAAATGTGTATGAGTGTTTGCACTCATACAGAGAGCAAAGTGAGAATTTTCAGGAAGAAAACGACCACTCAATCAAAAGTTCCAAAGGAACTAAAAGATGGACTTATCCAGTAATTCCCAATCCAGCTATATTATAGAATACGTGGCCCAACCAAACACGCTGAATTACAAGTTACTTATTAAAAAAAAAAAAAAAAAAGATGTTGCAGATGTGGGGTCTGAGAATCTGCTTATTCTAAAACTGCCCAGGTGATTAGGATTGCAGTCTGAATTAAGAGACACCATTTTGGTCGGGCACAGCGGCTCATGCCTGTAATCCCAGCACTTTGGGAGGCCGAAGCGGGCAGATCACGAGGTCAGGAGATCGAGACCATCCTGGCTAACACGGTGAAACCCCATCTCTACTAAAAATACAAATAATTAGCCGAGTGTGGTGGTGGGCGCCTGTAGTCGCAGCTACTCGGGAGGCTGAGGCAGGAGAATGGCGTGAACCTGGGAGGCGGAGCTTGCAGTGAACCGAGATCACGCCACTGCACTCCAGCCTGGGGGACAGAGCCAGACTCCGTCTCAAAAAAAAAAAAAAAAAAAAGAGACACCATTTTCATTTTATAGACACAAGCTTCAAAGGGGCCAGTGACCTAGGTAAATGGCAGAGCTGGATATAGGAGTCAATGCTTTGACTCAACCTAGCACAGTGATCTTTCTATTAAATGTCACCAAAGCGGTGATTAAGGACCATAATGCGTGAATACAGTTGATACATAAGAAACTGTGGTTTGCTATAGATCTATAATAGTGCAAACCAAGCTCCTGTGCCAAATCAAGAGATTAGAACATTACTGAGTGTAGAGGTCTATTCTGATCTGCATCCCTCTTTGAGAGGCTGCAGCTTACGGTGCTTTAACAATACATTGCTGGCTACATGTGAGTCCATTCAGCACACTGACAATTCAATTCAGGATGAATTAATGTGCAAACCCTTAATCAGACCCAGACATGTAAGAAAGTTTTCAAAAGTAGCTATTTATAATAATGTTTAAAAGGAACGTGTGGCCACAAAATACTCATCTTACCTAACAGCTTAAATTTCACATTAGAAACGTATCTTTTTGCCCTAAAGCTTAGTCTCCATATCTGTAGCATGTTCTCCTGGGAAGGCTGGTCTCACACTCCTGGGCTCAAGTGATCCCCCTGCTTCCCAAAGTGCTGGGATAACAGGTGTGAGCCACCCACCCAGCCTCTCTGGAACTTCTGTCTGACCACCTTGAAGTTAAGGTTCCCATGATCCGCTTTTGGGTTTGATTAATTTGCTGAGGCAGCTCACAGAATTCAGAGAAACACTTACATTTTTTAGTTTATTATAAAGGATATTACAAAAGATACAGAAGAAGAGACTATAGAGCGCAGTATGAGGGAAGGGGTATGGAGCTTCCCTGCCCTCCCTGGTTACACGGCCTTCTAGGAACCTCCACATGGTCAGCTATCCAGAAGCTCCAGAAGATTATTTCTTGTTCCCTAAGTCCAATTGGCCACCAACACAGGGGAGGTCACTGTTTTCTGACATTCGAGGACTCAGGCTTCTCAAGGCTTTGCCATCTTCAGTCCTTGCCTTCTAATGTCACCCAAAATATTAGCACCCAGAGAGAAGATAGAAGAAAATAGGCAATCACACAGAATCACTTTATGGGACAGACATGGAAGTGGAATATATCACTTATACTCACATATTACTGGCCAGAACCCAGTCACATAGCCACACCTAACTCTAACTGCAGAGAATGCTGAGGAAAATAGCCTGGCTGTACACCCATAAGGAAAGGCACTGTCTGTTCAGTGGGCAAACATTTGACCTGCAATGCAATTTAAAGCATAGTGTAACAAAATATCTATGACTAGAATACTACTCTATTAAATATTTACCCCTCAAAGCTGGAAGAATGCCAGTTATGAGGAGCCAGAGCAAGAGGCTGATCATGTTGTATAGTCCCCTCTGGATAGCATGCGTGAGGCCATCAATGCCAGTAGTGGCCTTGATAGGATATGGTTGGTTGCCTACGTTACCATCAGCATTTATACTTCTCTTCACCCACCTGGCCACTCCTATGGATACCAGGTGATGAAAGACAGGTAAAAGTACAAAACAGGAAAACAAACAGGCACACCCCCAATCCAACACAGCACCATGAGGCAGCATCCTGGAGTGCAGTGGTTGAAAGATCACCGGAAAAGGCAATGGTTCTGATATGCTTCCACTCTTTATTAGCCAGGCAACAGATGGTAAACATTTTTGAGCCTCAGGTCTTCTGTATGTAAAATGAGAATAATCATACATCTTCTGCATGCCACACATATTGGTGAGGTGGCTCAGGGTTTGACTGGTGAAAATAAAAGTACTGTTGAAATGACCTGATTGAGAGAATACACAGCTGCTGAAAGACAGAGAGCAAATGGGTGACCGAAGATTATGGAGGAGAGCAATCTATTCAATAAGCCTATGTACCGGGATAGTTGTGGAAGAAAGCAGCAATAACCTAACAGAGAAAAATCATAAGCTAAAAAATTCCCAAGAGTTTGAAAACATAAAATTGGTCATGACACACACTCCAAAAAACTTTTTATGGAAATTAAGAATCTACTTATTTACAGGTAGAACCCATCATATTCCCAGACACATACCAGAAGGGTAAAGAAAAAGTCAAAAGTTAAAGGCAAATTACAGGTGGAACTAAATGGCATTTCTCACATGGTTTCCAAATTGGAAACTAGTATCCCACCGTTTCTGAGTAGAAGGCAACGGGGAAAATGATACACCACCTGCTCCACTAACTTGCACCTGTTATTCTTTGTCTCCAGAACATACACAGCTTCTTAGAATTTTGAGTCTTTACAATCCCCACTGAAGAAATAAAAAAGGCTAATGACATCCATACCTTCTCAAAAAACCTACAAAGTGGCTGCCTGTAAATGTGGCCAATAATTTTCACACAATAGCCAGACTCTTTTTTCCAAGAAAGGAAGGTTTTGTGACTGTAATTTCTGTATTAATTTAGAAAATACTTGTTGTGGGGAGGTTACCAGGAATTCTTGCACTTCGTTTTTAAAAAGAACTTAACAGTATAATAGACAAAGAAAACTGATTCTGCATCACTATAGGTCTTCAGTCATTTAATCAGAGGCTGAAATGCAGACACAGTGAAGCATTTTTAGGATGACAAGGCAAGAATGTGGCTATTCAGCCTGAAAATAAAGCAGCTTTATCTCAAAAAAATGACCTGAATGTCATCAGAGCCAAAGCACCCTAAGATTCTAATTAGAGTGATGCTATTAAATGAAAAACTGCAGAAACCATTGGCTAAAGGATCCCTACAGGAGATAGCAACTGGAAAGAGAGGTTTGAGGATGCACTATCCTCTCTTTTAAAACATGAAACCTGTTTATACTTTTCAGAGCACCATACTTCAAGACACAGCATGTCACATTCCAATTAACTGAGGGCAAAGTGTCTCAGAATGTCCAACCAATTACCAGCCACCCAGTGCTTAGAATAGCTAGGCTGTCTGACCAGAGATCCTTTTTATAAAGCAAAAAGCAAACCACCATACTCACATAGAATATAGTAAGGTTCACTTTCCAATCCTGCTTTCTTCAGAGAACTCCCATTAATTACTCAATAATAAAAAGATGCTAAAATACTATAGAAACTCTCTTCTAAAAAGCATAAAGCTCTTTGCTCTATTTTCCCATTAGGTTGTAATGTGAGTAAGATAATTGATACCTTGCATCAAGAAAGACCATCTCCAATTTTTTCTTCCTGCCTCACCTAAAACATGTGTTTCTTCCTGGGCCATGTTCCTTTCCTTCCATCTTTTTTTTCCCTACCTTCTTTCCTGCTTCAACCCTATCCAGCAGTTGCTCCTGCAATTCTGTTCTCTCCTTTTTGTTTTTTCTGCACCATCGGTTTTGTCCCTATCTATGAACCATTCCCATCAGCCTACACCTATGCTTTTATTTCTCTAATTTAAAAAGAAAACCTTTTTAAGTCTCTCTCTTGACCTAACTTTATCAGTCCAGTTACCATTTCTTTCTTTATATTTATACCAAAACTCCTTTAAAAATTTGTCTTTGCTCACTGTCTCCAATTCCTCTCCTTCCATTCACTCTTGGACCCATGTTGGTCAAGTTTTTACCCCCAACACTGAAATCAATGACGTCTGCATTGTGAAATCCAAAATTCAAGTCTCAGGCCTGATTGTACTTGACCCATTGACAGCACTTCACAGCGGTGACCACTTCCTCCTCCTTAACATACTTTCTTCATTTGGCTTCCAGGACAGCACACTTTCCCGAATGTTCTCTTAACTCGCTGGCTGTTCCTCACAGTCTCTTTTGCAGATTCCAACTCATCTCCCTGAGCTCTATCAAGCTGGAGTGCCCCAGGGCTTAATCCTTGGACATTTTTTCTTCCAGGTTTACAATCAATCCCTCTCTAGGTGATCTCTTTCAGTCTCACAACTTCCAGTACCATGAGCTGATGATTCCTCTGTTTACATCCCCAGTGAGACTTCTCCCCTGAACTTGGTCCTATATATCCAGCTAACTCTTGATATCTCCCCTTGAGCAACTAAAAAGGCACCTCAAAGGTTATCATACACAAAATAGTAGATCTTCAAAACAAGATCCTGCAGTCCTATCCATCATGGTAAATGGCAGCTCTGCTCTGCCAGCTCCTGTTGAAATGTTGGTGCCATCTTTGACTTCTTTTTCTCATCTGCCCTGCATCTGATCCCTCAGCCAATCCTGATAACTTTCCATTCAAAATACATCCAGAATCCAGTGACTTCTCCCGGTACTCTGGTTCTAGTCACCATCTTTGCTGGCTGGTCTCCTGGCTTCTACATACGCCCTTCTATAATCTATTACCAATTCAGCTACCCAAGGGATCCTTTTCAGCCATAAATCTAATCACATTGCTTCTCTTCTCAAAATCCTACAGTGCTTCCTATGACCTTCGAACACTACGTAACATGGATCTTTAATTCCCTGACATCTGACTACAAGCCCCCTCACCTGCTCTGCCCCATTCATTCTGCCACCTTTGCTATTTCTATAACATGCCACCATTCTCTGACATCAAAGTCACTGCCCTTGTTATTCCCTCCACTTGAAATCCTCTTCCTCAGAGAGCCCCATAGCTAGTTCCTCATGTCCTTCAGACCTTGACTCAAATGTCAGCTTCTTGGTGCACTCTTCTCTGGCCATCCCATCTGCAATTTCAACTCACCACCTCACATTTCCTATCCCTTTTCCATGCTTTGTTTTCTTCTCCTTAGCACTAAGCTTTATCTAATGTATTATATGTTTTACTTATTTATCTTATTATTGTCCATTTTCTCACTGGAATATGAGCTCCATATAGGCAAAAGGTTTTGCCTATTTAGTGAACTACTGCATCCAAAGCCCCCTGTACAAATTATGACATGTAAGTATTCACCAAATATTTGTTGAACAAGTGAATATATAATCTATATAATTTACCCATGCATCATGAAGGAGAAGCATAAAGTAGAA
Source organism: Pongo pygmaeus (assembly GCF_028885625.2). Classification (NCBI taxonomy): domain Eukaryota; kingdom Metazoa; phylum Chordata; class Mammalia; order Primates; family Hominidae; genus Pongo; species Pongo pygmaeus. Next base: position 140,032,015 of record NC_072379.2, on the reverse strand, counting down.
ATTGTTACCCCACTGGAAAAAGTCACCATCCTCCCTCAATTCATATGGACCTAGGACCTCACCTGTACATAAGTACATTCTGCACAGGTAGACTCTAAGTGTCCCCAGCCTTCAAGTCAAGAAACTCAGCCAAGGAGGTTCATGCTGTCTTCTGCAGGTTTCCATTACCCTCCACTTCCATCTATATCACTTTATTTCCAGGGCGTTTACTTTTCCTAGTTCTTCACTGATGCTACATCCAAGCCCACCCAAGTCTCTTAAAAATCAGTGTTCAGATTACAAGATTTTTTTAAATTGGTAGGGTAACCAAGAATTACTATAACCAAGAATTACTATAACCAGGAATTACTATAACCAAGAATTACTATAATCAAGAAATATTTGAGGCCAAGGGAACTAATCCTGTCTTTCTCGGTCTGGGAATTCTTCCATTAACAGAAGCTGAATTTGTATGGAATTCAGCTATAACAGTGGACACAAGACCTCCTGGAATGCATCTTTAGCAGGTTAAAGTACATTAGGTGGGGCGTGGTGGCTCACGCTTATAATCCCAGCACTTTGGGGGGCCGAGGTGGGTGGATCACTTGAGGTCAGGAGTTCGAGGCCAGTCTGGCCAACATGGTGAAACCTTGTCTCTACTGAAAATACAAAAATTAGCCAGGCATGGTGGCACATGCCCGTAGTCCCAGCTACTCAGGAAGTTGAGGCAGGAGAATCACTTGAGCCTGGGAGGCAGAGGTTTCAGAGAGCCGATATCACGCCGCTGCACTCCAGCCTGGGAAACAGAGCAATACTCCATCTCAAAAAATTAACAAAGCACATTCTAGGACTCATCACCTTGAAAGAGTCTATTTCTTTCTTCTAAATAATAAGGATCTCAGTGCAGGGATATTCTTGTTGTTATTCCTAAATGTGCTTCACTACCTGGAGACAATCTATCTCCTATGAAGAAGCCATTATGGTCTCTGATGCAGCTCCCTTTTTAGCAGCTTATTGATCTACAAGCACCCAGCCAGCCACCACACCACTACGGATATGTGTAATAAAAGCTGATACAGGCATGCTGCTGGCAGAGGAGCACAAATGTCCTTCTTTGAAATGTTAACAACTCTGCTGACCCAAAGAGAAGAAATGCCACCTTCAGTTTGAAATAGACCACTGGGTTCCTACAGGTTTTTAAATAAATATATATATAACAAGAGACAGTTTTCCAGTGAAAGGGTTATCTACCATTTTATGAAACCTGAGTTACTGTATAACTCATTAATAATATTTACAATTTTTTTTACAATTAAAGCCAGCTCTTCAAAACACAAATTTAACAGAAATGTCTACCCAGTGGTTATTACTGAATTTTGACCTATAGCACTTTATACAACTTGGGCACAAAGTGCTGGAAATCATTTTCCAGCTTAACCTAGCATAATTAACTCCTAATATAAATCCAGGAGTTATGGGGGTCATAGGAAATATTTCCTTGATATGAATCATTTATTCAACCTAGTTTAGAGAGCCAAGCAACACAGCCATATCTATATTTATCTGCTAAAAGCAAAATAATTACTCTACTTATCTGAGTTAGGTGGCGATGGGCTGTGCCCTTCAGATATTATGGCTAAAGGAGAAGTCCTTAAAACCCTGACTGTGAGATGACCTGGACTAAACAACAGTCACTGGCATTTCCAAAGAGAATCTGCTTCTCGGTGAGACCCTAAGGAGTGAAACTCTCTCACATATTGTTAAACTGGAATTTGGTGGTCTTTGTAAGAAAAGATGTGTTGGCTGGCCATGACATCTCTCTGTCCCTGAATCCCCCTATAGGGGACAAATGCTTTCTGTAATGTTCACCTACCACAATAGGGACAGATACACCAGAGAATCAGAGGCAGATACCCACCATGTTTTCCCAACATCACTGACCCACTCATTTTGAAAGTCATGAAAAGTGAACTGAGGAATGAACAAAAGAAGAGGAAATTACAGAAAGCACAGTCTGCTTTCCTTCATCAGTCTGTTCTCATTATCTGACCAAAGTCACTATCAGAGGAGATATGAGGAGGTTGCTCTCAACAACGTTTGAGACAGAGGATTCATCAAGACAACCCAAGGACATTACTGATGATAAACGTTGAGAAACTTGGAAATGGATGCTGAGGAAATAGTTGGATATGCCAGTAAAAGACTCAGAAGTAGGCTGGGTGCAGTGGCTCACTCCTGTAACTCCAACACTCTGGGGTTTGGGATGCTGAGGTGGGAGGACCCCTTGAGGTCATAGTTCAAAGCTGCAGTGAGCTATGATTGCACCATTGCACTCCAGCCGGGGCCACAGAGTGAGACCCTGTCTCTAAAATTAAATTTTAAAAAAAAATTTAAAAGTCCAGAAGCAAATTTGGAAATTCTCATATTCATGATAGGAACAAGAATGGCAGTAGGCTTCTCTGTATCCAAGGATGCTGATGAGAGGAACAGTCTGGGAAAGGCATGAAGGGGAGCGAAAGTGGACAAGATTATCATGAAGTGGTGGCTGGACTTTATTTTTTTTTATTATACTTTAAGTTCTAGGGTGCATGTGCACAAAGTGCGGGTATGTTACATATGTATACATGTGCCATGTTGGTGTGCTGCACCCATTAACTTGTAATTTACATTAGGTATATCTCCTAATGCTATCCCTCCCCCTCCCTCCACCCCACAACAGGCCCCGGCGTGTGATGTTCCCCTTCCTGTGTCCAAGTGTTCTCATTGTTCAATTCCCACCTATGAGTGAGAACATACAGTGTTTGGTTTTTTGTCCTTGCGATAGTTTGCTCAGAATGATGGTTTCTAGCTTCATCCATGTCCCTATAAAGAACATGAACTCATCCTTTTTTATGGCTGCATAGTATTCCATGGTGTATATGTGCCACATTTTCTTAATCCAGTCTATCATTGATGGACATTTGGGTTAGTTCCAAGTCTTCGCCATTGTGAATAGTGCCGCAATAAACATACGTGTGCATGTGTCTTTATAGCAGCATGATTTATAATCCTTTGGGTATATACCCAGTAAAGGGATGGCTGGGTCAAATGGTATTTCTAGTTCTAGATCCATGAGGAATCACCACACTGTCTTCCACAATGGTTAAACTAGTTTACAGTCCCACCAACAGTGTAAAAGTGTTCCTATTTATCCCTTGGGAGCCTTTGCTCATGATGCTTCCCTTGTCTGGAAGCCTCCTTCCCATCTCAGCCCTCTACCTCCAAGTCTGCCTGTCCAGTGCCTGCTAATCCCTTAGGAATCATCCTAAAGCCCTTCCTTCCAGTCTTGCTGGGTGTCCCCTCATCCCCAACTACCAGGGCGAAGTGCTTTCTGCCTCCTTTAGGCTTCTGGACACACCAAACATACATTCTTTCCAGCGATAGTGACATTTTGTCGTATTTATTTGCTTACCCATAGGTTTCCCTCCTTTTTGAGACCATTTTGGAACTATTTCCTATTCACCTTTTTATCCACAGGTTTTGCATAATGCATGGATGTAGTTCATGGGCCATAATAGGTACTTAGTAAATATTTGTTGAATGAATGAAAGTTTATCTCAGTTAATGCACTAGATCTGGAAATCTCATTTTAAAAAGATTCATAACTTCATTGGGCTAGGGTGGGGGATTCACTATTAAAACGAACAATGATGTGAATTGTTTTGTAATGCATATGATAAACTTCAATTTATTTCCTTTTTTAAGGTTTATTTTTTCTTAAAGCCTCCATATCCCCAATTCACAAAGTAATTTAAACAAACAACCCCATCAAAAAGTGGGCAAAGGATGTGAACAGACAATTCTCAAAAGAAGACATTTATGGCAATGAGCCATGTTCTCCAAGACAGAGGAAAATGAAGAAGAGATGAGTCTGGAGGAAAAAGATAAAATAGATTCCTTTGGACCCATGGATGATCCTAGTGGAGATATCCAATAGGCAAGATGCTCAGATGGAAAGACTGGCTAGAGATTCCCAGTGCGACTAGTCATGAGCATAAAAGAAAATGGCCCTAGACATGGCTGAGACTGATCCAGGAGATGGTGAAGAGTGAGAAAGAGAAGTGGAATTCTGAAGGATATCTACACAGTCTGAGGAAGAAAAACTGGCAAAGGAGAAGGAATAAGAATAGAACTACACACAGATCTGGTAGAAAATGGTGTCTGGAAAGCCAGGGAGGTGAGGTTTTTCAGGAGCAGTCCCAGGAGGGGGATGGGTGAGGAAACCTAGCACATGGGAGTGCATAGGAGATGCACAAGAGGAAGGAAAGAAAGCTAGGCAAGCAGAGAAGCCACAACTAAAAAGAACAAGGGCCAAGCAAGTCATCTTCCACTCCACTGATGTTGACATTGAGGAAGGAGTGAGAGAGAAGAGGTTGAAGACACAGAGGCCAGCCTTTTCCAAAGTGGAAGGTCATTCACCTCATGAAATGCAACATGTTGCCCTCCCCGCAGAGCATCAAGAACCAAGCAGATCACCCACCTGGGACCTTCAGCACAGGCCTGTCCAGGGCTGCATCTGGGCATCTCTTCCAGCCCTGTGGTTACCAGAACATGAGCACTGAAGTTATTCTGCTTCAACACCCCTGAAATCCCTTGGAACTTTAATGATCCCTTGGTAATGAGAGGCCAGCTTTGGTTTTTTTAAAGCATTATCAACTGAAAAATGGAGTTCTTGCTATAATTCTGAGGGGATTTTTCTATTCCAGCTATAGTTTGTATAAATAGAGAAGGCAGAAACACATGATCTTAACATAGGGACTCTTGGCTGAAGCCACCCTCATAATCTTCAGAAAAAATGATTGATACCTTACTCATCAGTAGTAAAATGACTTAAAGTTTTACTAAAATTCTCTACTCAGTTTCAAAAGTGATATGAAAACTGCTAAAGAAGACAAACATACTCTGTTTCTTTTTTATCAATTCTCACCTTTTCTTTACTAGTTCTCGCTGAATTCTCTTCCCTGGGGTAAAAATGCCTTCTGGGAGGTCTGTGCTCAATCCTGGGTTTGTCTCATACCCTCAATAGCTGGCTACTCTCTGTCTCAGTGCTCTATCTATTTAAAGTTCAATCTACGATCAAGTTAATCGAAAAAGTGACTTCAGTTCAACTTTCTGGCTCTTGGAATTCTTGATTTTTTTCTCCACAAGCAGCAGGAAATTTAAAAGGGGGTGGAATGACTTGTCCATTAGTCTCCATCTCAGTGATCAATCATTGTAAAGCCCTGATTTCCCCCTCTTACACATCAGAAGGGAATAAAGCAAAATGTTATTCTGTCTACACTCTTCTCTAATAGCTAATTTCAAGGAAAACTGTTGGTTGGCTATGAACTGATTCCCCTTTTTTCTAAATGGTTCTTGTCCCTACTTACAAAAGTCAACCACAGACTTCCCCAAAGACAAAGTTTTCTGGTAATTTTCCTTAAATGCATCCTGCACACTGAACAACACAATCTGAATAAAATTTTACCTTTTTATCAGAATTGTAACAATCGCTCATGTGGCTTGAATGTGTGTGCATGTGAATATTTGCTTCAGATCTTCTGTTTTTTTTTGTTTGTTTGTTTTTTAAAAACAAAATATCAGGCCGGATGCGGTGGCTCACACCTGTAATCCCAGCACTTTGGGAGGCCAAGGCAGGCAGATCACTTGAGGTCAGGAGTTCGAGAATAGCCCGGCCAACATGGTGAAACCCCGTTTCTATTGAAAAATATAAAAATCAGCTGGGCGTGGTGGCAGGTGCCTGTAATCGAGGTTGAGGCACAAGAATCGTTTGAACCCAGGAGATGGAGGTTGCAGTGAGCAGAAATCACACCACTGCACTCCAGCGTGGGTGACACAGCAAGACTCCATCTCAAAAAATAAATAAATAAATAAATAAAATATCATAGATGCTTTGGAAGTTCCCTGGCACCCTTCCCAATTCCATTTCTTTCCCTTTCTTGAGAAAAGTAAATACCATCCTTCCTTTTGTGTTTATTAGTCTCATGCATATTTCTATGCATACAATGCAAATATGTTTCTTTAGAGAATATCTAATATTGTTTTACCTGTTTTTGAACTTTTTATAAATGGCATCCTATTCTATATTTCATTCTGCACCCTACCTTTCTTACTCGAAGTTGTGTTTATCCATTTGGAAATATATACATGTGCTTCATGTAATAATATTAACATACATGTGTTATATAATAGAAATGATCACAGTATATTTGAAATACATGTTTTAATATTAATATTAATTGGGTCAGGCATGATGGCTCATGCCTGTAATCCCAGCACTTTGGAAGGCCCAAGGCAGGCGGATCACTTGAGGTCAAGAGCTTGAGACCAGCCTGGCCAACATGGTGAAACCCCATCCCTGCTGTACAAAAATTAGCCAGCAGTGGTGGCCGGTGCCTGTAGTCCCAGCTACTCAGGAGGCTGAGGCACAACAATCATTTGAACCTGGGAGATGGAGGTTGCAGTGAGCCAAGATCACACCACTGCACTCCAGCCTGAGCAACAGAGTAAGACTTGGTCTCAAAAAATAATAAAAATTAATATTAATACATGTATTTCAAATATACTGTGATCATTTCTATTGTATGAATATACCATACATCATTATCTATCTTCTTATTAATGAACATTTACATCTTTTGTTTATTTTGTGATACCATCACAAACAGTGGTGCCATGGACATTCTTGGACAGGCTTCACGTGCTCATAAGTGGAAGGGCTGGGCCACAGGCACGCACGTCTTCAACCTCATGAGAGAGTGCCTCATCTCTCTCCAGTGTTGTGCCAGTGAGCAGGCAGCATCGCCCAAGCATGGAGCTTCTTTCAGGTAAAAACAACCCTAGCCCATCCAGGCCTGCGAAATACTCCAGGCCTTTGGGGAAACGGAGCTGCATTGCCTAAATAGAATCACTATTATAAAGATGAAGAGAAATTGAGGGCAAAACTCAATGAGAGGGACTCCAGAGCAAATAAAGTGTCCAACAGAGTGAGCTCCAAAATATAGAACAGCAGGGCATTTTAAAAAGCAGGAAATGACATAAATGCATGATGATGACCTAATATAAAGTAAATTGCCTTTTCTTGGCAAAATACTTCGACGCCAAAAAAAAAAATCAATTGAAATAATTCAGATACTGCAGTCTCCCATAAAAGCAGCAAATCTGTCAAACTTCTATGAATGCTCACAGCAGCTTGTACTCAGATGAAACATCACCTGTAGATGAATCCTAGTGACTCCTGGAAGGTCATTTAAATGCCATCTCTGTGCATACAAATGTACAAAAAATAGGCCAGGCACGGTGGCTCACACCTGTCATCCCAGCACTTTGGGAGGCTGAGGCGGGTGGATCACCTGAGGTCAGGAATTCGAGACCAGCCTGGCCAACGTGGTGAAACCCCATCTCTAATAAAAAAAAAAAAAAAAAAATACAAATTAGCCGGGAGTGCTGACAGGTGCCTGTAATCCCAGCTACTCAGCAGGCTGAGGCAGGAAAATCACTTGAACCTGGGAGGCAGAGATTGCAGTGAGCCGAGATCGTGGTGTGACTGGGAGCCTGTAATCCCAGCTACTCAGAAAGCTGAGGCAGGAGAATCACTTGAACCTGGGAGGCAGAGATTGCAGTGAGCCGAGATCGTGGTGTGACTGGGAGCCTGTAATCCCAGCTACTCAGAAAGCTGAGGCAGGAGAATCACTTGAACCTGGGAGGCAGAGAGTGCAGTGAGCCGAGATCGTGATGTGGCAGTGGGCACCTGTAATCCCAGCTACTCAGAAAGCTGAGGCAGCAGAATCACTTGAACCTGGGAGGCAGAGGTTGCAGTAAGCTGAGATCGTGCCATTGCACTCAAGCCTGGGCAGTAGAGTAAGACTCGGTCTCAAAAAAAATTACAAAACAATAAACTCTTTTTTTCTTTGAATCACCTGTTCGCTGACCAGCTTATATTTATACTTGCTGTTTTTAAACATCATGAATATACTATCTCTGATATGATTTATAAAATTTGGGCAGCAATGGCTGCCTTTTAGGAGAAGGACAGGCATCTGGGGGACAAGCAGGGATGGCAGGGCGACTAGACAAGCATTACCTAGTCAGGGCTCATAACTTTTAAGGGAGGCTGAGATTCCACCTTATCAATCCACAAATACCTCTCTAAGAACATCTTAGGATCACATGTCCCCTTTTCTGCAAAACATGCCCTGACTGCTCCCAGATGAGGCCCAGCCATCCAGGCTCCCAGCACAGAAATCTCCCATAGAACCAACCAGGGGGCTTGTACTTGTGAGTTTACCTGCCTATCTCCTCACTTTTTAGCTCCATGAGGACAGAAACAACAGATTTCACTCAAAATCCTTCACCTCAAGTAATGTGCCTGGCATTCTTGGTGCTTAATAGACATTTTTTTTAATAAGTTCAGTGAAATGTTCTTCACCATTCAATGATTTTTAAATGGCCCGAGGGATGTATTCATTAGTTTTCCTTGTTTTATATATTGGTATTCCTTAAAAGCTCTGTTCAGAAAAAGCAAAAAAAATCTAAAGCTCAAAAATGTTCAGCTATAAGCCCTACAAGGGCAGGAATTTCATGTTTTACTAACTTCTGCATCCCAAGCATACTTTGGCTGTGCCTAATACACAGTAGGTGCTCAATAAATGTGCTGAATAGGCCGGGCGTGGTGGCTCATACCTGTAATCCCAGCACTTTTGGAGGCCGAGGCAGGCGTATCACCTGAAGTCAGGAGTTCGAGACCAGCCTGGTCAAAATGGCAAAGCCCCATCTCTACTAAAAATACAAAAATTAGCCAGGCATGGTGGCATGTGCCTGTAATCCCAGCTACATAGCCTGGGCAACAAGAGCGAGACTGTCTCAAAAAAAAAAAAAATGTGCTGAATGAATGAAGAGCCTTGGCTATGAAGTATTCCACACACTAAACAGAATCCAGTTCCCTTCTCTATTGAGGGTTTAAATGTATTTATTTATTTTCCTGGGGGTAATTTACCATTTTAACCACTTTTAAAGTCCAGTGGCATTAAGTACATTCACACTGTTGTGCATCTATCATCACCTTTCTCTTAGGTTTTTCATTTTAAACCCTGAACTGCACATCACATTTCAAGCCATTCGAAACAGGAAAAGTTCATTTTTATTACATGATTTTATAGTGGTAAGAAATTAGCTATTCCTATTGCAAACTAGAACCCAGGATGATCTCTTTAGAAATCTCTTTGTCTCTCACATCTGTCTGTCTGTCTGTCTGTCTGTCTCTCTCTCTCTCTCCCTCCCTCCCTCTTTCTCTTCCCACCCCCCATCAACTTTCGCCTTGCCCCTCTTTTCACCCTCCCTCAACCATGTACCTATTATCTACTCTTTGATACCTAAATCTAACTTTCTCATCAAATGTAAAAGTGTGAAAGGGCTTGGAGTTTATAGAATCTAAACACATTATTTTACATATGAGAAAATAAGTCACATAAAAGAGTATATGAATTCTCTAAAAAACAGCAATCAAGACATTAGGATGATTTTTCCATCTATTCATCCACCAAGTCACACCCTTCCTCCTCTCTCTGTGTATTGTTTGGGAGTAGTAAGTTATAAATATATCTGCATCTAAAAAAACGCTTGTGATTCTAACATCTAACATCTAGATATGTGGGGGGGGCGAGGGGTGGGTGTTTGTATATGATGGGTCAAACTAACCCAGAGTGTGTTTAGCATTCTGCCTGAAGGCCTAGGATTACTTACTAATAGCAAAGAGGGGGAAATGTTTTTAACTGACAATCCAAAGTGGAATATACAGTATTGATCCTCTAATTGACCCTACAGTAAAAGAATAAATAAACTGACCTCTTCAACAGAAAAAAAGGCTCTAGACTTTGTTGACTCAATAAAAAGAGCTCACTCCTGCGTTCCCTGACTAGTTGATTCCTGATCCCATTGATGCAGGTAAGACCTCCTGAGGAAGCACCGGATACCACTGCACATGACAATGAACTTGGGAAACCATGAGCTGGAGTGTAAGCTCCCTTAGGACAAGAACCAACCATGCCTTTTTGTTCTCCCTCCACACGTAGCAAAGAGCTCTGCACACAGCAGGTGCTCAAAACACATCTCTTTACTCCATGCATTCATTTGCCCAGTGAGTCACAGGTTTTCTTCTTGAATCATTGAGTCTCACTGGTTAGCTGAGTTTTAGGATGATTGAGGAGGAGAAGTGGGACTATGAGTGTGTTTATTTATTATATATGGGCATACACGTGGTGTATATGCAAGGAGGTGCACATCATGTATACAAGACTATGGATGTTTGCATGTGTTTCTTTGAAAGTGAGTATGTCTTAAGTTTTTTAATCAATCAGCAGTTTTTCAGAACCTACTAAGTACAGGACCCCAAGTGTGTTTTAGAAATTAAACAGTTCCTGCCCTCTAGGAATTCAATAAAGAATGCAGAAAGAAACAGCCTGTGGAGGCCTCTCAGCTAATGATACCTCCTGAACTCCAGTCTATATTAGGTTTGCCACCTCTTTTCCCTGCAACACCCAAAGCCTCCTTGTATGGAACTACAGTCACATGTCACTGAACAACAGGGATATGTTCTGAGAAATGCATCGTTAGGCGATTTTGTCTTCATGCAGACATCAGAGTGTACTTCCACAACCTAGATGGTGCAGCCTAGTACACACCAAGGTTATGTGATATAGCCTATTGCTCCAAGGCTATAAACCTGAACAGCATGTTACTGTACTGAATACTGTAGGCAATTATAACACAATGGTAAGTATTTGTGTTTCTAAACATAGGAAAGATGCAATCAAAATGCAGTAGAGAAGACAAAAAATGATACACCTGTGGAGACTCTTATCATGAATGGAGCTTAGAAAACTGGGAGTTGTTTTGGGTGAGTCAGTGAGTGAGAGGTGAGTGGTCAGTGAAAGTGAGGTCCTAGGACATTACTGTATGCTACTGTAGACCTTATAAATGCTGTACACTTAGGCTACACCAAATGTATACAAAATATTTTTCTTTCTTCAACCATAACTTCAGCTCACTGTAGATTTTTTACTTTATATACTTTTTATTCTTTTAACTTTACAACTGTATGAAATATTTCCTTTGTTTCTTTTTTTTTTTCTTTTTTTTTTGAGATGGACTTTCACTATTGTTGCCCAGGCTGGAGTACAATGGTGCAATCTCAGCTCACTACAACTTCCGCCTCCCAAGTTCAAGCAATTCTCCTGCCTCAGCCTCCCGAGTAGCTGGGATTACAGGCATGTGCCACCATGCCTGGTTACTTTTTTGTATTTTTAGTAGAGACGGGGTTTCACCATGTTGGCCAGGCTGGTTTTGAACTCCTGACCTCAGGTGATCCGCCCACCTCAACCTCCAAAGTGCTGGGATTACAGGTGTGAGCCACTGCACCCAGCCTCTTTCTTTATATCCTTATCCTATAAGCTTTTTTCTGTTTATAAAATTTTTTATTTTTCAAGTTTTGAAACGTTTTTGTTAAAAACTAAGACACACACACACACATTAGCCTAAGCCTGCAGAGGGCTGGGATCATCAATCTTGCTGTCTTCCACCTCCGCATCTTATCCCACTGGAAGGTCTTCAGGGGCAATGGCACACATGGAGCTGTCACCTCCTGTGATAACAATGCCTTCTTCTGGAATCCCTCCTGAAGGACCTGCCTGGGGCTGTTTTACAGTTAACTTTTTTTACAAGCAGAAGGAGTACACTCTAAAATAATGATTAAAAGTATAGCATAGTAAATATATAAACCAGTAACAGTCATTTTATTATCAAGTATTACATACTGTACATAATTGTTTGTGCTAGATTTCTGTACTACCGGCAGTGCAGTAGGTTTGTTTATACCAGCCTCAACACAAACACAGGAGTAATGGGTTGCTGCACTGTGACATCTATGATGTCACCAGGCCATAAGAATTTTTCAGCTCCATGATAACCTTATGAGACCACTGCAGTCTATCTTTGACCAAAATGTTACGGGGCACATGACTGCATTTCATTTTTGCCTTACTTGTCATTCTTCCCCTTTGCGCTTCATAAGGGCAGACCTTCATGGTACCCACTACCCTGTGCTATATTACACATGATTCATATATTAGATATTATTTTTACTCTATGAGTATTTTTTTTTCAGATGGAGTCTCACTCTGTCACCCAGGCTGGGGTGCAGTGGCACAGTCTCGGCTCACTGCAAACTCCGTTTCCCGGATTCAAGCCATTCTCCTGCCTCAGCCTCTCGAGTAGCTGGGATTACAGGCATGTGTGCCACCACGCCCAGCTAATTTTTGTATTTTTTGTAGACACAGGGTTTCAACCATGTTGGCCAGCATGGTCTCAATCTCTTGACCTTGTGATCCGCCCACCTCAGCCTCCAAAAATTCTGGGATTACAGGCGTGAGCCACCGCGCCTGGCCATGAGTATTTATTTATTGTCCATCTCTCCCCTCTGGAATGTAAGCTTCTCCATTTGGTCCAACACTGGACCTGACGCACAGCCCACAAGCCCTCAATAAATACTTGTTGAATGAATGAATGTGTCCTTCATGTCTATAACTTCAGCATCTACCACAGCAAGCGAAGTAAATAAGCAAAAGTTATATGACAAAATATGTATGCACTTCGGTCAGTGAGCTTCAAAACAGGGTGTGTGAGCCACTCGCATTACTTCAATTTAGAATTGAGATTCCAAGAGTATTATTTCCTTTTTCCTCTCAATTTGTGGAATCAATATCCCAGTTTCTTCTCCACCTCACTCCTGCCCCGATAGATTCTAAGATGATGGTAGAGAGTGGTGGGTGAGTTCCCACATCCGGAGCCAGAATTCAAATTCTGACACCTTCGTTTCCTAACTAACTATGAGACTTCACAAGTTATCTGACCTTTATGTGCCTCAGTTCCCTCAACTTTAGGATGAGAATTTAAAATAATACTAATACTTCCTAGGGTTATTATGAACAGTATATTAGCTAATGCATGTAAAACTTTTAGGAGAGACCTGGCATCAAGATTGGCTATAATTATCATTAATCTCTTTTCCACCCCATCAACTTTGCAAGTGATGTTTAATGGAGATGGAGAGGGCAGGAGGGAAGAAGGGAGAAGCTTGTGAGAATTCTGTGAGTTGACGATAGGAAATTAAAATATAGATTTACCATAATTGGCCATGAACTAAAGCCTTCTGCCCAATATATTCAAGTAGCAAAGTTTCTTAAAGTGTAGAATGATATACTTAAATTTAAACCCAAGTTATCATGGAATTATACTCATCTGAAACAAAGTTATGTGCTTGGCTCTTTTAGAGGCTATAGGCTCTGCGTGGCTCTGTCCAACAGAATTTTCTCTGATGGTGGGAATGTTCACTGTAATCTGAACTGTCCCATATAATAGCCAGTAGGCACAAACGGCTATTGAACATTTGAAATGTGGCCAATACAACTAAGGAAATAATTTTTGTTTGTTTTTTGAGACAGAGTCTCACTCTGTCACCCAGGCTGGAGTGCAATGGCATGATACCAGATCACTGCAACCTCCACCTCCTAGGTTCAAGCGATTCTCCTGCCTCAGCCTCCTGAGTAGCTGTCATTACAGGCACACACCACTATGGCCAGCTAATTTTTGTATTTTTACTAGAGATGGGGTTTCACCATGTTGGCGAGGCTGGTCTCGAACTCCTGACCTCAAGTGATCCACCTGCCTCGGCCTCCCAAAGTGCTGGGATTACAGGCATGAACCACTGTGCCCAGCCTATTTTATTTAACTTTGGTTATTGTTAACTTGAACAGCCACATGTAGGTCGTGGCTCCCCAACTCGGCAGCATAGCTATAGGGGATTTGATATACGAGCTCCCTGACTTGGTCCATGCCTGCTCTCCAGCTCCTGGTCCGCTCCTTCTCCTTGCCCCAGAAATCAACATTCACAAGGCCAAACTGCTGTTCCACACTTCTATGGCTGTGCATATGCTGGCCCATTGCCTGAAATATCCTTCCTCCACACCCACCTCCAAACCTTATCAAACATCTTGTTCAGATTTCATTTCCTCGAGACAACTTTCCCTAACCTCCTCCCGCCCACCTCCTGCTACTGCCAACACAATCTACCATTACTTCCTCTGTGTTCCTCTGCATCTGTTTCTGTTGCTGCTCTCGTCATCCTGTAGTTGTAACCTATTTTCTCTGACACTAACAGACTATGAAAATTTTGAGGACCAGATCTTATGCATTTCTTCATCCTAGCGATGTGTGCCCATCACACAATACATGTGCAGTAAATATTTGCTGATCCTGTTATTAATTTTTAAATATGTGAATGTTTTCTTAACATTTTTTGGAGTATTGAAAGCCACTTTGTGATTATGGGAACTATTTAAGTCAAAGTCTATTATAAGGCCAATTTTCAAATCATAAAAAGTTCTTAGAGTACCAGTTGAAGTTCTACTTATTTCAAACCACATCAATATAACATTTTAGTACAAATCAAATAATGTATTTTTCCCTTAGAGTTCCCTAGAACAAAATCCTACCTATAGCTCCTCCTCCTAAGGGTCTGGAAGTCTCTTGGATTTCAGAAACTGATCTTGTCACTGATCTGTCCCCAGTGCCTGCAGTCACTTACTAGGGAGACATGGATGAGATTTAAAAGCAAGAAGACATAAGGACCTAATTTAAGACTTGTCATGGATGCCATCAAATGGGAATTCAGGGTAATCTACCCTTGCTGCACCCTATATCCAATCTTACCCCCAAGAAGGAAATAATTAAAACCTTATCCACCATGAAAAATAATGTCCATACGTGATGTGTGTCTGCTTAGTGACATGTTATCCAAAAAAGAATCTTCCTTATTCTTTGGCAAAGCTCAAGAAATGGTCCTTTCATAGATTATGTAGCATCTGTTGCAATATTAACTTGGCCTGATAGCCACACTGATTCATATTTTCCCATCACGATTTTCTAATTTTTTACTTAAATTCTCACACAAGTGTTTCTATAATTAGAATAAGCTCGGATGGATACATTTCTGTGAACCTAATTTGTATGAAATATTTCCCAAATACCAAGCATCTGGTGAACGTACTTTACAAATGATTGTCTTTCCTGACCTCCAGGAACTTACAGTTTAAAAATGCAAACAAAGGAATACACAGTGATGAGAAATGCATATGTGTGGGTACAGCATGGCAGAAGGTCCTTGAGGAGAATGGATTTCAGAATGCATATGAATCCAGAGGACTTTACCTTCAAATTAGACATAGATTTGATGTTCGTTTTCTTATTAATTATGTGGTTTTATGTTGAAATGCACAAACAGCACTTGCTAATGTAATGAACATCGATTTAACAAATAACTAAGTTCTTTAGATCATTTAGATAAGTCTCTAATTTTCCTATATATTAACAGATTTTAAAGTCTTTTCTCTGGTTTTCCTTTTCCCTTGCCCATTACATATCTTCCAGAATTTTAATCAAAGCAGATATTTCAAAGAAGACAGAGGTCTGAGATCTCTTTTGCAGTTTCTAATGAATAATGTGAGATAAACATCTTTTTCTAAAATGTCTCATTTAAATATAGGGATATCAATTTCTCTTTTTAACTTCCTTATAAAATCTGCCCATCTAAGAGGAACACTGATTAAGTGTAAAAATTATGTTCTATATGTTATTGGAATTGCTTGTGAATTCTACTAATATAACATGCACTTATTTCCAAAATGTGTCTATTGCTGCTCAGAAAAGGAAGATCTGGTTTTCAAAGAGCGTGTTTTGAGGTTAAAAATGAAGATAGTGACCTTAACTCTCTCAAGATTTGTAAGGCTGGCATGCCATCTATCTCAATAATAGCTAACAAGAATGTCAAATGGACAGAAACAGCCATGGTAAGCAGGTGCTTGCCACTAACAGTAATTGCCGTATTTTGGGCGATGGGGAACATCATTTCCATTAGTTCAAGTGAAATACAATGCCCTGCCAACTCTAGGTATCAGTGTATTCAATACCCCTGCTGTGCCATGTCCATTTTCTGTTGCTGCAATTAAAAATCAGTTGTTACAAAGTCAAAATGTTGTACATTCTTCCCCTATCCCTTTCCCTGTCTCTGTGTTTCCAGCTTCACCGGAAGAACATGTCACTATGGCAACCAACCCCTCCGGTGCACAGACCAAGTCAACCTTTCTAGTCAGACTGCCAAGCAGAGCAACAGGGAATCAAAGCTCTGGAACTGCCAGAAACCATGAATTCCATCCCCCTTTCTCTAAGTGGGGTTAACCAACACAAGAAGGGATACCTGTCTTATTCTAGAAGGCATTCAAGGAAGGAAAAGTAAGAATATCCTTCAACAAATTCTCCCAGTGTTTGCTATTTATTATTCACAGGAATTCTCCCTCACATGTCAGCTAACTTCCTCTCATTTCAATTTTAAAGAAAGCAGAAAATCATGGATAAAATAACAGTTTATAAATCTGAGAATCTCAACACTGTTATAAGGTGACTCATTGTCAAAAACTATTCTAGGCCCTCTTGTTTTCCTGCCTTGGCATCCAAACCCAAGTTGGTCTCTTCTGGACTCCCCTAATATTCTGTACATCTTTACAAAGTGGTAGTGCTCCAAATGGGTCACCTTGTTCCAATAAGAACCCAATTGTGAAGCAAATGGGATATTGGTTGTATTAACACACCCATAACAAAATCAGCTAAAATCCCTAGTCATTCTAAAGAAGCTACAAAACAAACACTTAGATAGATTCTGTCTCTGAAGCCACCTCACCTATATCTGACCTGGCCACCTAGACCAGACCCACTGCTTGTCATTCTTAAACAACTGACTTTTTTGCAAATTAACAATTTTTTCTGATCAATTGCACACTTGTATCCATCAAAGAACATCAGTTCTCATAAATATTATTTTAATACAGCAGCAAACCTCACAGCATTATAATGAGACACTAAGAACTGCTTTTATATCTTGGCCTCAAAAACTTTGCAAATAATAGTATCTTTGTCACCTTGACATCCCCATTTAATAGTTAAAGAGAATGAAACACAAGGGGAAAAAAACCAGACTCATAAAATCTGCACATCTTCCTAGGATGTAGGTACCATAGAAGAGAACATATTCCTTTCTTCAGAGCAGTATTAATACACATTCAAACAATATTCCAGTGGGTTGACAACAGGATGGTTCCCAAAGTATAAATCATACAAGGTTTACAAATTCCATCAGATAAGCAGAATTTTTTAAGTAATGTGATCATATTAAAGTATCAAATAAATTTTTATCATTAGCAAATGCAGCTTGTTTTGTGTTTTGACATACACTTTGGGAATTTTTATATACATTTTCTGAAAATCTTATTTTTTTTTCTCTGACATGCCCACTTCGATGTTACTGAAAGAACTATTTTTTTTTTTACTTATTAGACCTTGTTGATATTCGATGCACAGAAGTCACTACAGTCAACCACTGTTTCAGAAGGAGACATAAAGAATTGTGATATGATGCTGCTGGTCAGCTGGCTTTGAGCTGCTTACAGGACAGGGGCTGTGATTTATTGATGTTTATATGACCAGTGCCTACACCATACCTGGTATAGTACAGCGCTCAGCAAACGTTTCTGGTATGAATAAGGCCTTCTCTGTGAAATGTTTCCCCCAATTTTCCTTGATTAAATCAGTTCAACAAAAATTATTAGGAGCCCGTCTACCCCTGACACATGACTCCTAAAGGGCTTCCTTTAAGAGCACAAACAACGTTCGAGATTCCCTTCTTCTCAGAGGCTGATGAAGCATTATCCTGGATAAGAACCCTGGACCATGAGGTTCTACTCGAATCCCGACAGAGAAGCGCGAAAGGAGAGGCAGGGGAGAGAGTTAAGCCTGCAGCAACCTTCATTAACAGCTATTGGGAGGCAAGTTCTGGCCCCGAGGCTCAGCCAGGCCTGGATAACAGGACCGCCTGGAACCCAGAGACCTGATAGCCTGTGGCCTGGGGAGGAGACGCGAGGGGCTGCGGGGGCCTAGAGGCGCCGGGCTCTCCGCAGCGCCACGCCTTGCGCCCGGCGCTTACCTTTCCGAATGAGGGCGGCGATCTCGGGGTCGAAGCCCTGCCGGTGGCACTTCCTCCAGAGGCCCATGTTGGTGGAGTTGTACTGCCGGCTGCACTCGTCCGCGGGGCTCATGGCGAACAGCTGCCGGCGATTCCGGGCCCGGAGGAGTTTGCCCTCCCAGCGGTCCAGGCGCGAGCGGCTCGCCCGGAGCGGCAAGTTGTTGTTATTGTTGTAAATGAAGCCGGGGTCGACCCGGCGGGTGTTGAAGGCCTTGCACCTGTCCCTGTGCTTCCTGGCGTCCGTCTCGTACCAGTGGTCCGAGCAGATGGCCACGGCCAGCATGCCGAGGGCGCAGAGCGCTAGCGAGAGGCCAGTGTAGAGCAGTAACCTTCCGGCAGCCATGCCTCCGCTTGGCGGCTACACCATGGGCATGATCCGCCGCAGCCTCGCCTTCCCTCGCCGCACCCGGAACAAAGCGGCGGGCGGCCGAGCTGGGGGAGGGGGCAGGAGAGGGACTCGCGCCGCGGCGCCCCCTCGGCCCCCGCCTACCGGAGCGCGGCCGGGGGACTGCGGGGATGGGGGCGGGCGGCCTAAAAAGTTCTGATCCGGAGAGGCTCCCGCGGGCTCCTGGGCATCCTCTGAGGCAGGTGCAGCCTCCGGCGGCGGCGAACCCAGCGCGGCCGCCTCCCGCCCCCTCCCCGCCCCGCAGGAAGCGACTGCCCCGAAGCAGTCGCCTTGGCTCCCAGCCCGGCTTCGGGCGCCGCTGCCCTCGGGCCGGAAACTAAATGCCAAGTGTCCTCGGCTGCGGTGGGGCTTGCGGGGGTTTCTTTGTGCAGGATGGTGACGGGACAGAACTCGCCTGTCTCTCTGAGGGGGACGGGGGGTGCTGTCAGGAGGCGCCACTGGACCACCGGGTGAAGTGGAACGCCCCCGATGCGGCCGGCGGGCGAAAGAAACCTCCAGGTGCTGGGGCCGGCTTCTCCGAGTCCCTCCTGGGTCTCTGGCTGAGAGACGCTCCCCCTCCCCGTCTGCAAGCAAAGACCTGGGACGCGCACCCAGATATGTTCTTCCTCTTTGTGTCGGGTCCTCTTAAAATCTCCGTTATCTGGTCACCAGCAGGTCGGTTGCTCCTTCTGACCCGCGTGCTGCGCTCAGAGGCGCACTCCCCGCGGACGCACGGTCTCGGCCGACCTTTCCCCGCGAGCTCCCCGGTGCCCTGCCTCTGGCATCGCCATTCAGGCGGCCCCTCGGGCAGACAGCGTGTTCACCCGGGCGGCGTTACCGGACGAGTCCCGGCCTGGGGTCTGCGGAGACTGGGAGGCTGCTGGAGGACGCGAGGGGCGGGCTGCGCGGCGGAGGGCGCACCGGGCAGCGCTCACTGCGCGCGGCGCTAGGGGCTCGGCCCACCGCGCCTTCAACACCATGGACAGGTCACGCCGCCACGGCGCGCTGCCGGCCCAGCCGCCAGCCCCCGAGCGTCACGCAGCTCTTCCCAGCGCCGTCTTCTGCCTGCAGTGTCCACCCGGCCGCCTCCGGACCCGGCTCTCCCGCGACGCCGCCGCCTCACTTCATCTGGCACCCGGGAGCCCCGGGAGCCTGCGCCCAGGTGCAAAGAAAATGCCGCAGGCACCGAAGAAAACCCCGGTCCCGGCCCCTCCAAACAATCCGCCCCTTTTTCCAGCCACCAAAGCCCCTGGCACTCTGGCACCCCGTCTGCTCTGCCCAGCTGGGCTCAGTCGCTCTCAGATTGCACCATTTTCTTCGCAGCCCACCCGGGCGCCGAGATGCCGGCTCACTCGACAGCGTGCAGAGAATCCCGTCCCGGCCTCGGCGTCCCACGATCCGGCTCCCGGCGCGCGGTGGTCGCCGAGATGAATGGGGAGAGGGTGGGGGAGGGAGGCTGGGTCACTCGGCTTCCCCTCGTCGCCTCCTCCTCTAGCCGCGGCGGCTCCGAGGCCTCGCAGGCTCGGCTGGTGCCCGGGAGGCGCGAGAGCCCAGGCTGCGCCCAGGGGACTGGAGAAATCGCATCGCCCGGGTGCGGGCGCCGGAGGAAGCCGCTGCCGCGCTCTCTCGTCGGGCGCGGGTAGCTGCAGCCTTGGCTAAAACCCACAGACGAGAACACCGAGCGCGCAGCCAAAAGCTAGTGATGTCATCCGTGCAACGTGAGCCTCATCTCTTATTTTTCTAGTCTTCTTAAAGATAAACTGCACCATTTCCCAGGCACGAAATGTCTAAGTCTTATTCTTTGACCAGGCAAGTCAATGGTGTCTAGATAGGTATGTGCCCAACCACATCCATATTTATGCACATATACATATATGTGGTATGTAGCATGTTTACATGCATTATTATAAATTTAGGGATGTTGCCTACAGCTCCTGTTTTCTCTTTTCAGCCATGGAAAATTCTCTCAAATCCACCACAGTTATTTAACTGCTTATTGCGGAGTCGGCCTTCAAAGGGGCCAAGCGAGCTCCCTGCATCCCCGGTTTGGGTCGCTGGTGTCTTGGGAGGCATTTGATCTTTTTTCCCCCAGAAAGCCACAGGCGCTACCTTGCAAGCTACAGGCATTTCCACCCAGGACTGAGCTGAGAGCGGCTGCGGAGTTCTCCGGCCAGCCCCAGTCCAGTCCCAAGCCAGAGCCAGGCACCCCGACACACACCCACCTCCACCTGCCCGCCCTCCTCGGCAGGAACAGAAAGAAGAAATTTGGCTGATCCACTCAAGACAAGGAGAGAAATTAATGGTGGATAGAGGGTGGTCGGTTAGTAGATATTTTGAAAACGCTGGAGAGCTCCAGCGTTGAGGAGGGGAGGTGGGGTTAAAAGAAACCTCGATGCGGGGTTTGTCATTTTGTAAGGGTGGCCGCTGGATTTAGGCTCTGCAGGGGCTCTGGGAGGTAGCGCCGGACCCCAGACCTTGAGCGGGTGGGCCCCAGGCAAGCCCCGCTTCATCCCAACTTCAGCCCCCCTGCTCTGCTCACGTGAGACGGCGCCGCAAAGGCTGGGAGCCTCCCTCCCGGCATCAAACGCTGGGTTTTTCACTCTAATGCTCACCCCTCGTTTTCACCCTCACCCCAAAGTCGAGGTCCGGCATTGCCGGGTAAAGAGTTGCCCTGGGGAAAAAGAGAGTGTCTGACACCCTGCTTTGCACAACGGGGCTTGTGAGCCAAAATGAGCGCACCTCCACCATATTCTTTTTGTCTTTTTTTTTTTTCTCTCTCTCTCTCTCTCCCCTTCCTGCATTTTGAAAAGCGCGAACGAGGCGTTTCAGTGCCATCTAGTGGGGGAGGGGCGTGCCTCGCTTTCGATTTTCACCCCTGGATTCCGCAATGGGATTTGCCCAAGGGACAGCAGAGCCTGAGGAGGCCCGCTGGATTCTCGGGTGCCCGGCTGGTCGAGGGACTGCAGGCATGCGCCCTTGGCCAGATCTCTGCCCTCTGGCTTCCCTAGGATGTCGAGATGGAGTCAAGTGACTTTGGCCCCAGTGTCTTCTCATCTTCCTTTCTACCCACCCCCCTTAACCAGTGCACCCTACCCCAGCCTTGAAAATAGAGAAACAAATAAGCGCAAACACTTTGCACTCAGGCAGACAACATCTTAAATTTCTAAAGTTATCTTCTTCACTAAAGTCCAGAGCACTTTTAGGCTAACAAGCTGCCTGCATTTGATAACAGGGAGGTAGAAAAGGGGTGAAATGACATCTACAAGGTCACTCGCGAAATCAGGGCACAGGGGGCCTTCAAGACCCAGTCTCCTCCTGGTTTCCAGCTTTCCTCTCTTCTTAAACCCAGCTGAAGGGAGTGCCCCTGAGACCACTGGCAGTCCAGGCAGTTGTTCATTCCTAGTAAATGTACCTGTTTATTTTGTCCTTATCTTTCCTTCCTCTTCCATTGTGCCACCCATCTAGTTTCTCCTGGCCTGTACCTGAGGCCTGCTTCCAAGGATGTGCCTGGCCCACTCCCCAAGGTCCTCAGCAGTCCTGTATTTCGGGCCCTGCTTGCAGTGGGAACCCAAATGGTACACTATCCTCCTCTTTACTGAACATCATTAAAATTCTATTTTGAAATGTTTGTCCTTGATGAAATCCCAAAAATCCTATAAAGTTATTGATTCATGGCCTCCTTTGAAGTGCAATTACCTTGGGCAGCCCTATATTATTATGGGATGATCCTGGTCCTCAGGGCTAAGACGGTTGCATGACTATCTTTTCTTAATTGGGTGATCTAAGTTTCTTCCTGCTGCCTGCTTCCGATTCCTTCCACTCTGCTAGCTACAGCATCACCATCTTTGTGTTTCCAACCTATTTCTTCCCATTTGCACCAACACCACCCCAGATCATAGGATCTCAAAATCAGAAGAGTCTTTAGAGTCAAACACACATGTAATAATGCATGAATCTCTTTTACAGCATTTTCCAAAGAGTGAATGACCAGCTTCTGCTTGCACACTTGAAGTGATGGGGGAATCACTTTGTCTGCAAGTGGCAAACTCCACTTCGGACAGTGAAAGTAGCTACACAGTTCTTCCCTATACTGAGCTTTCTCTTAAGTCTGTATAATTATACTCATTGGCCTTTGTTTTTGCTTTCTAGAGGCCCACAGATGAGGCCTGATTTGTCTTCCATTTAGTGGTCCTTCTTGCCCTTGACATCAGTCATCACGTTCTTCCTACACCTTCTTTCCTCCAGACTAAATACCCCTTGTTCATTCTTGTGCTTGCTCTTCTTTGGTTTCTGATACTTTCTGGTTGTTAGTGTTCCTTTTAGCTAATACCTCCTTCATCTAGAAGTCATGTAAACCTATGAAGAAAATTTAGTAAGTCTGTCATGTTTTTATATGACCTTTGTGGAGTTCTAATGATCCTCACTTCCTCTTCTGGGAGCCCATAAGTCATCCCCTTCTTAAGCCATTCCTAGAATCTTGCTCCAGAATGGCACTAAGGTCATTGATCTGTGATTTGTGAAATCTGCATTTTTGAAATTTGGAGTTTCATTTGTTCACACCCACCCACTCCCTTTTTTAAAACAACATGAACATTCTGCAAGCTCTCTCTAAAGTCACCGACAAAGGTTGAGACATCATTCAAAGTTCTCTCCATTTCCTGGAACATGGTTCAGCTGGAGCAGACAGATGTTTTCCTCCAATTTCTTCACCCATTCTGAACTGTCTTCAGTTACCATATTGTTCTACCCTATACCACACCTTTGGCCTGAAAATCTCTCTTTGACATTGTCAATTGAAAGCAAAATAAGTTGATGAGATGTTGCCATATATCAATATTAATATTACACAATTTGGCCAGGTGCAGTGGCTCACATGTCTAATCACAGCACTTTGGGAGACCAAAGTGGGAGGATTGCTTGAGCCCAGGAGTTTGGACAAGCCTGGGCAACATAGTGGGATCCTATGTCTACAAAGCCGGGTGTGGTGGCATGCACCTGTGGTCCCAGCTACTCAGGAGGCTGAGGTAGGAGGATCACTTGAGCCTGGGAGGTCGTAGCTGCCGTGAGCCATGATGGCACCACCACTGCACTGCAGCCTGGAAAACAGAGTGAGACCCTGCCTCAAAAAAATATATATATACCGTTTGTCTAGAGCAAAGTTTCCCTACATGTTCTTATTTCTTTTTTCATAATTAACTTTGCACAATTTGGACATTATTTGTAACCCAAAAGTTATTTTGAGCTCTAGCCCTCCTGATACAGTTCCCAGGTCAATGACATGCTAGTATTTATGGGCGAACAGGTATCTTTCTTTTCTCATGCAAATCTTCTTTCTAAATCTCAGTTTTAAGACTGGGCAGGGTGGCTCATGGCTGTAATCCTAGCACTTTGGGAGGCCGAGGCAGGGGATCACTTGAGGTCAGGAGTTCGAGACCAGCCTGGCCAACGTGGTGAAACCCGATCTCTACCAAAAATACAAAAATTAGCCGGGCATGGTGGCAGGTGCCTGTCATCCCAGCTACTTGGGAGGCTGAGGCAGAAGAATCACTTGAACCCAGGAGGTAGAGGTTGCAGTGATCCAAGATCACGCCACTGCACTCCAGCCTGGGCAACAGAGTGAAACTCAGTATCCAAAAAAAAATAATCAGCTTTAGAGAGTCATATTAGTTTACCTTCCTTCTCTTCTTCCTCATTTTCCTCCACCCCACCACCATATTAATCTTCTTAAATTCCACAGTTATCCTTTAAAATCCTGTAGTAGGGCTGGGCACAGTGGCTTACGCCTAGAATCCCAGCTTTGGGAGGCCAAGGAAGGCAGATCACTTGAGTCCGGGAGTTCAAGACCAGCCTGGCCAACATGGCAAAACCCCGTCTCTGCTAAAAATACAAAAATAAGCCAGGCATGGTGGTTCAGGCCTGCAGTCCCAGCTATTCAGGAGGCTGAGGCATGAGAATCACTTGAATCCAGGAAGTAGAGGCTGCAGTGAGCGGAGATCATGCTGCTGTACTCCAGCCTGGGTGACAGAACGAGAGTCTGTCTTAAAAACAAAATAACATAAAATTCTGCAGTAGTTTCACCTTGTCTGTACTGTAAAGCTCAGACCTTTTACATCTCTATAAGACCCTGCACAGGGCTTCAGCCTAGCCTCTAACGATGACTTCCTCACTCGCAAAGAAACACCCTCTAAACATGTTTTGAAAGCTCCACATTGGTATCATTCCTCTTGCCCACATAATATCTAACTGCTCTGGTTTTTAGATTCTTACAATTACAGGTGCCTCATATCAATAGGTCAAATAAACATCGTTTGATCATCTCACTAGAAGCTAAAAAGACAACCAATTAAACCCAACAAACATTCTTGATATGTAAAAGGTCTTCCTAAACTAGAGATAATTTTAAATGAATAAGATCATCTCTCACATAAAGAAATATTTCAAACTAGTAGGAATAAAACAACACAACAGAAAAAAATGTGCAAAGTTTATAAAAAGACAATTTACAGAAGAAGAAATTGAGATGGAAAATTAACATACGAAAAAAACCTCACTGGTAATCTACAGAATGCAAATGTTTTTAAAATACTGTTGTTTACCCACTAGATGGGGAAAAAATGTACATGTCTGTTAATATCAAGTGTTGGCTGGGGCATAGAGAAACATGCTCTTATGCACTTATGGTGGGAGCATGAGCTGATAGAGCCACTCTAGAGGGCAATTTGGAGTCACTGTTAAGATGAAAAAGACATGTCTCTATGACCCAGCAGATATCCTTCTGTACTTGTCTGCCCATGTCATCACGTAACTATCTTCTCTTGTGTATCTTCACATCACTCCTCTGTGCATCTCCATCTCCAAATTTCCCTCTTCTTATGGGGACACAGTCATATTGCTATAGAGACCTACCCTACTCCAGTTTGACCTATCTTAATTATCTTAATTAATTACATCTACAATTATGCAAT
This sequence comes from Pongo pygmaeus, assembly GCF_028885625.2. Lineage (NCBI taxonomy): Eukaryota > Metazoa > Chordata > Mammalia > Primates > Hominidae > Pongo > Pongo pygmaeus. The sequence goes on along the minus strand of NC_072379.2, from coordinate 140,006,523 downwards.
TTTTTTTTTTTTTTTTTTTGAGACAGAGTCTTGCTCTGTTGCGGCTGGAGTGCTATGGCTCGATCTCGGCTCACTGCAACCTCCGCCTCCCAGGTTCAAGCGATTCTCCTGCCTCAGCCTCCCGAGTAGCTGGGACTACAGGTGCGCACCACCACGCCCAGCTAATTTTTGTATTTTTAGTATAGACGGGGTTTTACCATGTTGGCCAGGATGATCTCGATCTCTTTACCTCATGATCCACCCGCCTCGGCCTCCCAAAGTGCTGGGATTATAAGCGTGAGCCACTGCACCCGGCCATGATGATGCTATTTATAAAGAAGATCACATTCTGAGGAACTGGGGGTTAGGACTTCACCCATAACTCTACTTTTCATAGAGAAAAAAAGGGAGCATAAGAAAATATACATGTATCTACTTATTTGTGCAAAATCAAAGGGTAAAAAGCCAAGTAAGCAACAGTAAGTTGACACCAGGAAGCCACTAGCACCCTGGGTTAAAAGCAACATTGAGAGACCCCAGGGCGAGCATACAAATGAAGGTCCACATATCGTATGTCTCAATGTTTAAAATAAGTCAAATGACAAATTGTTAAATCAAAGTGTGTTCTATCCTTCTATATTACAAATACCTTTATGATGACAAAATTTTGAAATAAATATATGTAAAGTTATTTTAGTTTTTTTTTTTTTTTTAATGGAGACAGGGTCTCATTCTGTTACCCAGACTGGATTGCAGCGGTGTACTCCACTGTAACCTCAAACTCCTGGATTCAATTGATCCTCCCATCTCAGCCTCCTGAGTAGATGGGACTACAGACGTGTGTCACCACACCTGGTTAATTTTCGTATTTTTTTGGTAAAGACAAGGTTTCACCTTGTTACCCAGGCTGGTCTCAAGCTCCTGGGCTCAAGTAATCCTCCTGCCTTGGCCTCCCAATGTACTGGGATTACCAGCATGAGCCACCATGCCCAGCAAGTTATGTTTCTTGCATAAATAAAAGTTGGCAAAATAGCATGTGCTGGTGAACCAGCAATGTTCAAATACATAGTAAAATAAAAGCATTTCATAATTCATAACTCATTATACATATTTTTTCTTATTTTTCTTGATGTTTACTCCAGAAAAATCATTAATCCTATTGCTGTAATCAAGATTTTCACATAACTTCTATTGATGGTAATGCCAAATGTTCTTAACAACTTTTTGATTCATTGTAATTTTTAGATCGTTTTTTGTTTTGTTTCGAGACAGGGTCTCTCTCTGTAGCAGAGGTTGGATTGCAGTGGTGCCATCACAACTCAGTGCAGCCTTGACCTCCCAGGCTTAAGAGATCCTCCCACCTCTGCCTCCTGAGAAGCTGGGACTACAGGTGCATGCCACCGCATTCGGCTAATTTTTATATTTTTAGTAGAGATGGGGTTTCACCATAGTTCCCAGGCTGGTCTCAAACTCCTGGGCTTAAGCAATCTGTTCACCTTGGCCTCCCAAAGTGCTGGGATTGCAGGCATGAGCTACCATGCCCAGCCAGATAGGTTTTTTTATTATTATTAATTTCAACTTGGACAAATTTCACTCTACTGAGACAGTAACACTTTTACTGGAAATATTGGTAAAATTTTTAAAGCATACTTATTTTGAAATTTTACATGTTATTTTCAAGCACTGTAACAATCATCTATGAAAAGCTCATAGTGCAGAACAATATTATATTTTACTTTTATCATATAAATCATGATCGATCATATATACGCTTTTTTACCATCTCTTAAAGTAATATCTAGATCCATATAACATTTCTTAAGTTCTTCTTTCAAATATTCCAATGCTAGGATAAAGAAGACCAAAAATCAAAACATACTGCTTAATTTATTAAAATCTGTCTTTAATCAAGACCATAACTTGATCTATAATGATTGGAAAATAGTTTTTATAGACATTACTTTGGGATAATGAATCTTCTCCTTTAAAGTATTTCTTTTTTTTCTTGTTCAAGCCATTCTCATGCCTCAGCCTCCCAAGTAGCTGAGACAAAGGCATGTACCACCACACCTGACTAATTTATTTATTTTTTTTCTTTTTATTATTATTATTATTATTATTATTATTATACTTTAGGCTCTATGGTACATGTGCGCAACGTGCAGGTAAGTTACATATGTATACATGTGCCATGTTGGTGCGCTGCACCCACCAACTCGTCATCTAGCATTAGGTATATCTCCCAATGCTATCCCTCCCCCCTCCCCCCACCCCACAACAGTCCCCGAAGTGTGATGTTCCCCTTCCTGTGTCCATGTGTTCTCATTGTTCAATTCCCACCTATGAGTGAGAATATGCGCACACCTGACTAATTTAAAGTCATAAAAACATTTTCATTTTCTTGTTCTAATGTCCTAATATTTTATTAGAATATCATTTTGATTTCACATGCAGTTCATTTCTATTTGGAGAAAACCATTTTCTTTACAATTTAAAAATATATTTTAAAAATTAAGTGAGAAATTGCCAAACTTAGATCTGAATTTTTACAGATTTTTGTTTCTGTACATTTTTTTTTTACTTTTTTTTTTTTTTTCAATTTAATCATTGGATTTCGTTTGGCTTATATGTTAAAAATCCTCAAAAGAAAGGAAACTAAGCCAGAAACCTTTTAAGGAGGACTCCCTTTCAGGACCTCCTACCTATTTTGTTTACATTATTAATAACAAACAATAGTTCATATCAAAGAATTGTGGATAGCACAAATCCAAAATTGATTTCCTTTTCCACCAAAGACCACATTTTGCTCTATATGTGAGCATCATCTGTTGTTTCAGGTAGCTGGTACATCTTATATCTAGTATACCTTATGTCTTTTCTAAATAAAATTTAATGACTTTGGCAGCATTTTTTAGTCAGAATTTCCATCATATGTCTTCAAGTGGCTATAATATCAAATTTAAATGTGCTTTGTCTGTGGATAGATTCAAGATATAGCACAAATACCTATAATCTTTTAATTTCTCCAAAGAATTTTATAACTATTGGCTCAAGCTGAGGCCACATCTCTTAGTAACACATTAAACTATGTACGACATGTGACATTAGCATGTTTCTGTATTTTAGGCCAAAATTCAGAATGGGTCGAGAAATACAGTTAAGAGCAACATGAATTGCTTAATATCCCAAAACAGTCCTCAGGTACCATGTACAACTGTTGCAAAATATCATCCTAATTCCTGTGTAACTCCAGAACCATGAATTGGAACACCAAAGGAAGACAGAAAATGGATACTTATGCCTTCTGGGAAATTATACTTCCTTATTCAAAAATCTACTGAACACATGCTGTCTGGGAGAAAAGATGGACAAGTTAATCATTTTGTCCTCTTTTGTGTCTAAGTGCTTCTACCTTCAGATCCTCTCAGCACGTCAAAGCAGAATCCACCCCCAACATCAGCAGCAACACAACCCAAAACACTTAATGGCACTCAGATGCAGCTGTCTTTTGTTTTGAGGATACAGGCCAAGAGGCAACTCAGAGCATTTTCCTGGGGCCTGTTCAGTGTTAACCAGAAGAGCAGAAGTTTAGGGTCACAGTCCATGCTGTGCAGACCTGATGCAGGAACTCAAGACATAGAGGCAACCATGATTTCTTCAGTTCAGTTATTTGTGTGTGTTTGGAATATGCAGAGCCCTCTAACATGTGGGGTTGGGAAGGGACCCTCTTGCTGGGGACTAAGGGCAGCCTAGCTGAAGAAACAAAAAAGGAAGAAGTATTTCCTGAAACCTGGAACCAGGTTTGCCCAACAGAAGCTGGACCCATGGAGACACCTGTCTGGCCACAGCTGGAGCCACGAAACAGATGCAGCTGTTGCTAGAGTTGCTACTTGTGGCAGAGAATAAGGGAGGAATACCTGGGCTTCTCCCTTTCTTCTACTCACCAATCTCTTGCTAGAACCTCCCAGGGCCTGCACTCAGCGGGAAGCCAGCTGACATGGGAACCTTGGGACACGCCGATTTCAGTCCACTGCAGTACAACAGAGCAGGGAAGGGCAAGGAACAGATGTTAAGGCAAACAGGACAGGGTGAACTGGCACACAGTGAAACTTCAGAGACATTCCAATAAAATCAGGACCAAGATAAATATGCTGTCTCACATATATATATATATATATATATGATAGTTTTTGAGATGGGGTCTCCCTCTGTCAGCCAGGCAGGAGTGCAGTGGCACACTTACAGCTCACTGCAGCCTCCACCTCCTGGGCTCAAGCAAGGAGCCCAGAGCGATCCTCCCACCTCAGCCTCCCTAGTACCTGGGACTACAGGCAGGCACCACCATGTCCAGCTAATTTTTTTGTATTTTTTTGTAGAGATGGAGTTTTGCCATGTTGCCCAGGCTGATCTCAAACTCCTCACCTCAAGCGATCTGTCCACCTCAGCCTCCCAAAGGGCTGGGATTACAGGAGTGAGCCACTGCATCAGGCTACTATTTAATATATTAGAGGTCAAGAAAAGGGCAGGAAACAAAAATAAGTGTTATAACCATTGGAAAGGAGGATGCAAAACTATCATTATATACAGAAAATGACTGAAAATTAACTAACAAATAAATAAAATAAACAAAAAAATAACAAGCCAGTAGCACTAATAAGAGAGTTGGATAAGATGGCTGAATATAAGAAAAATAAACAGATATCAATACTTTCCAACATAATAGCAATTAATTATCAGAAAATATATTGGAAAACTCTTCCCTTCAAGATAACAACAAAAACTATAACGCAGTTATGAATAACAGTTACAAAGAAAGGAGAGGATATGAAGAAAACTACAAAACTTCATTGAGAGACATAAATGATATAAACAAAATGTAAAAACCTATCATGTTCTGGCCAGGCGCAGTGGCTCACACCTGTAATCCCAGCACTTTGGGAGGCTGAGGCAGGCAGATCACCCGAGGTCAGGAGTTCAACACCAGCCTGACCAACATAGTGAAACCCCATCTCTACTAAAAATACAAAAAAAATTAGCTGGGCGTGGTGGCACCCGCCTGTAATCCCAGCTACTCGGGAGGCTGAGGCAAGAGAATCGCTTGAACCCTGGAGGCAGAGGCTGCAGTGAGCCAAGATCACACCACTGCACTCCAGCCTGGGCAACAGAGCAAGACTTTGTCTCAAAACAAAACAAAACAAAACAAAACCTACCATGTTCCTAAATGAAACAACTCAATACTACAAAAGTATCAGTGCTTTTCAAAGTCATTTATAGATTTAATACAGTGCCAATTGAAATCTCCATATGTTTGATTTGGAACTTCAAAAAATAATTATTTTCAAGCTAACCTGAAAAAATAATTTTCAAGCTAATCTGAAAAAATATTCATGACAACAGCAAAAATATTATTAAGGGATAATCTTTCATAAATATTAAAATATTTTTTAATCACAGTATTTTAAATAGTGATACCCACTTCTTAGACGCTGCATTCCCCATCCCAGAAGCCTCAGTATTTTTTTATAAATAAAAAGAACAAGACATGATTCATTAAAAATCATGAAAAACATGATTTGTAAGAAATTAGACCTGTAAGTGACTACAATTCCTCAAGATCTGGAAAAGTGACAAGTAAATGGCAGCCGCCCAGCCAGGTTTTGACCTGAATGAGTGCACAGCGATGCCCCTCGGCCTATGCAATGCCTCAATGTTTTCCAATCGTTGAGTTCTGGGCTGAGGAGGCATAGGTTATGTGGACAGCATCCCATGCTACTTCCAACCTGACTTCTGCGGCTGGATCCTCAAAGTCCTCATCACTTGCTACACTGTCTCCTATAGACTGAATTGTGTTCCCCAAAAATACATATATTGAAGCACTAATGCCCAGTGTGATGGTATTTGGAGATGGGGTCTTAGGAGGTAATTGGATTCAGATGAGGTCATGAAGGTGGGTCCCTCATGATGGGCCCTTATAAGAAGAGGAAGAGACACCAGAGTTCTCTCTCTGCCACATGAAGACACAGTGAGAAGGCAGCTGTCTACAAGCCAGTATCTGAGCCCTCACCAGAAACTGACCATGCTGGCACCCTGATCTCGGACTCGCAGAACTGTGAAAAATAATTTCTGTCATTTACACCACCTGGTCTATGGTATTTTCTTATAGTAGACTGAGTAGACTATGGCACCATTGCCCCCATAGCAACTCGAGGAGACACAAGTTTGAACCATAATGTGGAGGGTCTCCCCTACATCCTGCCCAATCAAGTGACATTTTTACATGTTGCAGGACAAGGTATTGACAGTTCTAGAGTGGGATAACTCTCAATTCCCCTTCTAGATATCCAGTATTTCCAGGGGAGGGGGATTTTCTACATATTACCAGGACTTCATTGTCTACTTTTCCTTTTTTATTCCCCCACCTTGACAGCCATGGTTGCTGACCTCATTCATTCATTCTACACTTACTAGGTGCAGGTACTCTTCTAGGTTCCTGGGAGACATCCATGAATAACAAACAAAGATCCCTGCCCTCCTGGAGCATATACTGTACTATGGGAAACAGGTAAAAAACAACTTAATGAAAAAAAAATTTTTTTTTTTTGAGACAGAGTCTCTCTCTGTCGCCCAGGCTGGGGTGCAGTGGTGTGATCTCAGCTCATTGCCACCTCCGCCTCCCGGGTTCAAGTGATTCTCCTGCCTCAGCCTCCCAAGTATCTGGGATTATAGGTGCACACCACCATGCCTGGCTAATTTTTATATTTTGAGTAGAGATGGGTTTTACCATGTTAGCCAGGCTGGTCTTGAACTACTGACCTCAGGTGATCTGCCCCCCTCAGCCTCTCAAAGAGCTTGGATTACAGGCACGAGCCACTGTGCCTGGCCATATTTTAAAGGATGATAAATGCTGTAGGAAAATAATGTAGGTGTTATGTAATGAATGTGTTCCACTGAAGTTTGTACGTTGATGCCGTAATCTCCAGTGTGACTATATTTGGAGATAGGGTCTTCAGGAGGTAACTAAGGTTAGGAGGGTGGGGCCCTGACCTGATAGAACTGGTGACCTCATAAGAAAAGGAAGAGATCTCTCTCTTTCTTTCTCTCTCCACATGAGCACAGAGAAAGGCCATGTGAGGACACAGTGAGAAGGAGGCCATCTGCAAAGAGATTTGGCAAAGGCCAGGAAGAGAGCCCTTGGCAGAAACTAAACCCACCAGCACCTTGATCTGGGACTTCCAGCCTCCAGAACTGTCAGAAAACAAATATCTGTTTTTAAACCACTCAGTTCATGGTGTCCAAATAAAAATCACCAAAGCAAAGCCAAAGGGAAGTCATCATCTCAGACAAAAAGACAAAGGGGGATCATCTCAGGAAAGACAGAAAATTGCACAATCCTTGGAGGGTGCGTGAGAATTTTGTGGTGGACGGCTTTATTGACCTACGCTCTCTCTCTCTCACACACACACACACACATGCACACACCCACAAACACACCCTGGCCCACCACAACACAGCCACATTAGCCCAGCCAACCCCAGACTCCAGCTTGGCAGTGGAGGTCATTCCTATCGAGGGGAACCTTGAGTGTGGGGATTTCCATTCCTGCACCACTTCCTGAAGATGCCCACCTTACTAGGAAGCGCCCCACTCTAGAAAAGAAATTGCTTGTCAACAAAGGCCTGTGCAAGCCTCGGAGGCACAGCCGAGGGCGTTGCATTACAGAATGCTCACACGGCCACAGCCTGCCACAGCTGACAGAGGCACAAAAAGCAGTTCACTCATAACAAACCAGAGGTTGGCTGAGTAAGTCATAAGATAGTCATTCAATAGAATGACAAGCAGCTATTAAAATTAACATGTTGGTGTTATATTTAAGAATGTAGTGAAATACTCAAACAGATACTGGTAAGTGCAAAAAGTAGGATGTAAAGCTGTGAGTAAAATCTGATCCAAATTTTGTAAAGAAAAACAAATGACAAGGAAATATACCACAATGTTAGGATTATTTCTGGGTTATTTTCTCTTCAAGAGTTTTTGTATTTTCTAGATTTCTACAATGAACATGTATTACCATCTGAAAATAATGGCCATATTAAGATAGTAAAGGTACTCACATTCAAAGGCTTATATGTATGATTAATTCTCCATGTAGCCAGCCTTCCCGAAATTCCTACTGAACAAATTCATTCAAAAGCACAAAATCTATAAAGGAGCCATTGACATCCAAAATTAAAAGTACTCTCCTTAGAGATAATTCTGCTTCTAAGTGCTTTGAACTATATATTTTTGCCTTACTCTTTTTGACAGTGAAGAGTCTTTTCAGGAGAAAAAAATCATGATTTTTCCAGGGTTCTCTGTTCATTGTTTTCAATTTTCCATCCTTTTAAGACATTTATGAGGCAAAGGCCATCTCCTCCCTCATCTGGTCAGTATGTTTCAGTCTGATGGGCACCTGTTGTAAAAAAGCACGGGTATGGCACACGACTTTACATGACTTTGCCAAGTTTACAAGGCCAGCTCTGGAGGGAACTGACAGGGGTGGAGCTCAAATCAGAACCGAGCTGGGGCAGTGGAGAGGATAAGTCACCACGCCTGAACTAGTGGTGTCACAGAAACGGAATCAAGAAGCAAAATAATGGGACCCCAAACATCCACATGCGGAAAGAAAAAAGGCCAGACAGGAGGCAGGAATTATGAACAGAAAGCAAGATTCTGGACCAGTGAAAGGACAGTCCTGCGAAGAAAACCAGAACCCGTTGAACCGCGTCAGATCACTGAAAGATAGGGCAGGTCAGAAGAAAAGCAATGAGCCAGCTACTCAGGAGGCTGAGGCAGGAAAATCGCTTGAACCGGGAAGACAGAGGCTGCAGTGAGCTGAGATCCCACCACTGCATTCCAGCCTGGGTGACAGAGTGAGATTCCATCTCAGAAAAAAAAAAAAAAAACTATGAGCATCCAGCTCCCATTTGTTGGTGACCTGCTTTGTAACAACAGTGCTATGAACTGCTATTATCTTCATTTAGTCAGATGAAGAGAGTCACTCAGAGAGTGGTTTGCCCAAGTTTATCCAACTGGTAAACAGTGGGGTGGGAATTGAAAAATCTAGATGTAGTTAACTACAAATCCCACTCTCTGTGCACTACGAATCTCTTTCAATTAGCAATAATCGCGCCTCAAATAAACCTCATGGGCTACCTTACTGCTACTGCACAAAGCTTATGAATCTGTTACAGACTACAGAACCAGGCAACAGTGGAAAGGAAGGTGACTCCTTAGAGTCAGAGATGAAGAACGCATGGTAAGATTGTGGCTACGATATCCATAATGGTTGACCAACCAACCCCAAGAGGAAATCATCCAACAGCACATGCAGTGACTGTTGAAGGATGATGATGATGAGTCTATCTGAAGTCTTTTCTCTTTGTCTTTGATTTTCTGCAGTTTGAATATGATATGGCTACATATAGATATTGTTATATTTATATTGTTTGGTATTCTCTGAGCTTCCTAGATCTGTGATTTGATGTTTTGGAAAGTTCTCAGTCATTATGACTTCAAATAATTTTTTTATTCCTTTCTCTCCTCTCCTTCTGGAAGTCCCATTTTGCATATGTTACATCTTTTGTAATTGTCCTACAGTTCTTGGAACATTAAGTTCCAAGTTTTTATTACAAATATTATTATCCAGCCAGGTGCAGTGGCTCATGCCTGTAATCCCAGCACTTTGGGAGGCCGAGGCGGGCAGATCACAAGGTCAAGAGATGGAGACCATCCTGGCCAACATGGTGAAACCCCGCCTCTACTAAAAATACAAAAATTAGCCGGGCGTGGTGGTGCATGCCTGTAGTCCCAGCTACTTGGGAGGCTGAAGCAGGAGAATCGCTTGAACCCGGGAGGCAGAGGTTGCAGTGAGCTGAGATTGTGTCACTGCACTCCAGCTTGGGTGACAGAGTGAGACTCCATCTCAAAAAATAAATAAATAAATAAATATTATCATTTTCCTTATAAATATTATTCCAAATAGTGCTGTTATGACATCCTTTTTCTGTATCTTTACATACACCCCTGATTTGTCCTTAAAAAAAGTTTCGTTATGGAATTGATGGATGAAGACTTCAGATCTGTTCCACAGGGGCTTCTGAAGCCAGAGCTTTCAGTTCTTATGTTAGGACTCGTTATCTTACAGTCTGCTGTTCATTTTAGTGCTGTGCTAAAACTGTAGATGAGAGTACTAGTATCTTTGTCCTGCAAGCCTTGGGACCTGTGATGGTTAATATTAAGTGTCAACTTGATTGGATTGAAGGATACAAAGTATTATTTCTGGGTGTGTCTGTGAGGGTGTTGCCAGAGGAGATTAACATTTGAGTCTGTGGACTGGGAGAGGCAGATCTACCCTCAAGGTGGGTGGGAACCATCCAATCGGCTGCCAACACGGCTAGAAAAAGCAGGCAGAAGAAGGTGGGATACACTGGCTTTCTGAGTCTCCTGGCTTTCATCTTTCTCCTGTGCTGGATGCTTCCTGCCCTCAAATATCACACTCCAGGTTCCTCAGTTTTTGGACTCTTGGACTTATACCAGTGGTTTGCCAAGGGTTCTTGGGCCTTCAGCCACAGACTGAAGGCTGCACTGTTGGCTTCCCTATTTTTGAGGTTTTAGGACTGGGACTGAGCCACTACTGGCTTCCTTGCTCCTCAGCTTGCAGATGGCCTGTCGTGGGACTTCACCATGTGATCCTGTGAGTCAATTCTCCTTATTAAACTCCCTTTCATATATACATATATCCATTAGCTCCACTCCTCTGGAGAACCCTGACTAATACAAGATCCCACAAGACACCCGTGAATACATGCAGACAACAGCAAAATGGTTTTATTCCTCTTACTAATAGGCCAACTTTTACCCCCACTGCACCCCCCTGTCAGCAAGAAGTTAAAGCAATCGTTAGCCTTTTCCCATCTCTGTAGCTCACAACTCAAGAATGAAGTATGGTCAAGCTCAAATTGGGGATGGAAATTGTCTTTACAAAAATTATGGCGGTGAGAGAAATCTGACATACCTAACTCCCTCTTGCTTCTAGCCTCTCAAACCAGCCATCTTTGCTCTTTCCTGGGCATAGGCCAAGCTAACTATGGGAGAAATTAATTTATAGTTTAACCTTAAAGCAAGGATGATAATAGCCCCTCCTTGTTCAAGGATAGAATTGCCTTTGTAAAACTCATGACAGCCCACAAGGTTAGAATTATGGGAGGGGCCTGAATTCTGCTAAGACCCAGGCATAAATGATAACTAGTCATTGTTTACTGCTCAGGAGGCACATGGGTTGGGCACAAAATTTGTAAGTTCCCTAATCGCCCCTATAGACAACATTCCTATTATAAAACCTAAGACTGGGGTTTGAGGTATTTTTCAGACTTTGCATTCTAGTAGAATAACATCTCCCAGACTGATGACCCTCACCCAGGAACTGACTCACCACACAAAGGCAGTTTTGACAGCCCTATGATTTCATCCCCAGCCCAACCAATCAGCATTCTCCATTCCCTAGTCCCCTGCCTATCAAACTATCTCTAAGAAACCCTAGCTTTCAAATTATCTGGGAGACAGATTTGAGAATTAACTCCCATCCTTCCGCTTGGCCAGCCCTGTGATTATTAAACTCTTTCTATGAAGCAAAAAAAAAAATTATGGATGAAATAAATGATATGCAGAATACTAACTAAGGCTGTTTAAAACTGTACTAATAAATTTCATACCAAAAAAAGTGTATAGCAACTTCCATTCCTATAGAAGAGTGTGAGCATTCTTGATCCTTCACAGCCTCACCTATCCTGAGTAAAATACCTTTTTAATCTACACCAACTTGATTACCGCGGGGATGGGGGTTGGAAATCATATAAAGTATTAAACACACCATATGTTTAATACTAAATGCTAAATATACCTATTTCCCATATCTTCAGAAAGCATGCTAAATATACCTATTTCTCATTTCTTCAGAAAGCATGCAGATGAACTCTTCATCTCAAAAAAAGTGTTTCTGAAAATGTGTCTATAGAGTAGAGAGATATGTCTTAAGTGAAAAAAAAAGAATCCTCATCAGTTAGTTTAAGCAGAGAAGGGATTTATTAAAAAGTATTAATAGCTCACAGAATCATTTGGAAAGCTAGAGCAACAGTCTCAAGGCTCAGCTTCAGTGCCACAGAACTGGCCTTGTGAGTCAACTTTTGCCACCACCAATGACCAAATGCCAGATGAAATTCCTGATTTAGAAGTACTGATGTGGAGTGGTTGAGGAAAAGGCAGAATTCAACTCAACTCAGCTTTGGCTCAGAATTGGCATACTTACTGTCTCTTCCATTGGCCCAAGCAAGTGATATGGCCAAGTCTGAAAATGGGGTGGGGTAATATTCTGCACCTATACGGAGGCATGAGCAGGCACTGGTGACAGGCAGGGCTGTGTAATCCTTACAGGGACAGGAGCAAATATTCAAGAAAAGTAATATAGTCTACCTATTTTCAATCTACCAAATATATATATATATATATATATATATATATATAAAAATCTGAGACAGATTTTCCCTCTATCACCCAGGCTGGAGTGCAATAGCACAATCTCAGCTCACTGCAACCTCCCCTTCCTGGGATCAAGGGATTCTCCTGCCTCAGCCTCCTGAGTAGCTGAGATTACAGGCATGTGCTATCATGCCCAGCTAATTTTTGTATTTTTAGTACAGACAGGGTTTTGCCATGTTAGCCAGGCTGGTCTCAAACTCCTGACCTCAAGTGATCCACCCGCCCAGGCCTCCCAAAGTACTGAGATTACAGATGTGAGCAACTGTGCCCAGCCAGAACAAAATATTTAACTTGCCTCTTTCCTTGACTTCCTCAAATGTAAAAGTATCTTCAAGTAGTTTTCTTGCTCTGAAATTCTAGAATTTTAAGTAAAACTTTATACATTAAGTCAAATAGTTAACTCACTAGGGTGAATATTAATAGGAAACATAAATAAAGCTTTGTTTAAAGTGAAAAATAATTTTACATGCAAATAATCACTCCTCAAATAGACATTTCATAAACCTCACTTCTCAAATACCAGCTTCTCTTAAATTAAAACTCATTTAAAAGTCTCTGCTTTTACTGTATCAACAAGTACAAAAAATCTAAAATGTAAAGGTCAATAAACTGTGGACTTTAGGGAAAGATTAAATTTTATTTTAAAATAAACAAGGAGCTAGAACATTTCCAATATTTTCATTTTGCTTTAGTGGCTACCAAATACAGTTAGGCTACAGACTAACTCAAGGAGCATGGATATTAGATATGAAGGCTTTTGAAAGAAAATTCCAGGCTGGGTGTGGTGGCTCATGCCTATAATCCCAACACTTTGAGAGGCCAAGACAGATGGGTTGCTTGAGCCCAGGAGTTTGAGACCAGCCTGAGTAACATGGCGAAACCTTGTCTCTGCCAAAAAAATACAAAAAGTAGCTGGGTGTGGTGGCTCACGTTGTAGTCCCAGCTACTCAAGAGGCTGAGATGAAAGAATCGCTTGAGCCTGGGAGGCAGAGTTTGCAATGAGCTGAGATCATGTCACTGCACTCCAGCCTGGGTGACAGAGCAAGACTCTGTCGAAGGAAGGAAGGAAGGAAGGGAGGGAGGGAGGGAGGGAGGGAGGGAAGGACGGAATTCTGACTTGATGAAATGACAGGGAAAGGAAATAAATTGCAGTAGGACAAATTAACACAGTAAGGAAATATAATGTCTAGTATTGAGGATTTAGATTGAAGAGTTAGTCTGCTCTTTATTCTGAAGTCCACATCATGTAGCAATAAAAAAATTGCTAAAAAGTTAATTTTGAGAATCCTGTGCCCCAAGTTTCTGGTGCATGACCTGAACATCAAAATCCCACTGCAGCATTTTTGTCTTTGACTTGTTGCTATCTCATGTGGACACTGCTGATTTAGGAAATAATTATATGCTACAAGGGTAACTAATAATTAGGGATGCATGAAGATCTCTGAAAGTTCTCAAAAATCACAAAGTTTATTATATTTTTTAAAGAAGACATAAACAAGTTTTTAAAAGAAAAATACATCTTTATAAATGAGGCACAAGCTACCATGCATAATATAAAGGTCCATAGTCAATTGTCAGATGCAACATTAGTTAAGACTCTTCTTGTTGCAAGTGACAGAAACTCACCTCAAATTGTTGTAGGCAAAGGGTTTGGGTTTGTTATTGAAAAGTCTCAGAGACTGTATTAATCTGTTCTCACATTGCTATAAAGAACTACCTGAGACTGGGTAATTTATAAAGAAAAGATGCTTAATTGACTCACAGTTCCACAGGCTGTACAGGAAGCATGGCTGGGGAGGTCTCAGGAAACTTACAATCATGGCAGAAGGTGAAGGGGAAGCAAGCACGTCTTATCATGGTGGAGCAAAAGAGAGAGAGAGTGCAAAGAGGAGATGCTACACACTTTTAGGCCATCAAATCTAATGAGAACTCACTCACTATCATGAGAACAGCAAGGAAGAAATCCACCCCCATGATCTAATCACCTCCCACCAGGTCCCTACCCCAACAATGGGGATTACAATTCAACATGACATTCGAGTGGGGACACAGAGCCAAACCATATCAATGATTTTCAGGCCTGACTTGATCCAGGAGCCCAAATGATGTCGTTAGGACTCAGTTTCTTTCTGACTATCATTCAGTCGGCAGCTTCCTCGGCTCTCATCCTCCCAGGTTGTATTCCAGCAAAGAAGAGACCCTGTTACTCAGTGTCTCAGGTGTAAGTCCCTGGATTCATATTGATTGGATCAGTTTGGGTCACTGGCCTGCTCCTGATTAATCTGGCCTTGGTCACATGTGCTGCCTCTGGAGAAAGAAGGGAGCCCCCACCTAATCCACAATCCACAGGAATGGAGTCCTGGAGAAATGGTTTTCCAAAGGAAATTCAGGGTGTCCTAATCCAGAAAAAAAAGCAAATGTGTAATAGGTGATCAAAACAGTAAATGCTGCCTATGGATGCTGATATGGTTTGGCTGTGTCCCCGCCCAAATTTCATCTTGAATTGTAACTCCAACAATTCCCACATGTCCTAGGAGGAACCCGGTGGGAGGTGATTGAATTATGGAGGCAGGTCTTTCCTGTGCTGTTCTTGTGATACTGAATGGGTCTCACGAGATCTGATGGTTTTAAAAATTGGTGTTTCTCTGCACAAGCTCTCTCTTTGCCTGCTGCCATCCACGTAAGATGTGACTTGCTCCTCCTTGCCTTCAGCCATGATTGTGAGGCCTCCCCAGCCACATGGAACTGTAACTCCAATAAACCTCTTTCTTTTGTAAATTGCCCAGTCTCAGATATGTCTTTATCAGCAATGTAAAAACGGACTAATACAGTTGCTTAAGATAAAACCGAAGGAATCTGTGGCTTCAATAGATGAACGCCAGGTGCTAAGCAAGTGTAGGTGCAGCGTTAAACTCTCCCTGTTTGGAAAGCAAGGGAAAGTCTCAGGACTCTGGCCAACACAAGTGTTCCAGCAACTGTGGTGAAGCATAGCTGCTCCACGACTCCCCCAGAAAAACATCCTAAAACTTCTGTAGTATCTGTTGCCTATCTGCCTTCGGAATTTTAACCATTAATGTAATTGTCAGAGAAACCACACCACAAGCTCAGTGTTGTGTCTGAATTGATGACCTTATTTTTCATTGAGCCAGCCTTCAGTACATCCAAATTTATTCCTTAATCTGTTTATTTTTGTGTAATTAGCAGGACCAGAAGTGCCTGCATTTTTTAGGTATTCGTTTTTGTGCTTTTTTTTTTTTTTTTTTTGAGACAGGGTCTTGCTCTGTTGCCCAGGCTGGAGTGCAGTGGTGCAATCACAGTTCACTGCAGCCTCAGCCACCCAGGCTCAAACAATTCTCCCACCTCAGCCTCTCAAGCAGCTGAGGTCACAGGTGCAAGCCACCATGCCTGGCTAATTTTTTATAGAGACAAAGTCCTACCATGTTGCCCAGGCTATTTTTGTGCTTTTAAACACATGTTGGAATAAACAGTGCAATATATTTTGGGGAAAAAAAAACTTGATTTATGCTATTGGAATTTTTGAACTAGCATTAGACTATGTAGAAGATAAACACTAACCTAAGTGTCTACATTTTTTTCTGAGGAGGGTTCACCCCATCTCAAAGGGGTTGATGACTCAAAAAGTGTCCAGGGCACTGTCCTAAGCCATGACCCACAGAGCACATTTTGCCCATATCAAAAAGACCATGGAGCATGAGGAGGACATGCCAAGGCAATGAAGTCAGACTCAGAGTTTAAACCCTGGCTCTACTCTGTGACCTCAGGCAAGTTACATGGTCTCTCTGCGACTCATTTTCCTCATCTATAAAATAAGGATAATAATAGCTGCTACCTCAAAGGCTTATGGTGTAATTAAATGAGATAATTTATGTCAAGTATTTGAATCATTAACTGATCTGTAATAAGTAATGAATAAATGTTAGTTATTATTATAACTACATAAATTTGGTTTTCATATTTCTCTTCCTTAAACTTTCAAACTCTATTTGTCGCAATATAATTAATCCATAGTTTATGCAACCTCGAGATAGCTATACTTACCGTATAGTAATATATTTACATAATGAGGACATACACACCTGGAATTCGGTACTAAAAATTTACTAATTAAATATCTTGTACTTACTACATATGTATATAGCATTAACTGTGTATTGAGGCTGTTATTAAATACTTTGCTAATATGAACCCATTTTATCCTGAGAATAATCCTGTGAGGTAGGTTCTGTCAGTGTCCTTCCTTTACAGATGGGGAAACTGAGCCACAGAGAAATTAAGTCACTTGCCTAAGGTTACACAGCTGGTAAACATTAGATTTAGGTTTGAACCCAGAGAATCTGCATCCAGAGTCAAGGACTTTAACTACTTCACCATTTGTGTTTCATTTTTGCTGCTCATTTGATGGAGAAGGAAGGGTTAGAAGAAAGAGAAAATAATCAATCATTGACTTCTGGTATTTAGTAAGCACCTACTGTTCTGCAGCTTTCACACTTTAATACTTTCATCTCTGTTAAGACTTTTAAGAACAATCATAAAAAGATTTTTATAGAGCACTTAAATACCAGAGGTTATCTCATTTAATATTTTAATAGCACTACAAAATAGGTGCTATTATTACCGCCATTTTACAGATGACGAAAGTTAAGCTTAAAAGGATTAAGTGACGTGCCCAGTGGAGCTGGGCTTCAAACCCACAGTCTGGCTTTGAAACTCTTGTGTTTAACCATAACATTCTCCTGACTCCCTAACCCTCTAGGGTACGTATTATGATGCTATTATTATTAATAAATCACATGAAGTTATTCGGCCTCCATTCAGAGGATACTGACCACTGACACTGTTATCTATCACTTTGGAAATGGGAGAGTAAAGCCACCGAGACTAAAGAGATACTAGAAAGACCCAATGAAGTCTCAGTCTTGTCACTGGGAAAGCTTACTTCAGTCCAATTTGGGAAGCAAATGAGTGTTCCTCGAGGGTTTCCAAGCTCTCTTTCAAACCTATCTTTCATCCTGGGAACTCTGATTTCCCATGGTGCTATTGGAAAATAATACATTCTCTCCAAATTATTATGGCTCGATAAAGAACTCAAAATGGGTTAGGGAGGATATGATGAAATATAAATGTGGAATTCTCAGAATGCTGATCCTATCATTAGACTGCTCAAAGGCAGGATGTTTTCATTAACTAAGAATTTCTAACATTGTGGTGTGTATCTGAGGACAAGAACTCCCTGTCACCCAGGGCAGAATTGTGGAAAAACTTTGAGAAAACTTTTGGATTCAGAAATTAAGAAACATGGAGAACTTTTTTAAAAAGAGTCTACTCAGGAGTCTGATCTAATTGTAATAAATGCCAGAAACAGAGTTTAATTTATGGAATTTCTTCTTCCTTTCTTTCTTTTTTTTTTTTTTTTTTTTAGTTTTTTTTCATTTTTTTTATTTATTTTTATTATTATTATACTTTAAGTTTTAGGGTACATGTGCACAATGTGCAGGTTAGTTACATATGTATACATGTGCCATGCTGGTGTGCTGCACCCATTAACTTGCCATTTAGCATTAGGTATATCTCCCAATGCTATCCCTCCCCCTCCCCCCACCCCACAACAGTCCCCAGAGTGTGATATTCCCCTTCCTGTGTCCATGTGTTCTCATTGTTCAATTCCCATCTATGAGTGAGAACATGCAGTGTTTGGTTTTTTGTCCTTGCGATAGTTTACTGAGAATGATGATTTCCAGTTTCATCCATGTCCCTACAAAGGACATGAACTCATCATTTTTTATGGCTGCATAGTATTCCATGGTGTATATGTGCCACATTTTCTTAAACCAGTCTAGCATCGTTGGACATTTGGGTTGGTTCCAAGTCTTTGCTATTGTGAATAGTGCCGCAATAAACATACGTGTGCATGTGTCTTTACAGCAGCATGATTTATAATCCTTTGGGTATATACCCAGTAATGGGATGGCTGGGTCAAATGGTATTTCTAGTTCTAGATCCCTGAGGAATCGCCACACTGACTTCCACAATGGTTGAACTAGTTTACAGTCCCACCAACAGTGTAAAAGTGTTCCTATTTTTTTTGTTTTGTTTTGTTTTTTGAGATGGAGTCTTGCTCTGCTGCCCAGGCTGGAGTGAGCTTCCTGAGTAGTTGAGACTACAGGTGCACACCACTACACCTGGCTAATTTTTTTATTTTTAGTAGAGACAAGATTTCGCCATGTTGGCCAGGCTGGTCTCAAACTCCTGACCCCAGGTGATCCTCCCACCTCGGCCTCCCAAAGTGTTGAGATTACAGGCATGAGCCACCGTGCCCTGCCTTTTTTTTTTTTTTTTTGAGATGGAGTCTCGCTCTGTCACCCAGGCTTGAGTGCAGTGGTGCGATCTTGGCTCACTGCAACCTCCATCTCCTGGGTTCAAGCGATTATTCTGCCTCAGCCTCCTGAGTAGCTGGGATTACAGATGCATGACACCATACCTGACTAATTTTTGTATTTTTAGTAGAGACGGGATTTCCCCATGTTGGCCGGGCTAGTCTTGAACTCCTGGCCTCAGGTGATCCATCCACCTTGGCCTCCCAAAGTGCTGGGATTATAGGCGTCAGCCACTGCGCCCAGCCTAATTTATGGAATTTCTGTTGACCAAGTCCAGAGATATTAAGTTTCTGGTAACTCCTAGGAGGGCAGGTTCAACTTTAAACTGAAAGGAATGACTAATGGCAAACACACACCAGGTAGTTCACATATCATGCTTTTTAATTTTACAATTGCTTTGCTAAGTAGCTGTGACCAACCTGTTTTATTAATAAGGAAGAATATCTAAGTGTCATTGGTAGGAAAGGTAGGATTCACACATAGTTCTGTCTGACTCCAAAGACCTTTAAAAAAAAAAAAAATGCTGCTCCTGGGAGCCAAGAGAAAACATGCCTCTCCCAGGATTGCAAAATTCACCCTAGTCATGAGATAGAAAGGTAAACTACCAAAGACCAAGCTGAGAGAAGCAGCCAGTCTAACACAAGCATGTGTGCCTGTAATTTACATATAGTATTATGCCCCCTTAAATGAGAGTTCTTCTGTGTGGTCCATTGGTTATGCTAAGAGATTAACATCTCTGAGACACTGCCTCCTGCCCAGGTGATCTAAATGCTAAGATTTCTGGACATTGATGGGGATGTATTTTCCAATGACCTCTATGACATCAACATCTTTGTCTGGATCCTTTTCCTTTGGTATGGAAGATGACTTTTTGCTCTGTCAAAATTGTAAGTTCCAAGATTTGAGTTCAGGTTTAGGAGTAGGCCACGTCAGCCCAGATCTTTATATTCATGAGCCCTTAGCCCAAAGTACCATGATAATGTCACTCATCAGCACTTCATTACAAGGTCCCGAATAGGCTGGGGGTTTTTGTCTTTACTTTTTTTTCAAAATAATACTTGTACTTTTAAAAATACACTTTATATTTTAGAGCAGCTTTAGGTTCACAGCAAAATTGAGCAGAAAGTATAAAGAGTTGTCACATGTCCCCAGTCCCCCAGTGTACAGCCTCCCCCATTATTAACACCCCCCACCAGCCTGGGACATTTGTTACAACTGATGAAGCTGCATGGACACATGCAGAGTTTGCATTAGGGTTCACTCTTGGTGTTGTTCATTGTGTGAGGTTTAGACAAATGTATTCACCATTGTAGTATCACAGAGAGGAGTTTCACTGCCCTAAAAATTATTTTTACTCCAACTATTCATCCCTCCCTCCCCACAGCCCCTGGCAACTACTCATCTTTTGACTGTCTCCATAGTTTTGCCTTTTGCAGAATGTCATATAGTTGGAATCATACAGTATGTGGCCTTTTCAGATTAGCTTCTTTCACTCAGTAATATGCACTTAAGTTTTTTCCAGGTCTTTTCATAGCTTGATAACTCATTTCTTTTCAGTGCTGAGTAATATTTCATTGTCTGGATATACCACAGTTTATTTATCCATTCACCTACTAGAAGACATCCTGATGATTCCTGGTTTTGTTTTAAATGAAGAAAAAAGTCCAAATCGTTTAGACAGGTACATTGAAATATGTGCTAATGAAATCATACTATTGTATGATGTTTCCATGATGTTTCTAGGACTTTCTTCAAAATAATAATCACGTGAAACAAGACAGGGAATGGGTTGATGTCACCTGAAAGTGGGTAATGAGTAAGTAGGGATTCTTCACATTATTCCTCCACTTGTATATATGTTTGAAATTTCCTATAATAAAAACATTTTAAATACATTCCTGGCGCCAAGATTTTGCTTAGAACATTCTCACAGCCTGTTACACGTTTCCCTTCTTTCTGAAAACTCAGTCCCATTGCTCTGATTCTTCAATCAATGCTGCTGCTGAGGGGCTTCTAGAAGTCCTATGAGCAGGAAGAAGCTAAGATCCACTGTGCAGGCCTGAGGTCATTATTCCACTAGCAAAGTGTTAAGAAAAAGAGTTAGGTAAAACTAGTGAACAAGCAAGATCTGGAAAGAATCTATGATGTGCTGATCATATGATGCTTGATTAAGAGAAACTGGCTAAGAACCCAGAAACAAGAGCAATTAACATTACTTGAATTAAGGATAGCTAGAGATGACCAGCTGGGCATGGTAGCTCACACCTGTAATTCCAGCACTTTGGGAGGCGGAGGCGGGTGGATCATTTGAGGTCAGGAGTTCGAGACCAGCTTGGCCAACATGGTGAGATCTCGTCTCTACTAAAAATACAAAAATTAGCTGGGTGTGGTGGCACATGCCTGTAATCCCAGCTACTCAGGAGGCTGAGGTAGGAGAATCACTTGAACCCAGGAGGCGGAGGTTGCAGTGAGCCGAGACCATCCCACCGCACTCCAGCATGGGTGACAGAGCGAGACTCTGTCTCCAAAAAAAAAAAAAAAGCTAGAGAAGAACATTTTTTTTTTTCAGTTAGACTGGCTTCAAGGATATCTTCCTCCCACATTCGTTCAATCAATCTGTAAATTCTGATTGAATTTTTACTGTGGAACAGGCTCTGCACTAGCCTTGAGGGGTACAATGACAAAATACTTATAATCTCTACCCTACAAGGGCCTAAAGTGCAGACTATACACAACTAAATAATTATAACAAAAAAGGAAAGAGGGCTGGGTGCAGTGGCTCATGCCTGTAATCCCAGAACTTTGGGAGGCCGAGGCGGTAGATCACCTGAGGTCAGAAGTTCAAGACCAGCCTGGTCAACATGGCAAAATCCCATGTCTACTAAAAATACAAAAATTAGCCAGGTGTGGTGACAAGTGCCTGTAATCCCAGCTACTCTGGAGGCTGAGGCTGGAGAATCACTTGAACCCAGGAGACGGAGGTTGCAGTGAGCTGATATCACACCACTGCATGCCAGCCTGGGCAATAAGAATGAAACTCTGTCTCAAAAAAAAAAAAAAAGGAATATCATTTTTATACAGCTAGAATTCAATGAGCACTTACTCTGTGACCATCACTGTCCCAAGCATATTATATGTGTATTAATTTATTTGATTCTCACAACAATTTCTGGGAGGTGGGTACTATTATTATTGCCATTTCACAGGTAAGAAAATTTGAGTTGTGAAGAAATGAATTTGCCCAAAGTGCCATGGTTAAGAAATAGCAGAGCCATGATTCTAACCTAGGCACTCTTTATACTCAGTCTAACCACAGACTTTACCTGCAGGCTACCCTGTCCCTCACTAC
The DNA here is from genome assembly GCF_028885625.2 of Pongo pygmaeus. Lineage (NCBI taxonomy): Eukaryota > Metazoa > Chordata > Mammalia > Primates > Hominidae > Pongo > Pongo pygmaeus. The sequence continues at coordinate 139,984,227 of NC_072379.2, read as the reverse complement.
ACAATCACACACACACACACACTCACTCAGTCACCAACACAGTTTTAGAGCAGCAGGAAAGGCTATTTGAAAGAAATGCTACCTCATCTGAGAAAAAAAGACGAATTAGTCAGAGGAGAAAAGAGAATGTTCCAGGTAGAGATACATCCTAAAACTGAAAATGACTCAGCAAAACCAGAGTGAGGATTTTGAGGAAGGGAGTGGAGAAATATGAGGCTGTGGGCACAGAAGCCAGCTTGTGATGAGACTTGTAAACCATGCCAAAGAGAAATGGCTAAAGAGAAATGGGAAGCCACTGGAGAATGCTGGGGCTGTGGGGAGTGACGTAATCAGATTCGTATTTCAGAAATACAAATACTCTTGCTACAGTGAACAGAATCAACTGGAGGGAGAGTAGGCTGGAGGGAGGAGACTAGTTAGGAGGTCATTATAATGTTGTGGATAAGAAACTAAGGGATTTGGAGGATGGATGTGGGGGAGGAAGGATGGGAACTCAGAGATAATCCCCAGACTTCTGACCTGAGCATCTGGAAGGATAGTGGTATCATCACTGAGATGAATAACATGGAAGAAGGAACAGCTTAGTGTGACAAAGGAGAGGGGAATGATAATGAGATAAATGAGATACAATCTTGCTAATAATCCAGAATATGCATATTAGATGTTATTTCTCCCCAAGCTTAACAAATCTGCTCATATGAAAATTAGAAGTGAGAAAACAGAAATATTTATATATTTCTACTGGGAAATTAGTATGACCATTTAAAAATTTTTTTAATTGACAGATAAAATTAGATTAGATGTATTTACTGTGTGCAACATATTGCTTTGAAATATACATACATTATGGCCAGGCGTGGTGGCTCACCCATCTAATCCCAGCACTTTGGGAGGCTGAGGCGGGTCAATCACCTGAGGCCAGGAGTTCGAGACCATCCTGGGCAACATGGTGAAACCCCGTCTCTACTAAAAATACAAAAATTAGCCAAGTGTAGTGGTGGGCACCTGTAATCCCAGCTACTCAGGAGGCTGAGGTACTAAAATTGCTTGAATCCAGGAGTTGGAAGTTGCAGTGAGCCAAGATCGCACCACTGCACTCCAGCCTGGGTGACAGAGCGAGACTGTCTCAAAAAAAAAAAAAAAAAATTGAAATATACATACACTATGGAATGACTAAATCTGGCTAATTAACATATGCATTACCTAACATAGTTATCATTTTTATGATGAGAACATTTTACATGCACTCTCTTAGCATTTTTCAAGAATACAATATATTGTTAATGATAGTCACTTGTTGTACAATAGATCTCTTGAACTTTCTCCTATCTGAAATTCTGTATACTTTAACCATCTCCCCAACCCTATGCAACTGCCCCAGCCCCTGATAAGTACCATTCTACTCTCTACTTCTATGAGATCAACATTTTTAGATTCCACACGTGAATGAGAAGATATTTGCATTTTTGTGCCTGACTTATTTCACTTAGCATAATGTCCTCCAGGTTCATCCATATTGTCACAAATGACAGAATTTCCTTTTCTTATGGCTAAATTAGATCCCATTGTGTATATGTTCCACATTTTCTTTTTCCATTCATCCACTGATGGACACTTAGGTTTGATTCCATATCTTGGCTATTGTGATTGATGCTTTAATAAACATAGCAATGCAAATATCCTTTTGACATACTAATTTCATTTCCTTTGGATATATACCCAGTAGTGGGATTGCTGGATCATACGGTAGTTCTATTTTTAAGTTTTTGAAGAACCTCCATGCTACTTTCCATAATGGTTCATACAACCATTTTTTAGATCAATTCAGTGATGCTTAATAAAGTTGAAAGTTATATCCTTTAAACCAGTGATAACATTTCTAGGTGCCTTACCTAAAGAGATACTTATGCATATGCTAAAGTGACTTATAGAAAATGTTCATTGGATCATTGTTTCTGATAACAAAAGATAAAAAATGGAAACAACTGTCCCCTTATTGTAAAAAAAAAAATAGCTAAATAACTGTAATTTATTCATACAGTGGAATACTCTACATAAATTAAAATGGATGAATTAGATCTGTATATATTAACATGGATTAATCTCAAAAACACAATTTTAAGTGATTAAAGCAAGCTGCAAAAGATTCATACAGAATAATAGCATCTATATAATTTTTAAATAAAAAATAGTTGTATGTATATTATTTATAGATACATACATATGTCCTAAGAGTTAAAATGGACACCTGAGAATAATACACACCAATTTCAGAACAATGCTTATCTCTGGGAAGAAAGAAAGTGAGAGAAAAGGTAGGAGGGATAGAACTTCAGCTATATCTGTATCACATTTTACAGAGCAAAATCTAAATTTTAAAAAGGAAAAAGTAAAGGAGGCATTCATTCAAAAAGCTATAAAAAGAATATCTCTTTTTTAACAATTCAGGTTTCTTGTGATGTAATTCCATGCCATAAAATTCAGCTTTTTTAGGTATACAGTTTGATAAGTTTGGGGAAACATATTCTGTTGTTTAACCACTAACATAATTTAAAAACATTTCCATTACCCAAAATGTTCCTTCATGCCACCTTTGTGTTCAATCCCCTCCCTTCATGTCCGGCCATTGACAACCACTGATCTGTCCCTATAGTTTCCAGTCCTTATGGTATTACCTTTTCCAGAATGTCATATAAACGGACTCACACAGCATGTAGTCCTTTGTGTCTGGCTTTTTTCACTAAGCATAATCATTCTGGGATTTATTCACACTGTGGTTATGTATCAGTAGTTTATTCCTTTTTATTACTTAGTAGTATTCCATTGTATATAGGTACTACAATTTGTTAATCTCTTTACCAGTTGATGGACATTTACAATGTTTCTCAGTTTGGACTATTATGAATAAAGTTGCCATAAAAATTGGGGTACAGGTTTTTCTGTAAACGTATTTTTTCAGTTCTCTTGGGTGGAATGGAATTGTTGGGCCTCTTGGTAAGTATTTTTTACCTTTATGATAATCTTCAAATTGTTTTCCAAAGTGGCTGTACCATTTTTCAATCCCATTAGCTCCATGTCCACATCAGCACTTTTTATTGTCTGTTTTTAATTTTAGCCATTCTACTCAGTATGTTGGCTTTAATTTGCATTTCCCTAATAACCTGTGATGTTAGGCATCATTTCATGTGCCTATTTCTCATCTGTACTTCTTTGGTGAAGTGTCCACAGCATTTGCCCATTTTTTTGGTTGTTGTTTTGTTTGTTTGTTTGTTTGTTTGTTTGTTTGTTTTGAGAGGGAATTTCACTCTTGTCGCCCAGGCTGGAGTGCTATTGTGCGATCTCAGCTCACTGCAACCTCTGCCTCCCAGGTTCAAGCAATTCTCCTGCCTCAACCTCCCAAGTAGCTAGGATTACGGGCATGTGTCACCACACCTGGCTAATTTTTTGTGTTTTTAGTAGAGATGGGGTTTCACTATGTTAGCCAGGCTGGTCTCAAACTCCTGAACTCAGGTAATCCACCCACCCAGGCCTCCCAAAGTGCTGGGATTACAGACGTGAGCCATCACACTTGGCTTGCTCAAGTTTTAATTGGGCTAATAATTGGATTGGTTGTCTTAATTTTTAGTTGTAAGAGTTACTTATATATTCTGGGTACAAATCCTTTTCAGATATATTTTTGCAACTATTTTCTCCCAGTTGTGGCTAGTCTCTTCATTTTTTAACAGTTTATTTCAAAGATCAGAAGTTTTTAAATGTTGATAAAGTACAATTTAACAATTTTTTTATGGTTTATGTTTTTCCTGTCCTATCCGAGAACATTTTGCCTAACCCAATTTCACAATAATGTTCTTATATGCTTTCTTCAGAATTTTATAGTTTTAGCTCTTACATTTAGATCTGTGTGTGATACAGAACTGTCTGAATCAAATCAAGTTGCTAGCCTGCTAAAACAAACAAACAAAAATCAACATTCTCTAGAGAAATTAAACAGGCCTGAGAGATCTCACAATATAATATTCAGATTTTCCAGGATACAGTCCATAATTACTCAACATAGAACTAACAAACTGTGAAAAATCTCAAGGAAAAAGGAAATCAAGAGACCACTACCTCAAGATGACCCAGATGTTAGAAATATCAGACAAAGACCTTAAAGCCTATCACATCTATGTTTCATGAGGTAAAGGTAAACACTCCTTAAGTGAATAGAAATACAAAAGTCATCAGATGCTGGGTGCAGTGTTTCACGCATGTAATCCCAGCATTTTGGGAGGCCAAGTGGGGAGGATCACTTAAGCCCAGAAGTTTGAGGCTGCAGTGAGCTATGATTGTGCCACTGTACTCAGCCTGGGCAACAGAGTGAGACCCTGTCTCTAAAAAGAAGAAAAACATTAAAAAATTTAATTTTAGAATGCTAACAGAAAAAAATAGAATAACAAATAATCGAATGCAAATTTTAGGACTAAAAAATATAATACATGAAAAAGTCATTGATAGGGCTCAATAGCTGAATGGAGATAATGACAAAGGAAAGAGTCAATGAATTTGAAGATGGGTTAATAGACATTATCTAATCTGAAGAACAAAGAGGTAGGGGGAAGAAATGAACAGAACATCATCAAATTATCTAACATTCATTTCACTGGAATCCAAGAAGGATAGGAAAAGTAAATTGGTTCAGAAAGAATATTTGAAAAAATAAAGGCCAGAACTTCCTTAATTTGATGAAGGACTTAAATTACAGATTAAAGCAGCTTAGAATCCCAAACAGGACACCTGCAAAGAAAATCAACTGTGGCCAGACACATCAAAATCAAACTTCTGAACACCAAGTTTTATTATTCTTGTTGTTGATCTTGAAAACAGCCAGAAAGAAAAGTGGCACATTATATAAAGGGGAAGAACTATTCAAATGACTGCTGATTTTACATCCGAAATCATGGAGACCAGAAAACAGTGTAACAACATCTTTAAAGAACTGGAAGAAAAGAATTGTCAAACCAGAATTCGACATTTGCTGAAAATATCCTTCAGGAATGACCGTGAAATAAAAACATTTTTACGTGAAGGAAAAAAAGAGAATATGTAACCAGCAGACCTGCTCTAAAAGAAATGTTGAAAGTTCTTCAGGCCGACAGGAAATTATATCAGAGGGACACTTGAAATTTTAAGAATAAAGGAAGAACAAAAGAAATGGTAAATATCTGGGTAAATATTTTTGTCCTTTAATTTCTTTTCTTTTATTTTATTTTAGACAGAGTCTTACTCTGTTGCCCAGGCTGGAGTACAGTGGCGTGATCTCAGCTCACTGCAACCTCTGCCTCCTGTGTTCAAGCAATTCTCCTGCCTCAGCCTCCAGAGTAGCTGGGATTACAGGCATGAGCCACCACGCCCGGCAAATTTTTGTATTTTTAGAAGAGGCAGGGTTTCACTATGTTGGCCAGGCTGGTCTCAAACTCCTGACTTCAGGTGATCCACGTGCCTCAGCCTCCTAAAGTGCTGGGATTGCAGGCATGAACCACCATGGCTAGCCCTTTTAATTTATTTAAAATAGATGAGACTATTAAAACAGACTGTTGAAAGCAAAAATTATCACATTCCCTGGTAAGGGTTCTAATATATGCAGATGTAATACTTAAGACAACACTACCACATAAAGGGTGGAGGGTAAATGGAGTTCTATGGTTGTAAGTCTTGAAACAAGAAACTGAGGGAACATACAAAATAAAGGACCTGGGGGGGGTGCAAAAACTCTTTGATAATATGTCTTTATGTATCTATGCACTGTTAAATCCTTTCACAAAAAGTTGACATTTTTAACTGTGCTGATGTAAGAGAAAATGTGTTTAAATTCATTTGATAAGATAATTTTTCCTACATTGCTAAGTTTTATTTCTCCTTTATTTATCAACTTCTTTGTATAAAATAGTATGCAATAAATATATGAGAAGGGAGTAACAGAAACAAAAAGGAAGAAAAGGTTATTTATAGTAGTATGTAGCACCAGAAGAAAACTTTGCTTTCCTGTATCCATAACTTTGATTAAAACTACATAATGGCTGGGCATGGTGGCTCCCGTCTATAATCCCAGCACTTTGGGAGGCTAAGGCGGGTGGACCACCTGAGGTCAGGAGTTGAGGTCCAGACTGGCCAACATAGTAAAACTGCGTCTCTACTAAAAATACAAAAATTAACTGGGCCTGGTGGTGTGTGCCTGTAGTCCCAGCTACTTGGGAAGCTGAGGCAGGAGAATCACTTGAACCCAGGAGGCAGAGGTTGCAGTGAGCTGAGATCATGTGAGCAGGTGAGGGCCCTGCTTGCTTTCTCAGTGGGGAGACTAGTAGCCTGGGGCAAGATCTCAGCCCTGCTTGCCATCTGCCTGGATATAAATTTAGTGCTGTTGGTGGGGCACAGAGGGAGTGAGAACAGCTTTGCTGGCTACGGGAGCTGGGTGAGGCCTGTCACTGCTGGCTTTCCCCACTTCCCTGGTGACCTGTATGATGCAGCAGAGACAAATACAATCCCCCTGGGAACATAGCTCTATTGGCATGAGAAGCATCTCCCTATCTGCCACAGTGGCACAGCAAGTTCTGCCCAAGAAGAGTCTGAGCTCAGACACGCCTAACACTGCCCCCTCCTGATGGTTTTTCTCTACCTGCCCTGGCAGCCAAAGACAAAAGACATAAACTCGTGGGAGCTGTATGGCCCCATCCATGACCTGAGAAAGCCGAATACTTATCTGGCAAACGTAGGTCAAGCTTATATCCCCTTTCTACTACTGTAGGTGGGGTTCTCTTGAAAGCACCACCTCCTGGCTGGAGGCCAACCAACTCAAGCCATTACAGCAACTCATAAGAGAACAATCCTGCTCCAAAGAAGGAGAAAACAATAGCTAATTCCACCACCTGCAACATCCTGGCCAACCAGAGGTCCCGAGTCTATCTGTGTGACTTCACTGCTAGCATAACCAGCATTCGAGAAAACCAGCACACTAAACAAAACTACAACCAAGGACTTTAACTGAGTCTACTTCACTCCTCTGCCACCTCCACCAGAGCAGGTGCTGGTATCCACAGCTGGGAGACTTGAAGATGGATCATATCACAGGACTCTTTGCAGACATTGCCTAGCACCAGCCCAGGGCTCAGAAGGGCAATAACAATCACTGCAGTCTGGCTCTCAGGCAGCCCCATTCCTAGAGGAAGGGAGAGAGCACCACATCAAGGAATTACCCTGTGGGACAAAAGAACCTGAACAGCAGCCCTTGAGCTCCAGATCTTTCCACTGAAACAGTCTGCCCAAATGAAAAAGAAACAGAAAAGTAAGTCTGGTAATATCACAAAACAAGGTTCTATCACACACTCAAAAGATCACACTAGCTCTCCAGCAATGGATCCAAACCAAGAAGAATCTCTAAATTGCCAGATAAAGAATGCAGACAGTTGATTATCAAGCTACTCAAGGAGGTAACAGAGAAAGGTAAAAACCAATTTAAAGAAATTAAAAAAAAAAAAACAGGCCGGGGGAGGCACGGTGGCTCACGCCTGTAATCCCAGCACTTTGGGAGGCCAAGGTGGGCAGATTATCTGAGGTCAGGAGTTTGAGACCAGCCTGGCCAACATGGTGAAACCCTGCTCTACTAAAACTACAAAAATTAGCCAGGTGTGGTCATGGGCAACTGTAATCTCAGCTACTCAGGAGGCTGAGGCAGGAGAATCGCTTGAGCCCAGGAGGCAGAGGGTGCAGTGAGCCAAGATCATGCCACTGTACTTCAGCCTGGGTGACAGAGCAAGACTCTGTCTTAAAAAAAAAAAAAAAGCCAGGCCCGGTGGCTCACGCCTGTAATCCCAGTACTTTGGGAGGCCAAGGCAGGTGGATCACGAGGTCAGGAGATCGAGACCATCCTGGCTAACATGGTGAAACCCAGTCTCTACTAAAAAACACAAAAAACTAGCCGGGTGTGGTGGCGGGTGCCTGTAGTCCCAGCTACTCGGGAGGCTGAGGCAGGAGAATGGCGTGAACCTGGGAGGCAGAGCTTACAGTAAGCCGAGATCGCGCCACTGCACTCCAGCCTGGGCGACAGAGCCAAAAAAAAAAAAAAAAAAACAGGTCAGGCAGTGACTCATACCTTCACACCTGTAATCCCAGCAATTTGGGAGACCGAGGTGGGTGGATCATCTGAGGTCAGGAGTTCGAAACTAGCCTGGCCAACATGGAGAAACCCTGTCTTTACTAAAAATACAAAAACTATCCAGGCATAGGGGCATGTGCCTGTAATCCCAGCTACTCGGGAGGCTAAGGCAGGAGAATTGCTTGAACCTGGGAGGCAGAGGTTGCAGTGAGCCAAGATCGTGACACTGCACTCCAGCCTGGGTGACAGAGTGAGACTCCTTCAAACACACACACACACACACACACACACACACATACACTACAGGATATGGATGAAAAAGTCTCCAGAGAAACAGACATCATAAAGAAAAGACAATCACAACATCTGGAAATGAAAGACACACTTAGAGAAATGCAAAATACACTGGAAAATTTCAACAATACAATCAAACAAGTAGAAGTAAGAACTTCAGAGCTCAAAGACAAGGCTTTCTAATTAACCCAATTCAACAAAGACGAAGAAAAAATAATTTTAAAAAATGAACAAAGCCTCCAGAAATTTGGGATTATGTTAAGCAACCAAACATAAGAATAATTGGCCCTCCTGAGGAAGAAGAGAAATCCAAAAGTTTGCAAAACATATTTGAAGGAATAATCAAGGAAAATTTCCCTGGTCTTGTTAGAGATCTAGGCATCTAAATACAAGAAACTCAAAGAACACCTGGGAAATTCATTGCAAAAAGATCATAACACAGGCACATAGTCATCATGTTATCTAACGTCAAGATGAGGGAAAGAATCTTAAGAGCTGTGAGGCAAAAGCATCAGGTAACCTATAAAGGTAACCTATAAGATTAACAGCAGACATCTCAGCAGAAACCCTACAAGCCAGAAGGAATTGGGATGCTATCTTTATCCTCCTTTAACAAAACAATTATCAGCCAAGAATTTTGTAGCCAGCAAAACCATGTTTCATAAATGAAGAAGAGATGAAATTTTTTTCAGACAAACAAATGCTGAGAGTATTCACCACTACCAAGCCAGCACTACAAGAAATGCTAAAAGGAGTTCTAATATTGAAACAAAACCTTGAAATACACCAAAATAGAACCCCTTTAAAGCATAAATCTCACAGGGCCTATAAAACAATAACACAATGAAAAAAAAGGTAGTCAAGCAACAACTAGCATGATGAAGAGAACAGTACCTTACACATCAATACTAATGTTGAATATAAATGGCCTAAATGCTCCACTTAAAAGATACAGAATGGCAGAATGGATAAAAAAAAAAAAAAAAAAAAAAAAAAAAAAAATCCACCAACCAAATATCTGCTGTCTTCAAGAGACTCACCTAACACATAAGGACTCACATAAACTTAAGGTTAAAGCATAGAAAAAAAAATACTCCTTGCAAATGGAAACCAAAAGGGAGCAGGAGTAGCTTTTCTTATATCAGACAAAACAGATTATAAAGCAACAACAGTTTAAAAAGACAAAGAGGGATTATTATATAAAAATAAAAGGATTAGTCCAAAAGGAAAATATCACAATCCTTAATATATATGCACCTAAAACTGGAGCTCCTAAATTTATAAAACAATCACTACTAGACCTAAGAAATGAGATAGCTGGCAATACAATAGCAGTGGAACACTTCAGTACTCCACTGGCAGCACTAAACAAGTCAAGACAGAAAGTTAACAAAGAAACAATGGACTTAAACTATACCCTAGAACAAATGCACTTAACAGATATTTACAGAACATTCTACCCAACTGCAGAATATACATTACTTTCATCAGCACAAGGAACAATCTCCAAGATAGACCATAAGATAGGCCACAAAACAAGTCTCAATAATTTAAGGAAACTAAAATCATATCAAGTACTCTCTCAGATCACAGTGCAATAAAATTGGAAATTAACTCCAAAAGGAACCCTCAAAACAAAACAAATACATGGAAATTAAATAATCTGCTCTTGAATGATCTTCAGGTCAACAATGAAATCAAGATGGAAATTAAAAAATTCTTTGAACCGAACAATAATAGTGACACAACCTATCAAAATGTCTGGGATACGGCAAAACGGTGCTAAGAGGAAAGTTCAGAGTATTAAATGCCTACATCAAAAAGTCCGAAAGAGCACAAACTGACAATCTAAGCTCACATCTCAAAGAATTAGAGAAACAAGAACAAACCAAGCCCAAACCCAGTAGAAGAAAATGAATAACAAAGATCAGAGCAGAACTAAATGAAACTGAAACAAAAAAACACACATACACAAAAGATAAATGAAACAAAAACCTGGTTCTTTGAAAAGACAAACAAAATCAATACAACCTTCGTAGATTAAATCAGGAAGAAATAGAAACTCTAAACAGACCAAAACCAAGTAATGAGGTTGAAACAGTAATTTTAAAATTGCCAACAAAAAAAGGGTCCAGGACCAGATGGGTTCATAACTAAATTCTATCAGACATTCAAAGAAAAATTGGTACCAATCCTACTGAAACCATTCCAAAAGATAGAAAAAGAGAGGATCCTCCCTAAATCATTCTATGAAGCCAGTGTTACCCTAATGCCAAAACCAGGAAAGGACATAACAAAAAAAAAGAAAGAAAGAAAAAGAAAACTACAGATCAATATCCCTGATGAACATAGATGCAAAAATCTTCAACAAAATACTTGCTACTGAATCCAACAGCGCATCAAAAAGATAATACACAATGATCAAGTGGGTTTCATATCAGGGATGCAGGGTTGGTTTAACATATGCAGGTCAATAAATTTGATATACCACATAAACAGAATTAAAAATAAAAATCATGTGATCATCTCAATAGATGCAGAAAAAGCATTTGACAAAATCCAGCATACCCTTATGATTAAAACCCTCAGCAAAACTGGCATAGAAGGAACATATCTTAAGGTAATAAAAGCCATCTATGACAAACCCACAGCTAACATTATACAGAATTGGGAAAAGTTGAAAGTATTCCCCCTAAGAACTGGCACAGGACAAGGATGTCCACTCTCACCACTTTTATTCAACATAGTACTGGGTCCTAGCCAGAGCAATCCAACAAGAGAAAGAAATAAAGGCCATCCAAATCAGTAAAGAGGAAGTCAAAGTGTTGCTGTTCACTGATGATATGATCATACATCTAGAAAACCCTAAAGACTCATCCAAAAAGCTCCTAGATCTGATTAATGAATTCAGTAAAGTTTCAGGATACAAAATCAATGTACACAAATCAGTAGCACTGCTATACACCAACAGCAACCAAGTTGAGAATCAAATCAAGAACTCAAGAGCTGTTTTACAACAGCTGCAAAAAATATAATAAAATAAATTAAAATAAAATAAAATATTTAGGAATATAACTAACCAAGGAGGTGAAAGATCTCTACAAGGAAAACTACAAAACACTGCTGAAAGAAATCACAGACAACACAAACAAATGGAAACACATCCCATACTCATGGATGTATAGAATCAATATTGTGAAAATGACCATACTGCCAAAAGCAATCTACAGATTCAATGCACTTCTCATCAAAATACCACAATCATTGTTCACAGAACTAGAAAAAACAATCCTAAAATTCATACGGAACAAAAAAGAGCCCACATAGCTGAAGCAAGAATAAGCAAAAAGAACAAATCTGGAGGCATCACATTACCCAGCTTCAAACTATACTATTAATACAAAGCTATAATTCCCAAAACAGCATGGTACTGGTATAAAAAGAGGCACACGGACCAATGAAACAGAATAGAGAACCCAGAAATAAAGCCAAACACTTAACAGCCAACTGATCTTCAACAAAGCAAACAAAAACATAAAGTAAGAAAAGGACACCCTATTCAACAAATGGTGCTGGAATAGTTGGCAAGCCACATGCAGAAGAACGAATCTGAATCCTCATCTCTCACCTTATACAAAAATCAACTCAAGATAGATCAAAGACTTAAATCTAAGACCTGAAAACATGAGCATTCTAGAAGATAACATTGGAAAAACTCTTCTAGACATTGGCTTAGGCAAAGAGTTCATGACCAAGAACCCAAAACCAAATGCAGCAAAAACAAAGATCAATAAATGAGATTAATTAAACTAAAAAGCTTCTGCAGAGCAAAAGAAATAATCAGCAGAGTAAACAACCCACAGAGTGGGAGAAAATATTCACAAACTAGGCACCTGACAAAGGACTAATATCCAGAATCTACAAGGAACTCAAACAAATCAACAAGAAAAAAAACAAATAATCCCATCAAAAAGTGGGCTAAAGACATGAATAGACAATTCTCAAAAGAAGATATACAAATGGCCAAGAAACATATGAAAAAATGCTCAACAACACTAATTCTCAGGGAAATGCAAATCAAAACCACAATGCAATACTACCTTACTCCTGTAAGAATGACCATAATTTAAAAATCGAAAAATAATAGATGTTGGCATAGATGTGGTGAAAAGGGAACATTTTTACACAGCCAGTGGGAATGTAAACAGTATAACCACTATGGAAAACAGTGTGGAGATTCCTTAAAGAACTAAAAGTAGAACTACCATTTGTTCTGTGTAGGAAACGTGCAAGGGGAGAAGAAAAGACACACACATAATACCTTTAAGGGTAAATAAGCCTTATCCCACGTAAATGGCAATGCAAATATAATAAGCAAATTGCAATGGGAAGGGGAGAAGGGAAAACAGATATATATATTTACACTCACCAGACTATGGAGGATTCACCCCCAGACTGGGAAGCAACAGCCTGGGCTCCAGAGTTGGCCACTCCTCCGTGCACAGGCGAGGAAAGGTCTCATGAAGCTTCGGCACAGTCTGGGACCCTAGCTCTTCTTGTAACAAGTTATTTGGCATGAGGCCCAGTCACTGGGGCCCTTCACGACTGGGCTCAAGGAACACGAAAAAGTCAACTTGTTTTTGCAATTGTCTATTGTTTTTCAAAAACTAATGTATAAGAATAGATTGAAATAGAGATTTCTCCGAAACAGCGCTGGATGAACGCCTGAAAAGGCTCATACAACCTGTTCCAGGACTTGGTGCCCATTGTTTGTGTCTACATTCAATTGAGTTGAAATTTAATATTTAACTTTTCCTGCATACTGACCAATCCCACCACTGGGTATTTACCCAGAAGAAAAGAATTCATTATATGAAAAAGATACTTGCATATGTATGTGTATAGCAGCACAATTTGCAATTGCAAAAATATGGAACCTGCCTAAATGCCCATCAATCAATGAGCGGGTAAAGAATGATATAATGACTCTGGAAACTCAGGGGGAAGGGCGGGAGTGGGGGTAAGGGATAAAAGACTACACATTGGGTACAGTGTACACTGCTCGAGTGATAGTTGCACCAAAATCTCAGAAATCACCACTAAAAAACTTATCCACGTAGGGCCGGGCACAATGGCTCATGCCTGTAATCCCAGCACTTTGGGAGGCCAAGGCGGGTGGATCACAAGGCCAGGAGATCGAGACCATCCTGGCTAACACGGTGAAACCCCATCTCTACTAAAAATACAAAAAATTAGCCGGGTGTGGTGGCAAGCACCTGTAGTCCCAGCTACTCGGGAGGCTGAGGCAGGAGAATGGCTTGAACTGGGGAGGCGGAGGTTGCAGTGAGCTGAGATCGCACCACTGCACTCCAGCCTGGGTGACAGAGTGAGACTCTGTCTCAAAAAAAAAAAAAAAAAAAAAAAAAACCTTATTCATGTAACCAAACACCACCTGTTCCCCAAAAACTACTGAAATGCAAAAAAAGGTCTCCCTGTGTTGCCTAGACTCTCGAACTTCTGAGCTCAAGAGATCCTTCCGCCTCAGCCTTTCAAAGTGCTAGGATTACAGGCATGAGCCACTTCACTTGGCCAGTTTTTCTCCTTGAAGTTATATTCTACTCCTCTCACAAAATGTTACTTTATCTTAATTCGTTTTTATGCTTGAAGGCTTTTACTGACCGTGTATCATATCGTCCTGCAACAAAATATTTGTCAATTGAATTTTAACTTTTTTAACTTCTATGACTAAAAATATGTGTTAAAAATATTTTTCCCTTTGGGTTGAGTTATCATTACAAGTTTTTTGTACAAAATGATCAAAATGACTTAAATATATCATGAATTTTGATGAACACTTATAAACAAAAAACTTCTTAACATATTCCTTAATAGATGAAGTTTTTCCCATTTAGTTAATATATTCAATATGACTTTTTAATTGCTTGAAGGGGACAGCATCAATCCTATTACTATTTTCACTTAAATGGATGTAAGCATTGAGAAAATGTGTTCACATAAGTGGATGGAAATGGGAAAACCCGTGTTATAGCAGTATCACACAATTTTTTAAAGCCATGGTAAAAAAAACACAGAACATAAAATTTACCATCTTAACCATCTTTAAGTGTACAGTACAGTAGTGCTGACTATATGCACATTGTTGAACAATAGGTCTCTAGAACCTTTTTATCTTGCAAAACTGCAACTCTTTATCCATGGAATAACTCCCCTTCCTCCCTCCCTCCACCCCCTGGCAACCACCATTCTACTTTACATTTCTAAGAATTTGACCACTTTAGATGCCTCATATAAGTGGAACCATGCAATATTTGTCTTTTAGTGACTGGCTGATTTCACTTAGCATAATGTCCTCAAGGTTCATCCATGTTTTAGCGTATGACAATATCACCCAATTATTTGAACTCTGAGTTATATGACAAAGGTACATAGAAATCTATCACAAAAATTATTTAATTATCTGTCAGCTAAAAACTTACCTAGTCCCTTCTTTTTCTGAAAACAAAGAATTACTTTCAACCTGACTTTTAAGAGCATGTATTATACAGTCATTCGCTTTCACAATGTTTGGGAAATATACCAAAAAGGCAACACCAAGATTTGCAAAATCTATATTTGTTCTGTTTTCATTTAGAATCACCTTGTTTTAACCAGGAACAGTGGCTCACACCTGTAATCCCAACACTTTGGGAGGCCAAGCGGGGAAGGATCACTTGAGTCCATGAGTTCGAGTCAAGTCTAGGCAACATAGCAAGACCCAGTCTCTACAAAAACTTTAAACAGTAGCCAGGCATGGCGGCTCATACCTGTAGTCTCACCTACTCCAGAGGCTGAGGTGGGAGGATCTTTGAGCCCATCAAGGGGTTAGCAAAATGGAAATATTGTTAATTTTGATACAAAATATATTTTATAAAATGATTTTATCTCATCATGCACTTTATACATTTTTGCCAAACCTTGGAGCTGTAGATATGGCTGATTCAACTTATAGAAAACACCCATTAGCCACATAATCTAATTAGTAAAGCTAATCCTCATTGTCAAACCAATCATCTAGGTCAGATTTAGTTTCTAACCTCATTTTTAACTAAAAGTATTAGAATATGTATTTTTAGTTTTTTTAAACTAGGAAATTATCAAATACATCTCATAACCTCAATTATTAAAAGCAGTCAAGATTAAAATGATATCAAAACTATTAGAACTGGTTTATCCATTTTTATAATAAGCCATAAAACCAAGAATAAATCTATATGGTTTTCCTCATTACTTATTTCATAATAATAAAACATAATGTGCAAGATAAATGTTATTTATGAATTAGAGTGTAACAGACAATATTCCCTCAGTATGTCTGTGTGTATATTGAACTTTGGTTTTCAGCTTTTAGGAATAACTGAAGAAGAATAATACATAAATATTCTAGAATAGCTCTAAACAATTTTTCGGAAACAATAATCAAAATGTTTCCTGCATATTTAATGAAGAATAAAATAATATGCTATTTAAAAAGTAATTAGCCTAGAAGCTAAAGCATAATTTTATTTTTGTTAATAAGAGGCAGAAAGAAAGTCAGGAGCGAAGTATTTCTCTATTTCGTAATAGAATTTGATAAAATAAGTGTATCAGACAAGATAGGCTAGGTCATGCTCCAATAACAAACAACAAATTTGTATGACTTAAAACAAAGGCATGTGAATTAAAACAACAACGGCTCATTTCTAACAAAAGCTATATTTCCATTATGGCTGGTAGAACAGGATCAGCCCTTCATAACGACTCAGGAGCACGGGCTGACAGAGCAACAACTCTGTCTCAGAAGGGAAGGAGAGCTCTGGAGTTTCATCAGCGTAAATAACCACCTTAATCAGAAGGTGACGCTTCACATCTGCTCATAACTCATTGGCCAGAAAGAGTCACATGGTCCTAACCAATCTCAGAATTCCCATGAAATACAATCTAGCCAAAGTGGAAGGAAACGGAAAAGGTTTGGTGAACTGTATCAGTGATTATCACAATACATTTTCACCTTCATTGAACAACACACACCAAATCTAAAATAGAATTATGTATGACTTTTGCACAGTTTATTCCAGTGCAATGTGAAAAATATGAAGGTACCTGAAAATAATCTGTATGATATTTATAATGATCAGTGTCATGGCCGGGGCGGTGGCTCACATCTGTAATCCCAGCACTTTGGGAGATGGAGGCAGGTGGATCACCTGAGGTCAGGAGTTTAAGACCAGCCTGGCCAACATGGCAAAATTCTCTCTACTAAAAATACAAAAATTAGCTGGGCATGGTGGCAGGTGCCTGTAATCCCAGCTATTCAGGAGGCTGAGGCATAAGAATTGCTTGGACCCAGGAGATGGAGGTTGCAGTGAGCCGAGATCACGCCACTGCACTCCAGCCTGGGCAACAGAGTGAGACTCTGTCTCAAAAAAAAAAAAAAAATCTGTCACAAAGCTCTACTACTTCAGCTGTTCAGAGTTGCTTTTCTTTCCAGATAATGATATATCCTACGGAGAAGTACTGAGAATAGCTGAAAAGAATTGCTTAGGTTTAAATATATGGGAAAAAAAAAATTGGCTTCGATACTTTCTTCAATGCTGCTTTGCTCTGCTCTTACCAGATTCTCCTTCAAAAACACTGCATTTTTCAACAGAGGATGGAAGATATCTGATGATTAAAGGAAAATTACTGTCACTCTTACCACTAACATTCACACAGTATATCTGATTACAGAAAATCACAACAAACCAATTACCATATTTCTGACAGTCATACTTCACCCTTAAGTGGAATATATGTAAGATAGGAAGAGACATGAAGCCTAAGAAGGGTTGATGGTGCCTTGATTGATCATTAGAGGAAGCTTCCTCCAAAACATTTTGAATCTTCCTTTCATCTGTCATCCTGGAAGGTATATCCCTCACACCTTCGGTGATGGATATAGCTTTCTTTTGTAAGGTCCAAGAACTATTGTAAATGCAGAAGTAAAAAAGAACCTACATGATGCAAAGAAAGAATACTTATGAAAATATGGTATCTGTAAATTGATTTACTTAAAGCAATAAATATTCCCCTGCCCCTTGGACTATGCCACACCATAAGAACTTTAAGTTGATGTAGTTTTAATTCTTGCCCTGCCTAATGACAAAGGACATTTGCCAAAGAGTATGATGAATAATGAAATCACTTAAAGTGGAGGCTTTCCATTTTACCACAACTTACAGCAAGAAATATATTTATATTATGATCCAATGCACATATACATATTGTTTCATGAAACAATAATTACCCCTACTACATGTGATGCATTTAGATATTTTTTATCCTAATGTCTTTCTTTTAATGCTGGTCTCGATTCACTAAATTGATTTCACAGCCAACTAATGATTCACAGCACACAATTGGAAAACACAGGACCACAGAAAATAGAAATATATAAGGGAATATCTGATTTATAGAGCAATCTCTGATTTTAAAAGTGCTCTTAAAACTGCATTATCTTGGAGGTGTAAATGGGTAAGCCAAGGTCTGGTGAAGTCAATATCCATAGGAGGTTCGATTTTATTCTATTCATTTCATTTTTCCATCCCTAATATTCCAACTTTCCTATTGATAAGTAACAGTCTCTGATTGGCCAATTTCAATGGCTTACTCCTTCTAATCCTGTGGTAGGCTAAAACTGTCCCCCAAAGATAACAAAGTCTAATCCCTGGGACCTGCAAATGTTACCAGATATGGGGAAAAGGCCTTTGAAGATGTGATTAAATTAAGGATCGTCAGATTGAGAGAGTATTTTGGATTAGCTCCATGGGCCCTAAATGCAATTACACATTCCTAAAAGGGAGGCAATGGGAAGTCTGACACACATAGTGAAGGCAATGTGAAAAGGGAGCAGAGATGTGAAGATGTTGGCCTTGAAGTCTAAAGTGATGTGGCCACAAGCCAATGAATGCCAGCAGCCACCAGAAGCTGGAAGAGTCAAAGAACTGATTCTCCCCTAGAGTCTCTGGAGGGAACACAGCCCTGTCAACATCTTGATTTTGGCCCAGTGATGCTGATTTTGAATTTATGGCCTCTAGAACTGTAAGATAATAAATTTCAGTTGCTCTACAATGCCGAGTATTTTATTATAGCAGCCTCAGGAAACTAATATGAACCCCATGAAATTGACTTAATAAAAGTGATAGTGCAAAGTACCTAAACAGTCACCTGAAACTCTATATACCTAGCTATGTTTCAAGAAAGATTTATGGTAGCTTATAGTAATTCACAAAACATTGATAACACCAATAATTCATATGTGAAAAGGAAAAAACAGGAAGGATATACAAAGGATAAACCAACAAGGTTTACGCAAAATATATATTATATATATACATATATATATATAGCTCTTGCCTCCAGCCAATTAAAATTTGGCTTTAAACCAGCAGCTTACACATAAAGGAAGTCTTCTTGTTTATATGATTCAGTGGCTATTACATAAAAACAAGCCAACTCCACAGAAACAAGTACAAAAGACAAGGTGAAATTTCTCCCAGGAGTTTCGCTCCTTAGGATTTCTTTTTTGGACTGTAGCCATGCATAGGATACTCATTACCCCTTTGTAAACTTAAATGCAGTCACTAGACCTAACTTTATAAGGCTGTTTACTATATCATATAGGCTGCTAACATGTCAAAACTTGATAAAAGCAAATCCTATAGCATAGATTGATTAGACGTCAAATTCTAACTTAAAAGTAAATTCTGTAGGAGGAAAGAGGGTGTAAATACAATACCCACTAGGTAGGCAACTCACTACGGATATTAATTCCAGGGTACATTTTGAAATATTTATAAAATGCCTTGAACGATGCTCAGAAAACGAGTACTGTTTCCTCACCCAAACTATCAAACATTGAGTAAGTGCTGCATACAATGCCTATGGGATGTGGCTCGCTTGAAAACAGATTTAGTATGGCGTGAAATACTCACAATGTTTTCTACTATCTGCCCAGCGAGGTCTAGATAACTACTGAGGAGACAAACGTTCCATCCCTACTCCCTGAAGAAGCTCCTGGGTCAATGGGGGAAAGTGCTCCTAACCCAGTACCAAGGAAGACTTGCAGCTGGTGATCCTAATTAACTATTAGAGGATGAGCAGATAGATGGAAGGGGAGGGGGATGGCGCCGCACAAGTCGGTCAGAAAGACCACACGGCACACGCATCGCCATTGCTTCAGAGCTTTTGGAGGCAGGTCTGTAGCCATTCCCACCAAAATATACTACCGAACCGTGCAAGCGCTTCCAGGAGAGCCAGACCTCCCTAACTCTCCCCAGCCCACCATCTTCCCGGGTCCTCCGCACCCGCGGCGGCGCTAGCCTCACTGCGCAGGCGCCAGGTACACCTCGGAGGCCTCAGGAGGGGGCGCCAGTAACTCCGGGTCGTTCACTAGGGCTCCGCTCTAGCCGCCACGCTTCCGTTTCTCTACTGCTCCCCGTAATAGTTGCAGGCGCGAGCTTGGAGCCGGGTAGGGGGCGGGCCTTCCGGGACGAGGGCGCGTGGGTGAGGAAGGTCAGATCCAGGTAAGGCTGTCAGTGACTTTTGGGGGTCTGCAGCGAGGGGCGATGGCTGTAGAGGTTTCCGGGGGTCTCCAACCTTGTAGAGTCGCTAGGAATCGGGGGAATCCATTTCATTAGTGACCAGCTCGGGCGGTTCACGTGCATCACACAAATAACTTGGCCTTTTTCTGCCTCAGTTGGGGGATTTCTTAAACGTAGGATACCCGCGTTTCCGCGGCCGTAATTTCCTCTGAGGCGCAGTTACTCTCTTCCATATTGGTTAACAGTAGAAGGCTCAGTTTCTCTGCTCATCACACGGCCTTCGGCACTGTAGCTTTGGGTGGTGGGCTGCAGATTAATTTTGTAACCACCTTAAGAAAAATACGGTAAGGTGATATTTAAGAAAAATATTTGCGAAATGCGCTCCCGAGTCAAACATCTGTTGACTTGACACTACTACAGTTTCCATCACAGTTAGACATGATCGAGTCAGGTGGAGGGAGTTGAAGATTGTTTTTGCTAAACTGAATGCAGCTAATACATTTTCAGTGACGTTGATGCCTCTATGACTCCGTAAAATAATCGGTACCGGGCTTTTTTGTTTTTAAGCATTCTGTTGAGATTGTTTTTATGTTTAGATTGTTTTTATGACAACATGTGTACACTGTATGTGAGTTCCTTGGATCCTGATGGTTATTAGGGTAGGCACTGTGCCGTGAATTTTGCATATAAGCTTCACATCGCAGATAGTATGACTGTCCTCGTGTAGTCGATGAGAGAACCTGGCAGAGACTAAGCACCATTACAAAAACAACGTGGCCATTAAAAGGCAGAGGCGCGATTCCAACCAACTTTTTTATTCTGCAGTTGGTGCGTTCTGCTAACCAATGGTTTTTGGGAAACTGGAGAAAGCTCTCTCCCGGAACAATTTACACACACACATACATACACATACCAGCATACAAGATGTACACTTCCACTGTTTGCAAAACGCTGAAGCACATCCAGGTTAAGAACTCTTGCACTTCATCTTTACCTTTCAAAGAGAAAAGGCAAACCTAATACAAAGCCACTTATTGAAATAATCTTTTAAATGCATCAGACCTATCAAAAAGATCAAAGAAGTTTGCCCTGTTATGCCAAAGTAAAAATATGGGAATTTTCTTCTCATGTGGGCTTAATTTGTTTTGCTCAGCACATTTGAGTAATTTGTTTTTGCTTAGCATTTTCAGCTCCAGTTAACTTTTTTCATGATAGTACAGTTTTCTTTAGTTCACATTTAAAGAAGGGTAACACTTAAAGTGACTTGTACTCTCCGAGAATGGTTTCATGTGAATCAAAATGTAATTGACACGCACATTATAAGAAAAGCTCCCTTGTCATTCTTCGTGAGAGACATGTGTCTGTGCACTGTGGAAGGAAACAACAAAGCAGTGTCATTGGTAATTGTTAAAACCACTTTCAGTTTCCTCCTGTTTAGCAAGTGGGCCTTTGTTTCTAGTAAGGAATTCAGGTTTGAAGAGGCTTATTCCCTTTCTCCGTCATAAAACTTTAGGACTTGCATTTTATGATATAACCATGTTCAACCGATTCTAGTGTGACCTTTTTACTTACAAGTTATGTATCCCAGTAATTTGCCACATTCCAAAATGGGCATGGAGATAACAGCAGCATCCTGTGATTGCTTCGGTGACTACTGTCCTACTGAGTCCCTTCCTCCTCCTGGCTACCTTGTCAAGTTACCAAGGTGCTGGTCCTCTCCCTATGTTTCTCTGGCTGTCAGTCTTTGTAAATGAGGTCATCATTCCAGGGAGGCACAAAGTTTTTACTATATGGAGTATCTATCTGTCTGTCTCTCTCTCTCTCTCTTTTTTTTTTTTCTTAAACATGATTAAGAACAAGGAATAAACAAATGTGTCTATGTAGAACATATGAAAACCAAACTTACTGTTCTGGGCTCGTTCTTTTTTGTAAGTTACCATTTACTACTAAGTGCTACTGTTACTCATTTTCGCACTAGTCCTGCAAGCTTTGTTTTCATAAAGGAGACTCAGAGAGGATGAGTAACTGTTCACAATAACCCAAGGATTAAGTGACAGAGCCAGTAGTCAAACCTAGGCCTCAGGAATCCCTGTTGCCTCTTCATTGACAAATAAAGGGACTTGGAATTCAGAACAGATTTTCCTGAAAACACTTCACTGTAACAAACTGATAGTTCCCAGACCAGCTTACAGATAACTAACTGTGGAAATACTGTGCAATTACAGCAGAAATCTATTCTGATGCCACAATGGTAATTAAGCAAACAAAGCAAAGTTGATGAAGAAACTATTGTTTTTTAATCTAATGTTTGGAAAAAGATAACTTTAAAGGGCAAAGGAAGAGAAAAAGCATGCAAAGAAACTAGGTGACTCTGGACATTTGCAAGGCTTTTTAGAGGTTTATGGCACTGATTTGTTTATACATTAAACTGTTAAATGACTTTTTTTCACCTTGAGACTATAACCCTAGTCCTAACAACCCCACCCCCAACCAGAGTTGGGAAAGAAGTGAATCAGGAAACTGAGAATGCTGAATGGAAAAGGAAGAACAGGCTTGCAGGTGATCTGCAGATGGTGGGGAGGGAGGGGTGGACGTTGGATCTGACAATTCTACCATTGCCAGCCTTCAGGTGGCACTATTGACCCAAAATTGCTTGGTTGGTGTTCTGAATGGTTTTGAGGTTGACAGTGGTTTGAGATCAGCCTCTGCTTTTTTTCTTTTTTTTTTTTTTGACACACAATCTTGCTCTGTCACTCAGGCTAGAGTACAGTGGTACAGTCATAACTCAGTGTAATCTCAAACTCCTGTGCTCAAGCGATGTGCCCCTCCTCAGCCTCCACAAGTAGCCGGAACTACAGGTGTGCACTACCATACCAGACTAATTTTCTTATTTTCTTTTCTTTTTTTTCTGTAAAAACAAGATTTCGCCATGTTTTCTGGGCTGGTCTTGAAGTCCTGACCTCAAGCAATCCTCCCACCTCAGCCTCTCAAAGTACTGGGATTATAGGCATGAGCTACCATGCCCAGCCTCCTCTGTTAATGGATCTTGAAACAGGCATTAAAACTTCCTTAATTTAAACACGGTTTGTTTTCTTGCAAGAACTATTTTGAAATTCACTTGGCACCATTTTTATGTAGGAGGGTTTTTTGGTACATTTCTCCCATTGGTTTTTCAAGGTTTATGCCTTTTTCCTGCTTGAATATCAGCACCTTTTCATCTCAGCTGAACTGTTTCCCAGGATAGTCTCTGAGTCAGCAAAGATTCTCATCTCAATACTAAAATTTCTCATAAATTGGCATATTCTGCCAACAATAACCCCTACGTCTGGTCTAAACTGAGTTGAGATAGTTATTCCACCAGCAGCTTTCTTGATTTTTATGTGTTAGCTATAATTTGTGCATATCACAGATATCATTCTTAAACCCATTTCAGTGTTGTATGTCTCTGAAGGAAAAGCTACTGTTTTCAGCTGATAAGAACTTAGCTAGTTTGCATTAAAGCAGAATATATAAGATGGAGGATACAGCAAGTAACCTTACAATTCATACGTGCCTTTTATTTAGTAAGAAAATGAATCTTTTGAGCTATTGGATTTATTTCTATAGGGCTACTGTCTGTTTTTCCCAAATGGCTCTCAGTCTCTAGGCAAAATTCAGTTCAGTAACCTAGAAGCCAAATGACCTCATAACTCATTAGCAGCTCTCAGAGCCTTCTGGAGCCCTTGAGGAGAACAGTGTTCAAAGGACTGATAGTAAAGACAACAACATAATTATGTCTCTGCCATGATTACACCTTTTGATGGCAAGCAGTCAGCATATTAATGCTGCAGATTGCTTAGGTGGGTGTTTTCTGAAGGTATAATAATGCTGGGACTAGGATAACTTGTTTCCCTGTCTTCTTCATCCCCAGCCTACAAATAGGTAAACTGACTGTCAGTAAATAACCTGATGAATCACAAAATAGTTGGTTGCAAAGGAGGCAATACAGCAAGGAAGTAATAGCATGTAAACACAAAGTGCAAAAATCGCAGCTGTAAAGCATGGAAAGGAAATAGCCATTTGGACTGTGGATACTTCTCCACTCCAAGGCATATCCTGCCAACACTGCACTGATCCATGAGCGGCTTGCTGTGTTTGCATTTGCTAACGTATTCATTAGCTAATCTTGGAATTTCTTACCCTAACCTGTTTACCTTTCTTCTCATTTTCAATAGGAACTCTAACTCCTTGCCACTCAAGAAATGTCCTCCCTTTCAGAATATGCCTTCCGCATGTCTCGTCTCAGTGCCCGGCTATTTGGTGAAGTCACCAGGCCTACTAATTCCAAGTCTATGAAAGTGGTGAAACTGTTTAGTGAACTGCCCTTGGCCAAGAAGAAGGAGACTTATGATTGGTATCCAAATCACCACACTTACACTGAACTCATGCAGACGCTCCGATTTCTTGGACTCTACAGGTAATGACAAACACAAAGAGGAACCTATGAGAGACTTTTTTTCAGTAGATCAGAAAAGGAAAAAAATTAGCCTTTCTATCCTTGTAGTTTTGTTTTTATAATAGAGCCCAGGTAGTTCAAAAGGTACAGTTTGCAGGAGAAAGGCTTCTTTCAAAATACCCATAATGGAGAGACCAAAAAAAAAAGGAAATTCATGCTTGTTGGAAGATATATTTTAATTATGTCTACAACATGACTAATGTTGAATAGATACTGAGCTGTAGAGAGGTGTTTAATAATTTGTTAATCTAAGAGCACTCTAAAAAGGATGCCAAGAGGCTGGGCGCGGTGGCTCACGCCTGTAATCCCAGCACTTTGGGAGGCCGAGGCAGGCAGATCACGAGGTCAAGAAATCAAGACCATCCTGGCCAACTTGGTGAAACCCCATCTCACTAAAAATACAAAAATTAGCTGGGCATGGTGGTGCACACCTGTAGTCCCAGCTACTCGGGAGGCTGAGGCAGGAGAATTGCTTGAATCTGGGAGGTGGAGGTTGCAGTGAGCCGAGATCGCGCCACTGCACTCCAGCCTGGCAACAGAGTGAGACTCTGTCTCAAGAAAAAAAAGCAATGCAGAGAAAAACTGGTCCAAGTACTGAGGAAGAAAGCCTCAGAAACACCAAGGTTGCCAGGGCAGTGGGCTCTTGTTATCAGATGAACAGAGTCCCTGACCGACACCTGATCTGCTGCTTAACTGGTACGTGGGAGCCTTTTTTCTCTTCTGGTGGCATTTTTATTGACATTTCTTCCTACTCTCTTCTGGCATTTTTATTTTGTACCCTTTTTGATATATTAATTTGGTCTGGATAAGCTGTAGTTTGCCTTTAAGGATAATACGTAAATCACACAGGTTCTTAACACCATGTGTTTGTGTGTGTGTGTATGTCTAGGAAGTAGGTGCTTAGGACTGTGTGCATCTCTAAAAAAAAAAAAAAAGATCAGGCCAGGCACAATGGCTTAGGCCTGTAATCCCAGCACTTTGGGAGGCCGAGGCAGGCAGATCATCTGAGGTCAGGAGTTTGAGACCAGCCTGGCCAACATGGTGAAACCCCGTCTCTACTAAAAATACAAAAATTAGCTGGGCGTGGTGGCACACACCTGTAATTCCAGCTACTTGGGAGGCTGAGGCAAGAGAATTGCTTGAACCCAGGAGATGGAGGTTGCAGTGAGTCGAGATCATGCCACTGTACTCCAGCCTGGGTGACAAAGCAAGACTCTATCTCAAAAAAAAAAAATCAAATACCTATGTGATCCTTTTGATTAAATTATTTTTTGACCAGGTACAATAGCTCACAGCTGTAATCCCAGCACTTTGGGAGGCCAAGGCGGGCAGACCACTTGAGGTCAGGAATTCGAGACCAGCCTGGCCAACATGGTGAAACCCCGTCTCTACTAAAAATACAAAAATTAGCTGGGTGTGGTAGTGCATGCCTGTAATCCCAGCTACTTAAGAGGCTGAGGCAGGAGAATCGCTTGAACTCAGGAGGAAGAGGTTACAGTGAGCCGAGATCGTGCCAGTGCACTCCAGCAACAGAGCGAAATTTGGTCTCAAAAAAATATATTTTTTTTTTAATTACCAAACTAATACATGCCCATTACAAAAGAATTCAAATAGTACATAATTGTATAAAGTTAAAATACCTACCATCTTTTTAAAAATTTAACAAGTTGTAATTGGACTTGTCTTTGGGCAACAATACTAAAATTATTTGGAACCATTTATTCTAATACAGTAGAATTAATAGTACAGCATAACATTCATTGCAGATCACTAAAGATTGGTACATTCACTATCCAGTGGATATTTCTTACGTACCTTCCACGTGCAGGCACTTAAGATGGCACTAGGGGAACAGCGGTGAACATAATAGATGTGCTTGGTTAACATATTAGAGGTTACAATCTATGACATGTTTTGAATGTTTGGAATTGCTTTGGGACTACCTCTCTTGCCATTAGTCTGGGCTCAGAAAATAAAAACTAATTTTATTATAACCCAAAATAAAATATTGGGAGGCAGATATCCTGAGGAGAAGATTATAACCCATGAAAAAATCACATTATCTTTTTGCTGCTGCTGTCTGTTTGTTGGAAAAATAAAGACTTAGCTATCTTTGGGGACAGGGAAAAATAGTTATCCATAGAAAAACAAAATTATTTTCACGTAGTCACTAGGTATGGTAAATGATACCTCTAATGCTAGGCCTCCTGTGGCATCAGGCAGGATGAAACTAGACAGTCTCCAATAAAGAAAATATTCAGAGACCTGCAAAAGAGGGAGGGAAGCACCAGTTCTCAGAAACAACTGATTCATTCAGTTAACCAGGTGCCTAGCTTGTATCATCAACAGAGACAGAGTCGCCAGAAAGCTTTCTTTCTGTCCAACGGTTGATGAGAATGAAGGAAGGACAGAAGAGGGGAAAAAAAATAAGTAAATTATATGATCTGTTACAAAGTTGAACATGCTGTGGAAAAAAATAGTAGAGCCGGCTGAGCAGGATCCAGAGTGCTGACAGGGCCTGCAGTAGGTGGGGAGAGGCCAGATTACAGGATGAAACAGGACAGTCAGGGTCAGCCTTGTTGAGGAGCTGAGGTTTAAGCAGAGGCTTGAAGGTCGTGAGTGAGCCGGGAAGAGTTTGCAAGGCAGAGGGGCAAGAGCACAGCAAAGGCCTTGAGGTGGGAGTGTTCTTTCCAGGAGGCATGCAGGTACTGGGAGGGTGTGGGACTGGAGACGGATTGCAAGGGACTGTGAAGCTGTAGTAAGGACAATGGCATTTGCTCTGGTTGAAATGGGGAACCATTTGCAGGGCTATGAACAGGAGTGGCATGATCTGACATATATTTTAGAAGAATTTCACCAGCTGCACTGTTGAGAATTATTTGGGGACACTCACCACTAATCCCAAAGAGTTGTATACTGTCCATGATGTTCATGGATAGCCTAGAGAGTTAAAACTTAAGCTCAGCACACCCCTCTCTTACATTTGATTCATACACTGTTATTATCCGTACTTTACAGGTTAGGAAACTAAGGTGCAGGGAGGTAAGGCCACTTATCCAAGGTGACAGATCTAGTAAATGGTGGAGCCATGATTTGAACCCAGGTTCACATGGAATCAAGAACTTACATGTTTAAACACCATACCAATCTTTAGGTATCTGGGCTTCAGATGTGGACTTTTTTTGTAGTATAAGCAATCATCAACTTCTTTGCCATCCACATACTTACATAGTCCTGGCTGCTTTGATTCCTTTAGTATCTGTCTTTTGATTTTGCTTCCTTCTGCCTGAGCCTTTCCCCAGCAGCCTTTTTGTGTGAGTTACCTACTGCCACTAAGGTTTCACCATGTTGGCCAGGCCCAGCTTCCTCCAGACCTCACCCCATTCTGAGTAGATGCTAGTTCCTAGGGCAGTCAGGGTCTCTGTGTAGCTATTGAAGCTGATGCCCACTTTGTCTCCTCTCTGTTTAGTCTTAGTGTTGCAGGGAAATTTGGGGTAATCATTAGTATTGTGTCATTGTTACGTAGGTTTATGTAGGCTGGTCTGGGAAATTCACTGCAGCTTGTGGCAGTGTTTCTGTGAGGGGAAACGGACTTACAAGTGAACTTTTGGAATACACCGCATCTCTATATTAGGGACTCCCTATACTTTTTGTTCACCAAGCTGAGCATGTGGCCAACTTGTAAAAGTCAAAGATCGATAACCAGAATGACCTAAGAGAGCAGCGCTAGATTAATGTACTTTTCTACTCTCGTAAAAATAACTGGTTAATTATTTTTTCCTTCTTCATTCAGAGATGAGCATCAGGATTTTATGGATGAGCAAAAACGACTAAAGAAGCTTCGTGGAAAGGAGAAACCAAAGAAAGGAGAGGGGAAAAGAGCAGCAAAAAGGAAATAGTGTTGGTCCCTCAAGAGGGAGAATTTCTTCCTCAGTGGTAGAGAGAAGAAAGTGCATTTATTGTCTTTCCACATATTGGAGGAATGTCATCTTACTAAATGAAGTTTATTTGGAGGAACACAGTCATCTCCTTGGTGAAATCTAATCCGGTTACATTGTGGCTGGTTTCTTGAATGCATTCTAACTGTGCAAAATTATTTTGGCCTTGGCTGTGTAATGTGAGGTTTACCTGATTCTCTAATGAAATAAATACCTAAGTTATTGTTTGATGATTTGTTTGGGGTGGGATGGGATGGTGGGGGAATGGAGGGGAAACTTTATTAAGTGAGCATCCTGTAGTGTCCTCATTTCTCCCTTCTTGCTTACTCACTCACCCAGCCCTAAACTTCTTTCATCTTGGGCCCTTCAGCCACTGTCTCCACCACCAAGCTCACAAACTTTTTGTGTGTCTTCACCTACTCCTTTGAGAAATCTATTAAGATGAATTTGTAGAGTAAGTATCTTTTAAAAGGAAGTATTGAATACCTGCTCTGTACAAGATATTGGGGCCCTGGTAATACACGTGGTTAGCAAGAGAAATACTCCCTACCTTGTGTAAGTTTCAGTCTTGTGGGAGGGACTAATATTACATAATTACATACAATTGTATTACATGCTACAAAGGAAAAAGTCAGACTTCTATAAGAGCGTGGATGAATGCAGAGAGAGATAGCCAGAAGCCCAAATCACATTAGGGAATTTAAAGAAAGCTTCCCTAAAGAAATGATATTTAAGCCGGGCGCGGTGGCTCACACCTGTAATCCCAGCACTTTGGGAGGCCGAGGTGGGCGGATCACGAGGTCAAGAGATCGAGACCATTTTGGCCAACATGGTGAAACCCCACCTACTAAAAATTCAAAAATTAGCTGGGTATTGTGGCGTGCGCCTGTAGTCGCAGCTACTCGGGATGCTGAGGCAGGAGAATCGCTTGAACCCCGGAAGCAAAGGTTGCAGTGAGTTGAGATCACGCCACTGCACTCCAGCCTGGCAACAGAGCAAGACTACATCTCAAAAAAAAAAATGATATTTAAGCTGAACCTTGAAGAATAAATAAGAGGTTGCTAAAAGGAAAATGGTGAGAAAGGTGTTTGAGGCAGAGAGTACCATTTGCAAAGCCCTAAGGTATGAAGAAATTGTCTGTTCAAGGAACACTGACTTGTTCATGGTTGGCCATAAGAAAACAGGCCAGATCATGAAGGGCTTTGCAAGTTCTGTGGAAAAGCTTGAACATAACTAGAAGTTCTATGAGGGATGACTGTTGTATAGATTTGAGTAGCTCGCTGCTGGTTTTATTGTATTCCAGCAATGAGTTTCCAAAGAAATTGTGAAGGCTTGGCCGGGCACGGTGGCTCACGCCTGTAATCCCAGCACTTTGGGAGGCCGAGATGGGTGGATCACGAGGTCAGGAGATTGAGACCATCCTGGCTAACACGGTGAAACCCCGTCTCTACTAAAAAATGCAAAAAATTAGCCGGGCGTGGTGGTGGGCACCTGTAGTCCCAGCTACTCAGGAGGCTGAGGCAGAAGAATGGCGTGAACCTGGGAGGCGGAGCTTGCAGTAAGCTGAGATGGTGCCACTGCACTCCAGCCTGGGCAACAAAGCGAGACTCTGTCTCAAAAAAAAATTGTGAAGGCTTCTCTGATTTTTTTTTTTCAAGAGTTGTTCTGAATCTTTAGCATGTCCAGTAATTTTTTAATAACTTTTTATTATTGTAGTAAAAACATAAAATTAATTATCTTAACCATATTTAAGTGTACAATAGTGTCAATAGTCATATATATATATTATTCAAAAAATAATCAAAATATAAAAGCATTTTAGTGCAATAGTATTTATTAGAGTATGTATAGCAGCTACTCCAGCCACGGTTTTCTTTCTCTGTAACACTGAATGATTCCTGAAGTAGAAAGAATCTCAGTACATATGTTTAAATGAATGCTACTTTTAAAGATACCTAATCCAGATGGTATGGCTAGGGCCTATTTTATAGCCTGTTTAAAAAAAAAAAAAAACTAAACTAAAATTGGGTGGTTTGTATGTGATAGAAGTGAATTCCAGCAGAAGGAGAATTCATTCATTTAGAACTTTTTTTTTTTTTTTTTGAGACGGAGTCTCACTCTGTCACCAGCTGGAGTGCAGTGGCACGATCTCAGCTCACTGGAAGCTCCGCCTCCCGGGTTCACACCATTTTCCTGCCTCAGCCTCCCAAGTAGCTGGGACTACAGGCGCCGGCCACCACACCCGGCTAATATTGTGTATTTTTAATAGAGAAGGTGTCTCACTGTGTTAGCCAGGATGGTCTCAATCTCGACCTCCTGATCTGCCCACCTCAGACTCCCAAAGTGCTGGGATTACAGGCATGAGCCACCACACCAGGCCCATTTAGAGCTTTTTACTGAGCACCTGCCATGTGCCCGACACGTGATAGTTGTAGAGGATACAGAGACAAATAGACTTAGTCCCTAAGATTGTGTGAATGAGCATGTGTGTATTGCAAAGTATTGGCAAGATCTCAGAAACGTGCTTAGAAAAGTGCAGATGCACTGTTATTCTTGGCCAATGCAGCTGAGCCAGGTGTAGGTGGATGATTACCCCAGGATGTTGAGCTGAGAAACAGGATCTCAGCCTGAACCCAATGTAGCTCAGTAGATGTTTGAATTATGTGATCTCCAGCTTTTGGGAAAGATCTGAATGTAAGAGGAACTTAAGAGAATTAGCATGATATTTTAAAGAGAATAACTGCATTACATTCTAACAGCAGACCTGAGTCAGAAAACAAGTAAAGAATCGATGTATTGGTTTGCCGATGGAAGAGCTTCAGTGAGATCTCAGACCCTGACCCTGCGGTGAGCCTTGGCAATGGTTGACAGGGAAGTTTGTAGATAACACAGAAGTAGATTAGTGTGCCACTGCTCCAGGCTGAAAATCAGAAATGAAAGCTAAAATATATTTGTACATAAGCTATACCTTCAATTAATAGAGCAAGCTATGTGACTCAAAACAGCCTGTACAGAAGTATGATGGACCAGCTGGAACGTATTAATAGAAGATAAGGAAAAGTTAACTCTTGACACCAGGGAAGTCAACAAATTTCAGGACAACAGTGACCAATGGTTAAGATGATGACTAAGGGTAATCAGAAAAAAATCTTTAACTCCAAGTTTAGACTAGCCAGTTTGTTTAATTGGATTTCTCTGGTCAAAACCTAAACTATTGGTGCTTTCTAACATGTGGGGATCAGTGTGCATAGACCATTTTGCCCTCGATTTCAGCATAACATAGTAAAAAGACTGGGTTTTAGATTCAAAAGTCATGGGTTTGTGATATAGTGTACTTACTGGTTATGTGACCTTACGTCAGTTCAGTTACCTTCTCTGAACCTCTTTCCTTCTCTATAAAATCATAATACTTTACTGGATTAATGAGAAGATATTTGTGAAAAGAACTCTGTAAATTATAAAAAGTTAAAAACTTTTACATATAGCACATTATGTGACTAGTAAGTACTGCTGTGTCTTACTAGCACAATTTTCTGTTGCAGCATTGACACATATCTCCTAAAAATGTAAAGTTCCCCACATTTACAAGCAGCATGATAGGTTCAGGAAGAGGAGGTAGATGAGAGGTAACATCTTATTATTTATGTAATTATGGGCTCCAGAAGTTTATTTTTTTAAACACCATATATGTGTGTGTTTCAAAATAAACATAAGGCATCATATATTTAAACATATATAACCATAATGCTTGTATTTATAAATCATTTTCCAGGAAAGAATAAATCAAAATTTTAAATTCTGCCTGCTTCACCCCATCTCTCTTTACTCACACATTTCTCCCAAAGATCCTATGTGCCTAATTTTAGAGATTTAGAGCAGGGAACAAACTTCAGGAGCAATAAATAGGGGGAAACATCTGTTATCCTGCCAACCCTGTCTTCATGGCTTTCGTTAACTACTCAAGAAAGGTTCAGAAAAAGCATTTCTTAAAAAAAAAAAAGAGAGAGAAAGATAGAATCAGCAAAACAAACAGTATTGCATTCAAGGATACTTAGATAAAACAGAGAGACTGTCCAGCCCTGGATACTAAGATAACTGGATAAACAGTAAAACTTTTATGCTGAACTTAAAACAGTGAAATGTTTTTTAAATGCCATAAAGGCAGCAAAACGGAGAGAAGGGTTATAAAACTAGCCAGATGCAATTTTGTAACTTAATTGGAGATGTGGCAATATTACAGGTTCATGTTAAAGTAGAAAGTACAGTTAAACCAATGTAGATTCTAACACCTTTTCCATTCTACTTAAGGAAATATGTGTTTTCTGAAAGGATGGATTCATTTATGGAGAACGTTCTGTGTCCCTGTTGCAGAAGACCGAGCTCCACCTAGCCTTGTCTCAGTAAGACAATCTAAATTGGTGCTCAGTGCAGAATCATTTTCCCGATAGAGCCACAAACGATTGGCCCGTTGAGTTTAGAATAAAAACTATTCTAAACAGAAATCGAAAGACTAAGGATACAGATTAATCTAAAAAGAGCTCCAGTCTGAGAATATCGGTGAGAAATGGCCAGTGGGTTAAGCACCAAACTAGTAACAAGTTAATATTTAAAAAGAGGGTTAGAGATAAAAGAGGTCAATGTTTGCATCATCAGGAATGACTTCCCAAGCAGGAAAGCAATAAATACAGATAAGGCCAGCATTTCTGGAGTGTTTAATACATTGTGCTTTGTAGGCTATATCTTATTTGACGCCCCCCCCCCATATGATATATACCCCCATTTTGCAGATAAGGAGACCAATGCTCAAGATCACACAGCTATAAATGTCTAGACTGAAGTTTTAAATTCAAACTGCTGACTCTAAAACATGTACCTTCTTTTTTCTCTATTCTCCATCCCTGGTAGGTGACAAACCCTGTACCTTTCATCACACTCTTAATGTAGGATTTTCACAAGCAGAGAGAAAGGGTTGAAGCAAATGGTATGAACAAAGACCCACAAGCAGCCATAAAAACTTTGCTTAGTGAAAGCTATGGTGCATGGCCTGGCAACCTGAGAGTCATAACCTGAATAAACCAACACTGAGCCCTCAAAGTCCCACTGTCTTTTCCTGACCTGGTGATGTAGCTCTAACCTCTCTGAGTATTATTATACCAGTAACTATCATTTGTCAAGTGCTTCACCATTTGCTAGGCACTCTGCTTCACTCTCTTTTTTTGAGACAGGGTCTCGCTCTGTTGCTCAGGCTGGAGTGCAGTGGCAGAATCTTGGCTCACTGCAACATCCGCCTCCCAGGTTCAAGCGATTTTCCTGTCTCAGCCTCCCGAGTAGCTGGGACTACAGGCGTGTGCTACCACACCCAGCTAGTTTTTTTGGTTTTTGTTTGTTTGTTCGTTTGAGACGGAGTCTCGCTCTGTCGCCCAGGCTGGAGCGCAGCGGTGCGATCTCGGCTCACTGCAAGCTCCGCCCCCCGGGTTCACGCCATTCTCCTGCCTCAGCCTCCGGAGTAGCTGAGACTATAGGCGCTCGCCACCACGCCCGACTAATTTTTTTGTGTGTTTTTAGTAGAGACGGGGTTTCGCCATGTTGACCAGGCTGGTCTCTAACTCCTGACCTCAAGTGATCCACCTGCCTCGGCCTCCCAAAGGGCTGGGATTACAGGCGTGAGCCACCCGGACTGCTTCACTCTTACTGTAAGTTGTATCACTTAATCCCTACAACGGCTCTAAGAGGTAAGTATTATTTTCCCCCATTTTATACACAAACAAGTTCAGAGCTGTGGTTCTCAACTCTGGTTATGCATTAGAATCAAGATTCCTGTCACCGGTCCCGCTCCAGATCAATCAGAATAGGGGTAGATAGAGAAAAGCTCCTTAGGTGGCTCTACTGTGCAGCCAAGGTTAAGAAATATGGTTTAACACAGTATTTCTCAAACTTAAATATTCATCAGCATCATCTTGAGGGTTTGTTCAACATAAATGGCTAAGCCCCACTCCCAGTTTCTTATTCAATAGGTCTCCAACAGGGCCCAAGAATTTGTATTTGTAATAGGTTCCCAGGTGTGGCTGATGATGCTGGTCTGGAGATCACACTTTGAGAACTATGGTTTAAAGTAACTTGGCCAAAGTCCCCCAGCTGGTAGATTCCTGTGGCCCCCTAGCTCCCTAGTGGAATTCCATAGCCATCCTGGAGCCTTTCCCTAACCCTAAAGGAGCACATCTTTAGAACCTGACAGCAAAACAAACAACAAAAAACAAAACAAGATGTAACACATAAGGAGAAAGTTTTAGTTAACATGCCCAAGTAAAGATGTTATTTGGACCATGGAGCAGGGCACCCACCAGAGCTGCCAGCTGCTGTGTGAAAGGTGCCTGTCAGGGACATGACAAGCAGGCTGAGATCTGTTTCAGCAACATCACAGCCAAAGCTGTTGCAGATGCTATTAAAACAAGCCTTGGACCAAAAGGAATGGGAAAAAAGATTCAAGGTGGAAAAGGCAATGTGATCACTACAAATGATGGTGCCACCATTCTGAAACAAATGCAAGTGTCACATCCAGCAGCAGAATGCTGGGGGAGCTAAGATATAGGAGCAGGAGATGGCACTGCATCAGTTGGCACTATTGCTGGCTTTCTCATAGGTTCCTGGGCCAAGCTTCTTCAGAAAGGGATTCATCCAACCATCACTTCCAAGTCATCCCCGAAGTCTTTGGAAAAGGGTATTGAGATCTTAAGTAACATATCTCAACCTGTGGAACTGAATGACAGAGAAACTTTGTTAAATAGTGCCACCAGTTCTTTGAACTCACAGGTTGTCTTTCAGTATTCAAGTTCTGCTTTCTCCGACGAGTGTAAATGCAGTGATGAAAGTGACCCAGCTACAGGTACTACTGTAAATCTTAGAGATATTAACATACAGTCATGTGCCATGTAACAGTATTTCAGTCAACAACAGACTGCATATATGACAGTGGTTATAATGCCATGTATTTGCTGTACCTTTTCAATGTTTAGATATGTAGTATTCAGTATAGTAACATGCTGTACGTGTTTATAGCCTACAAGCAATAGGCTATACTATGTAACTATGTGTGTACTAGGCTATACCACCTAGGTTTGTGTAAGTACACTCTATGATGTTTGCACGACAAAATGACCTAACAATGCCATTCTCAGATTGTACCCCATTGTTAAGCAATACATGACTGCGGTTAAGAAACTTGGTGGAAAAATTGGTGACTGTGAGTTGGTGGAAGGTCTTATTCTCACCCAGAAAGTAGTAAATTCTGGCATAACCCAATTTGAAAAGGCTAAGATTGGGCACATTCAGTTTTGCTTATCTGCTCCCAACTTGATTTGGAAATCAAGTAGCAGTTTCTGACAATGTTCAGATGGACTAAATGCTAAGAGAGAGAGCGCCTATACTTTAAGTTTAGTATAGCAAACTTTTACAAATAGGATATAATGTCCTTCTCATACAGGACACTTTAGAGACGCTCCTAGTGATCTTGCATGACATTTCCTGAACAAAATTATTATGTTGGTCAAGAATATTGAAAAAGAAGATGCTGAATTCATTTGTAAGACAATTGGAACCAAGCCAGTTGCTCATACTGACCAAGTCACACTGACATGCTGGGTTTTGCTGAGTTAGCTGAGAAGGTCAGTTTAAATGGTTCTGGAAAACTGCTCAAGACTACAGGCTGTACAAGTGCTGGAAAAACAGTTAAAATTGTCATAGGACTGAAGAATTGAGCCTTCCATTCACGATGTGCTATGTATTATTTGCTGTTTGGTGAAGAGAGCTCTTACTGCAGGAGGTGGTGCTCCAATAGAATTGGCCCTATGGTTAACTGAATGTTTGTGAACATTGAGTGGTATGGAATTTTACAGTCTTCATGTTTTGCAGATGCTATGGAGGTCATTCCAACTACACTAGCTGAAAATGCTGGCTTTGAATCCCATTTCTACAGTAACAGAACTAAGAAATCAACATGTCTAACAAGAAAAAAATTACAGGCATTAGTATCAAAAGGGCAGTATTTCCATTTTGGAAGAACTGGTTGCCCAACTTTTGTGATTTCATTTATTGCTCTGACCCTAGCAAATGAAACTGTCCAGAGAATTCTGAAAATTGATGCTGTGGTAAATGCTCAGAAATCTGGATAATACTGACTGACTTACACTCTTATAGCTACTAGTAGTGTGGCTGAAGTGGAAGATCACCTTAGCGCTCCTTATTATTTGGAAGATTGTTTCCTCAATGAATTCCTGGGCTTGGTCTTCCAATTGGCATTTGCTTGAAATTGCATTGATACAATTTAGTGAACACATTAAATATTTGGTTTCCCAAAAAGATAATTATTTACATTTAATTTATATAATTTATTTTATAATTTTTATCAAAATTTTAATAGACATTTTTGGAGTGCAGTTGGAAAAACAATCCATTTGGAAAACCAAATAGGAGAGAACACA
Organism: Pongo pygmaeus; assembly: GCF_028885625.2. NCBI lineage: Eukaryota > Metazoa > Chordata > Mammalia > Primates > Hominidae > Pongo > Pongo pygmaeus. Next base: position 139,947,274 of record NC_072379.2, on the reverse strand, counting down.
AGAGAAATTCTAAAATGCAAGAATAATGTGGGGACCCATATGAGATGTTGAAAATTATGTAATTAAAATTGATTTTTAAAAATCAGACCACTGACATTGGTAGTCTCAAAGAGGTATTTTTACACTCATGTCTATAGTGACATTATTCAGACAAATGGTCCGCTTCTGAACAGAGAAGTGCATACAAAGAGGTAGCCATTGTTGTTGCACCTCCTCCTATTCTTGCAAGCCCCTCTGCCTTTAGCTGAAGTGACTTCAGGGGATTTAAAGGGTAAGGGCCCTCTTTTCTCCTCTATTTTTCTCATTTTACCCTTCTGGGAGCTAGGCATTTTGTCACTACAAAAAAACACAAAAGTTAGCTGGACGTGGTGGCATGTGCCTGTGCCTCTAGTCCCAACTAATCAGGAGGCTGAAGCAGGAGGATCAATTGAGCCCAGGAGGTTAAGTCTGCAGTGAGCCATGTTCATGCCACTGTACTCCAACCTGAGCAACAGGAAAAAAATACACACACACACACACACGCACACACAGAAATGAGAAAGGAATTTAAACATTTCTCTAAAAAAAAAAATAAAGGACAGTAATGTAAAAATTAAAAGAAAATGAGGAACTAAAAAGCCATAAGGCATATAGAAAACATAGCAAAATAACAGAAGTCCCTCCTTATCAGTAATTACTTTAAATACAAATGGATTAAAGTCTCTAATCAAAAGACAGAGATTAAAAGAATGGATAAAAACACACGATCCAACTATATGCTGTCCACAAGAGACTCACTTTAGATCCAAAGATACATGTAGAATGAAAGTGAGAAAATGGAAAAAGATATTCCATGAAAATATTAACCAAAAGAGGATGTCTCTATCACCTAGAACCTGACTCAGTTGGCATCACTAAATTTTTGTTGAATGAATGAAAGAAATATCCAAACTCACCTGGATTGAAGAATAAATGAGGTACATTTTTCTCATTATATTAAAAGAGAAAGTAAGAATAAAAGGAAAGAGAGTGGGAGAGACAGAAGGATAGAAGGAAGAATAAAGAGAAAGATAGATGAATGATAATCCATTTGAATTGACAACGTGATTTAGTAGAACTGGAAAAATTGGTGGCAGTGTGTTAGTTTAAACTTACTGAAAAAAAATCTGGCAGCATGTATACTTAGCTGTTAGTAATATCCATGTTTTTTGACTCCAAAATACAAGTCGTAGACCTTGTTTTCTTTTTTTTTTTTGAGATGGAGTCTCGCTCTGTCACTCAGGCTGGAGTGCAGTGGCACGATCTCGGCTCACTGCAAGCTCTGCCTCCTGGGCCCACGCCATTCTCCTGCCTCAGCCTCCCAAGTAGCTGGGACTACAGGTGCCTGCCACCATGCCTGGCTAATTTTTTTTTTTTTGTATTTTTAGTAGAGACGGGGTTTCACCATGTTAGCCAGGATGGTCTCGATCTCCTGACCTCGTGATCCACCCATCTCAGCCTCCCAAAGTGTTGGAATTACAGGCATGAGCCACCACGCCTGGCTGACCTTGTTTTCTAAATACTATTCTCCAACAAAAGAAATTGTGGTTCCTTGGAAAAATAGTGGATTCCAGAGCTGGGAGAGGTAAGACACAAATTATGCTAAAAAGTAATGAAGTGCCCCCCCATAAAAAAAGGATGGGGATCTTGTTGAAAGGGCATGAGAGCCAAACTGAAACAGCCCCCTATGGCCAAGGCTGAAACAATTTGAGCAACAAAATAAATAAGAATAGTACTGGATTAAGCATAGTACTATATTATGATAGTACTAGATTAAAACCCAATGGTTAAATAAAAATCTTTGAGTCCACACAGTATAAATAAATTGAGGAGAAGGTACTCTACTTTACAGAAGAATTCCAATTGTAAAATGTAAGGAATAAGGAAATAGAAAATCACCGTTAGAATATCGCAGTAATAATAACTGCAAGCAGTATCCACTGATGGATGTTAAAATTGATGGGCAAAAGTTTAAGGAGAAGCAGGATATTTGTATGCTTTCAAAGTCTCTCCCCCACAAAAAATATTATTTACAAAGAGAAAAGTAGTAACTTTATGGTGGAAAAAAGTTTCTTAGTTTTGATAATTGTACTCTGGTTATAAGATGTTAACATTAAGGGAAGTTGGGTGAAGAATATACAGGAATTCTCTGTACTATTTTTGCAACTTTTTGGTAAGTCTAAAATTTTATTTAAAATTTTTTAAATTGTACTTTCAAAAAGCTTTTTTGGCTGGGCAGAGTGGTTCATGCCTGTAATCCCAGCACTTTGGGAGGCCGAAGCAGGTAGATCACCTGAGGTCAGGAGTTCGAGACCAGCCTGGCCAACATGGTGAGACCCTGTCTCTACTAAAACTACAAAAATTAGCTGAACATGGTGGTACATGCCTGTAGTCCCAGCTACTTGGGAGTCTGAGGCAGGAGAATCGCTTGAACCCAGGAGGCAGAGGTTGCAATGAGCTGAGAACATGCCATTGCACTCCAGCCTGGGCAATAAAGCTAGACTCTATCTCAAAAAAAAAAAAAAAAAGTTTGTTTTTTTCAATATGTTTCAGGAAAAAAAAAAATTGACACAGGGTCTTGCTCTATCACCCAGTCCGGAAGGCAGTGGTGCAATCATGGCTCAATGCAGCCTCAATCTCCTGGGCTCAAGCAATCCTCCCACCTCAGCCTCTCAAATACCTGGCACTACAGGTGCATGCCACCACACCCAGCTAATTCTTCTACTTTTTGTGGAGCCAGGGTCTCATTATATTGCCCATGTTGGTATTTAAGACTATTTTAAGACAACATAGGCCAAACACAGTGGCTCACGCCTGTTATCCCAGCACTTTGGGAGCACTGTGGGAGGATCACGTGAGCCCATGAATTGGAGACCAGCCTGGGAAACAAAGTGAGACCGCGTCTCCACAAGAAAATTAAAAATTAGCTGGGCATGTTAGTGTGTGCCTGTGATTCCAGCTACTCAGGAGACTGACGTGGGAGGATCGCTTGAGCCTGGGAGGTTGAGGCTGCAGTGAACTGTTTGGGCCACCGTACTCTAGCCTGGGCAACAGAGATCCTGTCTCAAAAAATTTTTAAAAAATGAATATAAGAGTTCATGTATAGAATGCTGTCAGTTATCAAAAGAAAAATGCAAATGAACAAAAAGACTGGACGAACTATGCCCAAATATTAACATTTGTTTCTTGTAAGAGATGAGACTATGGTTGGTTTTCTTTTCTACGCTTTCTGAATTTTCTGTCATGAATGCTTACCATTTCGTAATAATATGTAAAAAAGAAAAAAAATGTTAAAAGAGCTAAAGGAGGGTGGGGCATGGTGGATTATGCCTGTAATCCTAGCACTTTGGGAGGCCAAGGCAGGTGGATTGCTTGAGCTCAGGAGTTTGAGACCAGCCTGGGCAATATGGTGAAACCCCGTCTCTAGAAAAAAATACAAACATTACCTGGGTGTGGTGGTGCATGCCTGTAGTTTCAACTACTTGTAGGGGCTGAGGCAGGAGGATTGCTTAAGCCCAGGAGGTCGAAGCTGTAGTGGGCCAATATCACACCACTGCACTCCAGCCTGGGGGACAAGGTGAAATTCTTATTCAAGAAAAAAGACAAGGCCATGCATGGTGGCTCACACCTGTAATTCCAGCACTTTGTGAGGCCAAGGCAAGAGAATCTCTTGAGTCCAGGAGTTTGAGACCAGCCTGGGCAACATAGGGAGACCCTATCATTACAAAATAAACAAATTAGCCAGGCATAGTGGTACACACCTGTGATTTCAGCTATTCAAGTGGCTGAGGCGGGAGATCACTTGAGCCTGGGAGGTCGAGGCTACACTCCAGCCTGGGTGATCAAGCAAGACCTTGTCTCAAAAACAAAAAAAAATAAAGCTGAAGAAAAGGCAAGAGGGACAAAAATGGGAAGAGAGAACATTCCAGGGTGAGGACATAACATGAGGACACAAATGTGGCATTGGAAGATGGCATAGACTTAAAAAGAATAAGGCTGGGCATGGTGGCTCACGCCTCTAATCCCAGCACTTTAGGAGGCCAAGGTGGGTGGATCACAAGGTCAGGAGATCGAAACCATCCTGGCTAACACGGTGAAACCCCGTCTTTACTAAAAATACAAAAAAAATTAGCCGGCCGTGGTGATAGGCGCCTGTAGTCCCAGCTACTTGGGAGGCTGAGGCAGGAGAATGGCGTGAACCAGGGAGGCGGAGCTTGCAGTGAGCCGAGACCGCGCCACCGCACTCCAGCCTGGGCGACAGAGTGAGACTCAGTCTCAAAAAACAAAAAGAAAGAATAAGATGTTGGCTATAGCTAGAGCATAAGTGGCATTTTGGGGAAGATTTGAGAGAGAGAGAGAGACGGAGAGAGATCAGGCTGGTGAGATAGGGCCTTGTGGGCCATTGTGAATTTTGGCTTTACCCTCAGATAATGGGGAACTATTAAAGGGACACGGCAGGGTAATGATGTCAGATCCATAGTTTAGAGAGTGTCCTCGGGCAGCCAAACGGACGGTGGACTAAAAGAGACCAAAAAAGGTGGAAGGAGGTAAGTCAGGAGAGCACCAGGGTGGTCCATATGACAAATAAGGAGAGATTGATTTGATCAGGGACAGTGGGAATGGTGAAAAAGATCCTTTTAGGTTGGACCCAGGACCAGGAGGACCAGCAAGAGCTATAAGTGCTCCCACGCCAGTCAGTTTCATTTATATTTCCAGGGAAAATGGCCCATATCAGACTCCTAGAAGGCTGGTGCTCTCAGGATTTTAGAGTTAATCCTAGAGCCAGATAAATGGCCAGCCAGACCAGGGCAACCAGTCTGATGGACGATGTAGGGGCTGGGTCACTCTGGGTCTCCAACCACAACTTGACAGGTCAGCTGGGCAACAGTGGAGCAGAACCCAGGAAGAGCCAGGCCCTCGGGCAGAGTGTAAATCCCACACAGGGATGCAGGAACCCAGAGGCAGAGTGATCCCTGAGAGATAAGAGGTCCACCTTTGCGAACAAGGGGCTGGAGCTCTCGGTAAACAAGCAGCTCTGCTGCTGTGAGGCAAATGGCCCTGGGTGCTCTCTGTAGCTGGTTCACAGGCAGTTCAATTCTGGATGGAGAGGCTGGCATAAGTATGCCATAAGTATGGCATAAGTAGAAGAGAAAAAAAGATGACAAAGTCATTACCACATGAAAAATCAAAAGTGGATACATTGAGTTAGACTTAAGGGAAAGTAAAGATTAATTCACACAAATTTGATTATACACAGCCTTTTAAAAATACCCCTATGATGTAAAAATTGAGGTTTGTCTATTTTGTGTTTTCTCTGCTTTGGATCTCTTCCCTTCTTTGCCTGTAGCTTGTGGTGGGAGACCAGCAGGGGTAAAAACATGACTTTCTTTCCTAGTGTCACAAGACCTACATTTTTTGTTTTGTTTTGTTTTGTTTTGTTGTTTTTTGTTTTCCTCAAGTGCCTTGTCAATTAGTGTGAATTCACTAAGGCAATTACGCTCACAGGATGGGCTCAATCCACCTACTGAGAATCATCAGGGGCTTCTCTGAGTCAGCAGGCTGGGCTGCAGCCCAGGAATCTGCATTCCCAACAAGCTCTTCCAGGTGTTAAATATGCCTCTAAAACATGAGAATCCCTTTTAGGAATCTGGTGGAAGCAAAATTGAAAGAGATAAACTCTGGTTCCAAGCTGCTTATTTACTAAGCCCCAAGATGCAGGCATCCAGATGACCTGGGCTCTTACCTTGTGCTTGGGAATATATCAAAGATGCATTGACTTTGCATTGTGGTGTCCTCATCACCTAGTCTCCTTTAGCCTCTGGTTTTATCGTTCTCTCCAACAAGCTCAGACATCTGTCTTAATTTATCCTTCGTGAGTCCTTGGTGTTAATAATTGTTTATCCTTCTAATACGATCTAGCATGATCTCTTGTCTCTGCAACAGTCTTTATGTGGGGATGTTTTGGGATAGAGGTAGTAAGCCCATTCCAATCCCTGGGTGCTAAATTGTAGCCATGTGGTCTGCTTCAAGCTATCTGTGTATGTTGTAAATTTTATTAGGGAAAGGAAGGCATGTCCACAATGATCTTTCTTGTGAAAAATAATCACCTAATCTCTCCCCCTCCTTCATTAATCTTAAGAAGTCTCCTATTCCGTTTCACAATCAGCATAAATAGCAGGGAAGATGAAAGTGAAGAAAAGCTCAGTGACCTCATTTTGAGATCACAATTTGTCTCTAGCACAACAACCGGCACCCCCAGCTCTTCTCCACCTGCAGATAACAGTTTGCCATATTACCAAACCCTCACTGGCCCCAACACCCCAAGGAGGGTAGGCAACTGGGTGATGTATGGACAATAGAAAGAAGAGGAAATGAGTCCAAATCATCTACTGAACTATGACCACCCCAAAATGTTGTGGGTTTTTTGATTTGTTTGTTTTTTGTCAAGTGTTCTGCAAAGGACAAGTGCCTATTTCTATGATTTTTTTAAACAGTTTTTTTAAGGAAAAAAAAGTTTTGAATTTAAAACAAACCATTCCAAGTGATGTAGCTATTTTCTCGCTAAAAATTAAACACCTGAGAAAGCATCATCAAAAAAACTCAAAGTGGCCATTGGGGTTATATTTTTCTAATTATTATTATTATTATTCTGAAGGAGCCCCAACCAATTTAAATCTTGTGAAAATACTACGTGTCTGGCTTTCTTCCCACCTCCTGCCACAGTCCCCTCACACTAAGGATTTCACCATTGCCCTGGATGCACAGGAACTAGCCTGGCCTGTTGGGACCTTTCCCTCACCTTTCCTGTAGTGCTTGCTCCCATGTCATCTGGACAAGTGGCCTCCAGGATGAGTCACTCTATTTACACCTGGGCTGGTTCAGGTACAATGCAGAATCTGTTTCTGAAATATCACAGTCTCAAAAAGAGGGCCTTCAGATACTTGCTATAAATTTTCTCATGGCAAAAGACAAATGTGTGATCTCCATCTTGTTTCTAGATTGCACCAAGTAGAAGGCCTGGCTGAAACACACAACAGTTTACAGTGCTTAGAGCCTTTCTGCTCAAAGTGTGGTCCCCAGGCCCCTGGGAGCTTGTTAGAAATGCAAAATGACAGGCTCGCTCCAGGCCTTCTGAATCAGAACCTGAATATTAATGTGCTCCAGATGGTTTGTACACACAGAAAATGTGAGAAGCACTGGCCTAGGATTTGCATTAACTTTCAGAGTTCTTAGAGGTCACAGGTGTACAAGGAATCCAAAAGCCTTTCTGCCTTCACTCATGCAATTCATTATTCTCTTTGCCTGAAAATGTCTTCCACTATGTCTTACCAACCTAGAGCTCCTACTCATCCTTCAAGGCCCACCCCAAAGATCGTATCTCCATTGAAATTTTTCTGATACCCTCAGTCAAAACTAATTATTTCTTCTTCTCTGCTCCCTTGATATTTTACATCTACATCCAGTATATGTCAATATTACACAGGCTTCATATCATAACTATGTGCTCATTTGTCTGTGTCCCACAAAAGTGTGTTATTCAAGGACAAAGAACATCAATGTCCTTGTTCATCTGTGTTCTTTAGCACCCATCCCAGGACTCGGAAGAGAAACTCAATAAATATTACTTGAAAACTATCTTTTCATCTTTTCTTCCATTGTTTTAAAGTCACATAATAATAAACCTTATGCTGCCTAAAGATTTTAACCTGCTATACTTTAAAAACTATTCTATTTTTAATATGCTAATTTACAGCAATAATTCAAAAGCACTTCTGTTGGCCTGGAAACAATCTCTGAGTATACATTTGATTGGGATAACTATTTCTGCCCCCTTTCCCTCACACATACACCCCTTTCTCAAAACATGACATATTCATTGCAGATGAAAAGCCAGACTACTGGATAAAACAGATATTTTTAGGGGGGATTGTGGGTGGAATAATAAAATAAACTATTATATTTATTCATTTATAGTAAGCCTTTCTCAGTACCTCTGATATTTTCTTACAGATATATAACTGATATTGCTACATCAGTTGTGACTAAAAGATGAGAAAATAGTAAGGAGAAGAAAGTAAAGTAGAAGTTAAATAGTGATCCGACTGTCGCAATAATTAATAGCTGTCTGCATTCTTAAAATAAACACAACAGAAAACATGTAGGTAATAATGGGAACTTAACAGAGTTAGCATAACCCCTCTGGTTAACAATTAACTCTTGAGAGACTGTAATCATGTACCAGCCTGCATGAGATAACACATAGTTTGCAAGTAATATACAAGTGCAACTCTCCCTTCTCTGTGCTGATAGCAATGCACACGTGGCTGATTGTCACTGCTCTGTGCTAGCCAGCAAGCAATGCACAGCTGTAAGCAGCTCATGGACCATAAGACTCATCCAAATGACCCACAAATTTGACTTAGCATTATTCACACTTGTTGCTAACATATGGTTCTCCCAGTGGTCATTAAGAGAAGCTATTTAGCTGCACTTTGTGCTTTCTACAGTGCAATAGTCCTTGCAATATTTATCAATAGGTTAAATATGAATATCCTTTGACTCAGGAATTCCACATCTATACCACAGAAAATAGAGGCAAATGTACAAAAATGTTAGTTGCAGTTTTTTGTTTTTTGGTTTTTTGAGAAAGAGTCTCACTCTGTCACCAGGCTGGAGTAAAGTGGCATGATCTCAGCTCACTGCAACCTCCGCCTTGTTGGTTCAAGCGATTCTCCTGCCTCAGCCTCCCAAGTGGCTGGGACTACATGCCCACACCACCATGCCCAGCTAATTTTTGTATTTTTAGTAGAGACAGGGTTTCACCTTGTTGGCCAGGATGGTCTCAATCTCTTGATCTCATGATCCGCCCACCTTGGCCTCCCAAAGTGCTGGGATTACAGATGTGAGCCACAGCGTCCAGCCATTAGTTGCAGTTTTTTATAGAAAAAGAAAGCAATCCACATGTTCATCAATGGGAAAATTAGTATATGAGTCATCCTACATCCATACTCTAGATATTATAGAACTACATTAGTTATTAAAAAAAAAAAGAGGTATATGTATATGTACTGACATGGGAAAATGTCAGTAATACAGCATTTTACAAATCAACCAGCGGGCCAGGCATGGTGGCTCACGCCTGTAATCCCAGCACTTTGGGAGGCCAAGGCGGGCAGAACACCTGAGGTCAGGAGTTCGAGACCAGCCTGGCTAACGTGGTGAAACCCCATCTCTACTAAAAATGCAAAAATCAGCCAGGCATGGTAGTGGGCACCTGTAATCCCAGCTACTCGGAAGGCTGAGGGAGGATAATTGCTTGAACTCCGGGAGGCAGAGGTTGCAGTGAGCCAAGGTTGCGTCACTGCGCTCCAGCCTGGGCGGCAGAGTGAGACTCCATCAAAAAAAGAAAAGCAGCAAAATATTCTATGGTATAGTGGAGTATGAACCTACTAGAAATTGCACAGGAACAAACATGGAGACACATACATATACATGTATTTGTATATGCATAGCAAAAATTTAGAAAGCTACTCACCAAATTATTCATTATGATAATATCGGAGGAAAGAATGAAAGAATAAGAAATCACTTTGAAATCCTTTTCCCTTTGTTAAAGAGATACACTTTTATATTGTTTAAATTTTGTTAAATTTTTATTTTGACAAAATTTCAGATTTATACTAAGTTACGAAAATACTGTGAGGAGGCCGGCTGCAGTGGCTCATGCCTGTAGTCCCAGCACTTTAGAAGGCTGACATGGGCAGATCACGAAGTCAGGACTTTGAGACCAGCCTGGCCAACATGGTGAAACTCTGTCTCTACTAAAAACACAAAAATTAGCTGGGCATGGTGGCACACACATGCCTGTAATCCCAGCTACTCAGGAGGCTGAGGCAGGAGAATTGCTTGAACCCGGGAGGCAGAGGTTGCAGTGAGCCCAGATCGCATCGCTGCACTCCAGCCCGGATGACAGAGCAAGGCTCTGTCTTGGGAGGAAAAAAAATAGTACAACAAAATACTTTGTAACCTCTACCTAGATTCCCCAAAAGTTAACATCTGTCACATTTGTAATAGATGTTTTATCTTTACCTCTTTCTGTTTTTTTCTCCTCTGCAAACTCTGCGTGCGTGCATGTGTGTGTGTGTGTGTGTGTGTGTGTGTAAATTTTAAAAACTGTTTGAGGGTAAGTTGCAGATATGATTCCCCTTATCTCTAAATACTTCACCATGTATTCTCTAAACACATTCTGTTACATAACCATAGCATAATACTAAAATCAGGATAATTAAGACATTAACACTGATAAGACACTATTAGCTAATCTATAGACCATATTTAAATTTCACTAACTTCCCTAATAATGACTTTTATAGAAAAAGAAAATCCCAAGTAGTGAATCGAATGTAGTTGTCAGGTTTCTTTAGTCTCTAATTAGAAACAGTTTCTTACTTAGTCTTTCCTTGTTTTTCATGACCTTGATATTTCTGATTAATACAGTCCAGATATTTTGTGTCCCTCAATTTGGGTTTGTCTGATATTTCTTCATGATTCAAGTCAGGTTACCATTTTTGGCAATAAATTCACAGAACTGTTGTTGTATTCTCAACGCTTCACGTCAGGAGGCACATGATATCCCATTACAACTGATATTAAACTTTCAACACTATTGGCTGGCAAGGTGGCATGCACCTGTAATCCCAGCTACACAAAAGCTGACGCAGGAGGATTCCTTGAGCCCAAGAGTTACAGACCAGCTTAGGCAACAAAGCAAGACCCCTGCATCATAAAAAAAAAAAAAAAAAGAACAAAAAATACTTTGAACACTGGTTAAAGGGATGTCTGCCAAATTTCTCTACTGTTAAATTGCTACTTTTCCCTTTGAAATGGTGATTTTCTGATTCCATCATTCCTTCCACATTAATTAGTTGGAATTTTATATCAAAGAAAGCTTTCCCTTTTCCCCATTCATTCATTCTTTCATTCATTCATATCAGTATGGATTCTTTATCCTCATTGTTTACTTTGATGCAGAATTATTTATTGTGATGCAGAATCCATATTGCTATGGATTCTTTATCCTCATCACTTATTTTGATACACAAAATTGCCCCAGATTTGGCCAGTGGGGGACCCGGTGGAGCTGGCTCCCACATCCTTTAGATATGTTCCCTCTGTCTTTGAGCACTTCCTTACTTTCTGACACAAAGATGCTCTACACCAGCGGTCCTCAACCTTTTTGGCACCAGGGACTGGTTTCGTGGAAGACAGTTTTTCCGTGGACCCGGGGGTGACGGATGGTTTTGGAATGACTCAAGTGCATTACATTTACTGTGCACTCCAACCTTCTTGGCACCAGGGACTGGTTTTTGGTCCTCAACCTTTTTGGCACTGGGGACTTGTTTCATGGGAGACAATTTTTCCATGGACCCGGGAGGTGGAGGATGGTTTCAGAATGATTCAAGTGCATTACACTTATTGTGTACTTTATTTTTATTTTTATTACATTGTAATAATCAGGCATCAGATTCTCACAAAGAGCAGGCAACCTAGATCCCTTGCACAGTACCAGTCCGTGACCTGGAGGTTGGAACCCCTGCTCTACACTCATTTTGTACTTTCACAGCCCCAACCTTGCAGTCTGCCATTTCTCCAAGGATATTTGGTTCTTTTTAATGAAGAATGGCACTTGGAATTAATTGCTACTGGCTTTCATTCTTTTAGGACTTTTTTTTAATTTTTTTTGACAGAGTCTTGCTCTGTCCCAGGCTGGAGTGCAGTGGCGTGATCTTGGCTCACTGCAACCTCCACCTCGTGGGTTCAAGCTATTCTCCAGCCTCAGCCTCCCGAGTAAACACAGTTTCCCCATGTTGGCCAGGCTGGTATTGAACTCCTGACCTCAAGTGATCTGCCCACCTTGGCCTCCCAAAGTGCTGGGATTACAGGTGTGAGCCACCGCGCCGGACCTTTTTTTTTTTTTTTTTTTGAGACGGAATCTAGCTCTGTCACCAGGCTGGTGTCCAGTGGCAGGATCTCGGCTCACTGCAACCTCCGCCTCCTGGGTTCAAGCGATTCTCATGCCTCAGCCTTCCGAGTAGCTGGGATTACAGGTGCACGCCACCATGCCCAGTTAATTTTTGTATTTTTAGTAGAGACGGTGTTTCCCCATGTTGGCCAGGCTGGTCTTGAACTCCTGACCTCAAGAGATCTGCCACCTCGGCCTCCCAAAGTGCTGGGATTACAAGCATAAGCCATCACGCCCGGTCTGCTTTTAGGCCTTCTTAACAGGGTTAGGAAATATATGCACAAATGCATACATATGTCCCCCCATGACACACACACACACACACACACACACACACACACACTTAAATTTATTTCTATACCATATTTATGTAAATATGTAAAAAAAAGAACCATAAATTCATACCCATACCTTCGATTCTAATCCAATGCCACTGGTTCACTTTAGCCTTCCACTTTCCCTATTTATAACTAATATATTTAACACTGGGACACATGGCTCCCATTAATCACAATGTATTTACTTTGTTGCTGAATCTTAGGATACACAAAAAGTAGCTTTAGAGTTGTCTGAATTTTTTATAAGAATGTATGACATTTGCAATTTGAAAGTCAATTTAAAAACAAAGAATAACATAGATCTGCTTCTGGAAGTATTGATTGGTACACGTCCTTCTTTCTTTGAGCATTTCCTTTCTTTCTGACACAAGGCAATTAGATAATGAACTTTAAATATGTGAAGTTCACTTGATCCTCGATATTACTTCTCAGAATTTAGTCTAAGAGTAGAATGATATATGTTTACAAAAATTTAGCCACAAGAACAATCATCACATTATTATTTATAATAACAATAACTTAGAAACTATCTCAGTACTAAAAAATGAGTACTTTGTTAAATAAATTTTATTCAAGTAATGGACAACAAAGAAGTGGTAGAGTATAGTGGTTAAGAGCAGATTTTAAATCCAAGCAGACTATATTTGAATCCTAGCTCTACCAATTATGACATTGGATAATTTACTCATCTTCTGTGTGCTTCAGTTACCTTATGTGTAACATGAAGCTGATAATAGTACCTTCCTTATAGGGTAGCCATGAGGATTAAATGAGGCCAAGGGACCTCGCCCAGCCAGATGCCTTCTTAAACAAAAATTTTGGAGGACCATTTAAGACTAAAAATTTGGCCAAGCGCAGTGGCTCACACCTGTAATCCCAGCACTTTGGGAGGAAGAGGTGGGCGGATCTCTTGCGGTCAGGAGTTCGATACTAGCCTGGCCAACATAGGAAACACTGTCGGTACTAAAAATACAAAAATTACCTGGGTGTGGTGGCGATTCCCTGTAATCCCAGCTACTTGGGAGGCTGAGGCAGGAGAATGGCTTGAACCCGGGAGGTGGAGCCTGCAGTGAGCCTAGATCGCACTACTGCACTCCAGCCTGGGAGACTCCGTCTTGGAAAAAAAAAAAAAAAAAGGCTAAAAATTCATCATCACTTTTTAATTTCACTCATTCAAAAAGCTCTTTTCATGATACTTTTCCTGTAATTAGTCTATGTGCCATCAGGTGGCAGTAGTGCCTTAATCATGGCCGGTTTCTTTGCCTAGTAACAATTTACCATAGGAAGATATTCTAGTATGTATGCTTTTATTCTTTGCAATGTTTTAATTCTTTATTAAAATATTTGAATTTAATTGAATATGATAGATATTTCTTATACACAGTCATATTGGCTGGGCGTGGTAACTCACGCCTGTAATCCTAGCACTTTGGGAGGCCAAGGTGGGCAGACTGCCTGAGCTGAGGTGTTCAAGACCAGACTAGACAATACGGTGAAACCCCGTCTCTACTAAAATACAAGAAATTAGCCGGTCATGGCAGCGTGCGCCTGTAGTCCTAGCTACTGAGGGGGCTGAGGCACGAGAATTGCTTAAACCCAGAAGTCTGAGGTTGCAGTGAGCTGAGATCACGCCACTGCACTCCAGCCTGGGCAACACAGCAAGACTCATCTCCAAAAGATAAAAATAAAAAACAAACAAACAAAAACAGTCATATGTTGCTTAACAATGGGTATATGTTCTGAGAACTGTGTTGTTAGGCAATTTTGTAGTTGTACAAACATCACAGAGTGTACTTACACAAATCTAGATAATATAGCTTACTGCACATCTAGGCTGTATGGTGTACCCTATTGCTCCTAGGCTACAAATGTGTATAACATGTTACTGTGATGAAAACTGTAAACAACTGTAACACAGTGATAAATATTTATGTATCTAAACATAGAAAAAGTAATATAATGTGCTACCATGTTAAGACAGCTGGGATGTCACTAGGTGTTAGAAGCTGTCGTTATATGTGGTCCATCACTGACAGAAACATTGTTATGAGGTACATATTGTATCAAGATTTTTTATAAACAAAGAAAACAGAAAAAACTATCTAAAAAAGAGAACCAACACAGTAAAGTTAGAGACAGCCTATTCAATTAAGAGTTACTTAAAGGAATAACATAAATTTGTCTTTCTAGTATTCCTGATTAGCTAAAAAGTTCTGGGCTGCTTCCTATGACTCTCCTAAAATGTCGTTTTTGTATAGGTAAAAAAGAAGAACAAGAAAAGTTATGCTTGTTAGATTTTTCCTAATTGCAGGATTTTTTAAAATTCAAGTTTCAGAGCTAGGTGGGACCTTAGTGATTTAGTCAAAGCCCCAATATTACAGCTAAAGAAATTGGCATTCCAAGAGCTGGTGTTTTGCCCACAGTCCCTTGAAGATGCAGAACCAAACCCCAAGTTTTATAACAACTTTTGACAAGTGAGTTCAAACAGGACACACATGTCAACTTGTGAAATTTGTGGTCACTTTACAAGGCTGAGTTTACAAAGCCAGTTCTTCACAAACTAAGCAGTTCCTCTTAGTCACTATACCTGCTGTTCAGATAGGTTAAAGAATAAAACCTAGGCAGTAGCTAAGAGACCTGTCAGTTAGGCATTTTCCAAGTAAGAATGATTATGAGGACATACGTTACAATTTCAGTTTTTAAGAAATGTCCTTGCTAAACTGGTCACCAAAACAAATGTTTAAATAATCCACAGGGGTAAAATAAAAATAAATAGGTCCACATTATAGATAAAATTTTATTAAGTATAAATATTTACCTTTCTCATGTTGAATTTCAAATTGTATGATGTGTAATCTAATTATGATATCTTTTATTTCATGTCAAAAGGGAAACTTCCAACTTCCTCTCCCTCTGGCTTCACAACTACAGAGACCACCTTCCATACCCTGAGACTCAAGTTTTCTGTTTAACAACCTGCTTCTGTTATCACAGGAAAAGATAGTAAGAGACTCCTGGGCATTCCCAGACTGTTTCTTTCAGTTCTCTAACCTTTTAGTTGCTCTCAGTTTTTTTGAAAATGAGGAACTTCGAATTCTACAACCCACAGCTACTTTAAGTCATCATTCCTTGGATCCGAGGTTGCTACACACACATTTCTTCTAGAAACTCAGAAAAAAAAAGAAGAGAGTGGAGAACATGAGGAGGCCTCAGAAAAAAGAAGAGTGGAGAACATGAGGAGGCCTCAAGTTCAATGTGAAAATGCAGTCAGGAGAAGGATTCTCTAGCAGCCTCCTCTTTGTCATCCCCAACTCTTCATAATAAGCCACTCATCCACGGTAACAAGTTTTTCTTTCAAATGCTCTTATTGAAATTTGTGATCCAACTGGTTCTTAATAAAGGACAGCTTTAACTTCTTGGTGAAACACTACCTCTGCTTTATTTAAGTTGATTGGTATACCCTCTGACTTTCAGGTGTATGTGTAGGTGTGAGGTATATGGGTAGGGGTGTGTGTGTGTGTTACATTTTAAATAATGTATGTATATACAGCAAAAGATGCTAGGAGGAAAACTTTATTAAATCTCAGGACTGGAGATAACCTTCTAAGGTTAAAAATAATAAAAGAGGCCAGGCATGGTGGCTCACGCCTGTAATCCCAGCACTTTGGGAGGCCAAGGCGGGCAGATCACGAGGTCAGGAGATCAAGACCATCCTAGCTAACATGGTGAAACTCTCTACTAAAAATACAAAATTTTTTCTTTTGTATTTTTTTGTATTTTGTATTTTTTTTTGTATTTTGTATTTTTTGTACTTATTTTGTATTTGTAACAAAAAATTAGCTGGGCATGGTGGCACATGCCTGTAATCCCAGCTACTTGGGAGGCTGAGGCAGGAGAATCACTTGAACCCGTGAGGCGGAGGTTGCAGTGAGCCGAGATCGCGCAACTGCACTCCAGCCTGGGTGACAGGGCGAGACTCCATCTCAAAAAATATTAATAATAATAAAAGAAAACAAAAGACTGAAAAGATGGACTGCAGCAAATATTTAAACTTCTGTGTATCAAAAAGATATGTGTAGGTTTGAAATATAAGCAATCATTTGAGGGAAATAGGAAAACAAACATTATGGACTAAGTACTAAATAAGCTCATACAAATGAGTAAAATTAAAAACAATTCTAAATTCTCAATAGTAATGGACAAAGAATATGAATATACAATGCATATGTGATTAAATGATCAACTTCACTAATGATCAAATAACTGATAATTAAAACTGCAAATATATAATACTTTGCCTACCTACCAATGTAACAAAGATGTATTAAAATGTGAATGCCCCAAACTGAAGGTGTACTGAAACAGTTTCTTTCATGTACTGCTGGTGGTAGGAATAAAAACTAATATGTCCTTTCTTAATAGCAATTTCGTAATGTGTTTAAAGAGGCTTTACAATTGCGACAAAACAAAAACTGACAAAAAACTGACAAATGGGAACTAATTAAACTAAAGAGCTTCTGCACAGCAAAACTATCAACAGGGTAAAGAAGCAACCTACAGAATGGGAGAAAATATTCTCAAACTATGCATCTGACAAAGGACTAATGTCCAGAATCTATAAGGAACTTGCACAATTCAACAAGCTAAAAACAAGCAACCCCATTAAAAAATGGGCAAAAGACATGGACAGTTCTCAAAAGAAGACATACAAGCAGTCAACAAACATGAAAAAATGCTCAGCAACACTAATGATCAGAGAAATGTGAATCAAGACCACAGTGAGATACCATCTCACACAAGTCAAAATGGCTATTACTAAAAGGTCCAAAAAGTAACAGATGCTGGTGAGGCTGCAGAAAAAAAGAGAAACCCTTATACACTGCTGGTGGGAATAGAATTAGTTCAGCCACTGTGGAAAGCAGTTTGGAGATTTCTCAAAGATCCTAAAACAGAACTACCATTTTATCCAGCAATCCCATTACTGGGTATATATACAAAGGAAAATAAATAATTCTACCCAAAAGACGTATGTACTCATAGGTTTATTGCACCACTACTTGCAATAGCAAAGACATGGAATCAACCTAGGTGCCCATCAATGGTGGATTGCATAAAGAAAATATGGTACATATATACCATGGAATGCTAGGCAGCCATAAAAAAGAACAAAATTTTGTCCTTTGTAGCAACATGGATGCAGCTAGAAGCCATCATCCTATGTGATTTAACGCAAGAACAGAAAACCAAATACTGCATGTTCTCACTTATAAGTGGGAGCACTGGGCACACATGGACATAAAGATGGAAATAATAGACGGTGGGGACTTCTAGAGGTTGGGGAGAGGGGAAGAGGGGAATGCCTGAAAAACTACCTATTCAGTATTATGCTCCCTTCCTGGGTGACAGGATCATTCACATCCCCAAACCTCAGCGTCACGCAATATACCCATGTAATAAACCTGTACATGTACCCCCTAATTCTAAAATAAAACTTTGATTTTTTTTTAGATTCATAGGTGGTACAGGCACAGGTTTGTTACATGGGTATATTGTTTGACACTTGAAGTTATTTAAAAAGACACTTGAAATTATTTAAAATGTTCTACTTTCTGATCCTGTAATTTTGGAGGGGCATTGTTTATTTGTTTGTTTGTTTTTATTTATTTATTTTTTTTTTTTTTGAGACACAGTCTCGCTCTGTTGCCCAGGCTGGAGTGCAGTGGCACTATCTCGGCTCACTGCAACCTCTGCCTCCCAGGTTCAAGTGGTTCTCCTGCCTCAGCCTCCTGAGTAGCTGGGACTACAGGTGCATGCCATCACACCCAGCCAATTTTTATATTTTTAGTAGAGACAGGTTTTCACCATTTGGCCAGGCTGGTCTTGAACTCCTGACCTCAAGTGATCCACCCGCCTCGGCCTCCCAAAGTGCTGGAGTTACAGGCATGAGCTACCACCCCTGGCCTAATTTCAGTTTTAATAATCTGTACTAAAGAAGTGACTCGAAGGAGGCACAAATATTTTAATATTAAGATAAGATAATCAATGCAGCATTTTTTTTTTTTTTTTTTTGAGACAGAGTCACTCTGTCGCCCAGACTGGAGTGCAGTGGCATGATCTCGGCTTATTGCAACCTCCACCTCCCAGGTCCAAGTGATTCTCCTGCCTCAGCCTACTGAGTAGCTGGGATTACAGGTGCGTGCCACCACGCCCGGCTAATTTTTATATTTTTTAGTAGAGATGGGGTTTCACCATGTTGGTCAGGCTGGTCTCGAACTCCTGACCTCATGATCCGCCCACCTCGGCCTCCCAAATTGCTGGGATTACATTTGTGAGCCACTGCACCCAGCCAATGCAGCATTTTTATACAAGTGAAAAGTTTCACATTAACTTAACATCTAACACTTGGGGTCTGTTTAGACAAATTTCATAAGTAAAACACTAGTTAGCCATTTGAAATGATAGGCATAATAATTTTTTAAATAAGAAAAATGTATATTGTATAATATTATGTGTAAAAAGCAGGGCATAACTTTTTTATAATGCATGGGGAAACAGACTGGAAGAAAGTGTTTCCAAAGGTTAGCAGTGTTTCTAACTGGGAGATGGGATATCAACTTATTTAATTTCTGCTTCTTTATACTTTTCTGCACTTTTAAAACTTTCTGGCCAGATGCGGTGGCTCACACCTGTAATCCCAACAGTTTGGGAGGCCGAGGGGGGTGGATCACTTGAGTTCAGGAGTTCAAGACCAGCTGGTCAACATGGTGAAACCCTACCTCTACTAAAAATACAAAAATTAGCGGGCTGTGGTGACACGCACGAGAATCACTTGAACACAGGAGGCAGAGGTTGCAGTGAGTTGAGATGGTGCCACTGCACTCCAGCCTGGGTGACAGAGTGAGACTCCATCTCAAAAAACAAACAAACAAAAACAAAAAAAAACAAAAAAACTTTCTATAGTCATCATGTATTACTTTTCTAATTAGAATAAAAGAGAAATTAAAATAAGGAATAAAAGGAGAAAAGCCAAAGAACAAAATATATATTAATGAAACTACTGTGATTTCTCCATCTTCCTGAAAAAAAAAATTCTTTAGAAGACCCTACAAAGCCACCCTCTAGGTAGTCCTCCTTACCCTGATGTTTACAGAGAGGTGTTGGTTTATTGCAATATTAATGTGGTAAATTGAGACATGCCCTAGTTCCTGCCACATGACTTTATAGGGTGCTGAGTTCTCTGCAATAACATGCATAATAATCTTTTTAGCAATCCCTGCAATTAGGGGGTTGCCAAACTGGAATTGTTACTTTATTTGAGACAGGTACACACACATATGCACGCACACACAATACTGGAGATGCAGAACCAACTATCCCCTTGAAGAAAAACAATGTAATTAGATCTCCTTTAAATGAAAAGATATTCTTCAACAACCTAAATATAAAAAGATTTCATACTTATTTTTCCTTCAAAAAATACAGATCACCAATTTCTACCACACATTAGTGAGAGGTCAGGTAGATGACACCACATCTCAATGGTATCATAGGTGCTTTGGACCTTAGAATGAAAAATTAAATTGGCCACTTGTAGAACACAGAGACCCACTCAAGCTTTGGAGTTGAAGAAGCCACGAAGGAAGTTCTCAGGTTGCACCGTGAGAACCAATTTTCTCAAGCAGAACTTAATTACAACTGTACAACTATGAAAACATTTATGGAGAATGCTAACCTTACACCCACTGCTGGGCTTCTATTAAGCTGATTTCTTTGAACTGAATTGCTCCCATCCAGTGTGCACATGTGTGTATGTGAGAGAGACAGACAGAGAGAGACAGAGAGAAAGTGACTTGGAGTATCTACTGTTTCTTGGAATATCTACTGTTTCTGCTCAGTATCAACAATTTCCCTCCCCTCATCTTGTTTATAAAGCAGAATATTTTCTCTTTGCCTGTCAAGAATTCAAACAGAATAATATCTTAGGACCTAGTACTATTTGCCTCCCCCTGTCTTGTTTATAAAGCAGAATATTTTCTCTTTGCCTGTCAAGAATTCAAACCGAGTAATATCTTAGCACCTAGTACAAGTCCAACTCCTGCTTTAAATATAAGAAAACCACTTTTGGCCGGGCGTAGTGACTCATACCTGTAATTCTAGCACTCTGGGAGGCCAAGGCGGGTGGATCACAAGGTCAGGAGTTTGAGACCAGCCTGATTAACATGGTGAAACCCTGTCTGTACTAAAAATACAACAAAATTAGCCAGGTGTGGTGGCGCACACCTCTAATCCCAGCTACTCAGGAGGCTGAGGCAGGAGAATTGCTTGAACTGGGGAGGTGGAGGTTGCAGTGAGCAGAGATCATGCCACTGCACTTCAGGCTGGGTGACAGAGCGAGACTTCATCTCAAAAAAAAAAAAAAAGTTTTTCCAAAGTTATACACCTTACTAGTGATAGTGGATTTATTGGAACCCAGTTGTATTCCACTGTTCCATTGCCTTAGCTGTGTGGTACATTTCCTGGCTTTTCCCAAAGATAAAACTAAGATACGAATATTTAGATTGTGTCTTTGAATGCAAAGAAAAATAGAAAAGTAAGTCAATGAACTAAATGATTCTGTAGGGAGAAAAAAACAGCCATTTGTGATGTGAAGGACTCTCGCCCTTCTGGGGTGACCTTGGAGCTGATGCAGAGATGGTCCCTGCACCAAGGATTGTGATCCATGCAAATGAGAAGGTCACACCCACATAGGGAGAGGAAAGAAAAGGAGTCATGACCAGGTAGATACCAGCATCAAGGACAATCAGATGATTTAGGAGAATGGATGGGAATGGAGGAGACAGGGGTTAAACATTCTGTTTCAGCCCATTATTTGAAAATAGGGTGGTGGGTCTTTGGAAGAACTATGGGAGGGAAGTGAATAAGCACCAGTTGACCTTTTCAGCCTAACACACACACACACACACACACACACACAAACACAAGTACACACCTCCAGGGCACCTCTTAGACTCGCTGCCTTAGAACAGTACTGATACACAAACACGCCCTTTGGCCTCTTTCCTTTTGACCATGCAATTGCTTCTACTTTACTCCTCTGATCAGGATAATTTTTACTTGCCCTTAAACACTTAATTCAAGCAACACTTCTCCTGGACACTGTCTCTGAGCTCCCTCATTCCCCCTGCTTTCACCCAGGCTAGATTACATACTTCTCTTCTGTGTTCCTGAAACAACTTAGACGTACCTTACTAAAGTGCTTTTCACACTGCATGGCAATTGTCAGTTCATTGGTCCGTCAGCCACGAAGGGACCAGAAGCTGTTGGAGAGGCAGGGACCTTGTCTTTCCTCTTTATATCCCAGTACAGAACACTGGGCTTGTCACATATTATTGAGTAAATGAATCCATTCATTCAACCTGTGACCATTGAGCATCTACTCGGCCAGGCCCTGGGGATATAGCAGCGGCGACATACAAATGGTCCCTGCCATCAAGAATCTCCTGTTCTGTTAAAGGACACTGGCCTACTCCAAAAGCCTCTCTGAAGAAATTGTTTAGCTTAATGGATGAATGTCAGATCAGTCTGACATATAAATAAATAAATGTTTATTCTGCAGCACTGTCCTACTTCAATTCTGAAAATAAACCTGAGGAGAAGCATTTACCATGACTTGGGTTTTCTTAGATAAGCTAAATCTTTTTTTTTTTTTTTTTTTTTTTTTGAGACGGAGTCTCACACTGTCACCCGGGCTGAGTGCAGTAGCCATCTCAGCTCACTGCAAACTCCGCCTCCTGGGTTCATGCCATTCTCCTGCCTCAGCCTCCTGAATAGCTGGGACTACAGGTGCCCGCCACCACGCCCGGCTAATTTTTTGTATTTTTAGTAGAGATGGGGTTTCACCGTGTTAGCCAGGATGGTCTCGATCTCCTGACCTTGTGATCCGCCCGCCTTGGCCTCCCAAAGTGCTGGGATTACAAGCGTGAGCCACCGAGCCCAGCCTAATAAGCTAAATCTTAAAAGGAGTGCTCACAGAGAGATGGCACAGATAAATTGGCCTGAGGCTGAATATTAATCTTTTACAGCAACACCTAACAAGATTAGCATTCGATATATACAGTAGAATAAAGACACTCACTGCCAAACCTTACTTTATTGAACTCTGCTAATTTTGAATTTTTAAATTACTCACTTAGAAACTTGGCTGACCTGTACTTTGACATTGCATATAGAGAATTTGGTTTTCAGAAAAATTAATAATAAAAACAAATCCTTAAACAGCTCTTGCAAGTTTCTCTTTCATATATTTTATTTGATTTGCTAATGCGACTGTAACTACTGCCACCTTGGGAATCTTTACCTGTGAGTTTTAGCTCTTCTCAATAGGAGGTACCGAAGAAAATGAAGTTTGATGAACCATTGTCCTCTCTGAACTGAGTTGGCCATCACTTGGGAAGGGCACTCAGTTCAGGTGATGATCCCAGTATTAACTTCATCCTCACACCATTCCCAAGGATCCCAGGGGTTTCAGTTTGAAATATTATGGGTTTTTAAATTTATTTACTTACTTATTTTTATTTATTTATTTATTTATTTTGAGACTGAGCCTCACTCTGATGCCCAGGCTGGAGTGCAGCGGCGCGATCTCAGCTCACTGCAACCTCTGCCTCCCTGGTTTAAGCAATTCTCCTGCCTCAGCCTCCTGAGTAGCTGGGATTACAGGCGTGCACCACCATGCCCGGCTAATTTTTGTGTTTTTAGTAGAGATCGGTTTTCGCCATGTTGCCCAGGCTGGTCTTGAACGCCTGGGCTCAAGGGATCCACCCACCTCAGCCTCCCAAAGTGCTGGAATTACAGGTGTGAGCCACAGCGCCCAGCCTGTCTTTTTTTAAAAAAATGCAGGCTTATGCCTCTAAGAATAGAGCTAAAGAATCTTAATTGACTACTTCTTTTCTTTCACCATGTTCAAATCTTTAGAGAAAAGTGAAACGTAGCAAAATATTTAAATGGAATTTTCAGCTGAGACCCCAAGGCTCTAGATATTAGATACCAAAACGAGTTTTGAGACAAACCATCCTACAGGAGTCTTAAAGTAGATACCTGAAAACTGGTAACATGGCTCATAACAACCCTTGACCTATATTGACAGCATAAAGGAAGCAAATTGTTTTAAAAAGGAGAAGAATTTGTGGTACATGTACCTGCAGAATATGATTCTGTGATTGTCTGTCTGCCCACCTCAGGGGAGTAGTGGAGGGCCCTTCTCCCTTTACATCAAGTGAGTGGATTGGTGCCTGACTCCCATCTGGAAAGTTCTGAAGCCAGAGAAGGGCTGGCATTACATGCAGAAGCAGGATAAAGACAAGGGAGTGAAGGGCAGGTAGCCTATGCTCCTACAGCGTCAGAGCAAAGGATGTGTGAATGTTTTTAAGGCTCACTGAGCCCTCTCAGTAGAGAGCCAGATTGCCATTTTAAATCCTGCCCCAGGGAACCACAAGAAAGAATGATGGGACATCAGAAGACAGGAGTCTATGGCGCAAACTTCTGAAAAACCAGAGAGAGAATTGACCAATCTGTCGAATCACTACTTTCACCCACATCATAGGAAATGCAGCCAAATGTTCCAGGGACAGCCTCTAGAGAACCACCCGAGAAGAGTCCCAGGAGAGAAAAAGTCAGCTTTAAACTCCTGCCAGACCCTGAGTTGTGAAGCCATTTTCCAAGTATACCAGTAAAATAAGAACTTTCCTGCAGTACCATGCCAAGCCCTACTGGAGCCCAAGGCAACAGGGAAATCTATGCCCCTATATACACACTTACCAAAATACCCTCCCATATTGTGAACCAAGTGGAAAAGTTAATAAAGGCTCTCCAATCAAAAACCGTGACTACACATAACGTGCCAGCTTGCCCAATCTGTTCACGTGCCATCGTAAATCTTCATAAACCCACCCATCAAGGGACACCATGGCCCTATAGCCCGTGAACCTCAGGCTGATCAGAAACACTGTTCCCATTGAGCAATAATTCAAGGTCATAGAACAAAAACAGACAGCCTTTCTTTGTTTACATTTTTGGTATTCTGTTCATCCTGGATGTTTTGCATTTAGACTTAAAGAAAAATATTGCAGGGCCAGGAGCAGTGGCTCATTCCTGTAATCCCAGCACTTTGGGAGACTGAGGGGGGTGATCACTCGAGCCCAGGAATTAGAGACCAGCCTGGGCAACATAGTGAAACCCTATCTCCACAAAAAAAACACACACAAAAATTTAGCTGGGCGTGATGGTGCATGCCTGTAGTCCCAGCTACTCAGGAGGCTGACCTGGGAGGATTGCTTGAGCCTGGGAGGTCGAGACTACAGTGAGCACTGATTGTGCCACTGCCCTCCAGCCTGGGCGACAGAGCAAGACCCTGTCTCAAAAAAAATTGCATTAATCTTTATCTTGATTCTGAGCTCCCTTAAATTTTGCACGAGGTGAATGCTTTACTGCTGGCCCTACTTTCCTGCCATTTTCCTTCTTTATTCATCATCTTCAAGCTCACAGAACCCAGGAACTGTGCTTAACAAGGAGGAAAGTGGAATCTAAAATAGACAAACTCACAGAAGCAGAAAGTAGAATGGTGGTTGCCTGCAGCTGGGGGAGGGGAAATGGGGAGATATTGATCAAGGGGTACAAAGTTTCACTTATGCAGGATGAATATGCTCTGTAGACCTAATACACAGCAATGTGACTATAGTTAACATACTATCTTGTATACTCGAAATTTGCTAAGAAGGGAGATTTTAGGTGTTCTCACCACACACACAAATAAAATAGTAACTATGTAAGATGATAGGTATTAATTAGCTTGATTGTGATGATTATTTCACAATGTATACATATATCAAAACAGCAACCTGTTGTACATCTTAAATACATACAATTTTTGTTTGTCAATTATACATCAATAAAGATGGGGGGAAGGCTGGGTGTGGTGGCTCACACCTGTAATCCCAGCACTTTGGGAGGCCGATGTGAGCAGATCACTTGAGGTCAGGAGTTTGCAACCAGCCTAGCCAACATGGAGAAACCCCATCTCTACTAAAAATACAAAAACTAGCTGGGCGTGGTGGTGCTCACTTGCAATCCCAGCCATTTGGGAGGCTAAGACAGGAGAATCACTTGAACCCAGGAGGTAGAGGTTGCAGTGAGCTGAGATCACACCACTGCACTCCAGCCTGGGTGACAGAGTAAGACTCTGTTCTCAAACAAAAAAAAAAAAAAAAAAAGATGGGGGGAGCTTGGAGGAGAGCCATAGTAACTTCATTGGTTTGATGGGCAATAAGACACTGTAGTTAAGTACCGTATAAACAGAAAAGTGCTTTAGAATGTTGACAATGATCATCCTCGTCGTGCTGTCCTTGCTGTTGTTCTGTTTCTGCAGGCCAAGCATTAGGGCTGCCAAGGGCGTTCATGTTGGTTACTCTCTGCACACCATGATGTGCCTTTAATATTGTAGTTTTTGTGAAGGGTGGCCCCTGGAATTGGGCAGCCAAAGGTAGTCGCCCTGCCAAAATTTTATTTCAAGGACAATCAATAAACCTTAAAAGTTTCTGGTGTGTTGTGGTTTTTTTTGTTTGTTTTCTTGAGACAGAGTCTTGCTCTGTCACCCAGGCTGGAGTGTAATGGTGTGATCTTGGCTCACTGCAACCTCTGCCTCCCGGGTTCAAGCAATTGTCCTGCCTCAGCCTCCTGAGTAGCTGGGATTACAGGTGTGCACCACCACGCCAAGCTAATTTTTGTGTTTTTAGTAGAGATGGGGTTTCATCATGTTGGTCAGGCTGGTCTCAAACTCCTGACCTTGTGATCCGCTCGCCTCAGCCTCCCAAAGTGCTGGGATTACAGGCGTGAGCCACCATGCCCACCCAAGTTTCTGGTGTTTTTTTTGTTGTTTGTTTGTTTTGGAGACAGAGTCTCGCTCTGTCGCCCAGGCTGGAGTGCAGTGGCGCGATCTTGGCTCACTGCAACCTCTGCCTCCTGGGTTCATGCCATTCTTCTGCCTCAGCCTCCCAAGTAGCTGGGACTACAGGCGCCCACCACCACGCCCGGCTAATTTTTTGTATTTTTAGTGGAGACAAGGTTTCACCGTGTTAGCCAGGATGGTCTCGATCTCCTGACCTCATGATCCGCCCTCGTCGGCCTCCCAAAGTGCTGGGATCACAGGCATGAGCCACCGCGCCCAGACTTTTCTTTCTTTTTTTTTTTTTAAGAAAAGGTCTCGCTTTGTTCACTCTGTTGCTCAGGCTGGAGTGCAGTAATGATCATAGCTCACTGCAGCCTCCAACTCCTGGGCTCAAACGATCTTCCTGCTTCAGCCTCCTGAATGGCTAGGACTACAGGTGCTTGCCAACTCACCTGGCTGATTTTTAACTGTTTTGTAGAGACAGGATCTCACTTTGTTGCCCTCACTAGTCTCAAATTCTGGGCTTCAACTGATCCTCCCACCTTAGCCTCCTGAGTAGCTAGGACTACAGACTCATGCCACTGTACTCAACTAATATTTTAATTGTTTCTAGAGATAGGGCCTTGTTTGTTGCCCAAACTGGTCTAGAACTCCTGGCTTCAAGCCATCTACTACTACTGCCTTGGCCTCTCAAAGGCTGGGATTACAGGCATGAGCCACCGCATAGTATTGTCAAAATTAATTTGTAAAATACCTTTTTTTTTGAGTTGGAGTTTCCGCTCTTTTGCCCAGGCTGGAGTGCAATGGTGTGATCTTGGCTCACAGCAACCTCCGCCTCCTGGGTTCAAGCGATTCTTCTGCCTCATCCTCCCGAGTAGCTGGGATTACAGGCATGCACCACAACACCCAGCTAATTTTGTATTTTTGGTAGAGACAGGGTTTCTCCATGTTGGTCAGGCTGGTCTCGAACTCCCAACCTCAGGTGATCCGCCCGCCTCAGCCTCCCAAAGTAGTAGGATTACAGGTGTGAGCCACCGCGCCTGGCCAATAGCTCTATTTAATTGGCTTTAATAATAATAAGCTATTGGCCAGGTGTGGTGGCTCACGCCTCTAATCCCAGCACTTTGGGAGGCCAAGGTGGGTGGATCACGAGGTCAGGAGATCGAGACCATCCTGGCTAACATGGTGAAACCTCGTCTCCCCTAAAAATACAAAAAATTAGCCGGGCATGGTGGTGGGCGTCTGTAGTCCCAGCTACTTGGGAGGCTGAGGCAGAAGAATGGCATGAACCCAGGAGGCAGAGCTTGTGGTGAGCCGAGATGGGGCCACTGCACTCCAGCCTGGGTGACAGAGCAAGACTCCATCTCAAAAAAAAATAATAATCATAATCATCATAATAATAAGCTCTTATATAAATTAAGTATCCCTAAAACTCTCAGGAAAATAGAAAATGACCCATATACTTTTTAAGTTCATGTGACTTGGGAAAACTTTGGTAAACAAAAATATTGTTGGTTTAGAAAAAAACTTAAAAAAACACCAGACATGTTTTCAGAGTAATCAGCATTAAGTGTAATACAGGCACACAACTTCTTCTACCTAGTTTTACTAGTGAAAAAAAAAAAACAGGTTATTTTTATGCTACAAAACTTATCAGCAAGAAAAATAACTTAAAATGATGCTAGTTATTTAATATTGCATAAAATTTCCATAAGCAATCCAAACATAATTGTTAAAAATAAGTGAATTAAATAGTCATATATAAAATTAAAGCTTATAAATAAACTTTAAAAAATAGTTTCAGAAATCTCTTTGGTAACTTATACCTTGCAGTTATAATAAGTTAAATTAAATGATGTATAGTCTTTGAATATTTAGATCATTTCCAAATAAGACAAAATCCTGAAATATTAATTGCTGAGCATGTTTATTTACTGTTAGCGTTGAAAGAATTTGGAACACACCACCCCAAATAGTCTACTCTGGCATGTTGACTATTTTGAGTTAAAAGCACTTGAAAAATGGGAGATGCAAAAAAACAAAAACAAAACAACAACAAACTCTAAATTTCCATCTTTTTCTTAAAAGCTAACATGAAAATTTATATTAAAAATATATTTTTGAAAAAAATATGTATATTACAAAAATTGACTCAAGAAGATATAGGAAATTATTCTCCATCAACAGACACCATGCACAAAAGTTTTACAAGAGAATGTTACCTAATCGCCAGGGAATCTCTATCTTATACAAACTGTTTCAGAGAATTAAAAAAGCCTGGACTCAGAGAATGCATTGTATCAGATCTGGACTGCCTACCTATCCTCAAACATCTTGTGGCTTGAAACAAATAATGCTCTGTTTAACAGTCACATTGAAGTTTTTTATTACTTGTGGCTCAAAATATTTCTAACTGATTATGAATTTTTTCAGAAATGACAAGCTTCAAAAAAAAAAAAAACTAAATTGAGGAATTAGCTAAGAAAAAGTAGGCCAGAGGGTACCAAGAAACCAATCATTTAAGGCTGAAGAGCTGGCGACATTTGGTGTATGGTGATGAAACATTTGAGCAGATTGTCACCAGTCATAGCTTGGAATATATACCATATGCTTACTAGGGCTTCTGACTGTTAGTGAATAGTAAGAAAATTTCAGAATGTTGACACACGCAGTATTTTTTCTTTTTAAGTTAATATTTGAGTTTCTACTATGTGCTGCTACTACCACATACCAGGCATTTTTCTAGAAACTCCAGATACAGTGGTGAATAAAACTGATCAAGGTCCCTGTTCACATGTAGTGCAGTGGCGTGATCTTGGCTCGCTGCAACCTCCATCTCCCAGGTTCAAGCGATTCTCCTGCCTCAGCCTCCCGAG
This sequence comes from Pongo pygmaeus, assembly GCF_028885625.2. Classification (NCBI taxonomy): domain Eukaryota; kingdom Metazoa; phylum Chordata; class Mammalia; order Primates; family Hominidae; genus Pongo; species Pongo pygmaeus. The sequence continues at coordinate 139,918,078 of NC_072379.2, read as the reverse complement.
TAGCTAGGATTACAGGCACCCATCACCACACCCTGGTAATTATTTTATTTTATTTTTTATTTTTTATTTTTATTTTTTAGCAGAGACGGGATTTCACCATGTTGGCCATGCTGGTCTCGAACTCCTGACCCCAAGTGATCTGCCTGCCTTGGCCTCCCAAAGTGCTGGGATTACAGTTGGGAGCCACCATGCCTGGCCTCATGAGGTTTCTATTCTAGTGGGGGAAACAGGTAATAAACAAATACATATATAATGTATAATCTAAGAAGTGCTATGGGAAAACAAATTCACAGAGTAAGAGAGATAGATAGTTCCCAAGATAGGATTGCTATTTTATATGAGGAGTCAGAACTCCGATAATTTGCCAGGTAAACAGATGCTTGAAGTATGTGAGAGGGAGCCAGGAGGAGACCTGGGTGCCCTGGCTAAGCAGGGAAAATAGCAGGAGTGTCCTTGTAGTGTTCATGAAAGAACATGGAGACAAACAGAAGGATAGCAAAAAGTGATGCAGAGGCGTGTGTCCTGGGGGACGGGAATGAGACCTGGAAAGGCCTTTGGGACCGAAAAGACTTTGGCTTTTCCTCCAAGCGTGCTGGGAAGCTGTATTTCTTGCCACCTTCAAGGAAGACCTCCAAAAGAGGAGCAAACTGAGATTCAAGCCAGCCAGAATTCAAGCAGAGAGGAAAGGGAAGATGGAGAACTGCACGGTCAAGAGGGGCTCACTCTGCAGAGAGCCTCCAGTTCTGAGGTAGAGAGACTTGTGAAACTGAAAAAGCCTAATGCTTAAGCACCTCACCCTGAGGTCCCACCAGTGGAGCTTTGCAGCAGCAGACCTGGCAGGATGGATGCCCAGGAGCCCAGAACTTTATCCAATGCCTTCATTTTAAGAATGCTTTGCTAGGCAAAGAGGCAACACCAGCTGAAGAAGTTGGGATTAAGGATGTTGTCCTCTTGACATTCGTAAGAATGCCTCAAGGCAGTGGCCATTAAATTCTGAGGGTAGGGGATTGGCACAGCACTAAGGCCAGCCTAAGAGCCAAATGTTCTCAGGCCTGAAGTCTGTCTAGAAAATATCTGGGCTTTGGTTACTTGCATGTAAAATTAATTGAAAATAGATTATCCAAAAATCTACTGAGTTTGAAAGAGAACTGTATTGATTAAAAAACAAAAAACACTGAAGCTTGTAATCTGGTATTAAAAAAAAAAATCCAAATCTGATAATAGCCTGTGGCTATTGAACCCTAAGGAAATCTATGGGCCCTCAATAGTACCAGCAGGTGGAGAAGGGCATTATCTACAATGCAATGAGGGGATAATGGGGACAGGGAGAAGATTGGGGCTGCCAGATTGGCTAAGCAAGGAACTTATTTCACAACCAGGGCAGAGAGTTCTCACAGATCTTGTCCAGCAGGACTTAGTAATTGCCCAGCAGGATTTGATAATTTGTCAAGATTGGTAATTGCTGTAGTTTCCCGTTCTCCCCTTTTCTCTGAGCAGGAGTTTTTGTTGCAGTTGTCTTCGTTTTCTTCACCATTGCATATTAGGTGTCCTAGACATTGGCAATTTGTCTTTAAGCCTATGGGTTGCACGACTATGGGAAGCCAAGTTCACACCTGATGGAAAGGATGGCACTCCATCCAGAGATCCCAAATGTCGAGCTGGACATGGTCCATGGATAACATTTTTTTGCTCCATAAGAGAAGAAGAATCTGTACAGGAAAATATGAGGTAGCAATTGGAGGTGGTCTGACCTAAGCTCTAGTCTCTTTATCTCTTGACTGCTGAACCACACAGGCCGTAAGCTATTTCTAGTGTTAAAAATTAAACTTTAGACAAATTTAACAGTTTGAACAAAGAACAACTCATGAATCAGGTAGCACTCAAAACTGAAAAATAGAGACAAGCATGTTTATTGCAGGATTGTTTGTAATACAAGAAAAAAGGGAAACGGAAGACTTAAATACCTATCAAGAAAAAGATCAATAGATAAATGTTGCTATTATTCATTAAATAGTAAATGTTACTATATTCAATTAAAGTAGTAAGTATATTATTATATCATTCATATAAATTTTTAAAACTTGCATAGTCATTCTATATCCTGTTTATGGATATTTGTATACATGAAGGGCAAGTATAAAAAACGCCTGCGAAGAATAAACATGAAATTTAGTACAGTGGTTGCCTCTGGAGAAGGAAGGGGGTAATGTCATAAGGGTTTCAACTATGTCTCTTTTTTTTTTTAGCATAAATTTGAAGCAAATAGGTAAAATAGTAATCACTGATATAGGTTGGTTACGGGTGACCTGGTGATTTATTATTCTCTCTATTTTTCTCTGTGATGGTAATATTTCATAATTTAAAAAGGAAAAGAAAAGAAAAAGGATTCAAGGCAAATACTAGAGCAGAAGCAAGGTAACCTCAAAAAGAGAAATAAACACAGAAATATTATCGGACAGAGAAAAACATACTGATTAGAAAAATGACATTCATAGGTTTCAGATGCTCCTGCTTCAAATGTTTAAGTGCTGCAAGCCACTGCCTGCCTTCCAATTAATTCACCAAGTCTCTGTGATTTGCTAGACCAGAAGGAAGAATAAAAGTCTTTTGATGCTAAATTTATTTGAGCCCCAGAATACTTGAGGCATGAACACACCAGGGGAAGTTTTTAGATGGACTTCTTTGTTCAACAAACTTGGTAATTACTAACATTTATTTTGCACTTACTATTTTCCAGAAACTGTGCTAAGAACTTTGCACGTATTATCTCATTCCATCTTCACAACCACCCCATGTGGTAGGTAGGATTATTATCTTTATTTGACGAATGAGGAAATCAAGGCTAGTCACCGGCTAGTAGGTGGTGAAGCTCTGATACAAACTGAGCAGTTTCCCTCCAGGGGACTTCATTCTTAACCACCTTAAAATGTGCCATGCAGTCAGGTGCCGAGGGGCCAGGACTTCATAGAGTTGCATGCACAAAACAATTTTATTAATTTGTTCAATTCTATGTCAGAGAGTCCTGCTTGTTCAATGGAATAATTACACAAAGATTTTTTATGTCCCCCTTTCCCCTTTTTCAGTCTTATTATAGACTCAGGGATCTAAGATACTTTTTAAAAATATGATGTTTGAAGACAGTGTGAAATTGGAACAGAGCAATGGAACAGAATCAACAGCCTAGGCCGTAATATAAACAGCATTAGTAAGATTTGAAAAGATCAATAAATGTGACTATGTATATCTATATATATATTTTTTATTTTTGAGATGGAGTCTCACTCTGTCGCCAGGCTGGAGTGCAGTGGTGCGATCTCAGCTCACTGCAACCTCCACCCTCTGGGTTCAAGCAATTCTCCTGCCTCAGACTCCTGAGTAGCTGGGATTACAGGCGTCCATCACCACACCTGGCTAATTTTTGTATTTTTAGTAGAGATGGGGTTTCACCATGTGGGCCAACCTGGTCTCGAACTCCTGACCTCAGGTAATCCACCCACCTTGGCCTCCCAAGTGCTGGGATTACAGGTGTAAGCCACATTACCTGACCAATGTGACTATATTTTTTAAAAATAAAATAAACAAGCAAAACTCTGTACTTTGGAAGATGGCTTTAAGAAAATAAAAAGGCGGCCAGGTGCGGTGGCTCACACCTGTAATCCCAGCACTCTAGGAGACTGAGGTGGGCAGATCACAAGGTCAGGAGATCGAGACCATCCTGGCTAGCACGGTGAAACCCCGTCTCTACTAAAAAATACTACAAATAGCCAGGCGTGGTCGCTGGTGCCTGTAGTCACAGCTACTCGGGAGGCTGAGGCAGGAGAATGGCGTGAACCCGGGGAGCGGAGGTTGCAGTGAGCCGAGATCACGCCACTGCACTCCAGCCTGGGCAACAGAGCGAGACTCCATCTCAAAAATAAATAAATTAATTAATTTAAAAAAAAAAAGAAAAGAAAAAGGCCAGAATGGGAGAGGATATTTTCAACACATATAACTGACAATGAGCTTGTATCCAAAATAAAAATACTCCTACAAATCAGTAAGAGCCAGACAACACAAAATAACATGGGCAAGAGAGTTGAACAAGCACTTCACCAAAAAAGGCTATTCTAATGGCTGATGAACATAGGAAAAGATATTCTCAACCTCATTAGTAATCAGGAAAACTTAAACTATTGTGATAATGATTTAAAATTTAAAAAATAGATTTAGGGGGTACATGGCCCAGCACGGTGGCTCACACCTGTAATCTCAGCACTTTGGGAGGCCGAGGCAGGCGGATCACAAGGTCAAGAGATTGAGATCATCCTGGCTAGCACGGTGAAACCCCATCTCTACTAAAAACACAAAAATTAGCTGAGCGTGATGGTGCATGCCTGTAGTCCCAGCTACCTGGGAGGCTGAGGCAGGAGAATGGCGTGAACCCAGGAGGCGGAGGTTGCAGTGAGCTGAGATCACGCCACTGCACTCCAGCCTGGCAACAGAGCAAGATTCCGTCTCAAAAAAAAAAAAAAAAAAAAAAAATTAGGGGGTACAAAGTGCATTAGCATTCGGTACTCATATGAGTAAAAACTTTTAGCAAGGTGCAGTGGCTCACGCCTGTAATCCCAGCACTTTGGGAGGCCAAGGCGGGCGGATCACCTGGGGTCAGGAGTTTGCAGCCAGCCTGGCCAACATGGTGAAACCTCATCTCTACTAAAAATACAAAAAGTTAGCCGGGCATGGTAGCACACCCCTATAGTCCCAGCTACCTGGGAGGCTGAAGCAAGAGAATGGCTTGAGACTGAGAGGCAGAGGTGGCCATGAGCCGAGATTGCGCCACTGTACTCTAGCCTGGGCAATGAAGCAAGACTCCGTCTTAACAACAATAACAACAACAAAAATATATATACACACACACACATATATATATACACACATATATATACACACATATATATAGATAGATAGATAAAATCTCAAGAAGTTTATGGAACATCGGCTGAAAACTCTCCTACACTGATAATGGCATTGTAAGTCAGTAAAGAAGTTTAGAAAATAATTTGTGTTATTTAACAAGTTTGAACATACCCAATCTTCTGACCCCAAAGTTAACATTCCTGCATGTATACCCAAGAGAAAAGATAAATGTTTTCTTTTCTTTTTTTTGAGATGGAGTTTTGCGCGTGTTGCCCAGGCTGCAGTGCAATGGCACAATCTCAGCTCACCACAACCTCCGCCTCCTGGGTTCAAGTGATTCTTCTGCCTCAGCCTCCCAAGTAGCCGAGATTACAGGCATGCACCACCACGCCTGGCTAATTTTGTATTTTTAGTAGAGACAGGGTTTCTCCATGTTGGTCAGGCTAGTCTCAAACTCCTGACCTCAGGTGATCTACCCACGTTGGCCTCCCAAAGTGCTGGGATTACAGGCGTGAGCCACCGCACCCGGCCGAGAAATGTTTTCATAGGCACAAGAATGTTAATTGTAGCACCTAATAGCCAAAAACTGGAAATAATACCAAAGTCTATGATCAACAGAATAGATTTTTTGTTCAGAGTATATCACTTGTGGTATATTCATGCAATGGACTATTGTGCAGTGATGAAAATGAACTGTGGGTATATAAAAAAATAGGGATAAACTTGACAAACAATATTAAGCAAAAGCAATATTCAAAAGAATATATACTCCAGTTTATTTACGTAATGTGAAAAACAGATTGGGCCAGGCACTGTGACTCATGCCTTTAATCCCAGCATTTTGGGAGGCTAAGGAAGGAGGATTATTTGAGTCCAGGAGTTCAAGACCAGCCTAAACAACATAGTGAGACTCCAACTCTACAAAATAATAATAATAATATGATAGACAGATAGATAAATAAACAGAGGATAGATAGATGACAGGCCAGTCCACAGTGTTAGAACAGTGTGAAATTTGAAGGGATGAAGGTGCACACAGGAGGCTTTGGGGGAGCTTCTGTTGTTCTGTCAAGGTTTTATTTTTGTCTGAGGAGCTATTAGGCAGCAGAAATACCTGTGCAAGAAGGAACAAGAGCCACATGAGGAGCAGGAGGAAGAACCATGACCCGCAGCAGGGGTGCAGGTGAGAGTCTAAAATTTTATTTTATTTTTTTGTTTATTTTTATTTTATTTATTTTTTTGAGACACAGTCTCACTCTGTCGCCCAGGTTGGAGTGAGTGTCGCCATCTCAGCTCACTGCCTCAGCCTCCCGAGTAGCTGGGATTACAGGTGCCTACCACCACGCTTGGCTAATTTTTGTATTTTTAGTAGACTGGGTTTCGCCATGTTGGCCAGGGTGGTCTGAACTCCTGACCTCAAGTGATCTACCCACCTCTGCCTCCCAAAGTCCTGGGATTACAGGCATGAGCCATGGCACCTGGCCGAGTCTAAAATTTTAAGTACCATACAATACCATAATATTTAACAATGTATATGTAGTAATAGAACAAGTAAATGCAATAAGTGAACTTCATTTAAGATAAACTTTTTTCTCTCCCTCAGGTGACAGACGGTAGTGGGAAAAGATAATCCTGGTTGACTTCTGTTTCTCCACTTTCTCCTTCTTTTTGCTCCCTAATCAACTAGACATGGTTTCTGCCCCCTCCAAATTTAGGGTAAAAGAAAAGAAGGGAAAACCGGGTGTGGTGGCTGTCGCCTGTAATCCCAGCATTTTGGGAGGCCAAGGCAGGTGGATCACGGGGTCAGGAGTTTGAGACCAGCCTGGCCAAGATGGTGAAACCCCGTCTCTACTAAAAATACAAAAATTAGCTAGGTGCTGTGGTGGGCACCTGTAATCCAGCTACTGGGGAGGCTGAGGCAGGGGAACTACTTGAACCCGGGAGGTGGAGGTTGCAGTGAGCGCCACCGCACTCTAGCCTGGGCGACAGAGCAAGACTCCTTCGAAAGAAAGAAAGAAAAAAAAGAAAGAAAGGAAGGAAGGAAGGAAGGAAAAAAAGAAAGGAAGGAAGGAAGGGAAAAGTGGTAAGAGACAGGAAAGATTCTATCTAGTTTGTAATTAGCATCTTAATTTATAATACTCTAGTTTGGGTTAGTAGCAACTTAATTTTAATAGTCTACAAAAATTTTATTTCTATAAACTGCATTCTCCCCCTACTCCTTTGTGCTGTTACTGTCATACAGTATATAGTGCACATGCATCAGTGCAGAGTTATAATTATTGCTTTATGCAGCTGTGTTTAAATCAAATAGGAGAAATAAAGAGTTATAAACAAAACATGCATTTACATTGTCTTTTATATTTACCTATCCATAGCCGGGCGCAGTGGCTCACGCCTGTAAGCCCAACACTTTGGGAGGCCGAGGCAGGTGGATCACTTGAGGTCAGGAGTTCAAGACCAGCCTGGCCAACATGGCAAAACCCTGTCTCTACTAAAAATACAAACATTAGCTGAGGCTGGTGGCACATGCCTGTAATCCCAGCTACTCGGGAGGCTGAGGCAGGAGCATTGCTTGAACCCGGGAGGCAGAGGCTGCAGTGAGCCAAGGTTGCGCCCTGCACTCCAGCCTGGGCAACAGAGTGAGACTCTGTCTAAAATAAATAAATAAATTACCTATGCAGTTACCTTTACCAGTACTCCTTATTTTTTCATGTGGATTCAAGTTCCTGTATAATGTCCTTTTAGTTCAGCCTGAAAGACTCCTTTTAGTGTTTCTTATAGGCCAGTTCTGCTACCAACAAATTTTCTCAGTTGTTTATATAGAAATGCCTTATATCTTCTTTACCTCTAAAATATGTTTTTTTGACATATAGAACTCTTGGGTGACAGTATCTTCTTTTAGTATTTTGAATATGTGATCCCAGGGTCTCTAGGTTTTCTGGTAAGAAATCAGATGATATTTTATTGAGGCTCCCTTGAATGTGACGAGTCACTTCTCTCCTGCTGCTTTCAAGATTCTCTCTTTGCCTTTGCCTTTTGAGCTTGATTGTGATGTGTCTAGGTCTGACACTGTTTTAGTTTATCCTACATGAATTTTATTTAGCTTCCTAAATGTGTAGACTGATGTTTCTCATCAAATTTTGGGAAGTTTTTGGCCATTATTTCTTCAGATATTCTTTCTGCCCTTTCTCTGTCTCTTCTCTTTCTTGGCTTCCCTTTATTCATATGTTAGTGTATTATACTTCATGGGGTCCTAGAGGTCTTTGGGGGCTCTGTTCATTTTTCTTCATTCTTTTTCCTTTTTCTTTCTCTTCTTCACACTGGGTAATTGTAATTGAGCTATTTTTATTTATTTATTTATTTATTTATTTATTTATTTATTTATTTATTTATTCTCACTCTGTCTCCCAGGCTGGAGTGCAGTGGTGCAATTATAGCTCACTGTAACCTCAAACTCCTGGGTTCAAGCAATCCTCCCGCCTTAGCCTCCTCAGTGGCTCAGTCTACAGATACACACCACCACCATGTTGACCAATTAAAAAAAATTTTTTTTTGAGGCAGGTACATACCACCAGCATGCTGAGCAATTAAAAAAAATTTTTTTTTTTTGAGACAGGGTCTCACTGTCACCAAGGCTGGAATGCAGTAGTGTGATCATGGCTCACTGCAGCCTCTATCTCCCAGGCTCAGCAATCCTTTCACCTCATCCTCCCTAGTAGCTGGGACCACAGGCATGTGCCACCACGCACTGCTAATTTTTGTATTTTTTGTAGAGATGGGGTTTTGCCAAGTTTCCCAGACTGGTCTCAAACTCCTGGACTCAAGTGATCCGCCCACCTCAGCCTCCCGAAGTGCTGGGTTTACAGGGGTAAGCCATCATGCCTGGCCAATTTTTTTGTAGAGATGCTGTCTCATTATGTTGTCCAGGCTGGTCTTGGACTCCTGGCTCCAAGCAATCCTCCAGCCTCCCAAAGTGCTGGAATTACAGGCATTAGTCACCTCGCCGAGGCTTAACTGAGCTATCTTTAAAGATCCCTGATTCTTCCTTCTGTCTGTACAACTGTACTGTTGAGCTCTTCAAGTGAAATTTTCATTTCAGTTAGTTTACTTTGCAACTCCAGCATTTCTAGTTGTTTCTCTTTTATTATTTCTATCACTTTATTGATATTATATATTTGGTGAGACGTTATTCTCATACTTTCTCTAAGGTCTTTAGTCAGGATTTTCTTTAGTTCTTTGAACATATTTCATTTTATTTATTTATTTTTTTAGATGGAGTCTCGCTCTGTGTCCCAGGCTGGAATGTAGTGGCATGATCTCGGCTCACTGTAGCCTCTGCCTCCCAGGTTCAAGTGATTCTCTGTCTCAGCCTCCCTAGTAGCTGGGATTACAGGCATGCACCACAATGCCCAGCTAATTTTTGTACTTTTAGTAAAGATGGAGTTTCGTCATGTTGGCCAGGCTGGTCTCTGACTCCTGGCCTCAAGTGATCCACCTGCCTCAGCCTCCCAAAGTGCTGGGATTAAAGGCATGAGCCACCACGCCCAGCTGAACATATTTTAAATTAGCTGCAAAGTGTTTGTCTAGTAAGTCCAACATATGGGCTTCCCCGGGAAGAGTTTCTATTAAATGTTCTTCTTCCTCTGTATGGGCTACACTTTCTTGTTTTTCTGAATGTCTCATAATTTTTTGTTTGTAAAACTGGACATTGAGATAATTGAATCTGTCAACTCTGGAAATGAAATACATCACCCCCTTCCCTGGGCTTGTTTTTATTGTTGTTAATATTGTTTATCTAGTGACTTTTCTGAACTACTTCTATAAAATCTGTATGCTTTGTCATGCGTGGCACTGAATTCACTTCTCAGTTAATTTAGATTTTAGTGACTGAATGTAGATTTTTTTTTAATGCCTGGAACCATTAAGTCTCCCAGTATTTGCTGAGGGGTTGTGTTTAAGGGTTGGGGCATGCCTTCAACACTCAGTGAAGTCGTTCACAACTCTTCCTTTGCCTTCAATTCATGTTTGCACAGAGCCCAAGGTTAGCCCAAGATGAGAGCCTAAGGATTCTCAAGTAATTCCTGAACATGCACACATCCTAGGGCATGTGCATAGCCCTACACATATTCTGACCTCCTCCCATGAATCTTGAATGTTCTTAATGGTATCTAGAATGGTGAATCCTTCCCAAAACATTTTCAATTTACTTTGCCCAGATCCATCAGAATAATCATTATCTATGGCAGCAATAGCCTTACAAAATGTATTTCTTAAATAATAAGACTTGGAAGTCAAATCACTCCTTGATCTGTGAGCTTCAGAATGGATATTGCATTAGGAGGCATAAAAACAACATTCATCTCCTTGTAAATCTCCATCAGAGCTCTTGTGTGACCAGGTGCTTTGTAAATGAGCAGTAATATTTTGAAAGAAATTTGTCTTTGAGCAGTAGGTCTCAACAGTGGGCTTAAAATATTTAGCCAACTATGCTGTAAAAGGATGTGCTGTCATCCAGGCTTTGTTAGAGTAGTCAGAGTAGAGTAGATTTTGTGTCATTCTTAAGGGCCCTAGGATTTCTGGAATGATAAATGATCATTGGCTTCCATTTAAAGTCACCAGCTGCATTGGCTTCTATCAAAAGAGTGAGGCTGTCCTTTGAAGCTTTGAAGCCAGGCATTGCCTTCTCCTCTCTAGCTATGTAAGTCCTGCATGGCATCTTCTTCCAATAGAAGGCTTTTAAAATCTACATTGAAAATCTGTTGACTGTAGCCACCTTCATCAATGATCTTAACTAGATCTTCTGGACTACCTGCTGCAGCTTCTCCCTCGCACTTGCTGCTTCATCTTGAACTTTTATGTTATGGAGATGGCTTTTTCCCTTAAATCTTCTGAACCTCTGCCAGCCTGCAACTTTTCTTCTTCAGCATCCACACCTCTCTCAGCCTTCATAGAATTAAAGGGAGTTAGGGCCTTGCCCCGGATTAGGCTTTGGCTTAAGAGAATGTTGTAACTGATTTGATCTTCTATCTAGACCACTAAATCTTTCTCCCTGTAAGCAATAAGGCTGTTTTGCTTTCTAATCATTCGTGTGTTCTCTGGAGTAGCATTTTTAATTTCTTTCAAGAACTTTTCCTTCATATTCACATTTTGGCTAAGTGTTTGGTGCAAGAGGCCTAGCTTTCTGCCTGTCTCAACTTTTAACATGCCTTCCTCACTAAGCTTAATCATTTCTAGCTCTTGATTTAAAGTGACATATGTGTGACTCTTCCTTTTACTTGAACACTAAGAGGCCATTGTAGGGTCATTTTGTGGTAGGGTTATTAATTGGCCTAATTTCAAAATGTTTATGTCTCAGGGAATAGGAAAGCCCAAGAAGAAGGAGAGAGATGGGGGAACAGCCAGCTGGTGGAGCAGTCAGAACACACACATTTATCAATTAAGTTCATCATCTTATATGGGCGCAGTTCATGGCACTCCAAAACAATTATAATAATGATGTCAAAGATCACTGATCACAGATCACCATAACATACATAATAATAACATAAAAGTTTGAAATAGTGTGAGAATTGACAAAATGTGACACGGAGACACAAAGTGAGAACACGCTATTGGAAAACGGCACCAACAGAGTTGCTTGATGCAGGCTTGCCACAAACCTTCCATGTGAAAACAGCACTATCTGTGGAGCATGCTGAAGAGAAGTGCAATAAAATGAGGCACACCTGATACAAAACAGATGAAGATAAAACGACGGAAAATAAATATTCTAGCCAAATATTAACCGGAAGTAACCTAAGTGTCACAGCAAACAAAATCAATATTAAAGCAAAAAACAAAAAAACACTGTCAAGGATGGAAGGTTCACTATGCTTTCTTGTCTTGGCACCCCTGACATTACACTCATTTAGTTTTCTACTGACTTATTCTTTCCTGTTTCTCAGTGCTTTTTATGAATACTCTTTGTTTCTGTGACTTCTAAATGTTAGAGTGTTTTAGTCCTTAGAACTTGACTCCCTTTTCTTAAACATCTTTAGTCTCTCTCTCACTAGTTTCATCCAGATCCAAGACTTTATAAGAAGCTGTCAGACCCTTTTCCATAAGCGTTATTTCATTTTACACATCAACCAACAATATATGAGAATTCAAGTTATGGTTGTTCACATCCTTGCCAACATTTGGTGGTGCTGTTCTTTTCAAAATTAGCTATTTTGGTGGAAGTATAGTAGTATTTCATTGTGACTTTATATTACATTTTCCTCATGACTAGTGATGATGAAGATTTTTGTGTACTTATTAACGTTCTTGTAAAGTCTCTGTTCAAATTTTTTGCCTGTTTAAAAAAAAATGGAATCATTTGTCTTTTTATCATCAAGTTGTAGAAGTTCTTTATTTCCTGGGTACCAGTCCTATGTTAGAAAATGATTTTATAACTCTCTCTCTCTATATATATATATATATAGAGAGAGAGAGAGAGAGAGATATAGATATATATACACACACACACATATATATATTATTTTTTGTTTTTGAGACAGGGTCTCACTGTGTTGCTCAGGCTGGAGTGCAGTGGTACAATCTCTGCTCACTGCAACCTCCACTTCCCGGGTTCAAGCAAGTCTCCTGCCTCAGCCTCCTGAGTAGCTGGGATTACAGGCAAACACCACCATGCCCAGCTAATTTTTTGCATTTTTAGCAGAGATGGAGTTTCGCTATGTTGGCTAGGCTGGTCTTGAACTCCTGGTCTCAAGTGATACGCCTGCCTTGGCCTCCCAAAGTGCTGGGATTACAGGCGTGAGCCACTGCGCCCAGCCCTATGACTATATTCTTCCAGTCTATGACCTGCTTATTTATTTTCTTAAAGGAGTTTTTTGATGAGAAGTTTTAAATTTTTATTAAGTCTAATTCACCAATCTATTCTTTTATGGCAAGATAGTTCTGTGTTCTGCAAACCTTGCCTACAAGTCATGAAGATATTCTCCTATATTTTCTTTTATATGCTTTGTAGTTTTCACCTTTATATTGAGGTCTTTAATCAGTTTAGAATTAATTTTTGTGTATAGTGTGAGATAGGTCTTAAGGTTCGTTTTTTTCCATAGTGATATTCAGTTGTTCTAGCATTTTATTGATTATTTATCTATTTATTCATTTTATTTATTTATTTTTTGAGATGGAGTTTTGCTTTTGTTGCCCAGGCTGGAGTGCAATGGTGTGATCTCAGCTCACTGCAACCTCTGCCTCCAGGGTTCAAGTGATTCTCCTGCCTCAGCCTCTCGAGTAGCTGGGATTACAGGCATGTGCCACCACGTCTGGCTAATTTTGTATTTTTAGTAGAGACAGGGTTTCTCCATGTTGGTCAGGCTGGTCTTGAACTCCTAACCTCAGATGATCTTCCCGCCTCAGCCTCCCAAAATGCTGGGATTACAGGCATGAGCCACCGTGCCCGGCCTGATTTTTTATTTTTTATAAAGACAGGGTCTTGTGTTGTCCAGGCTGGTTTCAAATTCCTGGGCTAAAACGATCCTTCTACCTCAGCCTCCCAAAGTGTTGAGATTACAGATATGAGCCACCTCACCCAGCCCATATTTGTTGCAAGATTTTCCTTTCTTCATTGTATTGCTTTGGCGTCTTTGTTGAAAATCAAATGATGATATGTGTGATTCTGTTTCTCAGATTTCTCCTCAGTTCTATTCACCTTTTTGTTGATCCTTATAGCAGTACCACAAGGCCTTACTTTAAACTTATAGTAAATATTGAAGTCGAGTAATGCTAGTCCTCCAACTTTGTTTTTCTTTTACAAAATTCCTTTGGATAGTCTAGGCCCCTTTATGCTTCCACACAAATTTTAGAATGAGGCTTTTAATCAAAGAAAAAAAAGCCTAGTGGGATATGATTGAGATTGCATTGAATCTGTAGATGTATTTGGAGGAAAATTGACATCTTAACAATATTGACTCAGCCAAACCACAAATATGGTATTATTTCTTCATTTAGGTTTTCTTTAATTTATCTCAGCAATGTTTTGTAATTTTCAGTGTAGAGATTTTACATATATTTTGCCTAATTCATTTCTAAGTATGTTATATGCTTTCCAATATTATTATAAATAGAGTGCTTTTAAAAATTTTACTTTCCAATTGTTTGATGCAGTATATAAATATACAACTGATTTTTTATATGACCTTATTATATCCAGGGACCTTGCTAAATTCACTTACTTGTTCTAGCAGTTGTTTTATGGAGGCCATAGAATTTTCTTCACATTCAATCATATTACCAACAAATACAGGGCAGACTCAGCATTTTATATACCATCAATACTTCAATCTCCCCTAAATCTCTATCTCTGTTGTGGCCTCTTCCCTGGGCTGCTGACTTGTATACATACCAAATTCTTGACATTTTCCCTAGGCATTTTTTTATTTTGAATTTTTAAGATAAAACTTACATAACATTTATCATTTTAACCCATTTCAAAGTATACAATTGAATGAATGGTTTTTAGCATATTCCCAAAGTTAAGCAACCATCACCACTATCTAACTCCAGAACATTTAATCACCCCTAAAAGATATCCTGTCCTCTTTAACGATCATTTTCTATTCTCTCTTCTCCTCAACCTCTGGAAACCACTAATCTACTTTCTGTCTCTACGTATTTGCCAATTCTGCACATTTTATACAAATGGAATCATAAAATATGTAGCCTTTTGTGTCTGACTTCTTTCATTTAGCATAATTTTTTCTAGGTTCATCCATGTTGTAGTATGTGTCAGCACTTCCTTTCTTTTTATGACTGAATAATATTCCATTATATGGATGTATGACATTCATCAGCTGATGGACATTCGGGTTGGTTTTTCTTTTTTGCTCTTATGAATAATACCGTTATGAACATTCATGTACAGGTTTTTGTGTGAGCACATATTTTCAGTTCTCTTGGGTGTATACTTAAGCTTGGAATTGCTGGGTCATATGCAAACTTTATACTTTGCTTTTTTAGGAATGGCCAAATTGTTTTCCACAGTGGCTGTACCATTTTACATGACCACCAGCAAGGTATGAGGGCCCCATTTTCTTCACATCCTTGCCAAAGCTTGTTATTTTCTGGATTTTATTTTTGTTTTAACTGTAGTCATCCTAGTTGGTATGAGTTCATGTCATTGCTGTTTTAACTTGCATTTTTCCAAATGGCTTGCGATGTTGAGCATCTTTTCACATGTTCATTGGTCATTTGTTTATCTTCTCTAGAGAAATATCTGTTCAAATCCTTTGCTTATTTTAAGATTGTGTTGTTTGGGTTTTTCTTTCTTTCTTTCTTTCTTTTTGAGACAGAGTCTCACTCTCTCACCCAGGCTAGAGTGCAGCGGCGGTGTGAACATAACTGTAACCTTGAATTCCTGGGCTCATGTCATCCTCCTGATGCAGCCTCCAGAGTAGCTAGGACCACAGGTGTGTACCACCATGCCTAGCTATTTTAAAAATACATATTTTTTGTAGTGATGAGATCTTGCTATGTTGCCTAGGTTGGTCTTGAACTGCTGGCCTCAAGTGATGCTCCTGCCTCAGCCTCCTGAGTCATTGAGATTACAGGTATAAGCCACCATACCTGGCCCCGATTACCTATTTTTTCTTTAGTTGCTTGTATTTTTGGTGTCATATTTAAGAAACCGTTGCCTAATCTAAGGTCATAAAGATTTACACCTTTGTTTCCTTCTAAGAGATTTATAGTTTCAGCATTTACCTTTAGATCTTTGATACATTTTCAGTTACTTTTGAATATGGTATGAAGTAGGGGTTCCAAATTCATTCTTTTGCATGTGAATATACAGTTGTCCTAGGACCATTTGTTGAAAATACTATTATTTTCCTATTGAATAATCTTGACACCTTTGTCCAAAGTTAATTGATCAGAGATGCATGGGTTTTCCCTAGGCTTTTAATAGGTCAAGTGTCCAAAGAAGAACTTCTGTTTTGCCCCTTTGTAATAAATATATACAGGTCATCTTCATTAGATGGTACACAAATCATAAAGCTCACACACATATTAGCATAAGCAAGAAAGTAAAACGGGGGCCAGGCGCGGTGGCTCACGCCTGTAATCCCAGGACTTTGGGAAGCCGAGGCAGGTGGATCACAAGGTCAAGAGTTTGAGACCATCCTGGCCAACATGGTGAAACTGCGTCTCTACTAAGAATACAAAAATTAATCGGGCATGATGGTGCGTGCCTGTAATCCCAGCTACTCAGGAGGCTGAGGTAGGAGAATTGCTTGAACCCGGGAGGCAGAGGTTGCAGTGGGCCGAGATCACACCACTGCACTCCAGACTGGGTGACAGAGCAAGACTCTGTCAAAAAAAAAAAAAAAAAAAAAAAAGTAAGATGGAAGAAAAACAAATTGTGAAGAAAATACACCGGGGATTGGGATGGAAGATGAGACCGGCAAGAAAAGGAGGTCTGGTTCATATAGGGTCTTTTAGTCCAGGGTATGCAATATGGGTTTTATTCTAAACGCATTAGGAAGCCATTGGATAGGGTTTTTGTTGTTGTTTTTTAAAAACATTATTTATTTTTTTTTTGTAGAGATGGAGTCTTGCTCTGTTGCTCAGGTTGGTCTCAAACTCCTGGCCTCAAGTGATCCTCCTGTCTCAGCCTCCCACAAAGTGCTGTGATTACAGGTGTGAGCCACCACACCCAGTCCATTGGATAATTTTGAGCGGGAAAGTAAGATAAAAGGATTGATATTTTTAGAAAACCATCTGGCTGCCAGGTGAATTCTGGAGCATAAAGTGACAAAGGTGAAAGCAAGGAGACCATTAGGATGTTATCATAGTATCTAGGTAAGAGATGATGATCCTTTAGACAATGTGGCAGTAGTGACGGGGGGAGAAGTAGAAAGATTCAGGATATGTTTTAGGGGTAAAGATTTGGAGGGGCCAGGCATGGTGGTGGCTCATGCCTGTAATCCCAGCACTTTGGGAGGCCAAGGTGGGGGGATTGCTTGAGGTCAGGTGTTCCAGACCAGCCTGGCCAAAATGGCAAAAACCACATCTCTATTAAAAATACAAAAATCACCTGGATGTGGTGGCACACACCTGTAATCCCAATTACTCAGGAGGCTGAGGCATGGAAATCTCTTGAAACCAGGAGGTGGAGGTTGCAGTGAGCCAAGAGATTGCGCCACTGCACTCCAGCCTGGGCAACAGAGTGAGATTGTATCAAAAAAAAAAAGAAAAAAAAAGATTTGGAGGTAGACGTAATGGATGGGGGTGCTGTGGAGAGCGAAAAAGAGGACTCAAGAGTGATTTTTAAGTTTATGGCTTGAATACCTGGGTGGATGACTGCTCAGTTGCTTCACTCCATTTGCCTGAATGTGTAAAACTAGAGGAGAGGAACCAGTTTAGGGGGTTGGGCAAGCTGGGAATTCATGTAGAGGACAGGCCTGGACCCTGAATTCTACAAGAGCAGTCGACACAGGGAAATTAAGTTGCATGTGCGCAGATGGGTCTTGTATATTGATAAACATCATATGTGATTCTCACACTGAGAAGATAAATAAAAGGTGACTTCAAGGATGTGATAACAAATTATGAGAATGACAGGAGAAGAGGAGGGGAGGGAGGAGGGGAGAGGAAGGGACTGAGGGGGAAGGAGGATGTGTTGAAGGTAGAGGGGGTGGTATGGGTATGTGGAAATATGTAGAAAGGATTATGTACTTTTCTCAATTCTGCATTAGGGTTACTAGAAAAGCCTGCTGCTGCATTGTATAATCAAGCTAGTCTTCAGGAACAAATTATATATATTTTTTGTTTCTTTGTGGGTTTTTTTCTTTGAGACAGAGTCTCGCTCTGTTGCCCAGGCTGCAGTGCAATGGCTCACTACAACCTCCACCTCCAGGGTTCAAGCCATTCTCCTGCCTCAGCCTCCCAAGTAGCTGGGACTACAGGCATGCGCCACCACACTCCGCTAATTTTTGTATTTTTAGTAGAGTCAGGGTTTCACGATGTTGGCCAGGCTGGTTTTGAACTCCTGACCTCAAGTGATCCAACTGCCTCAGCCTCCCGAAATGCTGGGATTATAGGCATGAGCCACCACGCCCGGCCTTGTTTTGTTTTTTGAGACAGGGTCTCACTCTGTCACCCAGGCTGGAGTGCAGTGGCACAATCTAGGCTCACTGCAGCATTGACCTCCCTGGCTCAGGTAATCCTCCCACCTGAGCCTCCCATGCAGCTGGGACTACAGAAGCATGCCACCATGCTCGGCTAATTTTTTGTATTTTTATAGAGATGGGGTTTCACCATGTTTCCCAGGCTGGTCTTGAACTCCCGAGCTCAAGTGATCCGCCTGCTTTTGCCTCCCAAAGTGCTGGGATTACATGTGCCACCGTGTCCAGCCAAATTATATGTTTGGAATGTGAATGGACACTAAACTAGAACCGCTAATTCACTGAAACTCATACTTGAGAAACACTATAGGTATTATTATTATTATTGTTATTATTATTGAGACAAGTTTTTGCTGCTGTGTTCCTCAGTTTAGGATGCAGTGGTGTGATCATAGCTCACTGCAACCTCAATCTCCTGAGTAGCTGGGACTGGCGCACATCACCACCCTCAGCTGATTTATTATTATTATTATTATTATTATTATTATTATTATTATTCGTAGTAGAGGGGAGGTCTCGCTTTGTTGCCTAGGCTGGTCTTGAACTCCTGGGCTCGAGGCATTCTCCCATCTTGGCCTCGCAAACTGCTGGGATTACAGGCGTGAGACACCATGCCCAGATGTGTAGGTATTCTGATCAATAATATAAATAAATTTTGGGCAAGATATGGAATAATACTTGTTTACAGTGTCATTCAGAAGATTAAATAAGAGTATGATTTATTTTACTGCCTGGCATATAGTAACCTCCTAATAAGTGATAACTATTATTGTTAAATGTAAAAAATAAAAGATCAGAATCAGCAGAAATTGATGGTAATGATAGCAGTATGTTAAATGGTGTATTTAATTAATGTGGGGTTCTTTTATTGTAGTTCTTCTCTGTAAAATTCGTGGTTTCTGTATTTTTAAAATAGCTTTGTTTTTAATGTATGTATATGTGATTTTTTTCTTGAGATTTTACCTCTCTTTTGTAAGGTTGCAACAATGAAGAATGCCAGATTTCTTCAATTCTAGCAGCTTGTGGTGTTGTTTGTAATAAAACTATAAACAGTTAATGAGGCTGGGCATGGTGGCTCACTCCTGTAATCCCAGCACTTTGGGAGGCCGAGTCAGGTGGATTACCTTAAGTCAGGAGTTTGAGACTAGCCTGGCCAACATGGTGAAACCCCGTCTCTACTAAAAATACAAAAATTAGCCAGGCATGGTGGTGTGCTGTAATCCCAGCTACTCGGGAGGCTGAGGCATGAGAATCACTTAAACCCAAGAGGCAGAGGTTGCAGTGAGCTGAGATTGCACCACTGCACTCCAGCCTAGGCAACAGAGGGAGACTCCATCTCAAAAAAACAAACAAAAAAAAAGTTAATGAAATGGAATTATTGTAATGATACTTAAATTTCAGTATATCAAACATGATTATTTTATAAATGATCATACATAATACTTTTTAATACTTTTAAATTAACAAAGAGACTACATAGATACACAGAGAGAGAGAGAGGCTACGCGCACGCACACACACAAACCCTGAGCATTGTCTATGTGTGAATATGTGTGAATTACTCCTGGTTTCCATTTTCTCCATATTCTTGCTCGTTTCTGGTCAACAATGTTTTCAAACTTATTAGAAACTTTATGATTTTATTATTTAGTTTAGAACAAAGGTATTAATAAATACTATCTACTTATCTGCTGATAATAAAGATTAATTTTAGAACATCCTTTGACTACAAAATAAGAACTGAATACTCTTCCACACAATACTCTTAGACAAGATAGCTTGATAACTGAGGAAACATTTTCTTTCTCAGTATAGGTTTGACTGCATTTTTCCCCCAAAGTAGTGTGCTTTTGGTGCATCACCTATGCTTATGTGAACACATCCGTTTGCTAAAGGCATGGCATTTATTTCAAAGTTCTTATTTTGAGTTCATAGTTGACAATGAAGACTGAATTAAACATAACTTATATTTATTTCTTGTCTTTCACCCCATTATTTTCTGTCTGGCATATAATTGCTTTCTTTGCATATTCTGTGGCTTTTTAAAGAAGTGTCTTTGATATTTCTTATGATGTCCTTCTTCATCATCAGAGACAATTCAGACATATATGATGCCTTGTAGCTTCAATTGTCCACTCTTAATAACATAAAACACATGTTCTTTGAAAATACAAATAATATTTTTAAACTCTCACCGGTCTAACTAAGGAGAAATAAAGAGAATAAATATATATAAGACTGGGAATGAGAAAGGAGACATACCAGAGATAAAGTGATTAAAAGAATTATAAGAGATACCACATATACACATACACTTTTGTGTCAATAAATTTGAAAACAGGAGGATAAAGAAATGATTTCCTGTGTAAACAAAACTCACCCAAGAAAGAGACTAACATAAATAGAACAATAACCGCTGATGAAATTGAAAAAGTGTTAAACTCTAACATTGCAAAAATCACCAGCGACAGATGGGTTCCCAGATGAGTTTTATCTATTCTTTAAAGAGCATAAAATCTCAATGTGATTTGTACTATTCCAGGCTATTCAAAAAAAGATAAAAAGCCCATCAATTTATTTTAAGAAGTCAGCAAACTGTAAATCTAAACCCAATAAAGACAATGCAAACAAAACAAAGCCAACAAAACAGGAAACTGTAGCTCAGTCTCATTTATGTGTATAGATGCACATTTCTAAGTTTATGAATATATATGCATGATTCCACACAATTACACTGAATTCAGAAATGTAATCAAGATTTTTCAAAGGTGGTTGACTAACAGAAAATCTGTCAATATAATCCAATATATCAACAGATTTAAGAGGAAAACTATATGATCACATCAAGATACATGATACGTATGATCATGAAAATATAATTGATATAATTCAGTAGCCATTCCTAACAAAAAATTCTACACAAATTAGCTATAGAAGAAAATTGTTAACAGACTATTTACCAAAACCCAACAGGAAATGTCCTAAATAGCAAAATACCAAAAATTATTTTATTAAAATCAATAACTAGTTGATTTTAATAACTACAACAGCATGCTATATCAGCAGTGTTATTACTTAACACTGTCTTGAACAGTCTAGTACCTTCAGTGAGAGGAAAAATGGTATAAATATAAGTGGTGCGAGCCAAGATTGTACCACTTCACTCCAGCCTGGGCAATAGAGCAAGACTCTGCAAAGAAAGAAAGAAAGAAAGAAAGAGAAAGCATTCATGTGCTTGGATGAGAAGACTACTATTAAAACATGGGAGAGGAACTGAGGAGATGTAGATCAGAAGATACAAAGCAGTGCATATGCAGGATGAACAAGTTTCAAGATTTAATGTAGATGAAGACTAAAGTTAATAAAATTGGTCAGGCGCGGTGGCTCATGCCTGTAGTCCCAGCACGTTGGGAGGCCGAGGTGGGTGGATCATTTGAGGTCGGGAGTTCAAGACCAGCGTGGCCAAATGGTAAAACGCCGTCTCTACTAAAAATGCAAAAAAAAAAAAAAATTAGCTGGGTGTGGTGGCAGGCACCTGTAATCCCAATTACTCAGGAGGCTGAGGTAGGAGAATTGCTTGAACCTGGGAGGCGGAGGTTACAGTGAGCCGAGATTGTGCCACTGCACAACAGCCTGGGCAACAGAGTAAGACATCATCTCAAAAACACAAAAACAAATAATAAATATAGTTAATAAAATTGTATTAGGGATGTTTGTTGAAAACAACAGAGTAGACTTTAGCTGCTCTTGTCACCAAAAAACTATGGGACATTATAGATGTTAATCTGCTTCACTTTAGTAACCATTTTACTGTCTATTTGTACCCTATAACATCATGTTTAAACCTGAAATATACACAATAACATCTACTTGTAAAAACTAGGTAAGACAATTTTCCCAAAATGATGTGTAAATTTAGTTAAATTGTACTTAGTACTCGAATAGGCAGTGGGTGATCTGGATTAAATATCTTTAAGAGTTACATGGACAGGCCAGGCACAGTGGCTCATGCTTGTAATCGTAGCACTTTGGGAGGCCGAGATGGGTGGATCACTTGAGATCAGGATTCAAAAGCAGCCTGGCCAACATGGTGAAAACCCGTCTCTACTAAAAATACAAAAAAACTAGCCGAGTGTGGTGGCAGACACGACACCTGTAATCCCAGCTACTCAGGAGGCTGAGGCAGGAGAATCGCTTGAACCTGGGAGGTGGAGGTTGCAGTGAGCTGATATCATGCCACTGCACTCCAGCCTGGGTGACAGAGCGAGACTCCATCTCCAAAAAAAAAAAAAGAAAGAAAGAGTTACATGGACAAATAAATGACTGAGAATAGCAAGATAAAAAGTGAGGGGAGGCCGGGCACAGTGGCTCACGCCTATAATCCCAGCATTTTGGGAGGCCGAGGTGGGCGGATCACAAGGTCAGGACTCAAGACCATCCTGGCTAACACAGTGAAACCCCATCTCTACTAAAAATACAAAAAATTAGCTGGGCGTGGTGGCGGGTGCCTGTAGTCCCAGCTACTCGGGAGGCTGAGGCAGGAGAATGGCGTGAACCCAGGAGGCAGAGCTTCCAGTGAGCTGAGATCGTGCCACTGCACTCCAGCCTGGGCAACACAGTGAGACTCCATCTCAAAAAAAAAAAAAGAAAAAAAAAGTGAGAGGAGATTTGGCAGATAGTAGAACAAACTGAAAAGTCACTGTTACCAAATCATTAAAGAACTGTAGAAGATTAGACAAACATCTTGATGGAATGGAATAAGAACCCAGAAAGAGAACTCAGTATATATACAAAAAGTAATATGTGATAAAGGTGGTAGTGCAAATCCTTGTGAAAAGATGAATTATTTAATAAATGGTGCTGGCACAACTATCTAAAAGAAAATAAACTGGGCCGGGCAAGGTGGCTCACGCCTGTAATCCCAGCACTTTGGGAGGCCAAGGCGGGCGGATCACGAGGTCAGGAGATCGAGACCATCCTGGCTAACACGGTGAAACCCCATCTCTACTAAAAATACAAAAAATTAGCTGGGTGTGGTGGCAGTCGTCTGTAGTCCCAGCTGCTCGGGAGGCTGAGGCAGGAGAATGGTGTGAACCTGGGAGGCGGAGCTTGCAGTGAGCCGAGATCACGCCACTGCACTCCAGCCTGGGTGACAGAGCAAGACTCCGTCTCAAACAAAACAAACAAACAAACAAAAAACTTAGATATCTAGCTTATGCCAGACACAGAAATAAGTTACAGATGGATAAAAAATTAAAAATCTCTCCCTCTCCCTCTTCTTTCTTCTTTCTTCGGTCTCCCTCTCCTTCTTTCTTCGGTCTCCCTCTGTTACCGAAGCTGGACTGTACTGCCGTGATCTCAGCTCGCTGCAACCTCCCTGCCTTGGGCTCCTGTGATTCTCCTGCCTCCGCCTGCCGAGTGCCTGGGATTGCAGGCGCGCGCCGCCACGCCTGACTGGTTTTTGTATTTTTGGTGGAGAGGGGGTTTCTGGTGTTGACCTGGCTAGTCTCCAGCTCCTGGCCTGGAGTGATCTGCCCGCCTCAGCCTCCCGAGGTGCTGGGATTGCAGATGGAGTCTCGCTCACTCAATGCTCAATGTTGCCCAGGCTGGAGTGCAGTGGCGTGATCTCGGCTCGATACAACCCCCACCTCCCAGCCGCCTGCCTTGGCCTCCCAAAGTGCTAAGATTACAGCCTCTGCCCGGCCGCCACCCCGTCTAGGAAGTGAGGAGCATCTCTGCCTGGCTGCCCATCGTCTGGGATGTGAGGAGCCCCTCTGCCCGGCCCCCCCATCTGGGAAGCGAGGAGCGCCTCTGCCCGGCCGCCATCCCGTATAGGAAGAAGTGAGGAGCGTCTCTGCCCGACCGCCCATTATCTGGGATGTGAGGAGCGCCTCTGCCCGGCCGCCCCGTCTGGGAAGTGAGGAGCGCCTCTGCCCGGCCGCCACCCCATCTGGGAGGAAGTGAGTAGCGCCTCTGCCCGGCCGCCCCGTCTGGGAAGTGAAAAGCACCTCTGCCCGGCTGCCCCATCTGGGAAGTGAGGAGGGCCTCTGTCCGGCTGTCCCGTCTGGGAGGTGAGGAGCGCCTCTGCCCTGCCAACCCGTCTGGGATGTGAGGAGCGCCTCTGCCCGGCTGCCCCGTCTGGGAGGTGTACCCAACAGCTCCGAAGAGACAGCGACCATCGAGAATGGGCCATGATGACGATGGCGGTTTTGTTGAAAAGAAAAGGGGGAAATGTGGGGAAAATAAAGAGAGATCAGATTGTTACTGTGTCTGTGTAGAAAGAAGTAGGCATAGGAGACTCCATTTTGTTCTGTACTAGGAGAAATTCTTCTGCCTTGGGATGCTGTTGATCTATGGCCTTGCCCCCAGCCCCGTGCTCTCTGAAACACAGGCTGTGTCAACTCAGGGTTAAATGGATTAAGGGCGGTGCAAGATGTGCTTTGTTAAACAGATGCTTGAAGGCAGCATGCTCGTTAAGAGTCATCACCACTCCCTAATCTCAAGTATCCAGGGACACAAACACTGCGGGAAGGCCGCAGGGACCTCTGCCTAGGAAAACCAGAGACCTTTGTTCATGTGTTTATCTGCTGACCTTCTGTCCACTATTATCCTATGACCCTGCCATATCCCCCTCTCTGAGAAACACCCAAGAATGATCAATAAATACTTAAAAAAAAAATTAAAAATCAATCAAACAAACAAAATCTTTGAGGGGGAAAAATCTAGGAAAATATATACTTAGGTACGAGAGACACAAACCCAGACATTACGAAAGAAAAAAATAAACGTATTAGACTATAAAAGTTTAAAACTTTTTTTTTTTTTTTTGAGATGAAGTTTGTCTCTTGTTGCCCAGGCTGGAGTGCAATGGCATGATCTCAGCTCACTGCAACCGCTGCCTCCTGGGTTCAAGCAATTCTCCTGCCTCGGCCTCCCAAGTAGCTGGCATTACAGGCACCTGCTACCACGCCCGACTAATTTTTGTATTTTTAGTAGAGATGGGGTTTCACCATGTTGACCAGGCTGGTCTTGAACTTCTGACCTCAGGTGATCCACCCGCCTCAGCCTCCCAAAGTGCTGGGATTACAGGTGTGAGTCACCACGCCTGGCCAAAACTTTAAAACTTTTATATGAATAAATGTGGAAGAGATATAGTAATCAAAATCAATAGATAATAAATGCAGAGAAAATATTTATAATACATAGGAGAGGTAACTATTCCATAATGATACTATACAGGGAGTTTTTACAAACTGATGCAAAAGAGAATAAAAGACTAGTAAGAAAGTCTTGAAATATATGAACAGACAGTTCACAGAAGAGAAAATCTAATGGCTAATAAACATTTGAAAATACAGTAAATGGGTTGGGAGTGGTGGCTTACACCTGTAATCCCAGAACTTTGGGAGGCCAAGGCTGGTGGATCACCTGAGGTCGGGAGTTCGAGACCAGCCTGACCAACATGGAGAAACCCCATCTCTACTAAAAATACAAAATTAGCTGGGTGTGGTGGCGCATGCCTGTAATCCCAGCTACTCAGGAGGCTGTGACAGGAGAATCGTTAGAACCCGGGAGGCAAAGGTTGCGGTGAGCCAAGATTGTGCCATTGCACTCCAGCCTGGGCAATAAGAGCGAGACTCCACCTCAAAAAAAAAAAAAAAATATATATATATATATATAGGTCAAAAATTTAAAAGAGTGATAATGCCTATTGTTGCAAGACTATGGCAAGAAGGAGATTCTCATACATTGTTGGTGGAAACAAGAAATATTTTAGCCTTTTTGTAAAACAATCTGGCAATATATATTCAAATTACATTTACTTGTATCTTTTCCCAAGCAATGACAAACCTGCTTTATATCCCTTAGGAGTAAAAGCATGCAGAAGATCACACATAGAAGGATGTTCTCTTTGGCTTTGTTCATAGTAGAAATTGATAAATAAATAAAATTGAGTTCTACAAGTTGACTTTGAGGGTTATAAGATATTTTTGGTATTATTGAGTGAGAAAAGCAAGATGTCCAATGTGATCAACTTGCCATCAAGTTGCCAATGAGTCTCCTCAGTAAATGGTACCCTATCAGGGGCTCAACATTGGTCTTCCTAGCTGGCAGGTTAGACATTCAGTGACAGCAGCAGTTAGAACAGACTTGGTAAGTGGGAGGTCATGTCATTGGGCCCATGCATAACCTCAGAATATTGTTTAGCCAAATATCTACAAACCCCGTAGTCCAGTCAGGTTGACACATTAAAATTAACCATCACAAGTCCACCCCTTGTCAGGTTGGCAAACATACACATCTCCTTAAATCATATTTAATCTCCAAATAAAGACAGAACCAATGTCATAATTCCACCTAACATGACACAACTATCCTGCATACAACTGGAAACAAATTAATCCCTTCCCCAGTAGAGGAGGTAAAATCCTTGAGTGACATTTACTCTTGTCCTTGGTATCCCACAACTTAAATACTATGATGTAAAATTAACAAGACTTAAATACTATGATATAAAGCCAATACATCTTATGTTACATAAGAAAGGAATAAAAGAGGGAAGAAACAAAGTTATTTATCATACACACATATTTATAACAAAATAAAAGAGATATATGTATGACAATTACAGTCCTCGTTTTTGTAACTGGTCACATGATCGTAGTTGGTATTGATAATCACCTCCTTCCATGACCCCTTTTGTATTCCTTTTGCCTTCAGCGGGCACCTTGGCTGGCTGGGGTTCATTACCAGTGGGGTGACCCAAACCTTCATTCCTGAAGGGTCTGGGCTATTAATCCTGTCTGGATTGAGTTGTTGTAGTTTTCATTGACCTTAGTCACAGGGCATGATAATAAGATTGCCTGTATTTCTGACATACTCTCCCTTATGCCCATTGTGGAGTAGTAGTCCAATTTCCCCCTTGGCAATCAGAATTAATTATTCTAGTCAACAGAGATACTCCCTTCTTAGTCTGTTGGTTCAGAGGCATGAGGAGGCCAGAATGTCTGGGCCACAGTCTTAAATTCCAGTGCAATGGAATCACTGTTGTGTCTCCTGATGGAAACGTTTCTCCCTGTGGAACTAAAACCTCTAGGCAAGCAGAGCATAAGGTCATGGGAAGAGGTAGCAAAATTTTGCTAGTGGATTACTAGAGATAACAGTGAGTGGTGCCACTCCCATTTCCACCCACTACTTCCTAGATCCGTGAGTTCTGGCTAAGGTAGAAACGGTACCACATATTGGATGCTGATTCAGAGCATATAAAACTTCCTGGAGAACCTTGCTTCAGCTCTGCCACCTAACTGGAGCTGTAACTGTGTCTTCAAAAGGCCACTCCACCATGCAGTCAAGCCAGCTGTTTCAGGGTGGTGGGGACCATGGTGAACTCCATGAACATGGGCCCATTTCTTTACCTCTGTTTTTCTGAAAAGTTATTTCCTTGATCAAAAGCAATGCTGTATGGAACACCATGATGGTGGATGGGCATTCTATAAATACACAGATGGTAGTGTTGGCAGAAGCACTGCATTCAGGGAGGGCAAATCTATATCTAGAATAAATGTCTGTTCCTGTAAGAACCAAATGCTGCCTCTTCCATATGTCCAATGTTAATCTGCTATCAGGTAGCTGACTGATTACCCCAGTGAATAGGACCATATATGGCATGTTCAGTGTTGGTCTCTGCTGCTGGCAGAATGGACACTCAGCAGTGGCTACAGCCAGGTTGGCCTTGGTAAATGGAAGTCCATGTTGCTGAGCCCATGCACAACCTCCATCCCTGTCACCATGGCCAGTTTGTTTATAAGCCCATTGGACAATAATGGGGTTGTTGGGGAAAGAGTTTCACTGGTGGTATGGTTTGGCTGTATCCCCACCCAAATCTCATTTTGAACTATAATCCCCATAATCCCCACATGGCATGGGAGGGACCCAGTGGGAGGTAATTGAAACATGGGGACTGTTTCCTCCATGCTGTTCTCGTGATATTGAGTGAGTTCTCACGAGATCCGATGCTTTTATAAAGGGCTTCCCCCTTTGCTCAGCCCTCATTCTCCTGCTGCCCTGTGAAGAGGTGCCTTCTGCCATGACTGTAAGTCTCCTGAGGCCTCCCCAGCCATGTGGAACTGTGAGTCAATTAAACGTCTTTTCTTTATAAATTACCCAGTCTTGCATATTTCTTCACAGTAGTGTGAGAATGGACTAATACCGCTGGTATCCACACATGGATTATTCTATCCACTTGATTATTAAAATCCTCCTCTGCTGACATCACCTTTTGGTTTGGTGAGCATTCACGTGGGACACAAATATCTTCAGAAGTTTTTTGCTCAGGGATGTCCACCCACATATCTCTTCCCCAAATTTCCTTGTCACCAATTTTTAAATCATGTTCTTTCCAAGTCCCTGACCACCCAGCGAAATCACTGGCCACAGCTCAAGAACTGATATATAATTGCACATCTGGCCATCTCTCCTTACAAGCAAAGTGAACAACCAAGTGCACTGCTCAAAGTTCTGCCACCTGGGAAGATTTCCCTTCCCACAGTATTTCAGGGATGTCTCCGAAAGGGACTGTAATGTGGCAGAAGTACACTTTTGAGTCGTACCTGCATAGAATGCAAAATCATCTGTAAACCAGGCCTGAGTCTTCTCTTCCTCTGTCAACTGATTGTAGAGAACGCTCCATGAGGCCACAGGTGCAGGCTGTAAGACAGAAGGTAATTAGATGTAGTGGGGACCATGGGCCTTTGGGCCACTTCTTAAATAACTTAATTGTACCTTCAGGGCCTATGTACATATATCGCTATAAGATTGATCTATCTATCTAGCTAGCTAGCTAGCTATCTACCTACCTAGAGATAGAGGGAAAGAAATGCAATTATAGAGGCTGACAAGTCCCAAGATCTGCAGTTGGCAAGCTGGAGACCCAAGACAGCCAATGGTGTTTTTCCAGCCCAAGTCTGAAAGCCTGAGAACCAGGAGAGCCAATAGTGTAGGTATAGTTCAAAGGCTAGTAGGCTAAAGACCGGGAAGAACCAATGTTTCACTTCAAGTGCAGAGGCAGGACAAAACTGATGCCCCAGCTCCAAGTAGTCAGGCAGGAGGAAACTCCTCCTTACTTGTAGGAGACTCAACCTTTTTGTTCTATTCAAGCCTTCAACTGATTGGACAAGGCATACCCACATTATGCAGGCAATCTGCTTTACTGAGTCTACCAATTGAAATGAGAATCTTGCCCAGAAACACCCTCACAGACACACCCAGAATAATGTTTGACTAAATTTCTGGGCACCCCATGGCCCAGTCAAGTTGATACACAAAATTAACCATCACATGCTTTATCCATGTTGGATGCTCTCTGGTGGATAACTTTTTTTTTTTTTTTTTGAGATGGAGTCTCTCTGTTGCCCAGGCTGGAGTGCAGTGGCGCAATCTCGGCTCACTGCAACCTCCACCTCCTCGGTTCAAGCAATTCTCCTGCCTCAGACTACAGAGCAGCTGGGACTACAGGTGTGTACCACCATGCCTGGTTAATTTTTGTATTTTTAGTAGAGATGGGGTTTCCCCATGTTGGCCAGGCTTGTCTCCAACTCCTGACCTCAAGTGATCTGTCCACTTTGGCCTCCCAAAGTGCTGGGATTACAGGCATGAGCCACCACGCCCGGCCTGATGTTAACATTTTAATATAGGATCTGCACATTTTTTGCTAACTCTCACGTGTCTATTCACACACATCTTCCCTAGACTTTATTTGTCTCCAATCTGTCAGTCCTTGACTTCTAGGCCCCTGATCACTGGCCACTGCCATGGAATCTGCACATATTCTTATCTTGGGCAACTCTTCCTTCCACACAAGGTACATGAGCAGTTGTACCACTCACAGCTTGACCATTGGGAAGAGTTTCCCTGCCCAGTATTGTTTAAGGGCATCTCTAAAGATGAATATAATGCAGCCACATACATATTCAGTTTGCACCCATGTAACTCAGCAGACACATCTGCAAACAAGGTTTGGGCTTTTCCCTCTTACATTGTTTGGCTGTGTCCCCACCTAAATCTCATCTTCAACTGTAGCTCCCACAATTCCCACAAGTTGTGGGAGGGACGCAGTGGGAGATCACTGAATCATGGAGGTGGTTTCCCCCACACAGTTCTCATGGTAGTGAATAAGTCTCACAAGATCTGGTGGTTTCATAAGGGGTTTCCCCTTTCATTTGGCTCTCCTTCTCTCTTGTCTGCCCCCATGTAAGATGTGCCTTTTGCCTTCTGCCATGATGTGAGGTCTCCCCAGCCATGTGGAGCTGTGAGTCCATCAGACCTCTTTTTCTTTATAAATTACCCAGTCTCGGATATGTCTTCACCAGCAGCATGAAAACGGACTAATACATCTTCCTTTAGCTGGCTGTATAGGAACTCTCCCCACAACACAGCCATAAGTGTGAGTTAGGGTAGGGGTACCTGCGCATCTGTGGCAGGGGACATCAGTCTAGGCTACCTTTCCCTGAAGCTTACTTGTGTCTTCTGCTCTGCTCACATTTGACCCCAAATGTACCATTTCAATTTTTTGATGAACTGCTCCTGGGCCCACGTGTCTTTATGACTTGGTAAGTCTGGCAAAATGCCTAATGGGCATTTCTGGACCCATCACCCCCTGGTTCCCCATGGTCAAATTTTCTCCCAGTAATGTGCCAGAAAATGTTTCTATAATTCTCTTCTTCAGATGGCATGTCTTCTCTCCAGAGCGGTCTACACTGATTCTCCCACTAGAGCTTGCCATAAGCTGTGCTCTGAACAGATTTAAATTAAATATGACCTTTTTGCAGATTTACCTCAAAACCCAGGTATAAGTAGGAATGGAGAACAATCTGAATGATAGATATTATGCTATTCTGAAAATCACTCTATTTAACACAGGTTCATAGTCTTTGACCCACCTACAAGCCATCCCAGACCCTCATGCAAATGCATGCTGCCAGGCCTGTCTCACCAGTCCTCCAAATGCACTTGAATTTGGAACACTGCTTATAATCCCTCTGGCCCCTACTATAAGACAACCCAACAATCTCTGATAAGAGTGGTAAAAGCTAAGTAACCAGGACTCCCAGATGTTATCAGACCATATGAATAAAATGAGGATGTATTAACTCAAAACTCAAAATCATAATGGCTTGGTCCCTATAAGTCTGAGAGCTTGAACCTCAGCGGCCCATGAAAAGCAGCCTGTAATTATTTCTGAGAGTCTCCAAAAGGCATGCTTCCCAAGACCAGGCAGACACATTGCCCAATTCCGGAATGCATGACCAACATGGTATTCTGGGTGAATATCACTCCCAGGGCCCAGCTGAGAGTCACAGGGAGTAAAATGTGGATGGAATGGTATAACATGGGCCCTGCACCATTCAGGTGTTCTCATGCCATTTCCCACTCAGGAGCACCATGTTCTTTCTCTTCTACTTTGGTTGGCCCTGGCTATTGTCCACTGCCCTTGACACTGCTTGAGGGAGGATCACTGACACTAATGCTGACAGCACCCTTTATGGGCTCCCAAGGTTGTAGCCCCCTGATACTTGCAGAGCCGTTTGTTTGCACATTGCCAGAACAGGGCTGGGTCCTGTGTGGATATGGGGAGAAAGGCCTGCTCCCTCCATTCATGACACTTTGCTTCCCAGGTGCTCAAGCCCAAACCTCATGAGGTCTCTCACAGAGTACCCTGTTGACTTCTCCTCTCCATTCATTCTTCATCTCTGGCAAGCTTCTCTCAGCACTAGCTCCCTACCAACCAGAGAGTCTGCCTTAGCCATAGAAGTAAGCAACTGTTTTCGTATATTCTATCACAACACCTAACACACAAACATCCCCATATGCCTTCTCCAACCTCCATCCAAAAAGACAAAGTAGCATGCATCTAAGTGAGAACACTTCATTTATGTGGTTATTTTGATTATGACTTTATTTTTAAAGTTTTATATTTATTTATTTATTTTATTTTATTTTATTTTTTTGAGATGGAGTCTTGCTCTGTCACCCAGGCTGGAGTGCAGTGGTGCGATCTTGCTTCACTGCAACCTCCGCCTCCCGGGTTCAAGTGATTCTCCTGCCTCAGCCTCCTGAGTAGCTGAGACTACAGGTGTGCACCACCACACCCGGCTAATTTTTGTATTGTTAGTAGAGACGGGGTTTCACCATATTGGTCAGGCTGGTCTTAAACTCCTGACCTCGTGATCCACCTGCTTCGGCCTCCCAAAGTGCTGGGATTACAGGCGTCAGCCACTGTGCCCGGCCTATTTTTATTTTTTTGAGATGAGGTCTGTCATCCAGGCTAGAGTGCAGTGGTGCCATCACAGCTCACTGCAGCCTTAAACTCCTTGGCTCAAGTGATCCTCCTGCCTCAGCCTCCTGAGTAGCTGGAACTATAGGCACGTGCCACCAAGCCTAGCTAATTTTTAAATTTTTTCATAGAATCAGGGACGATCTTGCTATACTGCTGAGGCTGGTCTCAAACTCCTGGGCTCAAGTGATTCTCCTGCGTCAGCCTCCTGAGTAGCCGGGACTACAGGCACACACCACAGCACCCATCCACAATGACTTTATGTTTTGAGGAAAAACAGAGTTTGGTGTTTGCTTATATCTAGATCCATTCTCAAAATAAAGAGTTGTAACTTTTAATTTTTAAAACTCTTTAGTTTACCAAGCATAGTTCATATTTCCAAAATGATTTTCCTAGGACCGATTTTCCTATGGAGAGTAATTAAATAAATCACACCCAAAGATGTGAAGTTGCCTGTACCTGAAAACATGACAATAATATAAACTTTGAGGGACAGAGAAAACAAAACTGGTTTCACATCTCCCATAACTTGAAGTTTCCAGCACCCAGCAAGGTCAAATTACAAGGACATATGCCTTGAGGAAAATTATAATGGTTTTGAAGTAATTGTTCCAGTTCCACATTAGCAAGAAAACTTGAATATTCAATGTTCACAAATACTTTGTAACGGGCATGTCGGTTCAGCAAGGGCAATAAATGGGTACCTTCAGGCTTGGTAAGGTAAGTTAAGAAGATGGATGATCCCCACCTTCGTGGCTCAATTCTTAGCCATGTCCGTTCTTGAAGCATAAGGCTTTTAAATTTCTTTATGGTGTCCATTTTGCCTTTAACTTGTTTATTTTTAGCTAGAGACTTCTCTAAGCACTCTTCAGTATAGGGTTGGGAGTTTCAACCTTGATCTATATACTCAAACACTTTTAAAGGTAGGTAATATCATGAAGCTGCTGCCTGAATTTCTCAATATCCTATAAGCCAGCAGCAGTAAAATTCAGGTTCAGGTTGAGTCTCGCCTGGCTGGCTGCTGCCACCACAGCCCTGCTCCCACTAAGAAGTCTCCTGCTTATAAATTTTAAAGGCAGCTTTAGCCACATCTTCTCTTCAACATTTCAAAAATCTTTGGGCCTGGTCTCATCCAAAACAATCCACTGCACTTATGTCCAAAATGTATTATATAACATGAAATGCAAAATGATAAAATAGTCAATCTTCTCCTTAAAGTAACAGGGCTCCTCCTGGCTTCTGAATTTCCTAACCTCCAACATCTTCTACTATTTTAGTCACTAATAACTTTTCCTAGAGAGTGAATGGTTGTCCTGTACAAAATCAGGCATGATATGTTTATATTCATGATGAGAAATTCTTTTTTTTTTTTTTTTTTTGAGACAGAGTCTTGCTCTGTCGCCCAGGCTAGAGTGCAGTGGCCCGATCTCAGCTCACTGCAAACTCTGCCTCCCAGGTTCAAGCCATTCTCCTGCCTCAGTCTCCCAAGTAGCTGGGACTACAGGCACCCACCACACCCAGCTAATTTTTTGTATTTTTAGTAGAGATGGGGTTTCACCATGTTGGCCAGGATGGTCTCAAACTCCTAACCTACACTGATCCTCCCATCTCGGCCTCCCAAAGTGCTGGGATTACAGACTTGAGCCACCACGCCCAGCCTATATTCATGAAGAGAAATTCTTATATGAAAAGTGCCATCTACAAAACCACACTAATTCTGAATAATGTAAGAGAGATACATATATATACATATGCATCTCTGAATAATTAGAATATTTGCCTCCCAAGCCATTAGGTTACTTGAATGTATAAAATATATAAACTGTGATTGACATATATACTAGCAATCTAAATCAGATATAGCTATAAAATGTTAAATTAATATTTGGCCTAAATCATCTAATAATGAGCTATTAAAAGTATAAGGAAATGATTAAGGCAGATGCTGAAACCAGAACTTCAAACCTAGGAGCAACTGAGATGGCCAGAGAAGTATCAAAGTAATAAATAAAAGAGTTTTAAAAGGGAAATATTCATATTTTCCTTCAGTAGAGGACACCTAATGTGGAAAGATGTGAAAGTGAAGACATATACATTTACCAAAGTGCTGTTGAAAAACTTCTGAAGTAGCTGAACTCAATTACTGAAAATGATTACAGGGATTCACTGAAAGAGATTTATGTTATATCTGCAACAGAGAATAAAGGATAGAATTAGTATTTGTCTCTAAATAATAAAGTCAAAAGGTGGTAACTAACTGAGATTTTTAAAAATTACAGGTTGAATAGCTGATGAAGCAGAAAGGGGGAATTGTAGAGCTCAGCTTGGGACTTGCCAGTTTGGCAGTGTTTGTGATATATTCAGGTGCAGACATCTAGTAAGTAGTTGGATACAACAGGTGGAGGCCAGGGGAAACATTATTATAAATAAAACCAATGGAATGGGTAAGAGGGTAGAAGGAGTTCTGCAACAGACCAAATGTTTGGGTTCCCCGCCAACAAGTTCATACGTTAACGTCATAACCTCCAATATCAGGAGGTAAGGGCTTTGGGAGGGTCATGAGGATGAGGCCCTCACAAATGGGATTAGTGACCTCATAAAAAGGGGCCCCAGAGAGTTCTCGTGTCCTCTTTCTGCCACTTGAGAACACAATGAGAAGACAGCAGAGTGTAACACAGAAGAGGGCCCTCACCAGAACCTGGCTATGCAGGCACCATGATCTCAGACTTCTAGCCTCAAGAACTCTGAGAAATCATTTCTGTTGTTTTAAAGCCACCCAGCCTGTAGTACTTTGCTATAGTGGCCTGAACTGAGACAAGTTCTGTAAGAAAAGAAATAGGCAAAGAATGGAGCCCCGTGTTATACCAACAGTTACACTGCAGATGGTCAAAACTGACCCTATTAAGGAAACCAAGAAAGAACGGCCTTCAAGAAAAGAAGCGGGAGTATGTAGTGTCATGACATCTAAAGCAACAGATATTTTCAAGAAAAAGGAAACAGCCAAAAGTATCAAATGCAAAAAGAGGAGCAACACTTCATATTGTGAGGCAGGAAAGGAGGTAAGAATCAACAAAAATGCATAGAAGTTTATAGTTGTAATTTGAAGCTACAGAGTTCATATCTTAGAGCCTATATTTTCTCTGTGAAGTGGGAAGCAAGATCTCATAAAAACATATCTATACCCAAGGATCAAACACAAGAGCAAAGCACAGATTTGAAAATCGGCATCAGAGATATTAAACACACAAAAACAGGCCAGGCGCAGTGGCTCACGCCTGTAATCCCAGCATTTTGGGAGGCTGAAGCAGGCGGATCACGCAGTCAGGAGTTTGAGATCAGCCTGACCAACATGGTGAAACCCCATCTCTACTCAAAACACAAAAATCAGCCAGGCATGGTGGCATGCGCCTATAATCCCAGCTACTCAGGAGGCTGAGGCAGGAGAATTGCTTGAACCCGGGAGGCGGAGGTTGCAGTAAGCCAAGATCGTGCCACTGCACTCCAGCCTTGGTGACAGAGGGAGACTCCATCTCAAAAAAAAAAAAAAAACAAAACAAAAAAAACAAAAAACAAAAAACACACACACACAAAAACAGAAAGAGAAGTTCTGATATCTATAAAAGTGGGGGTACTATTAGATATGTACTCTTTAACAAGTGTACTGTATTTAAAGCTCTCCTACAGTAATGATAAATGTTAAAACAAACAAAAAAAATCTAAGACTGTCATTGTTCAGATTATGTAAACAGCCTAGCACAGTAGCTGGCACACGGCACATGGTAGCTATGCAATAAATATTTGTTGAATAATTGAAGAAATAAAAAAATGGAACTAGGGGACACCATAAAAATATTTTAAGAAGAAACCAGGAAAGGTTTTGCTGTAAATGTTTATAAAAAAAAAAAGTGTATTCCATATAAACACTTAGAATAATATACCTATATTTAATATATGGGAAAATTCCTACTTGATAGGTAGAGATACATTACAAGGTCTTATTAAAACTTGATCAAAACCCATAAAAAATGTTGTCTTGGCTGGGCGTGGTGGCTCACACCTGTAACCCCAGCACTTTGGGAGGCTGAGGCAGGCGGATCACCTGAGGTCAGGAGTTCAAGACCAGCCTGACCAACATGGAGAAACCCCATGGCTAC
The DNA here is from genome assembly GCF_028885625.2 of Pongo pygmaeus. Taxonomy (NCBI): domain Eukaryota; kingdom Metazoa; phylum Chordata; class Mammalia; order Primates; family Hominidae; genus Pongo; species Pongo pygmaeus. The sequence continues at coordinate 139,881,533 of NC_072379.2, read as the reverse complement.
TAAAAATACAAAATTAGCCTGGCGTGGTGGTGCATGCCTGTAATCCCAGCTACTTGGGAGGCTGAGGCAGGAGAATCGCTTGAACCTGGGAGGCAGAGGTTGCAGTTAGCTGAGATAGCACCATTGCACTCCAGCCTGGGCAACAAGAGCAAAACTCCGTCTCAAAAAAAAAAAAAGTTGTCTTGCAGACTCTTTTTGTCTGTGAATCATGATGCAACACGGTTTAATTCCAAAGTATCAGAAAACAAAAAGCATTTACAAAGTAGATTTATCAGGAATAGAGTTTAGGCAGATAATGCAAGAAGAAGGTAACAATACAGTAGTAACAGTAATAGATACCTAACACGTTGTTAATTGTCTGCAAGAAACATTCCTTTAGAAACTCAATACAACATTTTATTACCATAAATGTATATTATTTTTATATTACAAAAGAAAAATTTCTTTCAGATTTTTTTGAGAAAATTTCAAATATACAGAAAACTTAAAAAATAGTATTACAGGGCCAGATGTAGTGGCTCATGCCTATAATCCTAGCACATCAGGAGGCTGAGGCAGGGGGATTGCTTGAGGCCAGGAGTTTAAGACAAGCTAGGGCAACACGGTGAAAGCTTGTCTCTACAAAACATTTTACAAAATTTAAAAAAGAATAGCATTACAAACAATTACTATATCCTTCATCTAGACTCTCCAGTTGTTTTTCTTCCCCAATTGTTAATATTTATCACATTTTCTTTATTTCTCTCTCTTTTTCTGAACTACTTAAAAATTGAAGACATGATATTTCATCCCTAAACACTACTTCCTCATAAAATAAAGAACATTAATTAAATTAATTACCATTAACTCAAAATTATAACTTGGTATACAGCCCATATTTAAATTTCCCCAATTGTCCCAAAAATATCCTTGTAGTTTATTTTCTTATTCAGGATTCAGTTGTTTCATGCATTGTATCTGGTTCTTACATCTCCTTAATCTCTTTTAATCTAGAATAATCCCCTCTGCTTGACTTTTTTGTTCCTCATAATATTGAATTTTTAAAGAGTTAGAGTGATTTGTCTTGTCCTACATTCTGGATTTGACTATTTCCTTATTATATTCAGGTTAAGCATCTTTTTGGCCCAAATACCTGCACTACATAGGTGATGCTTCGCACAAGCACTTACATAATGTTGAACTGTATCCCTGTTTGTGATGCTAAATTTGTTAGCTTGAGGTGACTGCCACATCTCTCCATTTTAAAGGTAGCATCTCTCTTTGTAATTGATAAGGTCTGTGTGATGGTACTATGAAGCCATGAGACTGTCCTATACCTCAAAAATCTTTCACCCAATAATACTTTTAGCAAATCCTGATGGTTCTGATATGGAGTAGTTTTTATATTGGCGGTCGCAAAATAGTCATTTTTCTAAATCCGTCATTCATTTTCTCTATAGTAACTAGAATTCATCCTTAAAAGAAACTTCACTTCTTACCTTTCTTTCAACACTTTTCTTTCACAGGATCTCTTTCTCTCTCTCATTACTATGGACTCATGGATTTAAAAAAATTAAATATATTGCAACCCATTCCTGTCATTATTATTTCTTATCTTTCTATTGTCCCATTTTGGGCCAATGGGGTCTTGTAGTTGGCTCCTTTTGACATGACCTAGTAGTCTTTAATAAAGTCCTTGCTCTCAAGTATACCAAGGCTCGTCATATGCAAGCTCAATTTATAAATTTCCTGCCCCAGATCTGGCATCAGCCATTTCTCAAAGGAGCCCTTGTTACTTTTAGTGGAGAATGGCATTTCAAAATCAAGATGCAGGTACCAGGTATACTTATTGTTACTCCTAAGCACCCCTTTCAGTGGGCAGAGCTAAGAATACATGAATACACACACACACACACACACACTCCTATGTTCATATTGCTACCTCAAATTCAAATACAACACCAAAGCGTTCTTCTTCAATTTCCCTTGTTCTATATTTGTTTCTCACCTTTTCCACAGTAAAAACCTTGATTCCCAACTTTAACATATGTACTCATTCGGTTCTATTCCACAATAAACACAAAATTGTTTCAGAATTACAAAACCAATATTGCTATCAATAACAAATCTTCTAAATAAAGTTAAAGATTTACTTGTAGTTTGTTTTGTCCAAATTTGGTTGCAAGAAGCCAAATTTGCAAGGACCAAATCTGGAACGGTGTTCAATTTATAGGTCTATGTTTTAAAAGGAACATTGAAAAGAGTACGCAGCAAGAAGAGAAAATGCTAAAGGAAACAGTTTCCTTCAAACACTTAAAAGCAGTTACACAGAATAAGAAATAGGCTCATCCTGTGTTCCTCTAGAAGGCAAAACTCAGACCAGAATATAGATGTCATAAAGGGGAGGATTTCAATTCAACTTCGGAAACTAACTGTTAGTTGGATGTACTATATTAGTAAGGTCCCCATCATTAAAGTATTTAGACAGAGTCTGGAATTCCACAAAGGGGTTTCTGAGCATTTCTCAGTGGGAGAGTTGTGCTGAATCAGCTCTATAATTCTATTTTCTGTTCACACCTAAATAGCTTCTGGAAGCAGCCCTCCATTAAACAATACAGGAGGTGTTGTTATTCATAAAAATGACCTTGATTCATAAAGAAAATATTGAACTACGATCAGTTATACATCATTGAATCTGGTTGGCGCTGCAGAAGCTTCCTAGAGGCTGCTTGCTTGTTTTCCAGTAGTTGATCATATCAGCGTGGGATCAGACCTGGCTGGGCAGGCCTGGCTGGCTGGTGGGACTCTCCAGCATCCATTATAATAGAATGCAGGATTCGAGATAGAAATGCTGGTAGGAAACAAACTTGTGTCCGGGGACGAAAGGGTCAGACCTGGCAGTAAAGCTCTGAATAGTGTCTCAGTCATCAACTGAAGCAATGCTTGAGCAGTACCTCTCACCTAGATTTGTTTTCCAACTTCCTGTGAATACATGAATGCCTTAGGGCGAAAGGGGATTTTGAATAAAACCTAAAAGAGCTGTGTTGATTAAAATGTCTGTAAGACTCTAGAATGCAAGATAATGCTGCTTTGATGCCCATATGGCACATTACAACACAAAAGGGAGGTGTTGAATTTTGGCTCAGAACACACACTGGCTTAGCTCATTATGGGCTATGTATGGGCTGCAGGAACACTGTTTTGTGTGGAGGGTTTCAGCATATCAACACTGCCTATGGCAGCACTGGGGGTTTGGGGGAGGTGCTCAGAAGACAGGCTGTGTCCAATGGCAAAGGACTTGTACCTATTTTTGCATGCAGTGGAGGCCTCAGAAGCTGAAAAAAGAAGGTAAGGGCTTGTTCATTAGCATACTGTATTAGTCCATTTTCACACTGCTGATAAAGACATACCCAAGACTGGGCAATTTACAAAAGAAAGAGGTTTAATTGGACTTACAGTTCCACATGGCTGTGGCTGGGGAAGCCTCACAATCATGGCAGAAGGCAAGGAGGAGCAAGTCAACGTATTACATGGACGGTAGCCAGGCAAAAGGAGAGTTTGTGCAGGGAAACTCCCGTTTTTAAAACCATCAGATCTTGTAAGACTCATTCACCATCATGAGAACAGCGCAGGGAAGACCTACTCCCACAATTCAATCAGCTCCCATGGGGTCACTCCCACAACACATGGGAATTCAAGATGAGATTTGGGTGGGGACACAGCCAAATACTGAGATGTGTCTTGGTGATTACTAGTAATAAAGAGGAGAGAAAGTTGACTGGTGTAGAACCCTTTGGAAGAAGGTGTGTGTGCGGCTGCAGAGTAGCCAGTTTATTATTTTAAACATGACCTGTGGTGGTTTTAAAACACGGCTGTAAATTCTTTGACACTTCATTGAGAAGTGGGCTCTATATCCCCTCTCCTTGAATTTGAGCCCGACTTAGTGACTTGCTCATAATATAAAACGATGCAGCAGAAGTTATGCTGTGTGGCTTTGGAGGCTAGATCATAAAATGCAATTCAGCTTTAACCTTGTTTACTGAAACACTAGCATTTAAAGCCCTGAGCTGCTTCGTAAGAAGTCTGACTACTCTGAGGCAGCCATGCTAGGAGGAAGCTCAGGCCACATGAAGAATAGGTTTAGGTATTCTGGCTGACTGCCCTATCTGAGGTCCCAGCTTCAACCACCAGCCATGTCAGAAAATATGCCTCCAAAGGATTTCAGTCTTAACCACTGAGACACCCCCAGGCATTGAGTCTTCCCAGCTGAAGCCCCAGACATCATGGAGCAGAGATAAGCCATCTTTGCTATGCCTTGTCTGAATTCTGACTGAGAGGGTAATTTTATATTTTTCAGAGGGTGAAAGTATAATGTTTGATCCTCACAATGATACAGTCTGGCAGGTTGGAATAGCATTATTATAACCTTCATTATATAGATTAAAAAACAAAACAATAAACAGAGATTTAAGCTTACCTGCTTTGAGATTATATAGCTAAGGTGTAGAGTGCTGACACTAAAATCCTGATCTTTGGACTCCAAAGCTTATGCTTTCTCTCGTTTCTCATCTGGATACTGTAGGGCTTTAGAATGGCCTAACGAAGTAAAATAGGATATATCCAGAATTTTAAGGCAAGGTCAGAAAATGTCAAATGAGTAGAACGCTAAGAAGAATCAATATTAAATGGATGAGACCAGTCATCCTGTGGAGAAATAATCATCGAAGATCTGAACTACAGATTGATACTGACAAATAAGGCTAGAATTCAAAATGGAACCAATGCGAGAAAAAAAAACCTTTAAAACTTTAAATGTTACAAGGAAGTGTTATAATGGTATAACATTTTTAGCAGCTAATTTTTAAAAAATGAAATAGGACAGTTAAAGACTTAACAAAAATCTTGCCAGTTGTGTTTCTGATGAAAGGGTGATGAAAGGGGAAAAGGTGCCATGACTGGCTAATGGTGCTATTTCAGTCTGCTTCTAAGTATGTCCTTACAGTAAAGGGTGCTTCAGATTAGTTTAGCTTGATGACATCATCCCTTGTGATCATTTACTCTACATTTGCCAAGCCACTTTTTGATTTAAATTTATTTCCTCATAGAAACTTTCCTACTTGGAGGAGAATGTACAATGAAGTTAACAAAGCATACCATGTTCATGTTTTTTTTTTTTGGAGACAGAGTCTGGCTCTGTTGCCCAGGCTGGAGTTCAGTGGTGCAATCTCGGCTCACTGCAACCTCCGCCTCCCAGGTTCAAGTGATTCTCCTGCCTCAGGCTCCTGAGTAGCTGGGATTACAAGTGTGCACCACCATGCCAGGCTTATTTTTTGTACTTTTAATAGAGATGAGGTTTCACTATGTTGGCCAGGCTGGTCTCAAACTCCTGGCCTCAGGTGATCCACCCGCCTCAGACTCCCAAAGTGTTGGGATTACAGACGTGAGCCACTGCGCCCGGCCTACAATGTTAATCTTATAGGTTACATTTTTTCAATGCAGAAGAATGTTAGTATTCTGATTCATCAAGCAGCCTCACACACCATCCTTTACCTGAGAGTAAGCATCAGCTCCCAGGCTTACGGTGACCCTAATCAATATGAAGACACCCTGTTTCAGAAGTCAGTAGGACACCTTTCTATTTCTTGAATCTTCCAAAATACAGTAAGGAGGTCACTGGTGACTTCCCCCATGATGGGAAGTACTAAAAGGCAGAATCCACTTAGTTTTTCATGACTTCATGTTTAGGTTACTTTGGTGATTCACTCCAGGCCATTGGGAGCCCACAGTAATTGTTTCTCATTCCCGTTTCTCTCTTCCTTAAACTTTTCTTTTCCAATTACTTATTCTTTTTATTAGATACATGTATTTTTAATAATGAATTGAATTTCATTCTGTAATTGGGCTTCTCAAAGATAATTGACCTCTTCTCTCCCAATTGTTTTCATGCATATTTTGCAGAGAATGCTTGGAATAGTCTGTTCATGAAAGGCACAAAGTACATAAAATGTTTTGAGTGATTTTCTTCAAAATAAAAATGATTAGTTTTGATGTTTCAGAAGTCTAGAATGCTATGTGCCTTGTACAGGCCCTACGGCATGGAAAGTGCTCAAGTGATATTTATGAAAAGAATGAATCTGGAAAACGAAAAATACACGAAACATTTTATTCCTCAACAATGAAGAAAAAGCTTTCAGACTTCCATTTAGACTCGTTTTAACTGGCTGAATTCTTCAATGACAAGAAAACAAGCGTCGCACTGCTAATTTAGCTGTTCCTAAATATATTTCCATCAAATTCTGCTTGGCTGTTTCAACCTTGGGGTTGAAGTTCTTATTTTGATGACACAGAGACGTTCACTGCAGTGGAAATAGCAAGTAGTATTGGCTTCCCCGCCTTCCTCCCTCTAGGATTTCAACTTCTCCTCCTCGAACACCAGCCCTGCTCTTCTAGTAAATCCCACATTACAGAACAGGCTGAGGACGGAGGAGACAAGAGGAAAGTAGGAAACCGGAGCCATGGAAACGGCGGAGCGGAGGCTAAGTGTGAGAGCGCGGGTGGTTAGAGGGGAAGGAACCCTCCCCGGACGACGGCGCGAAGGCGCTCCTCAGATTCCGTCATGCACCGGGGTGACGTCACGACCGTGACACGCGGGTGACGCCGTTGCCGCGGCGACTTCTCGTCGTCTCCGCCCCCTTCCCCCGCTCCCCCCGCACCCCCCATCTAGCGTCCTTCCCCCAATCCCCTCAGGCTCGGCTGCGCCCGGGGCCGCGGGCCGGTACCTGAGGTGGCCCAGGCGCCCTCCGCCCGCGGCGCCGCCCGGGCCGCTCCTCCCCGCGCCCCCCGCGCCTCCGCCTCCGCCTCCCCCAGCCCTCCGCCTCCCTTCCCCCTCCCCGCCCGACAGCGGCCGCTCGGGCCCCGGCTCTCGGTTATAAGATGGCGGCGCTGAGCGGTGGCGGTGGTGGCGGCGCGGAGCCGGGCCAGTCTCTGTTCAACGGGGACATGGAGCCCGAGGCCGGCGCCGGCGCCGCGGCCTCTTCGGCTGCGGACCCTGCCATTCCGGAGGAGGTGAGTGCTGGCGCCACCCTGCCGCCCTCCCGACTCCGGGCTCGGCGGCTGGCTGGTGTTTATTTTGGAAAGAGGCGGCGGTGGGGGCTTGATGCCCTCAGCCACCTTCTCGGGCCGGCTTCGCGGGCTGGGAGGTGGGCATCGCCCCCGCGTCCCTCTCCGTCATGCAGCGCCTTCCTACGTAAACACACACAATGGCCCGGGGGGTTTCCCTGGCCCCCACCCCAGATGTGGGGATTGGGGCAGCGGTGGTTGAGCGGGAGGCTGTCAATAGGGGGCGAAACTCAGGGTTGGTCCGAGAAGGTCACGACTGGCTGAAGTATCCAGCTCTGCATCGCTGTGGGGTGGGGGCGGCGGCGGCCTCAAGGTGGAGGATATAGGTTAGTTGCTGGGGCTGGGACCACAGCCCGAGTTACTGTCGCGTGTAATTCTTACATGGTCGTGGGGATGATGGGGCTCATCATTTCCTCTCTCCTCTCCCGGACTGCCCCCTTCTCAGTCCGCTGCCTTTTTTCACTTTTCTGTTTGGGGATTTCTCTTTACCTGTTTTACCCAGCAAATTATTTTTATTTAGTCTTTACTTTTTCAATCCTGAATCGCAGTTTCCGATGCCTTTTCTGGTCCCTGGTCCTCTATTCCTAATGTTTGTCAGCGCTGTGTCGCTGATTGGTAACCCCCATTCTATTCCCATCTACCGCCCGCTCATTTTCCAGTTGTCGGACCTGCCTGCCTTCTAACCCCAGCTCCCACTTAAGAGCATTTTTGCATTTCTCTTACCCTGGTCCTCTTGAGGCTCTCTACTTCATCTCACCACTCCTTAACATTGTTGTCTGTTGTTATCTTCACAAATCCTCCTGGACACTTTGGAGCTACTTATTTTCTGAGCCCAGAAGCTGTCAAGATCCATCAGGTTTCACTTGGCTCTTTTCGCCCTTGCACTACTGGCACTTTTTGGCTAGTCGTCCATTGTGCATTCACACCTCTTTATTCCTACCCATTTTTATAGGTCTGATTGATTTCTTAGTGTTGTCTTCCTTTTTGTCCTATTTTTTTCTTTTCCTTTTTCCTCTTCAGTCCTTGCCTCTCAGCCTGTTTTTGCATTAGTCAGCCTGTTAGCAGTGTCAAATTATTTACGTTTTGTTTTTTATTACATTTATTACAAATATTTGATATTTTATTACAGAAAATAATACACTTTATTATGCTTTACAAATAAGATATGGTATAATAATTGTGGTTTACAGTTGTTGATTAGGTAATGTGACTTACTCTGTTGACTTTGCTCAGAGTTCTCTTTGCTACTTACTATTAACATCTAATTTCTCAATTCTCATAACATCTTATTCTTCTCTCTGCAATTCTTTTTTTTTTTTTTTTTGCATCATCATCTTTGGAAATTCATCCAATATGCTTGCTTTATTCAGCATCAGCTTGTTTATGATAATGTTTGTTTTCTACTCTTTATATCATCTTTATCTACGTGCCCAAAATGTGTTCTGTACCATCATTTGATCTGTTCTAAAATTTCTCATTTTTAAGTTTCTTAAAATCATTCCACTTTTCAGTTTGCATTTTTGCTTAGATCAGTTTCCTCTCATATCTGTTCCTTTCCCCCAGCTTCTTGATTTCTAAGGAGAAAGCTCTTCTCTACTTCAATTTCCTAGTTTATTCTGTTTCCCTTGTTTCCAGTTAACATTCATTTTGCCTTGTTTCCTGGCTTTTGGTACTTAACTTTCTGAAGCTTCCTCTTTTCTTCTCCACACCTCCACATTCCTTCTTATTTATAAACATCTTTGTTTCCGTTGACATGGAAATTTATTTTTAGGATACATTGTTTTTAATGGATAAATACTAGGGGTCACATCTGCTGTCTGTTTTCTCCAGGAATCGGATATGCCTTTGTCTTAACCAGGCACAGGTGCCTCTGGGCTTTATTTTACTCTGTAATAGATGTGTAGTTTTGTTGAATTGTATCTTGTTTGAGGACTA